>NW_027362761.1:417979305-418579305 GCF_046119375.1 Phyllobates terribilis | reverse complement strand
GTACGGTCCAGCCATCAATATAATAAATAGAATATGTACATAACGCTGCATGAACCGGTCACCAGTCAATATTTGTACAAGGACAGACACAGAGGGTTATTTAGTGCATGGAGGGTGTGTGAATAGATGCTACGAGGGTCCTGACTTTGAAGACATTTTTGTATGGGCAAAATGGGAATAATTAGGTAAGTGAGGTGAGGCGATAGGTCAGTCTAAAGAAATGCATTTTTAGGCCACGCTTAAGACTGTAGGTATTTGGAATTAATTGAATTGTCCTGGGTAGTGCATTCCCTAGAATTAAAGGTGTTGTCTGGTCCAAATAAATAACTCTGCAGTCACTCTGTGTGACTGTAGACTAATGAATCCCCCCAGCACATGCACTATTCGAGGATTCACCAGTTTCTGAGCCGGGACCAGAGGGTATGTATGCATTATACATACACCCAGCCAGAGTCCATCCAGTGGGCATGGCCTTGCTCCCTACACTTGTAAGGAGCGAGGCCACGCCCTCTAGTCAATCACGCCCACTGGATGGGGCATCTCTAGTCGGGGCTCAGCTACGCTCAATACAAGTGTTTGGATCGAGTTCACAACCACTAGACAGGTTCTGGCCAGAAGTATGTATAACTCATACATACAGAGGGGTCAAAAGTATTTAGTCAGCCACCAATTGTGCAAGTTCTCCCACTTAAAAAGATGAGAGAGGCCTGTAATTGACATCATAGGTAGACCTCAACTATGAGAGACAAAATGAGAAAACAAAACAATTCCTGATAATCACATTGTCTGATTTGGAAAGAATTTTTTTTCAAATTTTTGTGAAAAATAAGTATTTGGTCAATTACAGACAAGCAAGATTTCTGGCTCTCTCAGACCTGTAACTTCTTCTTTAAATACTTTTTTTCCCCACTGTACTCTCTGGTCCTGGTGAATTCCCACAGCACACAATGCATGTGCTGGGGGCGATTCATTAGTCTGCAGTCACACAGAAGGACTGCAGACTTGTCGATTTGGACCAGACAACCCCTTTTATTCTAGAGAATGCATTACCCAAGGCAAATCAATTAATTCCGAATTAGTCCCAGCTCAAAAACTGTTGAATCCCTGCAGCGCCCAGAGCATGCGCTGAGGGAATTCATAAGTTTGGGGAGGAGAGGGAATCCACCCCCACCTCCCCAAAAGAATACTAATTGGTTAATTTACACTTAGACAGTGATTGATTGATGATGATAATCTTTTTACAGCGCTATATCTTGGAGCTATAAAAACTACAATTATAATAAGATAAGAGCAAAATTAGATTTGCGTTAATTTTATGAATAACATTGATATTAATGCTATTTTATTACAAACACTATAGAAGATATATATTTTGAATCTGTCAACAGAATTGGGATATTGAAAATGAACTAGAGATGAGTGAATCGATTTAGTGCAAATTAATTGAACTTATGATGATCTTTTAGGGATTCACAAAACCTGATGAACAATTTGTGATTGACTTTGCGTAAATAGTCACTGCTATTTTACTCATTGTAGAAACTTGCATCAGCCATAGAGGGATCAGCAGGGCTTCCCCATGATACCTTGCAATTATAAAATCACATGGTATAACAATGCCAATCAGGAGAGACAATAATAGCCTGTATAAAAGCAGAATCAGGAAATGCAGCAGCCATTTGTCGCAAATTCGGATAGTGAATGGGCGTCAGAGCTTACAACTTAGCCATAGAAATAGAGAGGAAAAAAAGAAAAAAGAGTAAAGGAACTGCCCAGATAGTGTGTGACAGCACAGCAATGAGGAGTATTAGTGTGTGAGGATAAAAGAATAGTGTTATACACATTTTTCAAGGTAATTGACAGCTTTGGATTACATTTACAGAGAATTAAATAGAAGAGAATTGAATTTCCCTGAAAAATTCTCTAAAGCTGGCAAATCAGAATTTTCCAAAGATTCACTCACTTTTAAAATTAAAGAAGTACCATCAAAGTACCATTTATTCTCTTAATATAGTGCAGTCATCATATTACATGGCACTGTATACTTAAAATTGCTCGTTTTGCCTTTCTACCCAATTAATTCTTCTCTTTTCCATTAGGTCTATGATATCACATGATTAAAAGCAGACTAGTTAAAGGGGATATCCGGGACTTTGTGAAAAACAAAAAATGTGCCCAAGCACTAACAGGCAAGGAGTTTCTGCCTACCTGCCTTTTGCACCTGGCACCGTTCTCCCCCAGCACATACTGGTATTATGCTGATTGACAGCCGGCTTCCAGCTGCCTAATTGTTGACAGGGAGCAGCTGAATCTCTGGCAGGAGCAGTCAATGACCTGCGCCGGGTACAACAGACAGGTAGTTGCCTCTGTTAACAACTACATGCCTGTTAGTGATTAGGCACATTTTTTTTAAAAAGTCCCAGATATCCCCTTTAAATCTTTCTAAGCTTTAAATAGAAACAGGAAGTCTCTTTTTCCTGCATGAGTCATCTCCTGTTCAACTCCTTAACCAGCTACTCTGCTCCTTCCACCTGCCAAAGACTTTTGCAGTGATGACAAGGCAAACAGACTTCCTGTTTCTACATAGAGCATAGAAAGAGTCAGCTAGTCTGGATTTAATTACATGATGTTGTAGGCCTAATGGAAAAGAGAAAAATTAACTGGGTAGAAAGGCAAAATGAGCAATTTTAAGTACACAGTGCTATATAATATGATGATCACAGTGTATTAAGAGGATAAAAACTTGTGAGTGGTTCTGCAATAAACACAGACCTTTTTAACATACAGTTATAGAAAATAAAATAAAATATTTCTACTGTTTCTAGTACTAATGCTACTTCTATTAACATGCCTAAACTATATGGCAGAACAAGACTCCAGATACGGTTTTAGTCTCCATTACATATTAGCATTCATCAAACAATGTGATTATGTTTCAAATTGAGAGGTTCAATCTTGAAAATCAGAAATAAGTAAAAGTCCTGGGTTAAAATGACCATTGATTTTCACTGGTACTCATTTCTTCTTATTGATATTGTGGTTCAATCAGCTTGAACTGTGCTGACTGCTCAACATCTGAAGACTTCGAAAGGAATAACTCCACCAATCTGACGTAAATAGTCAATGACCAGAGCCTGATTTACAGACTGATTGCTAGATATTTTCCATCATCTTTCCAGCTCGTTAGCCTAACAGATACATTAAATCTGCTTTAACTCTTTGACTCACCTTGCCTTTACGAATCGATATTCATGCAATTGTTGTCCACCCTGTCAATTTAAATAAAGAAATGAAGAGTGTGAATTCCCAAACAATTTAAGAATCTATAAATACGGACTATGGAATATTGATGGGCTGAAACTGAGTTAAGTGTTCATTTTGGTCACATGAAGGACTCAAGTAATTAGTTTAAATCTCAAAGATTCCTTATTCTTACAAAAAAGTAAATGCTTTTTTATTTGCCATTAATATGAGACTGTTTTATTTGTCATTTATCCAGTGGAAGAAAAGAATTGACAGTGAAAGTATTAGGGTATCCTAGAGAAACGAAGACAGATAGCAATAATCATACAAGTATATTTTTCAATTATTTTGACTAGAAAATAGGTGGTACATTTTCTTCTATAGTAAAATGTAATAGAAAATATATTTTTGTAGAGAAATTGTGCTAGAAAGTCAACAAAATCTTCCACAAGCAAAGCTGTAAAGGTCCTAATCATTCTATAGCTGACCTATATAGCCCCTTTCTGACATTCTCTGTACGTGAATCCTATTGATGCTGTTTAACCATTTAGTTGCTGCTATCAATTTTTTACAGCATTTAAATGGTTACTATCAGTGTTGGTATTCAATTGCCCAACACCCTCACTGAGACTGAAGCTTATGATTATCACCATCGTTGTATTTCAATAAAGCTCAGCCTGTGGCACTGAAGCGTTACAGTATATAGTACAAGAGAACATAGGTTTAAGTTCCCTTGGGGGACTAGAGAAATAAGAAAAAAAAAAAAATTACAAGCAGAAAATTAAAAAAATTAAAATAAAAAAAATAAAAGAAGTAAAAAATACATTAACATTCAAATCACCCTACTTCACTTAAAGGGATTGGACACTACTTAACAAGTCCATTTAATATGAACTACCGTATTTTTCGGACTATAAGATGCACTTTTTTCCTTTTTTTGGAAGAAAATGGGGGGGGGTCTTATAGTCAGAATGTTGAGGGGGGTGTATATATATGTGTGGTGTGGGGGGAGCGGTAGCGGTGGAGAAGCGGGACACAGGAGGCAGCAGCCGCCCGCTGCAGCCTACACTGTCCCCGCTGCTAAAGAAAATGAATATTCATGCTCCTTAATAGCGGCACACTGTGTAGCCGCGCTGCGGCTCCTGCTGCTGCCGAAATCGCCTGTGCCCGCTGTTAAGGGGAGGGGGTGAATATTCATGCCCTTTAATAAGCGGGCACACGAGATAGCCAGCAGCAGCAGGAGCCGCAGCGCGGCTACACTGTGTGCCGGCTATGAAGGAGAGTGAAGTCTCTGCTCCCCACGCATACAGTCCCGGTGTGGGGAGCAGTGACTTCCGGCAGCTGATCACTCCTTGTGAGCCGCACATGGCAGTGACGCCGTGCGTGGCTCACATGGAGAGATCATTGTGGGCAGACAGGACGCAGCGCTGAAGGAGAGAGAAGAACGGTGAGTAGGAATGTTTATTTTTTTTTATGTGCAGCATGATGGGGATTAGGGGGACCATGCATACTAGGATAAGGATGAGGGGGCCATACATACCAGGATAGGGATTAGGGGTGCCATGCATACCAGGATGGGGATTAGGGGTGCCATGCATACCAGGACGGCAACATTTTGGCTGAGCACAGCCTTTCTCAAGGCTGTGCTCAGCCGAAACGTTGCGACCATTTTGATGGGCTAATAAAGTCCTATTTTTTCCACTATATATGGAGTGCTGCCTTTTTTTCTTTGGAGATATCTATCTATCTATCTATCTATCTATCTATCTATCTATAAATAAGTGCACCCTCTTAAAAAAAGTAAGATTTTAATTAATATCTCACTGAATACAAGAACAACTTCAAAAATTTGGACAAGAATGAGTTCCACAGAACATTTTTTTAACCCATAAAATGAAAGTAAGGTTAATAATATAACTTTCAACACAAAATCTTCAGTTTAAGGCTATGTGCCCACGATGCAGAAATGCTCAGGATTTTTTCCTGAGAATTTCTGCATCTCCCTGGCAGAAAAAAACGCATGCGGATTGTACATGCATTTTCCTGCCAGGGACATGCGGAAATGAAGCGTTATCCACTGACATTTCCGCATGCGGATTTACAAGCACTTTCCAAGCGATTAGCATCACTTGGAAAGTGCTTGTGACAACTAGGTCACACTATATAAATCCATGCAAACGGCATGGATTTATATAGTGTGACCTGAGAGAGTGGTTAAAAATAAAAAAATAAACTAATACTTACCTTCCGATGGCCCCCGAGACTTGCAGCGCTCCTGTGCTGGCTGCCGTCAGATCGCGGTACTGAAAAGACCTGCCGTCACATGACTGAGACGTCAGCGCAGGTCCTTCAGTCCTGCGCGATCTGTCAGCAAGCGAAGAGAAGGAGTCCGGGGGCCGTCGGAAGGTGAATATAATCTTTATTTTTTATTTTATTCTTTTGTTTATGGTACCTGGGTGTGGAGGAGAGTCTCCTGTCCTCTACACCCGGGTACCATCCGCACATTAGAACGCGCCAATTACGCAAGTACAGATGCAGTCTTGCGGAATTGGCACGTTCTAATACAAGCCAATGGCGGCGAAAACGCAGCGCTTCCGCAAAATAATTGGTAGTGCTGCATTTTTTTCCGCTATGATAATCCTCAGCGCAAATTTCCGCAGCATGTGCACAGCACATGCAGATTATCATTGGGGAACATTGCTGCCCTTCTACCATGCGTTTTTAATGCGTTTCAGCAGCGTTTCCGCAGTTGCAAAAACGCTGCGGAAACGCATTAAAAACGCAACGTGGGCACACAGCCTTACTCAGATTAGTTGATGCAAAAATGAATACACCACATCAAAAACTACTACAGCTAGTATTTTGTATGAATTTCATGATATTTAAGGACAGCACCAAGTCTTCTAGGCATGGGATGAACAAGTTGACATATTACAATATCTATCTATTTCCATTTTTTAACAACAACCTCTTTTAGATGCTGGATGGAGAGTGATGCTCAACTTGTCTATTCAGAATTCCCCATAGGTGTTCAATTGGATTCAGATAAGGAGATACTTGGCCACTGAATCACTTTTACCCTGTTCCTTTTCAGATATGCAACAGTGATCTTAGATTTGTGTTTTGGATCATTGTCTTGTTTGAAAATTGCACATCTACCAAGGGAATAGAGTGATGGTAGCATCTTCTCTTTCAATATAGAGCAGTACATCTGTGAATTTAAGATACCATTAATTAAATGCAACTTCCTGACACCAGCATCACTCATGCAACCCCACATAAAGACACTGCCACCATGTTTCACTGTAGACGCCATGCATTTTGAAAAATGAATTTAGAAAATTGCAAATTGCTAACAGTAAAACATTGGAGAAGCTCTGGAGAGGGACAGAAGCACACACAAAATAATGCAATAACGTCTGGTATAATCGATGGTAGCACTCACCTAAAGGTGTTCTGTGCAGGTACACCTAGAAAGGCGTGGAAATCCGCTGCTGCTGCTGCCCCGTGGCTGTAGGAAAAGGTTCTTCCAGAAGTATAATGGCAAAAATGGAAATTGACACATTTCGGCAGGCTGCGCTGTGGGACTGAAGAGCCTTGGGATTCCAAAATGTTTTTTATTAATACCAACGCGTTTCTGCTCCAGACCGGCGCCTTTCTCAAGGTATAAAAACCAAGTAACCTGGTTTTTATACCTTGAGTAAGGCGCCGATCCAGGGCAGAGACGGTCCAGCGCAAAGGTTAGGACCGTCCCGAATATGGTCACCATGACGTGTTGGCATGGCTTATATGTTTTTTTGATCAAAATTGTGTTAACTAAGCACCCTATATTATTTTCATGCACTATTGCTATTTATTTATTTACTACAGGGTATTTCTTTATTGTGTTTTTATCTTGGGTTTTGTCTGTTCAGTGGCCAGTGTGAACATGCGTTTATACGATGCATGCGCACCAACTTATATTCCAGTTCATCTCTTTAGGTTTTTTTTGCACTCTGTGGAAATAAAGATGCGGCCTCCCTTTTCTTTGAGCTGGACATTACATTCATGTAGTTGTCCATGCCTGAGTGTCCATTAGCCGGATCTCAGTCCTTCTCAGCCTTTATCCACATGACAGAGCGACTGCTTCTTTTACACTCCACTCTGTTGATGGGACTGGACTTCGACGTCATTCTGATTGACAGCCTGATTCCTGCTGCCTAACTGCGGGAGCCAACCGTGAATAAGAATGACATCAGAAGCTACGCTCCGTCGACAGAGCAAGACGGAAAAGAAGCAGCTGAATTTCGGGTAGGAGCGGTCTGTGACCACTCTGTGCTGGCAATGAACAGCGCCGGGCACAACAGGCAGATAGGTAGCAACTACCTGCCTGTTAATGCTTAGGCATATTTTTAGTTTTTTATATGAAACAGAAGAGGAAGAATACTGGTAACGGTGTTCCGCCTATTCACAGTACTCAGCAATTTTTAGTTTTTCACGAAGTTCAAAATATACCCTTTATTAAGGAAGAACACTGCTGCCACTGAAGATCTCTTGCTGAAACTTGCTCCTTTTTCTTGGTCTCTTCCCACACACACTCGGTGATGATAACCTTCCTCAAAGGGAGTCCTTTCTTGTTTCTCGCCAACAACTCACTACAAAAAAAAGAACTTCCAGACTGGTCCCTATTACTCCTCCCCAACTGTTAGAACCCTCCTGTTTGTTTTTTTCCATCTTGTGTTTTGCGGTCACGTGACCATCTGCCTTTATATTCCAGCTCTGCCCTTTTGGCTGTGCTGGACTTCTGTGTTTGACTGTTTCTCTAGCCAGGTGCTTCGGTGCCCTTCTCTATCAGTTCGCTTGGTCCTTCTGGGACCTCTAGTACCTTTTTGTCAGTTTGTCTTTTTGTGTTCTGCAACAACTTCTCTGTTTAGGAGGTGTCCCATTTTTGTCCCAGTCCTTAGTT
This sequence comes from Phyllobates terribilis, assembly GCF_046119375.1. Lineage (NCBI taxonomy): Eukaryota > Metazoa > Chordata > Amphibia > Anura > Dendrobatidae > Phyllobates > Phyllobates terribilis. Next base: position 418,571,117 of record NW_027362761.1, on the reverse strand, counting down.
AATTTAGGGACCCCTCCCCTTATGCTATAGGTCTTCGTTCAGACTAGCCAAGGACTAAGGTGGGTCTGTTCGCTAGGAACAGGCAGCCCGCTACATCGTAGGGATTCAGCTTAGTCTTACTGTAGGGACAGCTTTCCCCTATCTTTCCTTAGTACTTGTTGCAGATCATAACACCAACTATGGGCCGGTCCAACAGTTAATCTTGTCACCCCTGACAAACCGGAACTGCAGCCTCCAGGAGGATAACGCATAAAATACAGCTCATTGTCATCATATTCTCTGCCCTTACAGTGAAGGAAATAATTATTTGATCCCTTGCTGTTTTTGTAAGTTTGCCCACTGAAAAAGACATGAACAGTCTATAATTTTAAGGGTAGGTTAATTTTAACATTGAGAGATAGAATATCCCCCCCAAAAAATCAAGAAAATCACATTGTATAAATTACATTTTTATATACATTTTTTTGCATTTTGCAGTGAGAAATAAGTATTTGATCCCCTTCAAACCATTATGAGTTCTGGCTCCTACAGACCAGTTAGATGCTCCTAATCAACACGTTACCTGCATTAAAGACAGGTGTCTTACATAGTCATCTGTATAAAAGACTCCTGTCCACAGACTCAATTAATCAGTCAGACTCTAACCTCTACAACATGGGCAAGACCAAAAAGCTTTTTAGGGATGTCAGGGACAAGATCATAGACCTGCACAAAGCTGGAATGGGCTACAAAACCATAAGTAAGATGCTGGGAGAGAAGGAGACAACTGTTGGTGCAATAGGAAGAAAATGGAAGAAATACAAAATGACTGTCAATCAACATCAATCTGGGGCACCATGCAAAATCTCACGTCGTGGGTTATCCTTGATCATGAGGAAGGTGAGAGATCAGCCTAAAACTTCACGGGGGGAACTTGTTAATGATCTCAAGGCAGCTGGGACCACAGTCACCAAGAAAACCATTGGTAACACATTACGCCTTAAAGATTTAAAATCCTGTAGTGCCCGCAAGGTTCCCCTGCTCAAGAAGGCACATGTGCACATGTGCAGGCCCATCTGAGGTTTGCTAATGAACACCTGGATGATTCTGTGAGTTATTGGGAGAAGGTGCTGTGGTCAGATAAGACAAAAATTGAGCTCTTTGGCATTAACTCAACTCGCTGTGTTTGGAGACAGAAGAAGGATGAGTACAACCCTAAGAATATCATCCCAACCGTAAAGCATGGTGGGGGAAACATTATACTTTGGGGTGCTTTTCTGCAAAGGGGAAATGCACTGTACTGAAGGGAAGATGGATGAGGTCATGTATCGCAAGATTTTGGCCAACAACCTTCTTCCCTAAGTAAGAACATTGAAGATGGGTTATGGCTGTTTCTTCCAGCAATACAATGACCCAAAACATACAGCCAAGCCAACAAAGGAATGCCTCAAAAAGAAGTACAGTAAGGTCATGGAGTGGCCTAGCCAGTCTCCAGACCTTAAGAAAACTTATGGAGGGAGTTGAAGCTCCGAGTTGCCAAGTGACAGCCTTAAAATCTTAATGATTTAGAGATGATCTGCAAAGAGGAGTGGACCAAAATTCCTCCTGACATGTGCGCAAACCTCATCATCAACTACAAACGACGTCTGACTGCTGTGCTTGCCAACAAGGGTTTTGCCACCAAGTATTAAGTGTTGTTTGCCAGAGGAATCAAATACTTATTTCTCACTGCAAAATGCAAAAAAATTTATCTAATTTATACAATGTGATTTTCTTGATTTTTTTGGGATATTCTATCTCTCAATGTTAAAATTAACCTACCCTTAAAATTATAGACCGTTCATGTCTTTGTCAGTGGGCAAACTTACAAAAACAACAACAAGTGATCAAATAATTATTTCCTTCACTGTATATACAGAAAGCTGCCAAAAATGCTAAAAAGAATGAACATATGCACTGGAATATCAAAATGAATTTCTGTGCATATGTTCAGTATTTTTGAGCTTCTCTTAACCGATTTAGGCTTCGAAAGCTGCAAAATTGTTAAAAGAAGCAACCTAACCATTTTTCAGGCAGCTTTCACTTTTCTACTTGGAAGTCACTCATTATTTTATACATAGAAGTTAAAAAATACTGGTGGCAGACCCATAGGCGGATTATAATAAGGGCTCCGGGAGACCCATGGCCAGATTGCCCTCATTATAATATGTGCGGCGCCGGCGCCAATGCGGCATATACCAGCAGGCATAGGCGGGGGGGCCCCCGGACCACTCCCCCAGCAGCTGTGCAGGGCCGCTGCTTCTTCTTCGACCGGGCCAGCACTGCACCTGCTAACTTCCCTGTGTGCTGGCCCAGCCGCATCACAGCTAAGAAACATGGCCCTGTGCGCGGCCTTGTCTGCTAGTGTTACGTCACACAGTGTGCACCCTGCACTGCTGCACCAGAAAGGAGCAGAACGACTGGAGCCGAGCCGGGGATGGTGAGTGTGTGAGTGAGTTTTTTTGTGTGTGTGTGCAGGCAGATATCATTGTGTGATGACTGTTTATATGAATTTTTGTGTTTCAAATGTGTTTATGTGTGTATGTATATGTCTTTATATGTTTATGTGTGTGCATGACTGCGTGCACCCTCCTGCTGCCTCTGGGGGGTGCCGTGTGGCCTCCCGCTGTGTATAGATGGCTACGTGTGGCCTCCCGCTGTCTCTGGGGGGGCGCCGTGCGGCCTCCCGCTGTGTCTGGGGGGCGCCGTGCAGCCTCCCGCTGTGTATAGATGGCATCGTGTGGCCTCCCGTTGTGTATAGATGGCTACATGTGGCCTCCCACTGTGTATAGATGGCTACATGCGGTCTCCCGCTGTGTATAGATGGCTCCGTGTGGCCTCCTGGTGTGTATAGATTGCTATGTGTGGCCTCCTGCTGTGTATAGATGGCTACGTGCGGCCTCCCGCTGTGTATAGATGGCTACGTGCGGCCTCCTGCTGTGTATAAATGGCTATTTGCTGCCTCCCGCTGTGTATAGATGGCTACGTGCTGCCCCCTGCTGTGTATAGATGGCTACGTGTGGCCTCCCGCTGTGTATAGATGGCACCGTGTGGCCTCCCGCTGTGTATAGATGGCTACGTGCGGCCTCATACTGTGTATAGATGGCTATGTGTGGCCCCCTGCTGTGTATAGCTGGCTTTGTGCGGCCTCCTGCTGTGCATAGATGGCGCAGTGCGGCCTCCCGCTGTGTATAGATAGCTACATGCGGCCCTCTGCTGTGTAAAGATGGCGCCGTGCGGCCTCCTGCTGTTTATAGATGGCTACGTGCCGCCTCCCACTGTGTATAGATGGCTTCGTGCGGCCTACTGCTGTGTATAGATGGCTATGTGTGGCCTCCTGCTGTGTATAGATGGCTACATGCGGCCTCCTGCTGTGTATAGATGGCTACGTGCGGCCTCCTGCTGTGTATAGATGGCTTTGTGCGGCCTCCTGCTGTGTATAGATGGCTATGTGCGGCCTCCCGCTGTGTATAAATGGCTACATGCAGCCTCCTGCTGTGTATCGATGGCTACGTGCGGCTTCCCGCTGTTTATAGATGGCTAGGTGTGGCCTCCCGCTGTGTATAGATGGCTACGTGCGGCCTCCTGCTGTGTATAGATGGCTACGTGCGGCCTCCCGCTGTGTATAGATGGCGCAGGGCGGCCTCCCACTGTGTATAGATAGCGCAGTGCGGCCTTCTGCTATGTCTAGATGGCGCAGTGCTGGTCCCTGCTGTGTATAGATGGCTATGTGCGGCCTCCTGCTGTGTATAGATGGCACAGTGCGGCCCCCTGCTGTGTATAGGTGGCTATGTGTGGCCTCCCGCTGTGTATAGATGGCACCGTGTGGCCTCCCGCTGTGTATAGATGGCTACGTGCGGCCTCATACTGTGTATAGATGGCTACGTGCGGCCTCCCGCTGTGCATATGTGGCACCCCTACGGGGGATTACCACAGGATCCATAGGTGCAGGGGGAGATGTACCCTTGGGCGCACACAACACCTTCCACCCTAGGTCTGAGGGGAGGAGTCAGTTTCCAGGGAGACAGCAAAGTGGCAGTTAGTCTGAAAAACGAGGGTGAAGGAAGGATGAAAAAGGAGAGTTGTTGGCCGGGGACCAGTTAAGCCCTGAACTAGGAAACCGGTCGGTGTTGTGAAAGCGCCCTAGAGAGAGGGACGGAGGCTAGAAGGAGAAAGAAAGAGATAAAACGATTATCCCTTTAGCTCACCCAGACACCGGAGTCCGAGATTGCTATTAATTTAGGAATAGCATTGAAAACCCGGACAGATCAGGAGGATCTATCCCCCCTGAAGAAGAAGGGGAAAGAGGTGCCAAACTTGACCAAGTATAGGACCAGGGGCTCAAAAAGACAAATTGGTAGCCCCAAGGAAAGGTCCTCATTGTCAGTTGTGGAGAAAGACCCCAAAGAAAGTCAAGGTGGCAGGTTCAGCTTAAGGCAGGACTGACCCCAAACAATGCACACAGTGTTAGAGGAGGCCTCACAAATCCCCAAGGTGAATAACTCTACCTGCACCAAAAACCTGGTTACCCTCCTGAACTGTACTTGTTACCGGACATCAGTAAAAAAAAAGGTACTGAAACAAAGACTTAATGTGTGTGTGCCTACTTTGTGATTATTGCCTATAGCGTTTGGACAAGCTGTATGCCGATCACCTCAGCGACCATTCACAGCGCTGGTAACCGATATTAACAGTTACCACAGGAGGTGTCACGACACAGTACTCTCATCATCCTAACCCCCATCACTTCACTGAGGGTCCAGGGCATGGAACCGGGAACCGACCAACCGTGATCCCCACCAAAATAGCCCATCCATCCCGATATCCGAGTACCCCTACCCTGTCGACCAAATCATATAGATGGCTACGTGCGGCCTCATGCTGTGTATAGATGGCTCCGTGCGGCCTCCTGCTGTGTATAGATGGCTCCATGCGGCCTCCTGCTGTGTATAGATGGCTACGTGCGGCCTCATACTGTGTATAGATGGCTACGTGCGACCTCCCGCTGTGTATAGATGGCGCCGTGCGTCCCCCTGCTGTGTATAGATGGCTTTGTGAGGCCTCCTGCTGTGTATAGATGGCTACATGCATCCGCCTGCTGTGTATAGATGGCTACAGCGGCCTCCTGCTGTGTATAGATGGCTACGTGCGGCCTCCTGCTGTGTATAGATGGCTTTGTGCGTCCTCCTGTTGCGTATAGACAGCTACGTGCGGCCTCCCGCTGTGTATAAACGGCTACATGCGGCCACCTGCTGTGTAAAGATGGCTACGTGCGGCCTCCCTCTGTTTATAGATGGCTACGTGTGGCCTCCCGCTGTGTATAGATGGCTATGTGCGGCCTCCTGCTGTGTATAGATGGCGCCGTGGGGCCCCTTGCTGTGTATAGATGGCTACGTGCGGCCTCCTGCTGGATACAGATGGCACAGTGCGGCCTCCCGCTCTGTATAGATGGCGCCGTGCGGCCTCCCGCTGTGTATAGATGGCGCCGTCTGGCCTCCTACTATGTATAGATGGCGCATTGCGGCCCCCTGCTGTGTATAGATGGCTACGTGCGGCCTCCTGCTGTGTATAGATGGCACCGTGTGGCCTCCCGCTGTGTATAGATGGCTACGTGCGGCCTCATACTGCATATAGATTGCTACGTGCGGCCTCCCGCTGTGTATAGATGGCTACGTGTGGCCTCCTGCTGTGTATAGATGGCTATGTGCGGCAATGCTGCTGTGCATAGATGGCGCAGTGCGACCTCCTGCTGTGTATAGGAGGATTATGTGGCAGCTCATATTGTGTGTAGGGTCTCATACTGTATATAGGGGATGTCAGCATACTTAATTGTGCTCAATATTAAGTCATACAATTAATGTAAAAAAATTTTTTTATAATTAATATATTAATATTGTGCCAAATTAATTTCACGTGAACTATCACATGATCTACCACAGGGGATCATGAGACATGTCGCGTGATACATCAGGTGTGTGTGTGGGGGGGGCCCGCGCCTTCTAAACTGCCCGGGGACCTTGCTATTCTTAAACCACCCCTGGGCATACCCACCACAAAAAAACAACAGAAAAGACACAAAAAAGTTCAGGAAAAGCCCCAATAATGTTTTCCTAAAACATCTTTTGCTTGAAAAACTCAGATACAACAGGAATGCCTTCATATAAAATATATCACATACTCTTAGGCCCCAGCTGCCATTAAAACACATGGTATGGTAATAGTGGGATCGATGGGATAACTCTGTATAACCAGACATTTTCTTCACGCTTGGTTAAGGTATGGAAGGAGGTTGAAAAAGTTATACTGGGGACTTGTGACCGGGCCTAAAGAACTGCTAACCATAGATGTAGGAGGGCTCCTATTTTTAGAGTAGGAGAATTTGTGTAGTTATTCTCAAAATATTTTTGTCTAAAAGTACCGTCAAGAAAATTTGCTCCCAAGTTTGTTGATCCTTATAAGGTAATTAAAATCCTTAATCATGTGACAGTGAAACGCCAGCTCCTGGTGGTGTGGAGGATCAATAATTCCTTTCATTCCTCCCTGCTTATGAGGCTTGAGAGGATGCCTAGTACTCAGGACACTACTGAGATGGATTTAGAGAAGGATAAGGCGTTTGAAGTAGAGAGCGTTTTGGGCTCCAGACGTGTCAGACACCGTCTGCAGTTCTTAGTTAATTGGAAGGGTTACGGCCCGGAGGACAACTCCTGGGTTAATCTGGAATAATTTTATGCCAATCATCTGATAAAAGAGTTCTGGCCACGACGTTGAGGGATGGGGATCTTGGCAGGTCGAGTGGAGGAGGGGTACTGTCATGCTTCGAGATTCGATCCGCCAGTCCTATGCTCTTCTGTCAGTGTCTCTGTCCACTGAGCCACAGCTGTTTCTGTTGCTTTCCGGGTGCTGTTTACCTTTTCCTTTTGTCCATTCTTTTCGGACAGCAGGTGTTTTTTATTTGTTATCTAGTCTGTCCTATCACACTGCAGGTGCTACTATTTGAACCTTACCTCTGCTGGTCCTTTCTGCTGATGATAGTCTTTAGTAGATTCCGCTTGGAGTTTTAGTCCTACTTCTGAGTATCAAGGCCAGTCAAATAAGTTTACTGCTGGGGTTTTTTCTAACACTGCACTCTCCCTCTGTTTCTTAGGAGGAACGTGATACACTCGACAACCTTTCAGGGAACCAAGTCTGAGTTGTCTTCACTAGTTCTATCTTCATGGCTTATCCAGGTCATGCTGGAGCCACTAGGGCCTGCATTACTGGATACTATAGTCTGTACAGGATCTGGGAGGGGTTTATGCATTTTTTTCATAGTTAGATCCTTTACCCCTGTGTTTACTACCACGTGTGCATAACAGAAGTTTTACAGAGGGATGCAGCACTTTTGAAATTTCTAAGATATTGGGGCATGATGACAGCATCATCAAAAGTTTAGTTGTACAAAATCAATATGGTCACAAAAAAATGTGTTGAGGAAAAAAGATGCTGCACATTAACTGTCAAAGATTTGAGAAGAATCAAACGTGAAGTCAACTAGGATTTTATTATCCTCCAGTACGGTCATATTCCAGAACTGCAGATTCCCTGGTGTACCCAGAAGTATGAGGTGTTCAGTGATCAGAGACATGGGCAAGGTAAGGAAGGCTGAAACCCGATCTCCAGAGTCAAGACTGGGCCAAGAAGTATCTGAGAGATTTTTCAAACGTTTTATGGATTGATGAGATGAGAGTAACTATTGACGGACCAGATGGATGGATACAGGTGCATCTCACTAAATTAGAATATCATCAAAAAGTTAATTTATTTCAGTTCTTCAATACAAAATGTGAAGCTCATATATTATATAGAGTCATTACAAACAGAGTGATCTATTTCAAGTGTTTATTTCTCTTAATGTTGATGATTATGGCTTACAGCCAATGAAAACACAAAAGTCATTATCTCAGTAAATTAGAATACTTTATAACAGCAGTTTGAAAAATGTTTTTAAAATCCGAAATGTTGGCCTACTGAAATGTATGTTCAGTAAATGCACTCAATACTTGGTCGGGGCTCCTTTTGCATCAATTACTGCATCAATGCGGTGTGGCATGGAGGCGATCAGCCTGTGGAACTGCTTAGGTGTTATGGAAACCAGGTTGCTTTAATAGCAGCATTCAAGCTCATCTGCATTGTTGCGTCTGGTGTCTCTCATCTTCCTCTTGACAATACCCCAAAGATCCTCTATGGGGTTAAAGTCAGGCGAGTTTGCTGGCCAATCAAGCACAGTGATACTGTGGTTTTTAAACCAGGTATTGGTACTTTTGGCAGTGTAGATAGGTGCCAAGTCCTGCTGGAGAATGAAATTTCCATCTCCAAAAAGCTTGTCGGCAGAGGGAAGCATGAAGTGCTCTAAAATTTCCTGGTAGACGGCTGCGCTGACTTTGGTCTTGATAAAACACATTGGACCTACACCAGCAGATGACATGGCTCCCAAGCCATCACTGATTGTGGAAATTTACACTAGACCTCAAGCAGCTTGCATTGTGGCCTCTCCACTTTTCTTCCAGACTCGGGGACCTTGATTTCCAAATGAAAATTGGAACTCTGGGACCTTGTGGAGTGTGTCAGTGACTGCCTTCTGGACATCTGTCAAGTCCTCAGTCTTCCCCATGATTGTGGAGCCTACTGAAACAGACTAAGGGACTTTTTTAAATGCTTAGGAAGCATTGGCAGGTGTTTTTTGTTAATTATTTTAATTTACTGAGATAATGACTTTTGTGTTTTCATTGGCTGTAAGCCATAATCATCAACATTAACAGAAATAAACACTTGAAATAGATCACTCTGTTTGTAATGACTCTATATAATATATGTTTCACTTTTTGTATTGAAGAACTGAAATAAATTAACTTTTTGATGATATTCTAATTTAGTGAGATGCACCTGTACATTGTTGGATCAGTAATGGCACAGACCTCCATTTCGACACCAGCAAGGTGGAGTCAGGTACTGCTATGGGCTAATATTATTAAAGATGAGTTAGATGTACCTTTTTGGTTTGAAGATGGTCTCAAAATCAACTCCAAAACCTACTATCGGTTTTTAGAATTTCTTCACCCAGTGGTACAGGAAAAAGTCTGCATCTTTCAAGAAAACCATGATTTATACAGACAATGCTCCATCACATGCGTCTAAGTATTCTACTGCTTGGCTAGCCATTAAAGGCCTTAATGATGAAAGAAAAAAGTCATGGCCCCTTCTTCATCTTACTTAAACCCTATAGAGAACTTGTGGGACCTTCTTAAATGGGAGACTGATGGTGAATGAAAACAGTACTTTGTACAGTATCTGGAGACTGTGGTTGGCGCTGCCCAAAAAGTTAATTGTCAACAGATTTAAAAACTGACAGACTCCATGGATGGAAGACTTATGACTGTTATTGATAAAAAGGGCAGCTATACTGATATATTTTTTTTAAATTTCAGAAATATAATTTTGTACATTGAGTTGTTTGGTTTTTATTCTCCCTTTAACAATTTAAAATAAACAATTGCTGCATAATAATTCTGCACACTAATAATTGCCCAATAATTCTGCACACATAGATGTTATTCTAAGAAAGACAAAACCTCACTTTTACTCTCTTAAATATTCAGGTTTCAGGTTTATTAACCTTTTGGATTGACAGCAATGTAGTTCTTCGATAATAAATTTCATCGTCAAAAATACAAATTGGCAAATATTTGTGCACACAGTTTATACAGATGAAATGTAGGAAGATCAGAGTGTAAGGCTTATGAGGAATATAAACTTTTTATAGTACAGATTTATTGTATTTTTCTAGCATCATTTGTGTGCAAATATTTTGGCAATACTGATTAAATGGATTATTTTCCATTATTTGTTAAATTGTGTAATTGAAACTACTGTATTGTTTATTATCAATTATGAATAAGGCTATGCATGTAGTGTAATAACAATATATTGTAGCGCTATAGCTACTAAATGGAGATTAGAAAATAGGAAATGTTTTCTTTGCTAAGTAATTACATTTCAGTAGCAATAATTAGTAATTCAGCTTCGTATCTGACACTGATAAGACTTAAAGGGAACCTGTCACCAGTAAAAATGCTACCTGCAGATATAGGGTTAATCTGCAGGTAATAACGTTATTAACCTGCTTGGCACCCGCACTTACCTGAACGCTGCAGGGAGAAAATTAACTTTATTTACCCTGGCAGCATTCCTTCTTCAGTCACGGGGGTGGCGCCGGCGCCAGGTCCAGTCACTGCTCTGAGAATACAGAACGGCGGCTGTAACCGCGCCCCTGGTCCTGACTGACAGTTGCCCCCAATACAGAGCTAGTGTCAGTCAGAGCTGGGGACGCGGTTACAGCCCCTATTCTGCATTCTCAGAACAGTGACTGAACTCGCGTTGATGCCCCCCACCCCATGATTGAAAACCATATGCTGCTGGGGAGAATAAAGTTAATTTTCTCCCCGCAGCGTTTGTCTACAGACGGGCACCGGGCAGGTTAATAACGCTATTAACTTGCAGATTAACCCCATATCTGCAGGTTAATAGTGTTATTTTCTGGTAACAGGTTCCCTTTAATAGATACACACGAGGAGATTATTGCAAATAGCTTAGAACTAAAGTTATTCCATTAGCTTTGAGCCAGGAGTGGACACAGACAAAAAGGGCCAATGTGCAAGAACATTATATAGGCCCTCTGCAGTCCAATGACTCACCATATTGCACAATTGCACCTGCTTTGAAGGTGGCAGTGACCCCCTTACTCCTTGGGCACCTGTGCGGCTGCACAGGTTCCACCAATGATTTGTCCACCCTTGCTTTGAGCTCTTCTGCCTTTGCTTCAGACTTGGAAATTTGCCTTTAGTCCTCATGATATTTCACAGTTACAGTTGGAGTTTACATTAGGTAAAGGTCCAGATGTGAACAAAGTTAGCTGCATCATGCTGTCGGTGCAGTCCAGTGCATCCATTGTTGGACACGGGTGCATAACATGGCCAAAAGCACAGCAGTTCAGCAGTCAATTGCAGCGCTCTAAGTGGCATCTGCCAAGTCGCCTGATACTCTGACACCCGGGTGCACAAATCACATGCGCGCAATTCAGCAGTGGCCATATTGAATAGGAGAATTTTTCTTACACATTGCAGCAATGATAAATAAACAAAATTTGCAAAATGGTGCTTGAAGAAGATACCGTATTTTTTGGACTATAAGACGCATCGGACCATAAAATGCACCTAGGTTTTAGAGGAGGAAAATAGAAAAGAAATGTAAGCAAAAAATGTGGTCATGATGCACTGTTAAGGGGGAGGGGGCCTGCTGCTGACACTGTTATAGAGGTAATGTCCCCCAATTCTGTTAATATCCCCCATCCTGGTATATATGGTCCCTCATCCTGTTATACGTGGCCCTCATCCCTATCCTGATATGCATGGCACCCCTCATCCCCATCCTGGTATGCATGGCACCCCAATACCCCATCCTGGTATGCAAGGCACCCCTCATCCCTCATCCAAGTATGCATGGCACCCCTCATCCTGGTATGCATGGCCCCCTCATCCCTCTTTCTGGTATGTATGGCACCCTTCATCCCTCATCCTGGTATGCATAGCACCCCTCATCCCTCATCCAAGTATGAGTGACACCCCTCATCCTGGTGTGTGGCCACCCTCATCCCTCCTCCTGGTATGTATGGCACCCTTCATCTCTCATTTTGGTATGTATGGCCCCCCTCATCCCTCATCCTGGTATGTATGGCCCCCCTCATCCCTCCTCCTGGTATGTATGCCATTCTTCATCCCTCTTCCTGGTATGTATGGCCCCCTTCATCCCTCATCCTGGTATGCTTTGCACCCCCTGATCCCCATCACGCTGCACACAAAAAAACCAAACAATTATACTCACCTCCTCTCTGCTCCAGCGCTGCGTCCTGCTCTACTGCAGACACTGATCTCACTGTGTGAGCCGCGCATGGCATCACTGCCATGTGCCCTCACACTGTAAGATGCTGTGCCAGAATAGTCACTGCTCCCCATGCTGGGACTGTTAGCGTGGGGAGCAGTGACCATTCACTCTCCTTAATAGCACGCACACTGTACCCGCGGCTCCTGCTGCGGCCGGCAGTCACGTGTGCCCGCTATTAAAGAGAATGAATATTCACTACAACCCATGGGAGTGGGTTGTAGTGAATATTCATAGTTTTTAATAACAGGCACACATGACCGCCATACACAGCAGGAGCCGTGCTGCGACTACAGTGTGTGCGCTACTAAAAAAATGAATATTTACTGCTCTCCCCGCCCATGGGCGTGGGGAGCATTGAATATTCATTTTCTTTAGTAGCGGGCACAGCGTAGGCTGCAGCAGGCGGCTGCTGTTTCCTGTGCCCCGCTCATCCCCTGCTGCCGCTCCCCACACCCCACACCACCCACAGCCATAGCATACATATACAGTACAGACCAAAAGTTTGGACACACCTTCTCATTTAAAGTATTTTCATGACTATGAAAATTGTACATTCACACTGAAGGCATCAAAACTATGAATTAACACATGTGGAATTATATACTTAACAAAAAGTGTGAAACAACGGAAAATGTGTCTTATATTCTATGTTCTTCGAAGTAGCCACCATTTGCTTTGATGACTGCTTTGCACACTCTTGGCATTCTCTTGATGAGCTTCAAGAGGTAGTCACCGCAAAATGGTCTTCCAACAATCTTGAAGGAGTTCCCAGAGATGCTTAGCACTAGTTGGCCCTTTTGCCTTCACTCTGAGGCCCAGCTCACCCCAAACCATCTCGATTGGGTTCAGGTCTGGTGACTGTGGAGGCCATGTCATCTTGCGCAGCACCACATCACTCTCCTTCTTGGTCAAATAGCTCTTACACAGCCTGGAGGTGTGTTTGGGGTCATTGTCCTGTTGAAACATAAATGATGGTCCAGCTAAATGCAAACCGGATGGAATAGCATGCCGCTGCAAGATGCTGTGGTAACCATGCTGGTTCAGTATGCTTTCAATTTTGAATAAATCCCCAACAGTGTCACCAGCAAAGCACCCCACCATCACACCTCCTCCTTCATGCTTCATGGTGGGAACCAAGCATGTAGAGTCCATCCGTTCACCTTTTCTGTGTTACGCTCGCGCCCGGACTGACTGGCGTGAGCAGGGCTAGTGATCCCACTGGACCATGAACTGAGGAGTACCTGGAGGGGCGTAACTAAGTATCAACCCGGTCCAAGGTCGCACGGCAGCTCAGTCGACTCCGTGAACCAGGGAGGAACTGAGCAGAGGGACCAGGTGCTACTCCAGGACAGATCCTGTTCACAGCTGTTGACCCACACCGGGGAATGCAGGAACAGGCAGGTTAAACTGGCATATAGACAGGTGGGTACTGGCAGGCAAGGCTGGTATGCAGACAGGTGGGTATTGGCAGGCACGGCTGGTATGCAGACAGGTGGGCACTGGCAGGCACGGCTGGCATGCAGACAGGTGGGCACTGGCAGGCACGGCTGCCATGCAGACAGGCGGGTACTGGCATATAGGAACGCAGGCAGGATAGGGACCAGTACAGACTGGGATACAGGAACGGAGCCGCAGGTGCGGTAGACAAGTAGAGCAGAGCAAAACCCGCAGGTGCGGTAGACAAGCAGAGCAGAGCAAAACCCGCAGGTGCGGTAGACAAGCAGAGCAGAGCAAAACCCGCAGGTGCGGTAGACAAGCAGAGCAGAGCAAAACCCGCAGGTGCGGTAGACAAGCAGAGCAGAGCAAAAGCCGCAGGTGCGCTAGACAAGCAGAGCAAAAGCCGCAGGTGCGGTAGACAAGCAGGTACTGGAGCAAAGTGTGCAGCCTGGATTGATAGGTAAGATGGCGGTCTTGCATGGTGAAAGGTGGTAAGCCATGCTAGCACGCCGCTAGGGATGTTACATTCTGCGTCGCACAAAGACACGGTGGTTGGAACCAAAGATCTCAAATTTGGACTCATCAGACTAAAGCACAGATTTCCACTGGTCTAATGTCCATTCCTTGTGTTCTTTAGCCCAAACAAGTCTCTTCTGCTTGTTGCCTGTCCTTAGCAGTGATTTTCTAGCAGCTATTTTACCATGAAGGCCTGCTGCACAGTCTCCTCTTAATAGTTGTTGAAGATATGTGTCTGCTGCTAGAACTTTGTGTGGCATTGACCTGGTCTCTAACCTGAGCTGCTGTTAACCTGCGATTTCTGAGGCTGGTGACTCGGATAAACTTATCCTCAGAAGCAGAGGTGACTCTTGGTCTTCCTTTCCTGGGGCGGTCCTCATGTGAGCCAGTTTCTTTGTAGCGCTTGATGGTTTTTTGCAACTGCACTTGGGGACACTTTCAAAGTTTTCCCAATTTTTCGCACTGACTGACCTTCATTTTTTAAAATAATGATGGCCACTTGTTTTTCTTTACTTAGCTGCTTTTTTCTTGCCATAATACAAATTCTAACAGTTTATTCAGTAGGACTATCAGCTGTGTATCCACCAGACTTCTGCCCAACACAACTGATGTTCCCAACCCCATTTATAAGGCAAGAAATACCACTTATTAAACCTGACAGGGCACACCTTTGAAGTGAAAACCATTTCCGGTGACTACCTCTTGAAGCTCATCAAGAGAATGCCAAGAGTGTGCAAAGCAGTCATCAAAGCAAAAGGTGGCTACTTTGAAGAACTTAGAATATAATACATATTTTCAGTTGTTTCACACTTTTTTGTTAATTATATAATTCCACATGTGTTAATTCATAGTTTTGATGCCTTCAGTGTGAATGTACAATTTTCATAGTCATGAAAATACAGAAAAATCTTTAAATGTGAAGGTGTGTCCAAACATTTGATCTGTACTGTATATACGGACTGTAAGTGTGTCTTATAGTCCAAAAATTATGGTAATTACAAAATGTTCGCATTAAGAAAAATGCATTTTTTTATAAAATTTGAGGCAAATTCAATTCACCGGGAACCTATTTGCTTATCTCTACCAAGTTTACATCATTGGCTGCTTGCAGAGATGAAGATATGCAACACCATCACATAAAAAACTACAAAAGAACATACATTAGCGACAAATGTCACACCTATAGTTAAAAGCCGTTAAATAATTAACATTAAAATTATTCCACATTCACTAATATTTGGACATTGAATTAAAACATACTGCCAAAATGACATTTGATATTCAGTTTATGAATCGAAAACAAGGGGTAACCTATATGGCGGCTGTGAAGGATGGTGGGATGTAATGGCAGTAGTGATGAGAGTGATGAGCAAACGCGCTCGCCACTGCTTGGTACTTGCCCAAGCATCACTGTGCTCGATGAGGTCGGCGCTCGGCGAGTATTTCCGGGTTGCTCGGATGGGAACTTGGGTCCCCTCCCTGCATATTTGGCGCTCTTTAGAGAGCCAATGAATGTGCAGGGATTGCCTGCCACGCAGGCAGTGTATGTGGCAGACTGCAGTGTATAATACAGCACAAGAGGGTCCATTGAACGTTCTGTTAGTCTAGATATTCCACAATCTATATATATATCTGAGATAGGCAGGCAGTGTATGTGGCAGACTGCAGTGTATAATACAGCACAAGACAGTCCATTGAATGTCCTGTCTGCTGCTGCTGTAATAATTACAGATATTTCTAGACATAGCCCCAGGTATCAGGGGCCAGGGAAAATTGTTTTTTTATCTTAATCCTGGTTATTTGCTTAAAAAGCAATCCAAAATACACCATTTTTCTGCTCACTGCAGAATAAAGCCAGATCTGTTCCATATTACAGAGATAAAAATCCAGAAATTTGAACTGAACATGGAAAATATTGGCCTCCTATTCCATTCTGTTGCAGTGTGTCGATGAAGCTATTCACACTAGGTCTCCATGTAGAATAATATTAGTAAATTACAGGCCTACAATTTAAAGCCGTGGTTCTCTGTCAGACATATCACCGAAAAGACTTCTAAAATCATACATTTCTTCCATTTTCATTCCGTTGCAGTGTGTCAGCGAAGCTATTCACACTAGTTCTCCGTTTAGAATAATATTAGTAAATTACAGGCCTACAATTTAAAGCCGTGGTTCTCTGTCAGACATATCACCGAAAAGACTTCTGAAATCATACATTTCTTCTATTTTCATTCCGTTGCAGTGTGTCAGCGAAGCTATTCACACTAGGTCTCCATGTAGAAAAATATAAGTAAATTACAGGCATACAATTTAAAGCCGTGGTCCTCTTTCAGACATATCACCAAAAAGACTTCTGAAATTATACATTTCTTACATTTTCATTCCGTTGCAGTGTGTTAGTGAAGATATTCACACTACTTCATTAGTAAATTACAGGCCTGCTATTTAAAATCGTGGTTCTCTGTCAGACATATCACACATAACTGCATTCCAAAATCAACCATTTCTTGTGAACATGAAAAATATTGTCCTCCATTTAAAATGGGCAAGGTACGTGGCAAAGGACGGGGAAAGGACGGGGAAGTGGATATGATGGTGAATGCAGAAGCAGAGGACGTGGCTGTGGGCAAGGTGAAATTGTGCCACAACAAACACCGACATCTTCTCGCTCGACCTTCCTGTCCCAGTTACTAGGGGACCGCAGAGCACCACTATTGCACACAGAGCAGTATGAAAAGATTATTGGTTGGATAGCAGATAATGTTTCCAGTCACTTGGCCAGTCACTTGGCCACCACCACCTCCATCCTGTCTTCCACATGGTCAAGTCTCAGTAGCCATGAGTTTGAAACGCATATTCCTCACCCTGATCCTCCTTCCTCCCACCATGCCGAGTGCCCGGAGACAACTGATCTCACACTGGGACACTCAGAAGAGCTGTTCACTTTTCCATTTGTAGATTCAGGCCTCTTGTCCGGCCAGCTGCAAGCAAGTCAAGAGGAGATTGCGTGTAGCGATGCCCAAATATTGGAGCTGACATGGTCCCACGAAGGCGACGGTGGTAAAGTACAATTACTGTTGCAAGAGTGGATGATGATGATGAGACACAATTGCCAGAAAGTCAGGAGGAGGACCAGAGTGCAGAAGTGGAAGACGAGGTGGTAGATGATATAGTAACTGATCCAACCTGGCAGGGGGACACACAGAGCGAGGACCGCAGCGCACAGAGGGAATTAGGCATAGCACCACAACAGGAAGGAAGAAGCAGTGTGGTGGCCACAGACACAAGGCGGGAAAGCGTTCCTTGTAATGCCAACATGACAGAAGTAGCCAGTACAACTGTTAGGTCTTCCCGAGTCTGGTCATTTTTTAAATACTCTACAGATAACCCCAAAAAGGCCATTTGCACCACCTGCCAGCATGATCAGGCACATGACAGCAAAGCACCCGACTGAGTGGGCTGAACCCCAGGGTCCAGCAACAGTGTCTGCAGGAGACACCATTGCTTCTTCCGCTGTTGTGTGTGCACACCAATCTCCTGTCCATGGCACATGTCAAGATGCCTCCCGCCTTGCACCTGTCATTGCACACTGTCAAGTAGCACCATCAGCAAGCACATCCACGTCCTCGTCCCAGCGCAGCGTTCAGTTGTCCCTAACCCAGTCCTTGGAACGCAAGTGCAAATATGCAGCTAACGTCCCACAGGCCACAGAACTAAATTCACACATTTCATGAAAGCTTGCGCTCAAAATGTTGCCTTCTAGGCCTGTGGAGACGGAAGCATTCCACAACCTGATGGCAGTGGCCATCCCTCGGTACTTGGTCCCCAGCCGCCACTATTTCTCCCGGTGTGCCGTCCCCATATTACATGAGCACGTGACCCACAATATTAGACGTGCCATCAACAACGTAGTGCTGGGTAAGTCCACCTAACTACGGACACGTGGGTGGACAAGTGCTTGTGGGCAGGGATGGTACATCTCGTTGATGGCACACTGGGTTAATATAGTGGAAACCGGGACCCAGTTGGACATTGGGATGGAACACGTCCTCCCGACGCTGAGGATTGCGGGCCCTGGGTCAATCAGTGTTGCCCCCACATTCTGCAGCTCCTGCACCTCCTCCTCTTCAGCATCCATCTCCGAAATGACCACATCAGTTGCAAGCTGGAAGCACTGCAGCACTGACTTGGCCAAGCGGCAACAGGCTGTGCTGAAGCTAATATGCTTAGGTGACCAACCACAAAACGCTGAAGAGTTGTGGACAGCTTTGAAAAAGCAGAGAAATCTGTGGCTGGCACCGCTGACCCTACAGCCAGGCATGGTCGTGTGTGACAGAGGCTGGAATCTGGTGGTGGCTCTGAGGCGAGCTCACACACTTACCATTCCTGGCCCATGTGCTTAACCTCGTGGTTAAGCGGTTTCTCAAAACTTTCCCGAATCTGCTGGATCTGCTTGTTAAAGTACATCGCCTGTGTGCCC
This sequence comes from Phyllobates terribilis, assembly GCF_046119375.1. NCBI lineage: Eukaryota > Metazoa > Chordata > Amphibia > Anura > Dendrobatidae > Phyllobates > Phyllobates terribilis. The sequence continues at coordinate 418,552,690 of NW_027362761.1, read as the reverse complement.
ATGTTAAAAAGTCAGCTGCAACTTCCGCCACCCTTGCCGTGCTTCAGCAGTATTTGCAGCTTCCAGCTCACTGACTGATCTGCGATGTCTCAACACATTGGAACTCTACATTGCAGATGTTGGGAAAGATTTGTGAGCAGAAGAGGGCAGTTGTTGACTACCAGCATCAACAAGGCCGTCGTTATTCAGGTCAGACTCCAAACATAAAACCTCAGGAGTGCAAATGGATGTCAGACATCTGTACCATCCTCCAAAACTTTGAGGACTCCACCAAGATTGTGAGCGGCGATGACGCCATAATTAGTGTCACCATTTCGCTTCTCTGTCTTCTGAAATACTATCTGCTCTCAATTAAAGAGGATGCATTGCAGGTGGAGCACGATGAGATGAAGCAAAGAACTATACAGGGTGATTACACACAGCCCAGCCTCATCCCAACGTGGATTGGGTGACAATGAGGAAGAGGAAGAGGAAGAACAGGAGCTAGTTTCCTACGTTATAGATGAGACTACCTGCACAACTGTCATACCGTCTGTTCAGCGTGGATGGCCTGAGGACAGGAAGGAGAAGGAGGATGAGGAGGAGAGCATGGTCAGTCGTCCTCTTGGTGAGGACACGGAAATCTTGCCTCTTTGCAGTCTGGCACACATGGCTGAGTTCATGTTATGCTGCCTTTTCCATGACCCTCGCGTTGTCCAAGTTTTGGGTGACAGTCATTACTGGTTGGTGACGCTTCTAGACGCAGGCTACAGGGAGAACTTTCTGTCTCTTATTCCCTTTCAGGACAGTACTGATAAAATGGTGCAGTACGAGAAGGCCTTTGTTTCAGAATTATTTTATAAATTCCCATCTGAAAATGCTGGCGGCAGAGGTCACAGTTCGTTTGACAACCAATGACGACAGGCGAGAGAGACACAAATGCAATCCAGCAGAGGCAGGGGAACACTGTCAAAGTTCTACGACAGGCCCTGAGGCGCGGGGTACTCTCACAAGGAGTGCAACGTTTCGGAAGATGGTGAGGGAGTACCTTCCCGACCGTACCAATGTCCTCCATGATTTCTCTGTGCCTTATAATTATTGGGTATCCAAGCTGGACATGAGGCATGAACTGGTTCTCTACGCCTTGGAGGTCCTGGCATGCCCTGCTGCTAGCGTTTTGTCAGAGGGGTTTTTTAGTGCCGCCGGTGGAATTATAACTGTTAGATGCATCCGCTTGTCAACTAAAAATGCTGACAGGCTGACTCTTATAAAAATGAACAAGGGCTGGATTGGGCCAGACTTCTCAAAGCCACTGAACATAAACTCAAATACAGTGTCTTTTCTTGGGGAGGTCTTCTAACTCTATTCCCATGCACCTCTGTCTTCACACCCAGACATAGGTATACGCTTCCTGATTTCGTCTATTTGCTCTTGTCCTCCTCCTTCTCTGATTCCTCATCCTCCACCACCATATCACCACCATATGTACCATATCAACATATCTACGTCTCTTGCAAGAGGCATTGGAGTTCCTCCAAATTTTTGGCAGCCCTTGTATTCACTGCATAGGCAAACAGTATGGGAGACACGCTCCTTTGTAATGGGAACATATCATTACTGTGGCCCAGTTCTATGTGTTTTTAAATTGTTAGTGGGGTTTTTCCTAAATTTTGGCAGCCATTGGACTCACTTCATACCCTATAACTGTATAGCAGACCTGTTCCTTTCTAATGGAAACATGTCATTACAGTGGTCCTGCTGTATGTGTCTTTAAATTGTTAGTGGGTTCTTTCCTAAATTTTGGCAGCCATTGGACTCACTTCATACCTTATTACTGTATAGCAGAACCGCACCTTTCTAATGGAAACAAGTCGCTACTGTGGCCCTGCTCTATGTGTCTTTAAAATGTTAGTGTGTTTTATCCTAAATTTTGGCTGCTGTTAGACTAACTGCATACCCTATAACTGTATAGCAGACCCTCTCCTTTCTAATGGGAACATGTCATTACTGTGTCCCTGCTCTATGTGTCTTTAAATTGTTAGTGGGGTTTTTTCTAAATTTTGGCAGCCGTTGGACTCACTGCATACTCTATAACTATATAGCAGACCCTCTCCTCTCTAATGGGAACATGTCATTACTTTGGCCCAGCTCTATGTGTCTTTAAATTCTTAGTAGGGTTTTCCTAAATTTTGGCAGCCGTTGGACTCACTGGATACCCTATAACTGTATAGCAGACCCTCTCCTTTCTAATGGGAACATGTCATTACTTTAGCCCAGCTCTATGTGCCTTTAAATTGTTAGTGGGGTTTTTGCCAAATTTTGGCAGCCCTTGCAGTCACAGCATGGGCAATACCACTATAGGAGACCCGCTCCTTTATAATGGGAACATTTTTTTTACTTTGACCCTCCTCTATGTCTCTTCAAAGGGGTATTGGGTTGCGTCCAAATCTTTGGCAGCCCTTGCAGTCACTGCATACGCAATATCAGTATGGGATTCCCACTCGTTAATAATGGAAACAACAAAGCATTGCCGGCTGATGGCTCTCTATCAATAGTGAGGGCTGACTGCTGGCCCTTTAAGAATAGTAAGGGTCGCCTGATGACCCTATAAAAATAGGCTTTGTGACTTTCAGAATCCCTCCATCATCGATGAAACAGGATGTGTCTTATGATGTGTCACACACCGCACAGCCAGATAAGGTTGTAAAAAGTTAAAATAACATATTCCGGTGAATGCATTTGTCTTAAAATATAACGTAAACCGAAAAAAAAAAAAAAACACAGTAGGATTTTTCTTTAGTATAAAAAACAGACTCTCCAATGTAACCTCAATGTAATCACATTGTTCAGCTCCTGCACCTCTTCCTCCTGTTCGGCCTCTATCTCCGAAATGACCACATCAGTTACAAGCTGAAAGCACTGCAGCACTGCCTTGGCCAAGCGGCAACAGGCTGTGCTGAAGTTAACATGTTTAATGCTTAGGTGACAAACTGCCCACTGTTGCAGAGTTGTTGAAAGCTGTAACACAGCAGCCTGATCTGTGGCTCTCACTGCTTAACATACAGCCATGCATGGCCGTGTGTGAGAGTGGGCAGAACCTGGTGACGGAGAAATTACAGTAGGAGTAGATACGGTTTCCCTCTATGCCAGTCATTTCACCGAGCTAAAGAATATAGTTGTGGTGAAATACAACTCTCACTGAGAAGCAGTTGATTCTGAGGGCTCACCTTTATCCCCCGCTCGAGGGCCCCATAGCTGCTGCCAAGTTTGCGCTGTCACGAACTCTCCTGATGGAGAAGCCAGGGCCCACCCGAGGATTCTCTGGTGGGACCTTCCAACCCTGCCGAGAAGCAGTCCTGACTAACAAAAGTGTGTGGAAAGGTTCCTGGACACTCTATGGCTCCTTTATTAACCCAGGATCCCAGCGCTGCAAGGCTTCAGTGCTAACCACTGAGCCAATGTGCGGCCGTTCACCCTCTGATAACAGGCTGGAGAAACTTGCACCTACTGCCACTCTATCTTGAGCTCCTTTGTGATAAACTGTTGTATTTGGGCAGCCACTCAGTCTACCAAATAGAATTCCTGAGAAGGAAATTGGGGATGGATTCGCTACTGGTACTGGGGGCAGTGCTAATACCATGGCGTTGTACCATAGTTCACTGGAAATATTCCAGGTTGATAGGAGGCAAGCAGATTCCCACAGAAAAGTACCAGCATTAATGTTGTGGGACCCTTGCTTTTGGAAGGCAGAGACGATACCGGGAGAAATAGTGGCGGCTGGGGACCGAGTATGGACACCCGGACGCCGCCCGCATGAGGTTGTGGTCAGCTTCCGCCTCCACAAGCCTAAAAGGCCACAATTCAAGTGCAACAGCCATATTCTTTAGCTTGGCGAAAGGACTTGGGAAACTGTATCTACTCCAGCTGTCATTTCTCCAAGGAAGTCCTCTAAAGCTGCTTGCACTTGAAATGTGGCCTTTTAGGATCGTGGAGGCATAAGCTGTCCACAACCTCATGCCGGCGGCGGCCGGGTGTCCATACTCAGTCCCCAGCCGTCACTATTTTTCCCGGTATCGTCTCTGCCTTCTACAAGCAAGGGTCTCTGAACATTACTGCTGGTAGTTTTCAGTGGAAATCTGCTTGCCTCCTACCAGCCTGGAATATTTCCAGTGAACTATGGTACAACGCCATGGTATTAGCACTGCCCCCAGTACCAGTAGCGAAGCCATCCCCAATTTCCTTCTCAGGAATTCTATTTGGTAGACTGAGTGGCTGCCCAAATACATTAGATTCTCACAAAGGAGCTGAAGATAGAGTGGCAGTATGTGAAAGTTTCTCTAGCCTGTTAGATATCAGAGGGTGAATGGCAGCACATTGGCTCAGTGGTTAGCACCGAAGCTTGCAGCACTGGGATCCTGGGTTCAAATTCCAGCAAGGATAACATCTGCAAGGATTTTGTATGTTCTCCCCGTTTTTGCGTGGGTTTCCACCTCAGTAAAAAATGAGCCATAGAGTGTCCGGGAACCTTCCCACACACTTTTCTTAGCCAGGACTGCTTCTCGGCAGGGTTGGAGAGTCCCACCAGAAAATCCTCGGGTGAGCCCTGGCTTCTCCATCAGGAGAGTTCATGATAGCGCAAACTTTGCAGCAGCTATGGGGCTCTTGAGCGGGGGAGAAAGGTGAGCCCTCAGAATCAAATCCTCTGGTGATCCCAATGTTTTTCAGTTTGAAACTGTTTCTTAGTGGGAATTGTATTTCACCACAGCCATATTCCTTAGCTTGATGAAAGGACTGGCATAGAGGGAAACCGTATCTACTCCGGCTGTCATTTGTCTGTCACCAGGTTTCGCCCATTGTCACACATGATCATGCCTGGCTGTATGTTCAGCAGTGAGAGCCACAGATCAGGCTGCTGTGTTACAACTTTCAATAACTCTGCAGAGGTGGGTGGTTTGTCACCTACGCATTAAGCAATTAAGCATGTTATCTTCAGCACAGCCTGTTGCCACTTGGCCAAGGCAGTGCTGCAGTGCTTTCATCTTGTAACTGATGTGGTCATTTTGGAGATGGAGGCTGAACTGGAGGAGGAGGTGCAGGAGCTGAACAATGTGATTACATTGAGGTTACATTGGCAACTCTGGTTTTTATACCAAAGAAAGATCCTACTGTGCTTTTTTTTTGCATTATTTTTTAAGACAAATGTATTCACCGGGAAATGTCATTTTAACATTTTACAACCTTATCTGGCCATGTGGTGTGTGACACATCATCAGACACATCCTGTTTCATTGATGATGGAGGGACTCTGAAAGACACAAAGCCTATTTTTATAGGGCCATCAGGTGGCCCTTACTATTCTTAAGGGTCCAGCAGTTGGCCCTCGCTATTGTTAGAGAGCCATCAGCCGGCTATGCTTTGTTGTTCCCATTATTAATGAGTGGGTCTCCTATATTGTTATTGCCTATACAGTGACTGCAAGGGCTGCCAAAAATTTGGACGCAACCCAATACCCTTTTGAAGAGACATAGAGGAGGGTCTAAGTAAGAAAAATGTTCCCATTATAACGGAGCGGGTCTCCTATAGTGGTAATGCCCATGCTGTGACTGCAAGGGCTGACAAAATTTGGGAAAAACAACACTAACAATTTAAAGACACATAGAGCAGAGCCACAGTAATGCCATGTTTCCATTACAAAGGAGCGGGTGTGCTATACAGTTATAGGGTATGCAGTGAGTCCAACGACTGACAAAATTGAGGAATAACCCCACTAACAATTTAAAGACACATAAAGCAGGGCCACAGTAATGAGTATGACATGTTCCCATTAGAAAGGAGTGGGTCTGCTATTTAGGTATAGGGTATGCAGTGAGTCCAATGGCTGACAAAATTTAGGAAAAACCCCACTAACAGTTTAAAGACACATAGAGCAGGGCCAAAATAACGACATATTCCCATTAGAAAGGAGAGGGTCTCCCATACTGTTTGCCTATGCAGTGATTGCAATTGCTGTCAAAAATTTGGAAGGACTCCAATGCCCCTTGCAAGAGATGTAGAGGTCGGAGGGCCTCCTGATAACAATTTTCCCATTATTAGGAAGTGAGTCTCCCATAGTGTTTGCCTATGCAATGATGCAACGGCTGCCAAAAATTTGGAGGAACTCCAGTGCTCCTTGCAAGAGACGTAAAGGTCAGAGAGCCTCCTAAAAACAATGTTCCCATTATTAGGAAGTGGGTCTCCCATAGTGTTTGCCTATGCAATGAAGCAACGGCTGCCAAAAATTTGGAGGAACTCGAATGCCCCTTGCAAGAGACGTAAAGGTCAGAGAGCCTCCTAAAAACAATGCTCCCATTATTAGGAAGTGGGTCTCCCATAGTGTTTGCCTATGCAGTGAAGCAACGGCTGCCAAAAATTTGGAGGAACTCCAATGCCCCTTGCAAGAGACGTAGATATGTTGATATGGTACATATGGTGGTGATATGGTGGTGATATGGTGGTGGAGGATGAGGATGCAGAGAAGGAGGAAGACAAGAGCAAATAGACAAAATCAGGAAGCGTATACCCATGTCTGGGTGTGAAGGCAGAGGTGCATGGGAATAGAGTTAGACCTCCCCAAAAAAAGACACTGTATTTGAGTTTATGTTATGCTGCTATCATTCGGTGGTGTTGAGAAGTCTGGCCGAATCCAGCCCTTGTTCATTTTTATAAGAGTCAGCCTGTCAGCATTTTCAGTTGACAGGCGGATGCGCCTATCGGTTATAATTGCACCGGCGGCACTAAAAACCTGCTCTGACAAAACGCTAGTGGCAGGGCAGGCCAGGACCTCCAAGGCATAGAAAGCCAGTTCATGCCACGTGACTAGCTTGGATACCGAATAATTTTAAGCCACAGAGGAATCACGGAGGACATTGGTACGGTCGGCAAGGTACTCCCTCACCATCTTTGCACTCCTTGAGGGAGTACCTTGCACCTCAGGGCCTGTGCGATGGGAGGGTCTGAGAAAACTGTCACAGAACTTTGACAGTGTTCTCCTGCCTCTGCTGGATTGCATTTGTGGCTCTCTCGCCTGTGTCACCAGCGTTTTCAGATGGGAATTTTTTAAATAATTCTGCAACAAGGGCCTTCTCGTACTGCACCATTTTATTAGGCCTGTCTTGCAAGGGAATAAGAGAGATAAAGTTCTCCCTGTAGCATGGGTCTAGAAGCATCATCAACCAGTAATGACTATCACCCAAAATTTGGACAACGCGAGGCTCAAGGGAAAGGCAGCTTAACGTAAACTCAGCTATTTGTGCCAGACTGCAAAGAGGCAAGACTTCCATGTCCTCAACAAGAGGATGACTGACCAATCTCTCCTCCTCCTCATCCTCCCTGTCCTTAGGCCATCCACGCTGAACAGACGGTATGACAGTTGTGCAGGTAGTGCTGTCTATAGTGCAGGAAACTAGCTCCTGTTCTTCCTCCTCCACTTCTTCATTGTCACCCAATCCACGTTGGGATGAGATGAGGCTGGGCTTTGTGTAATCACCCTGTATGGTTCCTTGCTCCATCTTATCACGCTCCACCTGCAATACATCCTCTTTAATTGAGAGCAGAGAGCGTTTCAGAAGACAGAGAAGCGGGATGGTGATGCTAGTTATGGCGTTATCGCCGCTCACCATCTTGGTGGAGTCCTCAAAGTTTTGGAAGATAATACAGTTGTCTGACATCCATGTCCACTCCTGAGGTCTTATGTGTGGAGTCTGACCTGAATACTGACGGCCTTGTTGATGCTGGTAGTCAACAGCTGCCCTCTTCTGTTCACAAATCCTTCCCAACATCTGCAATGTAGAGTTCCAACTCGTGGGGACATCACACACCAGTCGGTGAGCCGGAAGCTACAAATGCTGTTGAAGCAAGGCAAGGGCGGCGGAAGCTGTAGCTGACTTTCTAAAATGGGCACACAGACGGCATACTTTGACAAGCAGATCCGGGTTGGTTTTGAGAAACCACTGAAACACGAGGTTATGCCAGGCATGGTAAGTGTGTGAGCTTGCTTCGCCTCAGAGCCACCACCAGGATCCGCCCATTGTCACACATGACCATGCCTGGCTGTAGGTTCAGCGGTGTCAGACACAGATCTGCCAGCTTTTTCAGAGCTGTCCACAACTTTTCAGCATTGTGCGGTTTGTCACCTAAGCATATTAGCTTCAGCACAGCTAGTTAACGCTTAGCTCAGGCAGTGCTGCAGTGCTTCCAGCTTGTGACTGATATGGTCATTTTGGAGATGGAGGCTGAAGAGGAGGAGGAGGTGCAGGAGCTGTAGAATGTGGGTGCAACCCTGATTGACCCAGGACCCGCAATCCTCGGCGTCGGGAGGACGTGTTCCGTCCCAAGGTTCGACTGGGTCCCGGCTTCCAGTATGTTAACCCAGTGTGCTGTCAGCAAGATGTACCGTCCCTGCCCACAAGCACTTGTCCACGTGTCCGTAGTTAGGTGGACTTTCCCAGTAACTGCATTGTTGAGGGCACGGCTAATGTTGTGGGACACTAGCTTGTGTAATGCGGGGATGGCACACCGGGAGAAATGGCGGCTGGGGACCGAGTACCAAGGGTCGGCCGCCGCCATCAGGTTATGGAAAGCTTCCGTCTCCATGAGCCTAAAAGGCAACATTTCGAGCACAAGCATTCGTGAAATGTGTGAATTTAGTTGTGTGGCCTGTGGGGCGTTAGCTGCGTATTTGCGCTTGCGTTCCAAGGACTGGGTTAGAGAAAACTGAATGCTGCGCTGGGACAAGGACGTGGACGAGCTTGCTGATGGTGCTAGTTGAGAGTGTTTAACCACAGGTGCAGGGCAGGAGGCATCTCGGCATGCGCCATGGACAGGGGATTGGCGTGCACGCACAACAGCGGAACAAGCAGTGGTGTCACCCGCAGACACTGTTGCTGGACCCTCGGGTCCGGCCCACTTAGTCAGGTGCTTTGCTGCCATGTGCCTGATCATGCTGGTGGTGGTCAGGCTGCTAGTTTTGCTACCCCTGCTGATGCTGGCCTGGCAGGTGGTGCAAATGGCCTTTTTGGGGTTATCGGCAGAGATATTAAAAAACAACCAGACTCGGGAAGACCTAACAGTTGTACTGGCAACTTCCATCATGTTGATGTTACGGGGAATGGTTGCCCGCCTTCTGTCTGCGGCCACCACACTGCTTGTTCTTGCCTGTTGTGGTGCTACACCTCCCTCCCCCTGTGTGCTGCACTCCTCACTTGTGTCTCATCATCATCCACCTCTTGTGACTCTTTCCCACAGTCGCCTTCGTGTGACCGTGGCTGCTCAAATATTTAGGCATCGCTACATGCGATCTCCTCTTGCCCTGCTTCAAGTGGACCGAGCAAGAAGCCCGAATCTATAAATGGAAAAGCGAACTGCTCTTCGGAGTGTCCAAGTGTGGGATCAGTTGTCTTCGGGCACTCAGCATGGTGTGAAGAAGGAGGATCAGGGTGAGGAAAATGTAGTCCAGACTCATGGCTACTGAGACTTGACCGTGTTTAAGGCAGGGTGGTGGTGGTGGTGGTGGCTAAGTGACTGGAAGCATTATCTGCTATCCAACCAATATAATTTTTCACACTGCTCGTGTTCAATGGTGGTGTTCTGCGGTCCCCTATTAATTGGGACAGGAAGGTTGAGCGACAAGATGTGGGGGTTTGTTGTGGCACAATTTCAGCTTGTCCACGGCCTCGGCCTCGTCCTCTGCATGCACCATCACCATCATGTCCACTTCCCCATCCCTTGCCCATTTTAAATGGAGGACAATATTTTCCACGTTCACTACAAATGGCTAGATTTGAACCGCAGTGATATGTGATACGTGTCATGGAAAACCACAGTTAAATGGCTGGCGTATAGGTTATTATTTTTCACGGTGACCTCGTGTCAATAACTTCACTAACACACTGCAACAAAATTTAAATGGAGGCCAGAAATGGCTGAATTTGGAGCACACTTATATGTGATACGTGTGACGGAAAACCACAGTTTTAAGTAGCTGTCCTGTAGGTTAGTATTTTTCACAGCTACCTCGTGTCAATTACTTCACTGACACACTACAACAAAATTTAAATGAAAGCCAGAAATGGCTGAATTTGGAGCACACTTATATGTGATACGTGTCACGGAAAACCACAGTTTTATATAGCTGGCCTGTAGGTTACTATTTTTCACAGCGAACTTGTGTCAATAACTTCACTGACACACTGCAACAAAATTTAAATGGAGGCCAGAAATAGCTGAATTTGGAGCACACTAAGGCTAAGTGCCCACGATGCATAAATGCTGCATATTTTTTCCGCTTCTCCCTGGCAGGAAAAATGATTGCGGATTTTCCATGCGTTTTTCCTGCCAGGTAGAAGCATTTGTCAAGCGTTTTTGCATGCATTTCTGCATGAGGGCTATCAAGCGCTTTTCCAAGCGATTTTAGCATCACTTGGAAAAGTGCTTGACAACTTGGTCACACTATATAAATCCATGCAACCGGAATGGATTTAAATAGTGTGACCAAGTAATAGTTAAAAAAAAAAAATAAGAATGGTAAAAAATAAAGATTATACTTACCTTCCGATGGCCCCCGGTGTTTTCTCCGCTGCGTCCTGTCTGTTGTATCTGTCGCGGTGGTGTGAAAGGACCTGCCATGACGTCATTTAGGCATGTGACAGGTCACGTGACCACCGACGTCAACGGTCGCGTGACCTGTCACATAACTAAATGACGTCATGGCAGGTCCTTTCACACCACTGCGACCCATACAACACACTGGACGCATCACTGAGGAGACCGGGGGCCATCAGAAGGTAAGTGTAATCTTTATTTTTTATTTTAAATTATTTTTTTAACAGGTTCTATGGTACCTGGGTCTGGTGGAGAGTCTTCTCCAAACCCGGGTACCATCCGCACATTGAACCGCATGATATCCGCATGGGCACATGTGCTCATACGGATAATATGCGGTGCAATGCAAGTCAATGGCGGCAATTACGCTGCGTGTCCGCAAAATTAATGGACATGCTGCGTATTTTCCCGCAATGATAATCCGCAGCGGAAATTTCCACAGCATGTGCACAGCACATGCGGATTATCATTGGGGACCAGGGGGCACGTATTACCAAGCGTTTTTTAAGCGTTTTTGCGGCAGAAATTCCTTATATATAATACGTATGATGGAAAACTACAGTTTTAAATAGCTGGCCTGTGGGTTATTATTTTTCACAGCGACCTCGTGTCAATAACTTCACTGATACACTGCAACAAAATTTAAATGGAGGCCAGAAATAACTGAATTTAGAGCAAACTTATATGTGATACGTGTGATGGAAAATCACAGTTTTAAATAACTGGCCTATAGGTTCCTATTTTTCACAGCGACCTCGTGTCAATAACTTCACTGACATACTGTCACAAAATTTAAATGGAGGCCAGAAATGGCTGAATTTGGAGCGCACTTATATGTGATATGTGTGCGCACTTATATGTGATATGTGTGACGGAAACCAAGCCCCCGCCCGAGCAACCAGGAAATACCCGTAGGGCACCGAGCATCTCGAGCAGTGAGATGCTTGGACGAGTACCGAGCAGTGGCGAGCACCTTCGCTCATCAGAAGATATGAGAAAAATAGACTTGATAAAAATCAAATTCATGTCAAATTTTCAAGAATTTGAACAATTTGCGATTTGTTCATGAAGATTAAAATGTTTGTGCTTTTTTACACATTTCAGAAAATTACATCTGCCAGAGAAGAATCACATGACCTCAGGTGGGCTTTCCCATAATGCCTTGTAGCTATCACATCACATGGTATAGCACAGCCAATCTGGAGGTTCTATTATAACCTGTATAAAAGCAGAAGCAGGAAATTAAGCAGCTATTTTGTGGGGAATTTGAATAGTGAGAGAATGTCACAGTTCACAGCTTAGCCATAGAAATAAAGAAGGAAAGCCATAAAACACTAAAGAAACTATACAGATAGTGTGTGACAGCACATCAGTGATCAGTATATGAGGAAAACATAATAGTGTCATACACGTTTTTCAAGAAAAATGGAAGCTTTGAAGTACTTTTGATTTACAGCAAATTGATTCGTGTGAAATAGATAACTTAAGAAAATTAGGCTAATTTGACAAATTTGAATCTTAAAACATTCATTCATTTCTATTAGTAATCAATTTAATCATGTTTCACTAACAGAAATTACTGGGTTGTAAGTATGACCCAAGATTCATAATTCATATTTTGTTCATAATTCGGAAAGCCAATTAATAGTTGATTAGACAAACATTTGTCAGTTAATGTGTCATCAGAAAATGGTTTATTTTTTATAAAGTTTTTATATAACACATATTCTTAAAAACATTCTGATAATTTTTTTTCATATGTCTTTCAATATCTTGCAATTTTCTCAATGGTCACAAGGTATAAACTTAGACTTCTACTTCTTGTTCTTCATATGGCCATTAACAGCATCAGACAGATTCAGAACCTATATGATAGTATAAAAGTATAAACTGGGCCTGTTTTAATCTTGGCAAAAGTCATTGTGAAAGGGAGAGAAGCTGCAGTATTAGATGTTGTAAATGGTGGATCCTGTTTTATGTACTGTATATAGTATAGGTGTTACCTTTCATAGTAATCCTGTCTGTAATGATACTGAGAGTACTGAAACATTCTGTATAGAACAATAGGTATGATATTGACGATAGGTTATTTACTAATTACACATTACATTTAAGCAGGAAGGGAATTGTATTCCATTCCGTTGTTCTTGCAGGGCATGATGGGCATATGCTGTGTTATCTTGTGTAGAGCCATATTATGAAATAAACAATTAGCTTAAAGGGAATTTCTGGGACTTTAAAGAAAAAGGCATGTAGTTGCTAACAGAAGCAACTACCTGTCCATTGTACCCAGTGCTGGTCATTGACCGCTCCTGCCAGAGATTCAGCTTCTCTTTGTCAACAGAGCAGCAGTTTTTCTTCCTGTTGACAGGGTGGGACTACTGGCATTATGCTGATTGACAGCTGGCTTCCCCAATTAGACAGCTGAGAACCGCTTGTTAATCAGCATGATACCAGTAGTCCCGCCCTGTCAACAGGAAGAGAAACTGATGCTCTGTTAACGTGACGCCAGTGGAAGTCTGTGACCGCTTTGTGCCGGCGGAGAACGGCATCGGGTACAACAGGCAGGTAGGTAGAAATTACTCACCTGTTAGTGCTTATGCACTTTTTTTTTAAGTCCCGGATATCCCCTTTAAATACCCTATGTAATTTCTCCATTACTTTGGCATCCAGTAGAACATATTCGATTCACTGATTTTTCTCACTTTTTCAATATTATCTAAATGTGCCGTTCTGGCAAAAATTATTCTAGAATACTTTGTAAGTAATTTTTTGCTAAGGGAAAAATGAAGAGAATGGACTATATGATGGAGCTCTTAAAATGGCTAAATAAATTGAAACAGCTCATTAAGCCATTACTTAAACTGCAAGCAAGTATTTGCTCCCACAAGGAATGCATCATTATTCCAAATTACAATCCATTTAGCAGAGCAATGAAGAACTGAAAATGCAAATATGTTTGCAATTTACTGTAAGTAATAATTATATCAATACCTAAAAATTGTAATCACTTTTTAATATACATTAAGGACCTCATCTCAAATGTACTTATTCAGCATTGTAAATGTTGCCTTATGTCTTAGAAGAAGGCCGATGTATTCCTGAATGGCTATTATGGGGTCTATTTTAAAACATAACTAATCCATTGTTTTACCAAGTGCACAAAATATGAATATGATAACCATTAGTGACCAATGAACATATAGAAAATCTATTTTCCTAAACATCTTTTTTTCTCATGATAAGGAGGACTAGATGTCAGTTCAAGAAAGAAAATATGCACAGAATTGTCAATCTCACAGATCTAATGTATACTATACATACTTTTTTTCTTTTTATCTTTCATCTATTTTTTTTATCTTTTTTTTTACCTAAATAATATTCTTTTGGTCCCCCTTTGCAAACATGTTCATTTATTCATAGCTTTCCATTTTTTTTCTGTCACAGGTGGAAACTAGTGTCAGTCTGCTTTTATGTTGTTTTTTCATGTGTGATACACACAAAGCCCACTGAGTAAATAAAGAAAAAGTCATTTAGCCTTTTGTATACTCAGCATTCAGGAGTACTTTTGTCTGTGAAGTTTGTGAAGTCAATAAAAAATTGTAATTTCACTGCTCTGCCCAAGCAGCATTAGATTCTTTTTTAATGTGTGATACAGGTTAAGTCTTAATTGTATAAGTAGTGTAATTTAATTCTCTTCAGATGAATAAAAAAACAGGAAACAGGTTGTTTTTCCCTGACACGGGATTAATAAATACATGGTGTAATTTTGGTGGTCCTTCAAGTTAAGAAAGGGATCCATGGTCTATATTTTTGGGTATAGTTGGCCATAAGTGTGTGCGTGAACATAACAATACAACACTAAGCCCTCATTTACCAAATGCCAGGTCTAATATCCATAGAAACAATGTGCTCCTTATCCAGTATTACATTTTTTACCAAATATTTTCCAGTCAACTGTTTGAAAGAACCACCTGTGTATGTACCTATATCGTTTATGGGCAAATAGTAATTAAGGACTCAACCAAGGAGCCAGAGCTCAACTTTCGCAAAAGCCAACCTGACAAAACATTAAAACTAATGAAAAATCGAAATTACTAAATACTTTATAGTAAATGCTGATAATTAACTTTTTCTGTCATTGTTAAAGCTAGGTTCCCATCATATTTGTTTGTTCTTTTAAAGGGAATCTGTCAGTAGGGTCAACCGTCCTAAGCCGTCTATATGGGCCTGCAGGTGATTAAAATGATACCTTGATATCTGCGATCTAATGTCTTATTCCAGAGAAATCCAGGATTTCTTACATGTAAATGAGGTGATCAGGACTATTTGCCGGACAATGATCTCACTGAGAATCTGCCTCCAGAGATTACTTTAAATAAAAGGGGGTGTCCATTTCTCCTATATCAATTTTGCGCAAGGTATAGATGGCCTATAGTCTATTATTTTTTCCATCTATCTTGATCTGTGATTTTGGCTGCAGTCTTCTTACAATTTCCTGACTTGTTCTATGATCTAGACTTTTTTGTGTAGCTCATACATTTTAACATCTTGAGTGGTACCTTTATTTATGTTCCCTAATATCTATTCTTTGCGTTAAAAGAAATGTTGCTACAACTATGATGTGTTTCTAGTTGTACTATTAAACTAATTCTCATTAACTAATACCTATGATGTTGTTTTATCATGAAAATGTGTCTAGACAGAGGGAACCCAAATGTGCACACAGCACACTACAAAAAAATCAATAGATAAGTGCAGGCAATGTTCCTCTTGTGTTAAATAAGTGTATGCACTGAGTACAAATAATATTGCTAAGTTAGAAGTTAGAGAGAAAAGGAGAACTATGCCAGGACTGTGAAATAAGTTTTAGAAGTCAAAGAAGATAAGTGTCTATATTGGTTATAGTTAATTATAGTACAACCTTCACACTTTTTTAATTGATTCCCATATCTCTCATACAGACATCAGGTTTACCAATCTTTAATCTCTTTCCTCCCGTCTTTACATGACTTTGGTGTCAAACACGTTAAAATTTTTACCGTAGACAAATTTGACTTTTATCAAGGTCTTTTCACTCCAAGTCTACTCTTTTTCTGAGTAAAATGCTGACGTAATAACAAGCATCCTAGTAAACAGCATTGATGCAGATATATAGTAGAAGAGTATTCACACTTGTGTTATAGTTTTAGTTTAAAAAAAAATTATAATGAAAAAGCGATTTGTGTGTAAAGGGGGATTTGGAGGCATGACATCGATTAACATTTTCAATTCTAAACTTTCTATCTCCCAATAATGAAATTGATTTATATTAGGCTAGGTTCACACTGGCACTCAGGTTTTTTTCTGTTCCTACAATGGAATACAAAAATAGAACTCTTGCAAAGAATGGATCCATCCCATAACTGACAGAAATCTCACAT
The DNA here is from genome assembly GCF_046119375.1 of Phyllobates terribilis. Taxonomy (NCBI): domain Eukaryota; kingdom Metazoa; phylum Chordata; class Amphibia; order Anura; family Dendrobatidae; genus Phyllobates; species Phyllobates terribilis. The sequence goes on along the minus strand of NW_027362761.1, from coordinate 418,536,650 downwards.
GATTGACCCCATCAGTCCATATGGGTTTCCATTTGTGAGTCCATCATCCAGTCTTGCCAAAATCAGTAGGTGTCTGATGTGTATGGCCAGCTTTATTTACTAGGGTCAATCAAATACTCAATACTCAGGCTTAGCATATTTACTATGTTAACAGTACCAGTAATGCAACTCACCACTAGTTCTGAATATAATTGTTCTTTAACATATAGTTAAATGAATGCTTGAATGTGATCCATTGCCACATGTTCTAAATTCTATTATGTATAACTATCATGTGAGCACATATTCTCTTTCATGACAATGTTTTTTTTATTGAATTTTGTATAAACAGAGGTAGTACATAAAGAACAAGAGATCTGTGATTTAAGATCAGAATATTATTATATGAACAGTCACTTGGCAATTCAAGGTACCATCAAGAGAGCTAAGGCAACACACCTTTGGCTTTATTAGGAGGAAAAAAAGCTTTTATTGCACCTTCATATTGGCTGTCATTGCCTCAGAAAACATCTGAAATAGAGGTCCCATCAGAACTGTCGGGTTAGAAAATATACAAGTAGAGTGTGAGTAAGGGGGAAAATGGAAAGGCGAGGAAGCGGTAGATCCATGAGCCAGAGCAAGCAAAATGTAGAGGATCTGCCCAAAAATGGATGGCAAAGATGAGTTTTAATGAGACTTACTTTTTGTAGACAATTGTATATATGAGATCCAGCACGGTCATTTACTCTGAAATATATGCTGCCCGTCTAAAATAATAGAAGTGTATTGTTTACCATACATCAAGAGAGGTATTTTTTGGGCTTAACTGAACAGGAGTTTTTTGCATTTCGAACCATAAGCAATAACCTCATGGTTACTACTATATAATAAATGGTGTAAAAAAAAATCCAAAGGACAATGGGAGAATTGCTGTTTTTTAAACAATTCTTGAATAAAATTATATACTAGAAATTAAGATGTAATTTATATAATCCCCCAAAATGTTGCTATTGAAAAAGACAATTGGTCTCTTCTTTCAAGAAGACCGCTTAACAATTTTTCATGTTGAGCTGGACATACAATGTAATGACTGCAGAGCAGAATAAAACTTTTATTTTTTTATATATTTTGCAGCTTTGTTGCGGAGATATTAGCAATTAAAGTATTTGGCACCTAATGAGTTAACTTTAGTTAAGTCCAAGTGGGTGCTATTCGATACTTTTCACTGGAGGCGTGTACTTCTGCTCACTGTATAAGTTGCTATCTGATAACACAAGTTACCTCATTAGGTGCCAAACATAAAAAAGTTTTATTATTCCCTGCAGCCATTATTACATAGTGTGTTTCGTTCAACCTGAAAATTTTGGTGAAAGGTCCTTTTTTAGGCTACTTCCATTTGTGACGCTGCATATTTTTAATCTTAATTTCTTGTGTGGGTACGCTGAGTTTTCAGTGCAGATTTTCCCATAGACTTGCATTAGTTGCGAAAAATCCGCAGGTAAAAAACGTGCATTCATTTTTAGTGCCTTTCCGCAGAGGAAGCGCGTCAAAAATGCTTGTAATCCGCACCTAAGTATATCAATAACGTTTTGTCAATGCCATATACCAGAAAATATAAAAAACAAAGCAGCTTTATTTAAAATATAACATACCAAAAAGAGACAAAAAACAATATCAAAAACACAATAAAATTAAATAAAAAAAACGCACACAAAAATGCAATGAAAAACTGCAAGTAACCTAAATTAAATAATAAGTTCAGAAATGGTGCAGAAATTTTGCAACATCAAAAACTCACCAAAAGTTCATCGTGGGAATGTAGCCTTAATGTATCTCTTTTGTAATCTTGGAAAAAACAAATTTTCAATAGAATACATACATGGTAGTGTAAAATTAGCATTATAACTCACAGAAAGAAAAAAACAAAAAACACTGCTTCTTAGTGGTTCAAACAAGACCACATCCTTCAGAGTTTAAGGAGTACAGTGGTGATTGAAATTTTGTGAGTCCTTCAGAATTTTCCATGTTTCTGCATACATTTGACTTGAAACTACATTAGATTTTTATATAAGTCCTAAAAGCAGATAAAGAGAACCAAATCAAACAAATGAGTAAAATATATTAGACTTTGTTATTTTATTGAGGAAAATTATCCAATTCCACATATCTGAGTAGCAAAAGTATGTGAACCTTTGCTCTCAGTATCTGGTGTGACTGCCTTGTTCAATAATAACTAAACATTTCTGGTAATTGATTACTCCTACTACAAATCATCTTGAAGGGATTTCAGACTATTCCTCTCTACAAAACAGCTTTATCTCTATTATGTTGGTGTTTTTATTCCAAATGAACTGCTTACTTTAGGTCTTTCCACAAAATTTCAATAGAATTAATGTCAGGACTTTGACTTGGCCATTCCAAATCTTATTTTTTTTTTTAAGCTCCACTCTAGTATATTTTTTTCAGCTCTAGACTGGTGCTTTAAATCTAAGCCCACTGCCTCTGCTCATATACTCACCCTCTGGTGTCTTCAGTTTTTTCAGTGCCGCTCCGGTTCCCCTGCACCATTTTGTGAGCACAGCTTCTGACTGTCCCGAAGCCATAAGCTACGTCACAAGAGCGCAATGCAAGTCTATGAGAGCCAGAACGAGGTTCTCATTAACTTCTATTGAAAAGTGACCTCTGCGCAGCTCCATGAAATACTGGTGCTGCGAGCAGGTCACTTTTCGCCGGAGACCAACAAGAGCGGTGGCAAGAAAGGATGAAAATGCCAGAAGGTGAGTATTAGATAGAGTGCAGGGGATTTACATTTAAAGCACAACTCCATTGGTGCAATAAAAAAATGCTGGAGTGGTGCTTTAACCATTCTTTTGTAGAATGTCTTGTGTGCTTTAGGTCATTGTCTTGCCTCATGGCTTATATTCTCTTGAGATTCAGCTCATGGACAGCTGTCCTGACATTTTATTATAGAATTTGCTGACAAAATTCAGAATTCATTGTTTGCAATGATTGCAACCTGTCCTGGCCAAGATGCAACAAACCAATTACAAACCATGATACTACCACCACTGTGTTTCACAAATGGTATGAACTTTTTATGTTGTAATGTAGTGCTTTTCTACAGCAATCCTATAGAAATGTTGTGGAAGGAACTGAATCGAGCAGTTCATGGGAGGAAGTTGAAGCTCTTTTGTAGGGAGGAATTATTTTAAGCCGATATGCAGGACTAATCAACAATTACCAGAAACATATAGATATAGTTATTGCTGCATAAGAGGGTCTCACTGATACTAAAATAAAAGGTTCATATAATTTTGCCACTCTCAGACATGAGATATTGGATCATTTTTCTAATTAAAAAAAGACAAAGTTTAATATTTTTGTCTCATTTATTGGACTTTGTTCTCTTTATTGACTTGTGTGAAACTCTGATGTCGTTTTTGAAATTTATGCAAAAATCTGAAAAATGATGAAGGGTTCATAAACTTTCAGCATCACTGTATGAACAGAATGTCCACAGGTGTATAATTCAAGCATTACCAGGATCCATGTATGTGACCATACCATGTAAACCCCTAATATATTTAGTAAATTGAAATAAATATGCTTAGAAAAAAATACTACTACTATCTGACATAATTTTCACTGCTATTTTTTATGATTTTCTATATTTAGATATTAGTGAACATGTAATTTACTTCCTATTTAATTTGTTTTATTCATTAACCCTTGACGAAAGGGCATCATTGTAGACATTTACTATAGGCCACCTGGGCAAGCTGAAGATATCGATAAACTCTTTATGCATCAGATGGCCAAGTTATCAAAAAAGTATGATGTAGTGATCATGGGAGATTTCAACTATCCAGACATTTGTTGGGAATCTCTCTCAGGCAAAAGTAACAGGTCCACCAAATTCTTATCTTCTCTGGCTGACAACTTTATCTTCCAAAAAGTAGAAGAGAGAACAGGGGGATCTGCTACCTTGGATCTAATTCTTACCAACAGGGAGGAAATGGTTGAGGAAGTAAAGGTGGCTGGGAATTTAGGAAGTAGCGATTATGCTGTAGCGGTGTCCAAAGATCACCGCAATTCAGGATTCAAGTATGGCACAGCAGATGAGGAGGCAGAAGCAAAACATTGGCTTTATTAAGTAAAAGAGGATATATGCCGGAAGATAGAAATAACAGTGTTTTCTAACAATGATGTTAATAACATGAATATAAGGATAAATAGCTGAAGCGTATCACAAAACTATGCTCCAGCTATGGCACTGACAGTACAATACAAATAGTATAAATCAGGTTTACAAACTAGCCTTGGCTAATTCACTATCTGGCTTTTCCGCTAATTGGGCCACTGTTACAGAGTTAAAGAGAAAACTGAGCTACACCCTCACACAGTACTGTACCGGTGTTTCACTCACAATTGTGTAGTTCAGGAATAGATACCTGCTGCTTGATTCTGTTGTAGCTGAGCCGGATGAGTTGTGCTTGAGTTCTACGAGTATCTCCTGTAGATTTGGTCTCTTTCTCTCTCCCAGTCAGGCAAGTCTTATTCCCCACTCAATGAAGAGGGATAGTTGACACACTGTGTTATCTGTTACTTCAGGTACCAATCTTCAGGGAAGCTGTTCAGGAGAAGCGTTGTAGCTCTTTACTTTTGGACACAGTCCTGACAACCAATTTTTCAATAGTCCTGTCTTTATCTTTTCCCCAGAGAACATCAGGTGCACTTATTATCTCTCCTTATCAGGACACAGGCAAACGTCCTGTCTGTTACCTCAGACACACATGAGGTCTCTCTCACTTCCTGGTTCTTCTCCCTTCAACAGCACACACAAAAACAACTAGTCCAAGAGCAATAATTAGTGGGGAGCATGGTCTCTTAAAGTCAGAGTGTAATTTAATGTCCAGTAAGGGCTGACCTCCTACAATTCTATCACAGAATTTTGGATATCTAGAAGAGGAAGACCTGTGAAGAGTCAGATTTCAAGGATGGATTTTCGAAAGGCAGATTTTAAGGGACCCTGAAAGAGGATAGGAGATATCCAATGGCTGTATGTCCTTAAGGACAAAAATGTCCAGGAAGGATGATAAAATTTGAAAAATTAGATTCTCAAAGCACAATCGTTAACAATCCCTAAAAGAAGGAAGAATAGGAAACATTTAAGGAAACCAGGATGGATGAACACAGAACTTAAACACATGCTAAAAAGGAAGAAAGAAATGTTTATCAAATGGAAAGAGGGAGGCATATCTAAAGAAGAATATAATGCTGTCTGCAGAACCTGTGGGACACACATAAGATGAGCTAAAGCTGATAATGAATTAAGGTTTGCAAGAGATGTCAAAAGCAATAAGAAAGGATTTTGTGGGTATGCCAAAAGTAAAAGAAAAGTCAAAGATGCTATAGGATTTTTACAGGATGAAAATGATAAAGTGGTAAAAAATTGTGCTGAGAAGATCAAACTTTTATATTCCTAATTTGCATCTGTTTTCTCTCAGAAAGTAAATGTAACATCAACTGAACTTCACAGTACTATTAAAGGAATATAAGAATCCACACTATCTATAAACAGAGACATAGTGAGGGAATACTTATCTTACATAAATGAATTCAAGTCTCCAGGTCCAGATGAATTACATCCTAGGGTACTGAAGGAGATAGCAGAGGAAATTATTGAACCACTCTCCATAATCTTTGAAAATTCTTGGAGAACAGGAAAAGTCCCAGAACACTGGAGAAGAGCGAATGCTGTCCCCATCTTCAAAAAGGAGAAGAAGGTGGACCTAGGGAACTATAGGCTTGTGAGCCTTACTTCTATTCCAGGAAAGATCTTTGAACAAATTATTAAACAACATGTATGCAAGTACTAATAAGTCATGTCAGACTAACTTAATTTCCTTCTATGACAGAATTACTGACAGGGTGGATCAGGGAAACGCAGTAGATATAGTATATCTTGACTTCTGCAAAGCATTTGACAGAGTATCTCATACCATCCTTATTGAAAAAATGACAACTATGGAATGGACAAGGCAACTGTTAGGTGGATTTATATGTGATCGGACCCAAAGAGTGGTCATAAATGGTTGCACATCCAGTTGGAAGAATGTATCAAGTGGGGTACCACATGGCTCTGTCCTGGGCCCTGTGTAGTTCAACATCTGTATCAATGATTTAGATGAAGGAATTGAGGGTAAACTGATTAAATTTGAGGATAATACAAAGCTAAGAGGGAAAGCTAATACTAGAGAAGAGAGAGAGAGAATTCAAAAAGATCTAAACAAACTGGAACTGTGGGCAGTACCTAACAGAATGGTTTTTAACAGGGAGAAATGCAACATCCTACATCTGGGCAAGAAAAATGAAAAATGCATATACAGAATTGGCGGAATAGGGCTAAGCAACAGCACATGTGAAAATGACTTGGGTATACTAATAGATCACAGACTCAACATGAGTAAACAGTGAGATGCAGCAGCAAAAAAGGCAAACACATTTTTGGGGTGCATTAACAGAAGCATAGAGTCTAGATCACATGAAGTAATTATTCTCCTCTGCGCCTTTTTGGTCAGACCTCATCTGGAATACTGTGTTTAGTTCTGGGCACCACATTTTAAAAAAGACATGAAGAAACTGGAGCAAGTTCAGAGAAGAGTGACCAAAATGGTGACCGGTCTGCAAATAATGTCCTATGAGGAACGGTTAGAGGATTTGGGAATGTTTAGCTTGCAAAAGAGAAGACTGAGAGGAGACTTAATAGCTGACTACAAATATCTCAAGGGCTGTCACACTGTAGTAGGATCAATTTTATTCTCATTTGCACAAAGAAAGACTAGACGCAATGGGATGAAACTGAAAGGGAGAAGATATAGATTAGATATTAGGAAAAACTTTTTGACAGTGAGGGTGATCAATGAGTGGAACAGGCAGGTGATGAGTAGTGATGAACAAGCGTGCTCATTTAACCCTTTCATCGAGCACGTTCGGGTGCTTTCCGAGTATCTTTAGCGTGCTCGTATATTAAGTTTGAGTCCCTGCGTCTGCATGATTTATGGCTGTTAGTCAGCCTCAACAGATGCAGAGATTGTCTGTTTGTTAGGGAATCCGCACATGTGTTGAGACTAACAGTCATAAGTCATGCAGATGCAGGGACTTGAACTTAATATAAGAGGACGTCGAAGATACTCGGAGAGCACCCGAGTGTGCTCGGCGAAAGGGTTAAACAAACACGCTCGCTCATCACTAGTGGTGAGTTCTCCTTCAATGGAAGTCTTCAAACAGAGGCTTGACAGACATCTGTCTGAAATGGTTTAGTGAGTCCTGCTTTGATTAGGGGATTGGGCACAATTACCCTGGAAGTCCCTTCCAACTCTACCTTTCTATGATTCTGTAATTCTGTGATCTGCCATACATGTACGGCGCAAGTCAGTAGCTGGTATATGCAGCAGGCTCACAGGGTGCGCTCACCCCATACTCGGCAGGAAATGACTGTGTCATAGCCAGAACCTACCTCTAACACCTGTGGGTGAAACTTAACCCCTTAAAGACCTTGGGTCTTTCTGTTTTTGTGTTTTCATTTTTGCTCCCCTTCTTCCCAGAGCCAGAACTTTTATAATTTTCGTTCAATATGGCCATGTGAGGGCTTATTTTTTGCGGGACGAGTTGTACTTTTAAACGCCATCACTGGTTTTACCATATCGTGTGCTGGAAAACGGGAAAAAAATTCCAAGTGCGGTGAAACTGCAAAAAAAATGCAATTCCACAGTTGTTTTTTGTGTCTTAGGCTATGTGCCCACGTTGCGGACCTGAAGCATATTTTTTACGCTTCTCCCTGGCGGGAAAATCGCATGCGGATATTACATGTGTTTTTCCTGCCAGGTAGAAGCGTTTGTGAGGCGTCTTTGCATGCATTTCCGCATGCGGGTTATCAAGCACTTCTCCAAGCATCACTTGGAAAAGTGCTTGACAACTTGTTCAGAATGGTAAAAAATAAAAAAATAAACTTTATACTCACCTTCCGATGCATTCTCTGCCCCGTCCGGAGTCTTGAGCGGCTCACGCTGTTGTGTGCAGGACCTGCGGTGACGTCATTGAGTCATGTGGTGGGTCACATGACTCAATGACGTGGCAGGTCCTTCAGACAACAGCGCGACGGAGGGAAAACATCAGAAGATAAGTATAAACTTTATTTTATTCTTTTTTTAACAGGTTCTTTGGTACCCAGGTCTGGATGAGAGTCTCCTCTCATCCAGACTTGGGTGCCATCCGCACATTGATTCCGCTGCGCTTCCGCAAAATTAATGAACATGCTGCGGATTTTTGACCGCAGCATATACGCTGCGGAAAAATCCGCAGCATGGGCATTGACATTGCGGAATGCCATTGGGGAAGATGGGGTGCGGATATACATGAGTTTTTCAAGCGTTTACGCTGCGGAAATTCCGCAGCATATACGCTTGAAAAACGCTACGTGGGCACACAGCCTTATATTTACCACGTTCACTGATTGCTAAAATTGACCTGTCATCATTATTCTCCAGGTCATTACAAGTTCGTAGACAACCAAACATGTATAGGTTCTTTTTTATTTAAGTGGTGAAAAAAAAATCCAAAGTTTGCTAAAAAAGAAAAAAAAACTGACGCCATTTTCCGAGACCCGTAGCGTCTCCATTTTTCGGGATCTTGGGCTGGGTGAGGGCTTATTTTTTGTGCACCAGGCTGATGTTTTTATTGATACCATTTTGGGGTAGATCCGATGTTTTGATCACCCGTTATTGCATTTTATTGCAATGTTAAGGAGACCAAAAAAATGTCATTCTGGCGTTTAGAATTTTTTTATCGTTACACCATTTACTGATCGGATTAATTCTTCTTTTACATTGATAGATTGGGCGATTCTGAACGCGGCGATACCAAATATGTGTATGTGTTTTTTTTATATATATATATTTTATTTTGAATGGGGCAAAAGGGGGGTGATTTAAACTTTTATATTTTTTTTATTTTTTTAATATTTTTAAAAACTTTTTTTTTACACTTTCTGCTAGCTTCTATAGTCTCCATAGGAGACTAGAAGCAGCAGTTGTCTGATTGCTTCTACTGCATACAAGCGATGAGCAGATCGCTTGTATGCAGGAGAAATGCTCACTTGCTATGAGCGCTGACCACTAGGTGGCGCTCATAGCAATTGAGACATGACAACCACAGGCATCTGCTGAAGACCCTGTGTTGTCATGCCCACCCATTGGTGACCCGTGATCACGTGACCATCACTGATGGGCGGGGCTTAGGACGCGCTTCCCGGAAGTGCGAGTTAAATGCCGCTGTTGCGATTCCACCCGCGGCTGTTGCGGGCACATGTCAGCTGTAATAACCGACATGTGCTCGGTTCAGTGCGGGCTCACCGCCGGAGCCCCCGCTGAACCGGCCTTCCCGACCTGGTGCATACTATTACTGACCAGGTCGGAAAGGGGTTAACTATCACCTGTTAAATGCCGCTGTAAAGCTTTGACAGCAGCATTAACGGGGCGCCAGCAATGGGATGATTCACTCTACGTGCCCATTGGCGCTCCCATGATAAGATCACGGTGCACCCTTGAAACCCAGCCTGTGGTTGGACTTGAAAGGAGGCCGTGAATTTTACTAAATGCAGCAATACTGTGGTAATTCTATATATAACACAATCGATCAGACGATCGCAGGTTCAATTCCCCTATGGGGACAGACAAATAAAGTAAAACAAAAAGTTTTTAAAAAAATATGAAAAAATAAAACTTTAACTCACAAGTTTGAATCACACAACTTTTTCCCGTATTAAAAATAAAGTTAGTAAAGGAAATAAAAAATTACACATATGTGATATTGACACTTCCAGAAAGGTCTAATCTATCAAAATATAAAAATAATTAACCTGATTGGTAAACACTGTAAACAGAAAAAAAATCAAAACACCAAAATTGCCTTTTCTTTGGTCTCCGCAACAGGCAAAAATGCTGATAGAGGCAATCAAAATGTCATATACAAGTGCTCTTCTCACTAAATTAGAATATCATCAAAAAGTTAATTTATTTCAGTTCTTCAATACAAAAAGTGAATCTATATTATATAGAGTCATTACAAAAAGAGTGATCTATTTCAAGTGTTTATTTTGGTTAATGTTGATGATTATGGCTTACAGCCAATTAAAACACAAAAGTCATTATCTCAGTAAATTAGAATAATTAACAAAAAACACCTGCAAAGGCTTCGTAAGTATTTAAAAAGGACCCTTAGTTTGTTTCAGTAGGCTTTACAATCATGGGGAAGACTGCAGACTTGACAGATATCCAGAAGGCAGTCATTGACACACTCCACAAGAAGGGTAAGCCACAAAAGGACATTGCTAAAATAGCTGGCTGTTCACAGAGTGCTGTATCCAAGCATATTAATGGAAAGTTGAGTGGAAGGAAAAAGTGTGGTAGAAAAAGGTGCACAAGCAACCGGGATAACCGCAGCCTTGAAAGGATTATTAAGAAAAGGCCATTAAAAAATTGGGGGGAGATTCACAAGGAGTGGACTGCTGCTGGAGTCATTGCTACAAGAGCCACCACACACAGATGTATCCAGGACATGGGCTACAAGTGTCGCATTTCTTGTATCAAGCCTCTCATGACCAATAGACAACGCCAGAAGCGTCTCACCTGGGCCAATGAGAAAAAGACCTAGATTGATGCTCAGTGGTCCAAGGTGTTGTTTTCAGATGAAAGTAAATTTTGCATTTCATTTGGAATCAAGGTCCCTGAGTCTGGAGGAAGAGTGGAGAGGCACACAATCAAAGCTGCTTGAGGTCTAGTGTAAAGTTTCCACAATCAGTGATGGTTTGGGGAGCCATGTCATCTGCTGGTGTAGGTCCACTGTGTTTTATTAAAACCAAAGTCAACGCAGCTGTCTACCAGGAAATTTTTAGAGCATTTCATGCTTCCCTGTGCCGGCAAGATTTTTGGAGATGGAAATGTCATTCTCCAGCAGGACTTGGCACCTGTCCACACTGCCAAAAGTACCAATACCTGGTTTAAAAACAACAGTATCATTGTGCTTGATTGGCCAGCAAACTCGCCTGACCTTAACCCCATAGAGAATCTATGGGGTATTGTCAAGAGGAACAGAAGATGAGAGACACCAGACCCAACAATGCAGACTAGCTGAAGGCTGCTATCAAAGCAACCTGGGCTTCCATAACACCTCAGCAGTGCCACAGGCTGATCGTCTCCATGCCACGCCACATTGATGCAGTAACTGATGCAAAAGGAGCCCCGACCAAGTATTGAGTGCATTTACTGAACATACATTTCAGTAGGCCAACATTTCGGATTTTAAAAACATTTTTCAAGCTGTTGTTATAAAGTATTCTAATTTACTGAGATAATAACTTTTGTGTTTTCATTGGCTGTTAGCCATAATCATCAACATTAACAGAAATAAACACTTGAAATAGATCACTCTGTTTGTAATAACTCTATATAATATATGAGTTTCACTTTTTGTATTGAAGAATTGAAATAAATTAACTTTTTTATGATATTCTAATTTAGTGAGAAGCACCTGTATATTCCAAAATGGTATCAATAAAAACATTGTCTTGAGTCAGGGAGCAATAAGCTCGGGACTATCAAAGAAATGCAGATGGGAAAATTATGATTGCGATCCTCAATGTGGAGACCACTTGAAGGGGAGTGCTCTGCTAAAAAGTCCCAAGCAGGAAAAGTTTGCCAGGAAATCATAAGAATAGATTAGCCCCAGGTGCAGAGGTGCAGCAAACAGACCTCTACATTTTATCTCTCCTTGCTCTCCCTGATGCTACAATGTGTTTTCACAGGACTTCAATAAATTAATTCTGTTTTTACTTTACATGGTGAGTGCCGCTAATCTATTCTTATGAAAAATGTTATTTCGCCCTGCAAAAAATAAGCTCTTACACAACTCCATTGACCCAAATAATAAAGTGTTCTGGTTTTTTTTTAACCACAAAAATAATTAAATAATCTGGACAAGTTTGAGATTGCCGTAATCGTACTGATGGTGATAATCATATTATCAGGTCACTTTTACAAAAAGATGTAAGTTGTAAAAACAATTCATATAAAACAATGTCAGAATTGCGTTTTTTTTCCACAATTTCACTGCACATGGATTTTTTTCCCAGTTTGCAGAACATTATATGGTAAAATAAATGATATCACTTAAAACATTCAACTCATCCCACAAAAATCAAGCCCTCATCTACCTGTAGACAGAAAAATAAAAAACGTATTGCTCTTGGAAGCAAGGGAGGAAAAAACAAAACTGAAATTGGCAATGTTGGGACGGGGTTAATGGAAAAAGTGTATTGCATTTTGAATTTTTCCTATATTTCGAAACTGATGAACATATTGTTTCCAACCTGTGAATCTATTGATGCTTGGCTTCCTACTGGGAAAATTGCAATGAATTTCGGAATATGTCTCCTTTTGTTTTCTCAGGCGAGTCTGTAAATTTCAGTTTACAGAGATGGAGTAAGGAGATTGTTATTTTCATGGACATTTTTCCCGCATTCAGATAGTAAATCCAGAAGATTGTAGTCATTAAATGACTTACAGGTCTCTTAAAGAACTCAAAACACAATTGAAGAGGGGTTTAAAGAAAAAGGAAGGTAAATGGTTAAATCTGGATAACAGTTTAGGAATTAGGAGGGTTTTATCTACATGGGTTATTAAGTACACAAAGACATCAACCTCTGAATGGAATTTGGAAAGTACATCAGCAAAATCTCTCAGCAATTTGCAAGATAATGTAACAGGAGATCAGTTTCAGTCATTTGCAACTGGAACAGATACAGTTGTAATGCCCCTGGAATAGAAGAAGATATTTTAGATTTTCCAGGAAAGGAAGGAATCTAATACCTTTTTATCTTCTCCTATCCTTCCGGGTCTCACATTTCTATGTTTTTTTTCCTATTCTATTTTATTCACTTAGTAAAGATGACTTTATGAAAGCTGTGCAATAAATCTATTTAGGTTCAATACTCACTGGAGTTTAATAGCGTATAGCCAATATGTAATTCAACTGAAACTGGTCCGTCATAGACATTATGTATGCTATATATTTAGATTCATAATTTTTCATTATTATGTAAATTTGTTATAAGCATGACAAGGTATTTATTACTTTTAAATGGCTATTTGGTTAGAAATTTCTTCTTCGTATAGCTGTACTAAATCTGGAGGAAGATGGCTACCTGCAAAATCTCTTCTGGAACCAACAACAAAGGAGTTAGGTGAGAAGGAAAATATAACAGAAAGAACATTGATGGCAGAGGTTGGAACTCTGAGATGCCATCCTTGGACTGCAGAGAAGTATAAATTGGGACATAGTGTCTCTATAGAACGTCCATATCTACTGTGACTTTTGTAAAAAAAAGGAAGCCGAAACGGACAGTTACCTATCTTCCATACTTGCAGAAATATGATGAAAACATTCTCGCTTGGGATCCAATGAACCACACACAACGAATTAAAGGTAAATGTCATCCATAGTCTATACAAATCCATTGAGAGACAAACTGAAATCATTTTGAGGTGGGAGATAAAAATCACACCCTCTTATAATTGAGGATGTGGTTGTGTTCAGAATTAGCCAAGGGGAATATTTTTTTTCTGCCAAGGGCCATTTGGATATTTATAACCTAATTTGTAGGCCATACAAAATTATCAACTTGAAAATGATCATGTCATGTTTGTTGAAACACTTAATTAACTCACCCCAAACGTGACGCTGGAACTGCTTCTCTTTGGTGAGACGTGTGACTTTATGTGGCATTAATGATGTTGCTACTTGCAACTGCTTTTCCAAGTTTGCGTCGGTCTGAAGCACAGTCGACTCTTTGCTATAAGTTTAGTATAGAACGGCTCGCAGGAGTAAATTGTTTCATACACAGATGTATTCTACACTGCATGTTTCCTCACACAGGGAAATTCATCACCGCTCACGTTACATTTATAGAACTCACGCAGTGAGAGGTCACATAGGAGACACTGAGACTGCAGTATATACATCACATAGAAAACACAGAGACTGCTATATACATCAAATAGGATACATTGAGTCTGCTGTATATACAACACATAGGAGACACCGAGACTGCTGTATATGTGGATATAGTGATGAGCGAGCACTAAAATACTCGGGTGCTCGACCCAAGCAACGAGCCCAATATAAGTCTATGGGAAACTCGAGCATTTTTCAGGTGGCTCCCCCCAGCGGTCTGCAGAGGGCTAAAAATTGCCCAAATCAATGGGAACAGTGCTCAAATGACATGGGAACAGCATGGGGAAGACCCCTGGAAGCATCCCTGACTCCCAGATCACTGCTGTCAGCAACGTGGTCAGAGTATTACACCACTTTTACGGACTCACAATAAAACATACAAAAACGAAACCAATATGGATTTTCCTGGGAAATATGTTAAGGAACATCCTTTAAAGGGTAACGACTTGTATATAAGGCAAAATAAATAACCAAAAACAAAAATACTCCTCCACAACTTGGGCTATGTTCACACGTAGCGTTTTTGATGCATTTTTGCACTTTTGAATTGCTTTCAACCAAGACAAATGCATTCACCAGAAATTGTCATTTTAACATTTTACAATCTTATCTGGCCATGTGGTGTGTGACACATCATCAGACACAAGCATGCAGTGCTGAAAAGATATGGGAACAGCATGGGGAAGACCTCTCGAAGCATCTGTGACTCCCAGGTCACTGCCTAAAAGTGTGCCCATCAAAAGTGATCCTTGGCGCATGAGAAGATGCCTCCCGCCATGCACCTGTTGTTGCAGACTTTCAACAATCACCGTCCACATCCTTGTCCCACTGCAACGTTCAGTTGTCCCTACTAGTGTTGAGCCACCCCCGTAGTGTTCGAGTTCGGTTCGGTTCGTCGAACACCCGTGTGTTCGCCGAACTGTTCGTCGAACTGTTCGTCGAACACCTTCGAACACCGTTAAAACCAATGGCAGGCAAACAAAAACACATAGAAACACATAGAAAACACCTTCAAAGGTGTCCAAAAGCTGACAAACTGCTCAGAAGACATAACTAACACATGGAAAAGTGACAAGTACATATAGTCATGCGAAAAGAAAAGAGGTGGAGGAGTAAAAGGAGGGGGAGACACAGATATAGGCATGTCATGCCCTTCTAAAATCCAAAAAGTGAGAAGCCGACACGGCCAGTCCGCTCCTGCCTGTGCCACCTCCGTGTCGCCGGGTTTGTGCCAGAGCCGCGGTGAACCCTGACGGCCAGCCCCCCTCTCCCAATACTGGTGCCTGTCCGCTGGTGGGTCGAGCGAGCCCCCCTGTGGTGGAGGCAGCTCTAAGCTTTTTAATTTAAATTGTCTCTCTAATTTGAATGAATACACTTTAAATCCATTTACAAGGATCTATTGGAGGGCAAGTCTCATGCCAGCAGCCGCGGTAATTCCAGCTCCAGTAGCGTCCACTAAAGCTGCTGCAGTTAAAAAGCTTTTATAAGGATCGAGCTCGGCTGTCCACCGCAAGGCATCCTACTGCCAGTCCCAGCCCCTATGCCTTGGGGTGCCTCCTGATGCTCTTCACTAAGTATCCCATGGTCCCGAAGCATTTCCTTTGAAAAAATTAAGTGTCTAAACTACAGGTGGTGCAGCTTGCTTAACAGCCGGGATAATCCGCTCACTAGCAGACACTGCTACTAGGCACAAAGTATTTCCTGGGCTAGATGCAGTTAAAAATTTGTAATTAGATACTCTCGTTGGATGCTGAGAAAGCATTCCATAGAGTCTCCTGGCACGCCATATATGATTCTCTTAAAAAGCTTGGGGTAGGGGTCTAGGGGACCCTTTTATAGCCAAAATCACGGCCCTGTATCGCAATACGTCACCTAGGCTGAAGATAAATGGAACTGTAGCACCCTGAGGGCTCGGTTGCTACAGACGTATTGCACCTCACCCAGAGGTGTGATATCTCACTCTCAGGTAAGGATGGAGTGTGGATCAGGACCCGACACCTGCATGCATTACACCACATTGCCGTGGGGCAGGGCAACCAACAAGCCCCTGAGATGGGCACGACAGTCCCTGTCCCTGGCTGGAGTGGGGGGAGGGAACACTGAGGAAGGGGAACCCTGTAGTGCAGGAGCAGGGAGGAAGCAGTTCCTGGGTGCATTGAGAAGGGAGTATAAAAGGTGGGCACCATCTTAGTTCAGTGCAGAGAAGTCTGAGCAGAAGTGGCAGGGAGCAGGGGCTCTGCATGAGCTCTGCTCCGGAGGCGGGCCTAGTAACAGAGGCCCAGGCCTGGAAGAGGGAGAAGGAAGGAAGAGGAGCGGAGAAGGCTCCAGGAACGAGGAATGAAGGGATCCCAGGGGTGCGAACGGGCGAGTCGCCACCGCACGCCCGAATCCACCTGCGTGGAGGGGTCAGGCCAAAGGGGGAGACCGGTCCCCGAACTAGTGGAGGCAGGAAACGACCCTCAGCTAGAAACCGGAGGCTCTGACATTTTATGTGGCGCAGCCCCTCGCTACACCCGCTAGGAAGGCACCACATAGGGTCAGGGAAACTGGCGCCAAGTTTACCAAGAGGAGGCCCGAGGCAGCCGGACAGAAGTGTTGGTAAGAAAGGCCAGACAAAGGACACACAAAGGGGGTCCTGTGAAGTGCTCCAAAGTTATCTGGGAGTTGTCTGAGCCCCTCACCTGGTGAGCACAGTACGACGTGGGCAGCCGTTACCTGCAGACGTGGTCTGGATAATAAGAACTGTGAGTAAAGGCCCTGAACTGCATCACTGACTCCGTGTCATTACTGCTGCTGCCCTGCACCATCACCCCCATCCTCCGCATACACTGCCCTGAGGCTATACTCCTCCCGTGGGGAGTTATGCTACGCTCTGCTGCACCCACAACACCAGCCTCAGTGGT
Organism: Phyllobates terribilis; assembly: GCF_046119375.1. NCBI lineage: Eukaryota > Metazoa > Chordata > Amphibia > Anura > Dendrobatidae > Phyllobates > Phyllobates terribilis. Next base: position 418,519,698 of record NW_027362761.1, on the reverse strand, counting down.
CTGCCCTGTAGCGGCGGTTCACTCTGACCGCAATCCACGGGTGGCGTAGTCGGACATTTAAACATGAAAACCACATAAATAGTTCCGCCACTGGTTTGACCGCCCTGAGCCACGGAACTGGGTCGCCGCCACGAAGACTACAACCACCAGCATCCACCAAAAAGGGTCCGGCTCCGGGTGTCCCAAGGCCCAGGGGGTGCGTCAGAACATTTTCATCACCTTTCACAATCACCAATGGGACAAGGCAGTCATGTCCTCTGTCCCCTCTCTTATACATCCTAGTGACGGAGCACCTGCTCTCATCAATTCGCCATAACCCCAATATTAGGTGGATTGAGGTGGGAGGCACCGAGTACAAGTGCTCTCTATTTGCTGATGATGTCCTAGTATATATCACTCAATCACATATATCCATCCATGCTGTTATGGCTGAAATAGATCACTTTGTTACATGGTAAAATTTTAAAATCAATGCAGCGAAGTCTCCCTCCCCAAATCCATATAGGATTCCATCCAGTCCAACTTTCCCTTTGCCTGGCCCTCACAGGGTATCAAATACTTAGGAATTCCTATTCATAGAGACCTCTCCCATCTATGTTATCTTAATTTTGGGCCCTTTATTGAACAACTCCATACAGACCACGGTTGGCAAGTTAGAACTGTAAGATTCACTACGTGAACCACTGGTGTTTTGTGGAAAAGCACATGTACACTGCGTTCCAAATTATTATACAAAAAGTGTTTAGGAGTGATAAGGGAAGAATTTGTTTGTTTGTCAGTTAAACTCATTGATGGTGATGTGTGTCAGGGCTCTTTATATCACTGTAAGCAATTGCAGACACCTGTGCTAATTAGTTTGGCAGGTGTGTCCAATGAAAGGCAAGACTACTTAAGAAGGCTCTCTCACATTATTAAGCAGCCTACATTTTCTGCCAAAATGGGAAAGAAAAAGGATGTGTCGGCTGCTGAGAAGCAACAAATTGTGGAGTGTTTAGGTCAAGGCATGACTACAATCAACATTGTGCGATGATCAGGATGAAGTGTCTTGGCAATCAAGAAGTATGTAGCTGATTCACAGTACACACGTGTGCGTGCTGATAAGGGCAAATTGAGGACTCTTTCCTACAGGCAATTACGTCAGGTTGAAAGAGCAGCGGCAAAAAAGCCTTGTCATAGCAGCAGACAAGTTTTTGAAGCTGCTTGTGCCTCCAACGTCCCCCGAACAACAAGATGCAGGGTCCTTCAGAGGTTTGCAGCTGTGCATGCGCCATCCTGTCGACCTCCTCTATACACTTCACACAAGCAGAAACGGCTCCAGTGGGCCAAACATTACATGAAGACTGATTTCAAAACTGTTTTGTTCACGGATGAGTGCCGTGCAGCGCTCGATGGTCCAGATGGATGGAGTGGAGGATGGCTGGTTGATGGACACCCCACGCAAACACGGCTACAGCGCCAACAAGGAGGAGGTGGAGTAATGTTTTGGGCTGGAATCATGGGGAGAGAGATTGTCGGCCCCTTTAGGATCCCTGAAGGCGCTAAAGATGAACTCCATAATGTATGTGGATTTTCTCAAACAGCACTTCCTGCCATGGTTCAAGAAGAAGAACCGTGTATTTCACAGCAAGATCATTTTTCTGCATGATAATGCACCATCTCATGCTGCACATAAAACATCTGCATCTCTGGCTGATATGGGCATAAAAGGGGACAAACTTATGGTGTGACCCCCATGCTCCCCTGACCTCTACCCCATTCAGAACCTTTGGAGCATCATTAAAAGGAGTGTCTATGATGGCGGGAGGCAGTTCACATCTAAGCAACAGCTCTGGGAGGGTATTCTGTCCTCATGCAAAACAATTGAAGCAGAAACCATCCAAAACCTGACAAATTCAATGGACGAAAGAGTTCAGAAGCTCCTTTCGAACAAGGGGTCCTATGTGAAAATGTAACATCACCTAGAATAAAGTTTTGAGTTGAAAACTGTTTGATTTCAGTTTCTAACAACCTGCTAATGCTTATAATTTCAAAAATGACCATTTTTTTGGTCTTTATTAAAATGAAAAGGTTGATCGAAAAGTTTGGGGGATCTAAGAGTGTGGCAACCCAGTAGTCATGATTACTTCGAATTCTGACAATATGAGGGTCATGCTGCAGGTAGTGCAGCAAGAAGGCACTTATGTGCCTTGCGCATCTCGGAGCCCCAAAATTATTTTCCAGGCTAGATGCAGCTAAAAATTATTTTTAATTTTAAATCTGGTGAAGCTTTAGTATAGATGGCCTAATAGGATCAGTGCTGCACACTGCTACAAAGCCCAAATTATTTTCCAGTCAAGATACAGATAAACATGATTAGTAATTTGAAAGCTTAAAACGGTTGGTAGGGTGATTTTAACCAATCATCAAGCTTTTACTCTCCCCAGGATGACACAGGGGTAGAAAAGTCGTTTCGGATCCATGATTTGTTCATCTTTATGAACGTGAGTCTGTCTACATTATCAGTGGAGAGCCGCGTGCGCTTATCTGTCAGCACACCACCAGCAGCGCTGAACACACGTTCAGACAGAACGCTGGCTGCGGGGCATGACAAGATCTCCAAGGCGTAAGTGGCTAGCTCCGGCCATTTATCCAGATTGGAAGCCCAAAAAGAGCAAGGGTCCAGTGACACAGTCGTGGCTTCAATGTTTACTTGGAGATACTCCTGTACCATCGTCTCTAGGCGTTGACTATGTGTCAGACTTCTTGTCTCCTGTGGCCTTGCAAAGGATGGGCTAAAAAAGTGGTGAAATGATTCCGCAAAATTGATGTTACCAGCAGATACTGTGGTTCTGTTACGGTTTGAGTGCTGAACACTTGACGGTCCCACGGTTGGCAAGTTGGAACTGTGAGATTCACTACGTGCACCACTGGTATTTTGTGGAAAAGCACATGTAAGATTCTGCAACAGTCTCTGCTGATACTCCTGCATGCGTGCATCCCTATCTATGGCAGGAATAATTTCTGCAAATTTACTTTTGTACCGGGGATCTAACAGTGTGGCAACCCAGTAGTCAGGATTATTTCTAATTCTCACAATTCGAGGGTCATGTTGCAGGTAGTGCAGCAAGAAGGCACTCATGTGTGTTGCGCATCCAGGAGCACCAAGTCCCTGTTGTGTTGGTGGCGAGGTAACAATCATGCTTCCTTCCTCTGTCCTCTCCCCCCAACCTCGCACAACAGAAATGTGATCAAGGTCTCCCTCATCTGATGAGTCTTCCATCAGTTCGTCCTCCACTTCTTCCTGGGCTCCTGCACCTTCCTCACTAGTTTGGCTGCTACCATGCGCCCTGGTAAAACCATCTCCCCCACCCTCACATGCCTGCCGCCTTGGTGCTGCCGACCGTCTGGACCTTGCAGATGTTAGCCCTTCCGCATACAACTCCTCCTCCTCTACTTCCTCCACCTCCTCTTGTGCCACCACCTGACTCCGAATTCTGTTTAACATGTGCTCCAGCATGTAAATCACCGGAATAGTCATGCTGATAATGGCATCGTCAGCACTAAACATCTTCGTCGCCATTTCAAAACTGTGCAGAAGGGTGCATAGGTCCCTGATCTGAGACCACTCCTCCAGCGTGATTTGCCCCACCTCTGAATCTCGTTGGCCCAGGCTATACGTCAGAACGTATTGCACCAGGGCTTGTCGGTGCTGCCACAGTCGCTGCAACATGTGCAGAGTTGAATTCCACCGGGTAGGCACATCGCATTTTAGCCGGTGAAGTGGCAGGCCCAACGACTTCTGTAGAGATGTAAGTCGCTGAGCTGCGGGATGCGAACGGCGGAAGTGAGCACACAGCGACCGTGCCCTCTGCAGAAAGCCATCTAGTCTGGGATAGTGGGCTAAAAATTGCTGGACAACCAGGTTCAACACGTGAGCCATACAAGGCACGTGTGTGACATTGCCCCGGCGAAGGGCCGCACCCAGGTTTGCAGCATTGTCGCACACGGCCTTCCCTGGTTTCAGGTCCAGTGGAGACAACCATTCATGAAATTGGTTCTCCAGAGCTGACCACAACTCCTCAGCTGTGTGACTCACATTTCCCAGACATTTCAATGTAAAAACCGCCTGATGACGTTGAGCCCTACTGCCAGCATAGTAAGGAGGTGTGCAGGATCCCTTCTGCGCAGTTAGAAAGCTTGTGGCATGACCAGACAGGCTTTGGGTGCAGGTGGAAGACCGAGAGGAGGTTGAGGAGGCAGAAGCAGTGGAGGAACTTTGACATAAAGAGGATTGACGCACAACTCGTGGGGACGGCAAGACTTGGACAGCAGCCCCTTGTCCTGCTGTCACCATAGTTACCCAGTGCCCAGTCAGCGACATGTAACGCCCCTGTCCATGCCTACTCGTCAAAGTGTCTGTGGTGAAATGCACCCTGTCACACACAGAGTTTCTCAAAGAAGCGGTGATGTTGTGTGCGACATGCTGGTGGAGCGCAGGCACACCTTTCTTTGAGAAGTAGTGCCGACTGGGCATCTGGTACTGGGGCACTGCGACGGACATAAGGTCTCGAAAATCCTCTGTGTCCACCAGGCGGAAAGGCAGCATTTCTGTAGCCAAGAGCTTGCAGATGGTGAAATTCAACCTCTTAGCTTTCTCATGGCTAGGAGGAAATGGTCTTTTACTTGTCCACATCTGAGGGACCGAGGGCTGGCTATTGTGCTTAGACGGGGTTGATAAGGGTGTCCCCGGCAAACTGCCGGTCTGTGAGGAAGATGCAGGCGGACATGTTAGGTTGCCTTGATCCAAAGGTGGTGCTATCGATGTCGGACAGCGCTCAACACCAGCTGGTGTTACCACCTCCAAAGAAAATGATGACCTGCCAATCACGCTGGCTGTTGCGGGTAAAGAGGTGGCAGGTCTGCACCCCAAAACAGGTGTGACTGCTGTCCCCCCAGTCACAGAGGATGAAGAGGCCGCGGATGCACAAGATATGGCAGACGGTGATTGGCCCGGCCGGCTAGGCCGCATTGTAGCACACTGAGCTTCCCACTGCAACTTATGCTTCATGTCCATGTGCCGGTTCATGCATGAAGTACTCAAACTATGTATTTTTTGGCCTCTACTTAGCTTTTGCTGACAAATGTTACAGATAACACGAGTTGGGTCATCTTTATCGATCTGAAAAAATGCCCAGGCTATGCAAGGCTTAGCACCCATGCGACATGAAGAGCCACCACGACTTGTGGTGAGAGGCAGAGTTGTGTTTGAGGATGCAGTTGTTGACGTGCTTCCAGTACTACGTCTCTGTCCAGGAAGGCGCAACCTGACCTCGTCGTCACTAGCATCTTCCTCCACCTCCTCTGCTGACCTCATCTCTTGACTGACTGTGGGTTGACAGTAAGTGGGATCTCCGACCTCATCATCATCACCCTGTGCGTTATCACACCCGTCGTCCTCAGAGCCAACCTGTTCCTGCCCTGACAAAAAACTAAAGTTGTCGCTCCAATCAGGTATTTGAGTCTTATCATCGTCTTCCTCATTGTCTCCACCAACAGGAGTTACAGTTTGGGAATGAGGGTCTACATTATGGTCAGAACCTTCTGCGTCTGGTCCTGGATCCGACTCATAAAGATTCTGGGCATCAGTGCAGATCATTTCCTCGTCTGGATTCACAGAAGCGCTGGAGTCGACCTCTGATTCCCAGGCTATAGTATGAGTAAACAGCTCTGCAGACTCAACCATCTGTTCTACCTCATACTCAGACGGGCAGCTGGAGATTTGGGAGCTGTGAGGAAGCAAGTGCGATTTGGGTGACACCTTTGAGGACTGGAGTATTTGGGATCATAGAATCATAGAATCATAGAATGGTAGAGTTGGAAGGGACCTCCTGGGTCATCTGGTCCAACCCCCTGCTCAAAGCAGGATTCACTAAATCATCTCAGACAGATGTCTGTCCAGCCTCTGTTTGAAGACGTCCATTGAAGGGGAACTCACCACCTCTCGTGGCAGCCTGTTCCACTCATTAATCACCCTAACTGTCAAAAAGTTTTTTCTAATATCTAATCTGTGTCTCCTCCCATTTAGTTTCATCCCATTGCTTCTAGTCTTTCCTTGTGCAAATGAGAATAAAGATGATCCTTCTACAATGTGACAGCCCTTGACATATTTGTAGACAGCTATTAAGTCTCCTCTCAGTCTTCTTTTTTGCAAGCTAAACATTCCCAAATCCTGCAACCGTTCCTCATAGGACATGGTTTGCAGACCAGTCACCATTCTGGTCGCTCTTCTCTGAACTTGCTCCAGTTTGTCTATGTCTTTTTTAAAATGTGGTGCCCAAAACTGTACACAGTATTCCAGATGAGGTCTGACCAAAGAGGAGTAAAGACCGATAATGACTTCACGTGATCTAGACTGTATGCTTCTGTTAATACATCCCAGAATTGTATTTGCCTTTTTTGCTGCTGCATCACACTGTTGACTCATGTTCAGTCTATGATCTATTAGTATACCTAAGTCTTTTTCACATGTACTGTTGCTTAGCTCTATTCCTCCCATTCTGTATATGCTTTTTTCATTTTTATTGCCCAGATGTAGTACTTTGCATTTTTCCCTGTTAAAAACCATTCTGTTGGTTGCTGCCCACTGCTCCAGTTTATTTAGGTCTTTTTGAATCCTCTCTCTCTCTTCTCTAGTATTAGCTATCCCTCCTAGCTTTGTGTCATCAGCAAATTTAATCAGCTTACCCTCAATTCCTTCATCTAAATCATTGATAAAGATGTTGAACAATACAGGTCCCAGGACGGAGCCCTGTGGTACCCCACTTGAGACATTCATCCAGCTGGATGTGAAGCCATTTACAACCACCCTTTGAGTCCGATCACTAAGCCAGTTATGAATCCACCTAACAGTTGCCTGGTCCATTGCATACTTGGTCATTTTTTCAATAAGGATGGTGTGAGATACTTTGTCAAATGCTTTGCTGAAGTCAAGATATACTATATCTACAGCATTTCCCTGATCCACCCAGTCAGTGATTCTGTCATAGAAGGAAATTAAGTTAGTCTGACATGACTTGTTAGTTACAAACCCATGCTGACTCTGGTTAATCACTTCATTCTTATCCATGTACTTACATATATGTTGTTTAATAATTTGTTCAAAGATCTTTCCTGGTATAGAAGTCAGACTCACCGGCCTATAGTTCCCTGGGTCCACCTTCTTCCCCTTTTTGAAGATAGGAACAACATTTGCTCTTCTCCAGTCTTCTGGGACTTCTCCTGTTCTCCAAGAATTTTCAAAGATTATGGAGAGTGGTTCTAAAATTTCTTCTACGATCTCCTTCAGTACTCTGGGGTGTAATTCATCTGGACCTGGAGACTTGAACTCATTTATGTTAGCTAAATATTCCCTCACAATCTTTCGGTTTACAGATAACTTGGATTCCTCTATTCCGTTAAAAGGACAGTGAAGATCAGTTGATGTTACATTTTCTTTCTGAGAGAAAACAGATGCAAAATAGGAATTAAAAAGTTCGGCCTTCTCAACATCCTCTCTTACCATTTCTCCATTTTCATCCTGTAAAAATCCTATAGCATCTTTGACTTTTCTTTTACTTTTGACATACCCCCAAAATCCTTTTTTATTGCTTTTGACATCTCTTGCAAGCCTTAATTCATTGTCAGCTTTAGCTAACCTGATACGTGCCCTACAGGATCTGCAGACTGCATTATAATCTTCTTTAGATATGCCTCCCTCTTTCCATTTAATAAACATTTCTTTCTTTCTTTTTAGCATGTGTTTAAGTTCTGTGTTCATCCATCCTGGTTTCCTTAAATGCTTCCCATTCTTCCTACTTTTCGGGATTGTTAACGATTGTGCTTTGAGAATCTCATTTTTAAAAATTTCCCATCCTTCCTGGACATTTTTGTCCTTAAGGACATCCAGCCATTGGATCCCTCCTATTCTCTTTCTGAGTCTCTTAAAATCTGCCTTTCTAAAATCTAACCTTGAAGTTTGAGTCTTCACATGTCTTCCTCCTCTAGTTATCCAAAATTCTATAATAGCATGATCGCTGCCTCCTAGGGTCCCAGCCACCTTTACCTCCTCAACCATTTCCTCCCTGTTTATAAGGATTAGATCCAAAGTAGCAGATCCCCTTGTTTTCTCCCCTACCTTTTGGAAGATAAAGTTGTCAGCAAGAGAGGATAAGAATTTGCTTGACCTGTTAGTTTTACTTGAGAGAGATTCCCAACAAATGTCTGGATAGTTGAAATCTCCCATGACCACTACGTCATATTTTTTGGAGAACTTGGTCATTTGATACATAAAGAGTGCATCCATATCTTCAGCTTGCCCAGGTGGCCTGTAGTAAATGCCTACAATGGTGTCCTTTCCGTTGTTCTCTCCTTGTATTCTTACCCAAACAGTTTCCACAGAACTCCCAGTCTCTGAAGCTTCAATCTCTGTGCAGATATACGCTTTTCTAACATACAATGCAACACCTCCTCCTCGTTTATCAAGTCTGTTTCTTGCAAATAAGTTGTATCCTTTTAGCCTTTTATTCCAATCATGTGTATCGTCCCACCAAGTTTCAGTGATTCCAATGACATCATATTCCTTTTGCTGCATTAGTAGTTTCAATTCTCCTTGTTTGTTGCCCATGCTTTGTGCATTTGTATAAAAACATTTTAGTTTGTGATTGGTTTCTCTTCCTCCCATATTTTTATTATTTAAATTGTTTTGTCTTTGTTCTTCTTTTCCACTTCCAGTAGCAGAGATCTCAATAGTATTTGTCAGCTGTATGACATTTTCTGGCCTTTTGCTTCCCTTCCCACATTGTTCTAGTTTAAAGCTCTTCTGATGAGTGTAGCAAGGCGACTTCCAAATACATGTTTTCCAGTCTTCGTAAGGTGCACCCCATCTCTAGCAAGTAGTCCATCGTATAGGTAATTCATTCCGTGATCCAGAAATCCAAATCCTTGTTGACGGCACCATCGACGTAGCCAGTTGTTCACCTGTAGAATCTTATTCCACCTCATTGTTCCATGGCCATCCACTGGGAGGATGGATGAGAAGTTGATGTGGAGGAGAGCCCACTTAAAGGAGCACTTGATATCCGTTGAAGCACCTGCTGTTTTTGTGCCTCATCTGGAATTTGTAGCGATTGGCGTGGCCGTAAGAAAGGGATCTTATCACATTGTCCGCTAAAAGAAGTAGACATTTTAGTTTGGCTGGAAGATGGTCTTTCTTCTGCAGATGTTACTGTTGCTTTAACACCTACCCCACGGACACAACCTTTTTTCCCCTTCCCAACACGCCTATTCCCCTTTCCACCAGCAGCAGGCCTTTTTCCACTCATTTTGGTGGTTAACTAATTCACAACTCTGGAGTTGTTTGCACAAAAAAACAATGGATGGTAACCGAGCAGAGCTGAGTGGCCAAACTGTGGTATTAGGCCAAAACTATTGGCTGGGTTAGATGCAGAAAAAAATTATTTTGAATTTGCAACCTGATGGAGGTCAGTAAAGATGGACTAATACAAATAGTCCCGCACACTGCTAGAAGCCCAAATATTTTTTCAGAGGTACTGTAGATGCAGATAAAAATTATTTTTAATTTGCAACCTGATGGAGGTCAGTATAGATGGACTAATAGACCAAGTCCCACACACTGCTAGAAGCCCAAATATTTTTTCAGAGCTCGATGCAGAAAAAAATTATTTTTAATTTGCAACCTGATGGAGGTCAGTATAGATGGACTAATAGACCAAGTCCCACACACCGCTAGAAGCCCAACTATTTTTTCAGAGCTAGATGCAGAAAAAAATTATATTCAATTTGCAACCTGCTGGAGGTCAGTATAGAAGGACTAATAGAACAAGTCCCACACACTGCTAGAAGCCCAATTATTTTTTAAGAGCTAAATGAAGAAAAAAATTATTTTTAATTTGCAACCTGATGGAGGTCAGTATAGATGGACTAATAGACCAAGTCCCACACACTGCTAGAAGCCCAAATATTTTTTCAGAGCTAGATGCAGAAAAAAATTATTTTTAATTTGCAACCTGATGGAGGTCAGTATAGATGGACTAATAGACCAAGTCCCACACACCGCTAGAAGCCCAAATATTTTTTCAGAGCTAGATGCAGATAAAAATTATTTTTAATTTGCAACCTGATGGAGGTCAGTATAGATGGACTAATAGACCAAGTCCCACACACTGCTAGAAGCCCAAATATTTTTTCAGAGCTAGATGCAGAAAAAAATTATTTTTAATTTGCAACCTGATGGAGGTCAGTATAGATGGACTAATAGACCAAGTCCCACACACCGCTAGAAGCCCAACTATTTTTTCAGAGCTAGATGCAGAAAAAAATTATATTCAATTTGCAACCTGCTGGAGGTCAGTATAGAAGGACTAATAGAACAAGTCCCACACACTGCTAGAAGCCCAAATATTTTTTCAGAGCTAAATGAAGAAAAAAAATATTTTTAATTTGCAACCTGATGGAGGTCAGTATAGATGGACTAATAGACCAAGTCCCACACACTGCTAGAAGCCCAAATTTTTTTTCAGAGCTAGATGCAGAAAAAAATTATTTTTAATTTGCAACCTGATGGAGGTCAGTATAGATGGACTAATAGACCAAGTCCCACACACGCTAGAAGCCCAAATATTTTTTCAGAGCTAGATGCAGAAAAAAATTATTTTTAATTTGCAACCTGATGGAGGTCAGTATAGATGGACTAATAGACCAAGTCCCACACACTGCTAGAAGCCCAAATATTTTTTCAGAGCTAGATGCAGAAAAAAATTATTTTTAATTTGCAACCTGATGGAGGTCAGTATAGATGGACTAATAGACCAAGTCCCACACACCACTAGAAGCCCAAATATTTTTTCAGAGCTAGATGCAGAAAAAAATTATTTTTAATTTGCAACCTGATGGAGGTCAGTATAGATGGACTAATAGACCAAGTCCCACACACTGCTAGAAGCCCAAATATTTTTTCAGAGCTAGATGCAGAAAAAAATTATTTTTAATTTGCAACCTGATGGAGGTCAGTATAGATGGACTAATAGACCAAGTCCCACACACCGCTAGAAGCCCAAATATTTTTTCAGAGCTAGATGCAGAAAAAAATTATTTTTAATTTGCAACCTGATGGAGGTCAGTATAGATGGACTAATAGACCAAGTCCCACACACTGCTAGAAGCCCAAATATTTTTTCAGAGCTAGATGCAGAAAAAAATTATTTTTAATTTGCAACCTGATGGAGGTCAGTATAGATGGACTAATAGACCAAGTCCCACACACCGCTAGAAGCCCAACTATTTTTTTAGAGCTAGATGCAGAAAAAAATTATATTCAATTTGCAACCTGCTGGAGGTCAGTATAGAAGGACTAATAGAACAAGTCCCACACACTGCTAGAAGCCCAAATATTTTTTCAGAGCTAAATGAAGAAAAAAAATATTTTTAATTTGCAACCTGATGGAGGTCAGTATAGATGGACTAATAGACCAAGTCCCACACACTGCTAGAAGCCCAAATTTTTTTTCAGAGCTAGATGCAGAAAAAAATTATTTTTAATTTGCAACCTGATGGAGGTCAGTATAGATGGACTAATAGACCAAGTCCCACACACGCTAGAAGCCCAAATATTTTTTCAGAGCTAGATGCAGAAAAAAATTATTTTTAATTTGCAACCTGATGGAGGTCAGTATAGATGGACTAATAGACCAAGTCCCACACACTGCTAGAAGCCCAAATATTTTTTCAGAGCTAGATGCAGAAAAAAATTATTTTTAATTTGCAACCTGATGGAGGTCAGTATAGATGGACTAATAGACCAAGTCCCACACACCGCTAGAAGCCCAAATATTTTTTCAGAGCTAGATGCAGAAAAAAATTATTTTTAATTTGCAACCTGATGGAGGTCAGTATAGATGGACTAATAGACCAAGTCCCACACACTGCTAGAAGCCCAAATATTTTTTCAGAGCTAGATGCAGAAAAAAATTATTTTTAATTTGCAACCTGATGGAGGTCAGTATAGATGGACTAATAGACCAAGTCCCACACACCGCTAGAAGCCCAAATATTTTTTCAGAGCTAGATGCAGAAAAAAATTATTTTTAATTTGCAACCTGATGGAGGTCAGTATAGATGGACTAATAGACCAAGTCCCACACACTGCTAGAAGCCCAAATATTTTTTCAGAGCTAGATGCAGAAAAAAAATATTTTTAATTTGCAACCTGATGGAGGTCAGTATAGATGGACTAATAGACCAAGTCCCACACACTGCTAGAAGCCCAAATATTTTTTCAGAGCTAGATGCAGAAAAAAATTATATTCAGTTTGCAACCTGATGGAGGTCAGTATAGATGGACTAATAGAATGATGCTATGCCCAAAAGATTTTACTTCACTAGGTGCAGTAAAAAAATTGGTATTCTATACACAGGTGTTATATCTTGCAACACAGATAGGCTACTCCACTGACTAACACACTCTGCAATAGGCCAAAAAGGATTAGCTTTGCTAGATTCAGCCAAATGCTGTGAAAAAAACTTGCACAGCACTGGCACAGACCTGCCTGGCAAAAACTGATAGGAACTCATGTAACCTAGTCCTGAAAAGGACTCCAATTACAATTAGTCTTTACTCCCACAACCTATCTATTTAAGAGCACAGACCTCCCTGATAAAAGTCGTAGGAAATGCTGTAACCTAGTCCTTAAAAGGACTGCAATCACAACTATTCCCTACTCCCAAGCTATCTGTAGATTTGTGCGAAAATTGGCTTGAAATTAACAAGGTATAGCGCACACAGCAACAGCGGTGCCGTCTAACACGCAGCTGCAGCAGTGAGAAAATGGTGGCGACGGGGAAAATGGCTTGGTCTTATAGGGCAAGGACATGTGACATACACTGCCAATGACACATGCCCTTGCTTGTGTGAAAAAAAGCACTTCGCTCCGTGTGTGCGCTGCTGATAGGCTGACAGATTGCACCTCCCCACTGCAAATGCGGGAAAGAGAAAAAAAAATGGAGATCTTCATTGTTCCTGCAGAGATCCATCCCCTGCCCCTCCCCCCACCCCGCTGTACACTCAAACTGCGTATTAACATTAATTTTCATCATTACTGAGAAAAAATCCAGTTATGATTTTGGTGCACGAACAGTTATCGAACATAACCTCGAACAGCCGAATTTTTCTCAAATTGTTCGTGTTCGCCGAACGGCTCGAACACCGCCCAAAACAGCTCGAATTTGAGATTGGCGAACAGTTCGAGTAGAACAACGCTCATCTCTAGTCCCTACCCCATTCCTTGGAATGCAAGCGCAAGTATGCAGGCAGCCACCCACAGGCTGCAACACTAAACTGCCAGATTTCTGGGCCGCTCTTTGCACTTGAAATATGGCCTTTTAAGCTTGTGGAGACGGAAGCTTTTCACAACCTCATGCCGGCAGCGGCCGGGTGTCCATACTCGGTCCCCAGCCGCCACTATATTTTCCCGTTATCGCCTCCGCCTTCCACAAGCACGGGTCCCACAACATTACCCGTGCCCTCCCCAGTGCACTTACTGTGAAGGACCGCCTATCCACAAACACGTGGATAGATGAATGGTGTATTTAGTTCGGTGAAAGGACTGGCATAGAGGGAAACTGTATATACCCTGCGTGTCATTTCTCCCAGGAAGTCCTGTAATTGAGCTTGTTGCAGTAGCAATGGCAGCCTGTCCAACATCAACTCGCACTTGTCGGTGGTGCTTTGACACACACACACACATCTTTCTTTGACCACTTAATTTCTTGAATACAGAGTTGGACAATGGCCTGATCTGTAATGCGTTTTGAGAAATAACATGCATAAGCATGGCCGATCCACATTAAAAAAGCAGCCATAGAGTGTCCGGGAACCTTCCCCCACACTTTTCTTAGCCAGGGCTGCTTTTCGGCAGGGTTGGACGGGCCCATCAGAGAACCGGAGACTCCTCCAGCGGGTCCTGGCTTCTCCTTCAGGGGAGTTCATAGTGCCGAGGTGAGGCCATGATGATGATAGAGGCCACCATCTGCTTAGTTTTCTGTTACTTGGAATGCATGTGCAAGTATGCAGCCAGCCAGCCACCCACCCACAGGCCGCAACACTAAACTGCTAGATTTCTGGGCAGCTCTTTGCATTTGAAATATGGCCTTTTAAGCTCGTGGAGGCAAAAGCTTTTCACAATCTCATGCCGGCGGCGGCTAGGTGTCCATACTCGGTCCCCAGCCGCCACTATATTTCCCGGTATCGCCTCCGCCTCCCAGGAAGTCCTCTAAAGCTGTTTGCACTTGAAATGTGGCCTGAACATTACTGCTGGTACTTTTCTGTGGGAATTTGCTTGCCTCCTACCAGCCTGGAATATTTCCAGCAAACTATGGTATGACACAATGGTATTAGCACTACCCCCAGTACCAGTAGCGAAGCCATCCCAAATTTCCTTCTGAGGAATTTTATTTGGTAGACTGAGTGGCTGCCCAAATACATTTTCGCACAAAGGAGCTGAAGATAGAGTGGCAGTAGGTGCAAGTTTCTCCAGCCTGTTAGATATTAGAGGGTGAACGGCAGCACATCGGATCAGTGGTTAGCACTGAACCCTTGCAGCACTGGGATCCTGGGTTCAAATCCCAGCAAGGACAACATCTGCAAGGACTTTGTATGTTCTTCACGTGTTTGCGTGTGTTTCCTCCTCAGTAAAAAAGCAGCCATAGAGTGTCCGGGAACCTTCCCACATACTTTTCTTAGCCAGGACTTCTTCTCAGCAGGGTTCGACAGTCCCACCAGAGAATCCTCTGGTGTGCCTTGGCTTCTACCTCAGGAGAGTTCATGATAACGCTAAATTTGTAGCTTTGAGCGGGTGAGAAAGGTTAGCTCTCAGAATCAAATCCTCTGGTGGGCACAATGTTTTTAAATCTGAAACAGCTTCTCAGTGGGAGTTGTATTTCACCACAGCCATATTCTTTTCCGTGGTGAAAGGACTGGCATAGAGGGAAACCGTATCTACCCCGGCTGTCATTTCTCCATCACCAGGTTCCGCCCATTGTCACACACAACCATGCCTGGCTGTATGTTCAGCGGTGAGAGCCACATATCAGGCTGCTGTGTTACAGCTTTCAACAACTTTGCAGCACTGGGCGGTTTGTCAATTAAGCATTAAGCATGTTATCTTCAGCACAGCCTGCTGCCACTTGGCCAAGGCAGTGCTGCAGTGCTGTCAACTTGTGACTGATGTGATCATTTCGGAGATGGAGGAGGAGGTGCATGAGCTGAACAATGTGATTACATTGAGGTTAAATTGGTGACACTGTTTTTTATACTAAAGAAAGATCCTATTGTTTTGTTTTTTAAGACAAATGCATTCACCGGGAAATGTCGTTTTAACATTTTACAACCTTATCTGGCAATGTGGTGTGTGACACATCATCAGACACATCCTTTTTTATTTATGATGGAGGGACTCTGAAAGTCATAAAGCCTATTTTTACAGGGACATCAGAGGGCCCTTACTATTCTTAAAAGGCCAGCAGTCGACCGTAGTTATTGTTAGAGAGCCATCAGCCGGCTATGCTTTGTTGCTCCCATTATTAACAAGTGGGTCTCCTATACTGTTATTTCGTATCCAGTGACTGCAAGGGCTGCCAAAAATTTGGACGCAACCCAATACCCCTTTGAAGAGACATAGAGGAGGGTCTCATTAAAAAAAATGTTCCTATTATAAAGGAGCGGTTCTCCTATAGTGGTAATGCCCATGCTGTGACTGCAAGGGCTGCCAAAATTTGGGAAAAACCCCACTAAGAATTTAAAGACACATAGAGCAGGGCCACAGTAACAAGGTATGACATGTTCCCATTAGAAAGGAGAGGGGCTGCTATACAGTTATAGGGTATGCAGTGAGTCCAACGGCTGACCAATTTTAGGAAAAACCCCACTAAGAATTTAAAGACACATAGAGCAGGGCCACAGTAACAAGGTAGGACATGTTCCCATTAGAAAGGAGAAGGTCTGCTATACAGTTATAGGGTATGCAGTGAGTCCAGCAGCTGACCAATTTTAGGAAAAACCCCACTAAGAATTTAAAGACACACGGAGCAGGGCCACAGTAACAAGTACGACATGTTCCCATTAGAAAGGAGAGGGTCTGCTATACAGTTATAGGGTATGCAGTGAGTCAAACGGCTGACCAATTTTAGAAAAAACTCCACTAAGAATTTAAAGACACATAGAGCAGGGCCACAGTAACAAGGTACGACATGTTCCCATTAGAAAGGAGAGGGGCTGCTATACAGTTATAGGGTATGCAGTGAGTCCAACGGTTGACCAATTTTAAGAAAAACCCCACTAAGAATTTAAAGACACAGAGCAGGGCCACAGTTACAAGTACGACATGTTCCCATTAGAAAGGAGAGGGTCTGCTATACAGTCATAGGGTATGCAGTGAGTCCAACAGCTGACCAATTTTAGAAAAAACCCCACTAAGAATTTAAAGACACACAGAGCAGGGCCACAGTAACATTAGAAAGGAGAGGGGCTGCTATACAGTCATAGGGTATGCAGTGAGTCCAACAGATGACCAATTTTAGGAAAAACCCCACTAAGAATTTAAAGACACACAGAGCATGGCCACAGTAACGACAAATTCCCATTAGAAAGGAGAGAGTCTCCCATAGTGTTGGCCTATGCAGTGAATGCAAGGGCGGCCAAAAATTTGGAGGCACTTCAATGCCCCTTGGAATAGACGTGGAGGAGGGCCTCATAAAAAAATGTTCCCATTAGAAAGGAGCGGGCCTCCTATACTTGTAATGCCCATGCACTAAGTGTATGGGCTGACAAACATTTACCCCTGGGGAGTATACATGAACAAACTGTATAAAAAAAAATTTTCACGGGCACCATAAACACCCTTTAAAAAATTATGTGGGTGTTGCATCACGGACCACGGTCACCCTGGCAATATGGTGGTGGAGGATGAGAAAAAGGAGGAGGACAAGAGCAAATAGAAAAAATCAGGAACCGTATACCCATGTGTGGGTGTGAAAAGGTGCATGGGAATACACCTCCCAAGAAAAGACACTAGATTGGAGTTTATGTTACGCTGCTATCATTCGGTGGTGTTGAGAAGTCTAGCCCAATCCAGCCCTTGTTCATTTTTATAAGAGTCCGCCTGTCTGCATTTTCAGTTGACAGGCGGATGCGCTTATCAGTTATAGTTCCATCAGCGGCACTAAAAACCCGCTCTGATAAAACACTGGCGGCAGGGCAGGCCAGGACTTCCAAGGCATACAGAGCCAGTTCATTCCACGTATCCAGCTTGGAAACCCAATAATTATAAGGCACATAGGAATCATGGAGGACGTTGGTACGGTCGGCAAGGTACTCCCTCAGAATCTTCCCAAACTTTGCACTCCTTGTGAGAGTACCCCGCGCCTCAGGGCCTGTGCGATGGGAAGTTCTGAGAAAACTCTCCCAGACCTTTGATAGTGTTCCCCTGCCTCTGCTGGATTGAAGTTGTGTCTCTCACACCTGTACGCCTTGATTGGGCAATGAACTGTGATCTCTGACGCTAGAGTGTTCAGATGGGATTTCTTTTTAACAGTTCTGCAGCAAGGGCCTTCTGGTACTGCCCCATTTTTGTAGACCTCTCCACCTCAGGAACAAGAGAGTGAAAGTTCTCCTTGTAGCGGGGGTCTAAAAGTGTCACCAACCAGTAATGACTGTCACCCAACATTTTGACAACACGAGGGTCACGGTTAAGGCAGGGTAACATAAAGTCAGCCATGTGTGCCAGACTGGTAACGGGCAAGACTTCCGTGTCCTCACCAAGATAACGACTGACCATGCTCTCCTCCTCCTCCTCCTCCTCCTCCCCCCTGTCCTCAGGCCACCACGCTGAACCGACGGTATGACAGTAGTACAGGTACTACCGTCTACAGCGCATGATACCAGCTCCTGTTCTTCCTTCTCCTCCTCCTCCTCTCCCTCATTGTCCCCCAATGCATGTTGGGATGAGATGAGTCTGGGCTGTGTGTAATCGCCCGCTACGGCTTCTTGATCCATCTCATCATACTCTGGCTGCAATGCCTCCTCTTTAATTCTCTGCAGAGAGCGTTGCAAAAGACAGACAAGTGGGATGCTGATGCTAATGATGGCGTCATAGCCACTCACCATCTTGGTGGGCTCCTCAAAGTTTGTCAGGATAGTACATATGTCAGACATCCAGGTCCACTCCTGAGGTCTTATGTGTGGAGTCTGACCTGAATATCGACGGCCTTGTTGCAGCTGGTACACCACAACTGCTCTCTTCTGCTTACAAATCCTTTGCAACATGTGGAGCGTAGAGTTCCAATGTGTGGGGACATCACACACCAGTCAGTGTGCCGGAAGCTGCAAACACTGCTGCAACACAGCAAGGACGGCGGAAGCTGTAGCCGACTTCTGAAAATGAGCTGACAGGCGGCGTACTTTGACAAGCAGATCTGGCAACTCGGGGTACAATTTAAGAAACCGCTGAACCACGAGGTTAAGCACATGAGCCAGGCATGGTACGTGTGTGATCTCGCCTCGCCTCAGAGCCGCTACCAGGTTACGGCCATTGTCACACACGACCATGCCTGGATGTAGGTTCAACGGTCTCAGCCACAAATCTGCCTGCTCTTTCATAGCTGTCCACAATTCACAAGCAGTGTGAGGTTTATCACCTAAGCTTATGACTTTCAGCACAGCCTGTTGCCACTTGGCTGAGGCAGTACTGCAGTGCTTCCAGCTTGTAACTGATTTGGTGATATCAGAGATGGAGGCTGAACATGAGGAGGAGCAGGATTATGCGCAGGAGCTGTACACTGTGGGGGCAACTCTGACTGACATAGGGCCCGCAATCCTCGGTGTCAGGAGGATGTGTTCCGTTCCAAGGTCCGACTGGGTCCCGGCTTCCACTATGTTTAACCAGTGTGCTGTCAGGGAGATGTACCGTCCCTGGCCACAATCACTTGTCCACGTGTCCGTTGTCAGGTGGACTCTCCCAGTAACTGTGTTGTTGAGGGCACGGCAGATGTTTTGGGACACGTGCTTGAGTAGTGCGGGGGTGGCACACCAGGCAAAATAGTGTCGGCTGGGGACCAAGTACCGAGGGATGGCCACCGCCGCAAGGTTGCGGAAGGATTTCGTCTCCATCAGCCTAAAAGGCAGCATTTTCAACGCAAGCAGTCGTGAAATGTGTTAATTTAGGACTGTGGCCTGTGGGGCGTTGGCTGAGAATTTGCGCTTTCTTTCAAAGGTCTGGGATATGGACAATTTAACGCTGCGGTGGGACGTGGACGTTGATGCTGTTTCTTGAGAAACTGCCATAGCAAGTGAAGACTGAGAGGAGGGGACATCTTTGCATGCAGTATGGACAGGGGGTTGCCTTGCACGCACAACAGGGGGATCTCTTACACGCACACCAGCGGAAGAAGCAGTGGTGACAACCGCTGACACTGGTCGTGGACCCAGGGGTTCGCCCCACAAAGTCGGATGCTTTTCTGACATGTGCCTGATCATGCTGGTGGTGGTCAGGCTGGTAGTTTTGTCACCCCTGCTGATGCTGGCCTGGCAGGTGGTACAAATGGCCTTTTTGGAGTTATCAGCAGAGTCTTTAAAAAAATTCCTGACTCTGGAAGACCTACCGGTTGTACTGGCAACATCCCTCGTGTTGGTGTTACGGGAAACGGTTGCCCGCCTTCTGTCTGCGGCCACCACACTGCTTCTTCCTGCCTGTTGGGGTACTCTGCCTCCCTCTCCCTGTGTGCTGCTGGCCTCACTCTGCGTGTCCTCCTGCCACGTTGGGTCAGTTACTAGATCATCCACCACCTCCTCCTCTTCCATATCTGCACCACTGTTCTCCTCCTCACTTTGTGGCAATTGTGTCTCGTCATCGTCCACCTCTTGTGACAAATTTCCAGAGTCGCCTTGCTGTGGCCGTGGCTGTTCAAATATTTGGCCATCACTACATGGGATCTCCTCTTCCACCACTTCAAGCGGAGTAGGCGAGAGGAAAAATATGGAAATGGACCAGTGAACAGCTCTTCAGAGTTTCCAACTGTGGGATCAGTTGCTGTCTGAGCATCAGGGTGAGGAGGAGAATGCAGTCGAGACTCACGGCTACTAACACTTGACCGTGTGGAAGACAGACTGGAGGTGGTGGTGCCCAGGTGAGTGGAAGTATTATCTGCTATCCAATTAATAACCTGTTCACACTGATCAGTTTGCAATACTGGTGCTGTTGTGTGCTTCCCTCGAAATTCGGTCAAGAACTGGGAGAGAGAAGATGTGGCTGTTGGTTGTGGCACATTTTCACCTTGGCCACGGCCCTGTCCTCTGCACGCACCATCACCAGAACGTCAAGTTCCACGTCCCTTGCCACGCGCCTTCCCCATTGTAAATAAAGTAAAATAGCTTACACCCGCACTATCAAAGGCAAAAGGGTAATAAAAAGGAGATTAGAACCGTGGAAGAGGAAAATCACAGTTCTATTTCTCTGGCCTACACCAGAATCTTTTAAACAGATATATTTGTGTCTGAACAGTCAGCGAGACACTCAAAATGTTTTTTTATGCAAAAAGGTGGATTACACCCAGATTTGAACCGTGGAAGAGGAAAACCACAGTTCTAGTTATCTGACCTACACCAGAATCTTTTAAACAGATATATTTGTGTCTGAACAGTCAGCGAGACACTCAAACTGTTTTTCTTTTATGGAAAAAAGGCAAAAAAGTGGATAATACAGAGATTTGAGCCGTGGAACTGCAAAACCACAGTTCTAGTTATCTGACCTACACCAGTCTCTTTTAAACAGATATAATTGTGTCTGAACAGTCAGCGAGACACTCAAAATGTTTTTTTTTATGGAAAAAAGGCAAAAAAGTGGATAATACAGAGATTTGAACGGTGGAACTGCAAAACCACAGTTCTAGTTATCTGGCCTACACCAGACTCTTTTAAACAGATATATTTGTGTCTGAACACTCACAGACACACTCAATTTTTTTTTTGGGGGGGGAATACCAAAAGGTTAATAAGACGGGTATTTGTACAGTCTGACTGAGGAAAAAAAAAAAAAAGGATTTAGATAAAAAAAAAAGGATTTTTCCTGGCCCCTGAGACCTGGGGCTAAGTCTAACAATTTGAAAAGCAGCACACAGGACTTTAATGCAGTGTTTGTTGGTATAACCACTGTGTCTCCTATACAGCCTGCTTGCCTGCCTGCCTGATATCTGGAATGGATATTAGTCCTGAGAAGGACTGTTTGTTTTATTTTGCAGGCTTTAGAGACCCTACACTACCTATTTCGCAGTATAAATCTCTCCTTAAATCAGCAGCACTCTCCCTACACCGTCTGATCCGGAGTGACTGTGTCCAAGATGGTGGCGCCCAGTTTTAAATACTCGAGGTGACACTGTGCAGCCAGCCAATCACTGTAATGCCCACAACAAACATGGCTGCGGCATTACAGTGACTGGTTGGCAATCCCTGCATGTTCATTGGCTCTGTAAAGAGCACCAAACATGCAGGGCGGAGACCCGAGCTCCCGCCCGAGTAACCTGGAAATGCTCTGTGCTCGCCGAACGTTCCGAGTAGTGAGATGCTTGGGCGAGTACCGAGCAGTGTCGAGCATGCTCGTTCAACACTAGTGCTTTGGTCTGATGAGTCCAAACTTGAGATCTTTGGTTCCAACCACCGTGTCTTTGTGCGATGCAGAAAAGGTGAACGGATGTACTCTACATGACTGGTTCCCACCGTGAAGCATGGAGGAGGAGGTGTGATGGTGTGGGGGTGCTTTGCTGGTGACACTGTTGGGGATTTATTCAAAATTGAAGGCATACGGAACCAGCATGTCTACCACAGCATCTTGCAGCGGCATGCTATTCCATCCGGCTTGTGTTTAGTTGGACCATCTTTTATTTTTCAACGGGACAATGACCCCAAACACACCTCCAGGCTGTGTAAGGGCTATTTGACCTAGAGGGAGAGTGATGGGGTGCTACGCCAGATGACCTGGCCTACACAGTCACCAGACCTGAACCCAATCGAGATGGTTTGGGGTGAGCTGGACCGCAGAGTGAAGGCAAAAGGAGCAACAAATGTTAAGCATCTCTGGGAACTCCTTCAAGATTGTTGGAAGACCATTTCCGGTGACTACCTCTTGAAGCTCATCAAGAGAATGCCAAGAGTGTGCAAAGCAGTCATCAAAGCAAAATGTGTCTACTTTGAAGAACCTAGAATATAAGACATATTTTCAGTTGTCTCACACTTTTTTGTTAACTATATAATTCCACATGTGTTAATTCATAGTTTTGATGCCTTCAGTGTGAATGTACAATTTTCATAGTCATGAAAATACAGAAAAATCTTTAAATGAGAAGGTGTGTCCAAACTTTTGGTCTGTACTGTATGTCACACAAAATAGTTAATAAATAACATTTCCCACATGTCTACTTTATATCAGCACAATTTTAGAACCAAATTTTTTTTTTATTTGGGAGCTTTAAGGGTTAAAAGATGACCAGCGATTTCTCATTTTTATAACTAAATTTACAAAACCATTTTTTTAGGGACCACATGACATTTGAAGTCACTTTGAGGGGTCTTTATTAGTGTTGAGCCACCCCCGTAGTGTTCGAGTTCGGTTCGGTTCGTCGAACACCCGTGTGTTCGCCGAACTGTTCGTCGAACTGTTCGTCGAACACCTTCGAACACCGTTAAAACCAATGGCAGGCAAACAAAAACACATAGAAACACATAGAAAACACCTTCAAAGGTGTCCAAAAGCTGACAAACTGCTCAGAAGACATAACTAACACATGGAAAAGTGACAAGTACTTATAGTCATGCGAAAATAAAAGAGGTGGAGGAGTAAAAGGAGGGGGAGACACAGATATAGGCATGTCATGCCCTTCTAAAATCCAAAAAGTGAGAAGCCGACACGGCCAGTCCGCTCCTGCCCGTGCCACCTCCGTGTCGCCGGGTTTGTGCCAGAGCCGTGGTGAACCCTGATTGCCAGCCCCCCTCTCCCAATACTGGTGCCTGTCCGCTGGTGGGTCGAGCGAGCCCCCCTGTGGTGGAGGCAGCTCTAAGCTTTTTAATTTAAATTGTCTCTCTAATTTGAATGAATACACTTTAAATCCATTTACAAGGATCTATTGGAGGGCAAGTCTCATGCCAGCAGCCGCGTAATTCCAGCTCCAGAAGCGTCCACTAAAGCTGCTGCAGTTAAAAAGCTTTTATAAGGATCGAGCTCGGCTGTCCACCGCAAGGCATCCTACTGCCAGTCCCAGCCCCTATGCCTTGGGGTGCCTCCTGATGCTCTTCACTGAGTATCCCATGGTCCCGAAGCATTTCCTTTGAAAAAATTAAGTGTCTAAACTACAGGTGGTGTAGCTTGCTTAACAGCCGGGATAATCTGCTGACTAGCAGACACTGCTACTAGGCACAAAGTATTTCCTGGGCTAGATGCAGTTAAAAATTTGTAATTAGATACTCTCGTTGGATGCTGAGAAAGCATTCCATAGAGTCTCCTGGCACGCCATATATGATTCTCTTAAAAAGCTTGGGGTAGTGGTCTAGGGGACCCTTTTATAGCCAAAATCACGGCCCTGTATCACAATACGTCACCTAGGCTGAAGATAAATGGAACTGTAGCACCCTGAGGGCTCGGTTGTTACAGAGGTATTGCACCTCACCCAGAGGTGTGATATCTCACTCTCAGGTAAGGATGGAGTGTGGATCAGGACCCGACACCTGCATGCATTACACCACATTGCCGTGGGGCAGGGCGACCAATATGCCTCTGAGATGGGCACGACAGTCCCTGTCCCTGGCTGGAGTGGGGGGAGGGAACACTGAGGAAGGGGAACCCTGTAGTGCAGGAGCAGGGAGGAAGCAGTTCCTGGGTGCATTGAGAAGGGAGTATAAAAGGTGGGCACCATCTTAGTTCAGTGCAGAGAAGTCTGAGCAGAAGTGGCAGGGAGCAGGGGCTCTGCATGAGCTCTGCTCCGGAGGCGGGCCTAGTAACAGAGGCCCAGGCCTGGAAGAGGGAGAAGGAAGGAAGAGGAGCGGAGAAGGCTCCAGGAACGAGGAATGAAGGGATCCCAGGGGTGCGGACGAGCGAGTCGCCACCGCACGCCCGAATCCACCTGCGTGGAGGGGTCAGGCCAAAGGGGGAGACCGGTCCCCGAAACTAGTGGAGGCAGGAAACGACCCTCAGCTAGAAACCGGAGGCTGTGACATTTTATGTGGCGCAGCCCCTCGCTACACCCGCTAGGAAGGCACCATAGGGTCAGGGAAACTGGCGCCAAGTTTACCAAGAGGAGGCCCGAGGCAGCCGGACAGAAGGGTTGGTAAGAAAGGCCAGACAAAGGACACACAAAGGGGGTCCTGTGAAGCGCTCCAAAGTTATCTGGGAGTTGTCTGAGCCCCTCACCTGGTGAGCACAGTACGACGTGGGCAGCCGTTACCTGCAGACGTGGTCTGGATAATAAGAACTGTGAGTAAAGGCCCTGGACTGCATCACTGACTCCGTGTCGTTACTGCTGCTGCCCTGCACCATCACCCCCATCCTCCGCATACACTGCCCTGAGGCTATACTCCTCCCGTGGGGAGTTATGCTACGCTCTGCTGCACCCACAACACCAGCCTCAGCGGTCTGCCCTGCAGCGGCGGTTCACTCTGACCGCAATCCACGGGTGGCGTAGTCGGACATTTAAACATCAAAACCACATAAATAGTTCCGCCACTGGTTTGACCACCCTGAGCCACGGAACCGGGTCGCCGCCACGAAGACTACAACCACCAGCATCCACCAAAAAGGGTCCGGCTCCGGGTGTCCCAAGGCCCAGGGGGTGCATCAGAACATTTTCATCACCTTTCACAATCACCAATGGGACAAGGCAGGGATGTCCTCTGTCCCCTCTCTTATACATCCTAGTGACGGAGCACCTGCTCTCATCAATTCGCCATAACCCCAATATTAGGTGGATTGAGGTGGGAGGCACCGAGTACAAGTGCTCTCTATTTGCTGATGATGTCCTAGTATATATCACTCAATCACATATATCCATCCATGCTGTTATGGCTGAAATAGATCACTTTGTTACATGGTCAAATTTTAAAATCAATGCAGCGAAGTCTGAGGCCCTCGATGTCTCCCTCCCCAAATCCATATAGGATTCCATCCAGTCCAACTTTCCCTTTGCCTGGCCCTCACAGGGTATCAAATACTTAGGAATTCCTATTCATAGAGACCTCTCCCATCTATGTTATCTAAATTTTGGGCCCTTTATTGAACAACTCCATACAGACCACGGTTGGCAAGTTAGAACTGTAAGATTCACTACGTGAACCACTGGTGTTTTGTGGAAAAGCACATGTACACTGCGTTCCAAATTATTATGCAAAAAGTGTTTAGGAGTGATAAGGGAAGAATTTGTTTGTTTGTCAGTTAAACTCATTGATGGTGATGTGTGTCAGGGCTCTTTATATCAATGTAAGCAATTGCAGACACCTGTGCTAATTAGTTTGGCAGGTGTGTCCAATGAAAGGCAAGACTACTTAAGAAGGCTGTCTCACATTATTAAGCAGCCTACATTTTCTGCCAAAATGGGAAAGAAAAAGGATGTGTCGGCTGCTGAGAAGCAACAAATTGTGGAGTGTTTAGGTCAAGGCATGACTACAATCAACATTGTGCGATGATCAGGATGAAGTGTCTTGGCAATCAAGAAGTATGTAGCTGATTCACAGTACACACACGTATGCATGCTGATAAGGGCAAATTGAGGACTCTTTCCTACAGGCAATTACGTCAGGTTGAAAGAGCAGCGGCAAAAAAGCCTTGTCATAGCAGCAGACAAGTTTTTGAAGCTGCTTGTGCCTCCAACGTCCCCCGAACAACAAGATGCAGGGTCCTTCAGAGGTTTGCAGCTGTGCATACGCCATCCTGTCGACCTCCTCTATCCACTTCACACAAGCAGAAACGGCTCCAGTGGGCCAAACATTACATGAAGACTGATTTCAAAACTGTTTTGTTCACGGATGAGTGCCGTGCAGCGCTCGATGGTCCAGATGGATGGAGTGGAGGATGGCTGGTTGATGGACATCCCACGCAAACACGGCTACAGCGCCAACAAGGAGGAGGTGGAGTAATGTTTTGGGCTGGAATCATGGGGAGAGAGATTGTCGGCCCCTTTAGGATCCCTGAAGGCGCTAAAGATGAACTCCATAATGTATGTGGATTTTCTCAAACAGCACTTCCTGCCATGGTTCAAGAAGAAGAACCGTGTATTTCACAGCAAGATCATTTTTCTGCATGATAATGCACCATCTCATGCTGCACATAAAACATCTGCATCTCTGGCTGATATGGGCATAAAAGGGGACAAACTTATGGTGTGACCCCCATGCTCCCCTGACCTGTACCCCATTCAGAACCTTTGGAGCATCATTAAAAGGAGTGTCTATGATGGCGGGAGGCAGTTCACATCTAAGCAACAGCTCTGGGAGGGTATTCTGTCCTCATGCAAAACAATTGAAGCAGAAACCATCCAAAACCTGACAAATTCAATGGACGAGAGAGTTCAGAAGCTCCTTTCGAACAAGGGGTCCTATGTGAAAATGTAACATCACCTAGAATAAAGTTTTGAGTTGAAAACTGTTTGATTTCAGTTTCTAACAACCTGCTAATGCTTATAATTTAAAAAATGACCATTTTTTTGGTCTTTATTAAAATGAAAAGGTTGATCGAAAAGTTTGGGGGATCTAAGAGTGTGGCAACCCAGTAGTCGTGATTACTTCGAATTCTGACAATATGAGGGTCATGCTGCAGGTAGTGCAGCAAGAAGGCACTTATGTGTCTTGCGCATCTCGGAGCCCCAAAATTATTTTCCGGGCTAGATGCAGCTAAAAATTATTATTAATTTTAAATCTGGTGAAGCTTTAGTATAAATGGCCTAATAGGATCAGTGCTGCACACTGCTACAAAGCCCAAATTATTTTCCAGCCAAGATACAGATAAACATGATTAGTAATTTGAAAGCTTAAAACGGTTGGTAGGGTGATTTTAACCAATCATCAAGCTTTTACTCTCCCCAGGATGACACAGGGGTAGAAAAGTCGTTTCGGATCCATGATTTGTTCATCTTTATGAACGTGAGTCTGTCTACATTATCAGTGGAGAGCCGCGTGCGCTTATCTGTCAGCACACCACCAGCAGCGCTGAACACACGTTCAGACAGAACGCTGGCTGCGGGGCATGACAAGATCTCCAAGGCGTAAGTGGTTAGCTCCGGCCATTTATCCAGATTGGAAGCCCAAAAAGAGCAAGGGTCCAGTGACACAGTCGTGGCTTCAATGTTTACTTGGAGATACTCCTGTACCATCGTCTCTAGGCGTTGACTATGTGTCAGACTTCTTGTCTCCTGTGGCCTTGCAAAGGATGGGCTAAAAAAGTGGTGAAATGATTCCGCAAAATTGATGTTACCAGCAGATACTGTGGTTCTGTTACGGTTTGAGTGCCGAACACTTGACGGTCCCACGGTTGGCAAGTTGGAACTGTGAGATTCACTACGTGCACCACTGGTATTTTGTGGAAAAGCACATGTAAGATTCTGCAACAGTCTCTGCTGATACTCCTGCATGCGTGCATCCCTTTCTATGGCAGGAAAAATTTCTGCAAATTTACTTTTGTACCGGGGATCTAACAGTGTGGCAACCCAGTAGTCAGGATTATTTCTAATTCTCACAATTCGAGGGTCATGTTGCAGGTAGTGCAGCAAGAAGGCACTCATGTGTGTTGCGCATCCAGGAGCACCAAGTCCCTGTTGTGTTGGTGGCGAGGTAACAATCATGCTTCCTTCCTCTGTCCTCTCCCCCCAACCTCGCACAACAGAAATGTGATCAAGGTCTCCCTCATCTGATGAGTCTTCCATCAGTTCGTCCTCCACTTCTTCCTGGGCTCCTGCACCTTCCTCACTAGTTTGGCTGCTACCATGCGCCCTGGTAAAACCATCTCCCCCACCCTCACATGCCTGCCGCCTTGGTGCTGCCGACCGTCTGGACCTTGCAGATGTTAGCCCTTCCGCATACAACTCCTCCTCCTCTACTTCCTCCACCTCCTCTTGTGCCACCACCTGACTCCGAATTCTGTTTAACATGTGCTCCAGCATGTAAATCACCGGAATAGTCATGGTGATAATGGCATCGTCAGCACTAAACATCTTCGTCGCCATTTCAAAACTGTGCAGAAGGGTGCATAGGTCCCTGATCTGAGACCACTCCTCCAGCGTGATTTGCCCCACCTCTGAATCTCGTTGGCCCAGGCTATACGTCAGAACGTATTGCACCAGGGCTTGTCGGTGCTGCCACAGTCGCTGCAACATGTGCAGAGTTGAATTCCACCGGGTAGGCACATCGCATTTTAGCCGGTGAAGTGGCAGGCCCAACGACTTCTGTAGAGATGTAAGTCGCTGAGCTGCGGGATGCGAACGGCGGAAGTGAGCACACAGCGACCGTGCCCTCTGCAGAAGGCCATCTAGTCTGGGATAGTGGGCTAAAAATTGCTGGACAACCAGGTTCAACACGTGAGCCATACAAGGCACGTGTGTGACATTGCCCCGGCGAAGGGCCGCACCCAGGTTTGCAGCATTGTCGCACACGGCCTTCCCTGGTTTCAGGTCCAGTGGAGACAACCATTCATGAAATTGGTTCTCCAGAGCTGACCACAACTCTTCAGCTGTGTGACTCACATTTCCCAGACATTTCAATGTAAAAACCGCCTGATGACGTTGAGCCCTACTGCTAGCATAGTAAGGAGGTGTGCAGGATCCCTTCTGCGCAGTTAGAAAGCTTGTGGCATGACCAGACAGGCTTTGGGTGCAGGTGGAAGACCGAGAGGAGGTTGAGGAGGCAGAAGCAGTGGAGGAACTTTGACATAAAGAGGATTGACGCACAACTCGTGGGGACGGCAAGACTTGGACAGCAGCCCCTTGTCCTGCTGTCACCATAGTTACCCAGTGCCCAGTCAGCGACATGTAACGCCCCTGTCCATGCCTACTCGTCCAAGTGTCTGTGGTGAAATGCACCCTGTCACACACAGAGTTTCTCAAAGAAGCGGTGATGTTGTGTGCGAGATGCTGGTGGAGCGCAGGCACACCTTTCTTTGAGAAGTAGTGCCGACTGGGCATCTGGTACTGGGGCACTGCGACGGACATAAGGTTTCGAAAATCCTCTGTGTCCACCAGGCGGAAAGGCAGCATTTCTGTAGCCAAGAGCTTGCAGATGGTGAAATTCAACCTCTTAGCTTTCTCATGGCTAGGAGGAAATGGTCTTTTACTTGTCCACATCTGAGGGACCGAGGGCTGGCTATTGTGCTTAGACGGGGTTGATAAGGGTGTCCCCGGCAAACTGCCGGTCTGTGAGGAAGATGCAGGCGGACATGTTAGGTTGCCTTGTTCCAAAGGTGGTGCTATCGATGTCGGACAGCGCTCAACACCAGCTGGTGTTACCACCTCCAAAGAAAATGATGACCTGCCAATCACGCTGGCTGTTGCGGGTAAAGAGGTGGCAGGTCTGCGCCCCAAAACAGGTGTGACTGCTGTCCCCCCAGTCACAGAGGATGAAGAGGCCGCGGATGCACAAGATATGGCAGACGGTGGTTGGCCCGGCCGGCTAGGCCGCATTGTAGCACACTGAGCTTCCCACTGCAACTTATGCTTCATGTCCATGTGCCGGTTCATGCATGAAGTACTCAAACTATGTATTTTTTGGCCTCTACTTAGCTTTTGCTGACAAATGTTACAGATAACACGAGTTGGGTCATCTTTATCGATCTGAAAAAATGCCCAGGCTATGCAAGGCTTAGCACCCATGTGACCTGAAGAGCCACCACGACTTGTGGTGAGAGGCAGAGTTGTGTTTGAGGATGCAGTTGTTGACGTGCTTCCAGTACTACGTCTCTGTCCAGGAAGGCGCAACCTGACCTCGTCGTCACTAGCATCTTCCTCCACCTCCTCTGCTGACCTCATCTCTTGGCTGACTGTGGGTTGACAGTAAGTGGGATCTCCAACCTCATCATCATCACCCTGTGCGTTATCACACCCGTCGTCCTCAGAGCCAACCTGTTCCTGCCCTGACAAAAAACTAAACTTGTCGCTCCAATCAGGTATTTGAGTCTTATCATCGTCTTCCTCATTGTCTCCACCAACAGGAGTTACAGTTTGGGAATAAGGGTCTACATTATGGTCAGAACCTTCTGCGTCTGGTCCTGGATCCGACTCATAAAGATTCTGGGCATCAGTGCAGATCATTTCCTCGTCTGGATTCACAGAAGCGCTGGAGTCGACCTCTGATTCCCAGGCTATAGTATGAGTAAACAGCTCTGCAGACTCAACCATCTGTTCTACCTCATACTCAGACGGGCAGCTGGGGATTTGGGAGCTGTGAGGAAGCAAGTGCGATTGGGGTGACACCTTTGAGGACTGGAGTATTTGTGATGTTGAAGTTGATGTGGAGGAGAGCCCACTTAAAGGAGCACTTGATATCCGTTGAAGCACCTGCTGTTTTTGTGCCTCATCTAGAATTTGTAGCGATTGGCGTGGCCGTAAGAAAGGGATCTTATCACATTGTCCGCTAAAAGAAGTAGACATTTTAGTTTGGCTGGAAGATGGTCTTTCTTCTGCAGATGTTACTGTTGCTTTAACACCTACCCAACGGACACAACCTTTTTTCCCCTTCCCAACACGCCTATTCCCCTTTTCACCAGCAGCAGGCCTTTTTCCACTCATTTTGGTGGTTAACTAATTCACAACTCTGGAGTTGTTTGCACAAAAAAACAATGGATGGGAACCGAGCAGAGCTGAGTGGCCAAACTGTGGTATTAGGCCAAAACTATTGGCTGGGTTAGATGCAGAAAAAAATTATATTAAATTTTCAACCTGATGGAGGTCTGTATAGATGGATTAATAGAACAAGTCCCACACACAGCTAGAAGCCCAATATTTTTTCAGAGGTAGATGCAGAAAAAAATATATTCAGTTTGCAACCTGATGGAGGTCAGTATAGATGGACTAATACAACAAGTCCCACACACAGCTAGAAGCCCTATATGTTTTCAGAGGTAGATGCAGAAAAAAATATATTCAGTTTGCAACCTGATGGAGGTCTGTATAGATGGATTAATAGAACAAGTACCACACATAGCTAGAAGCCCAATATTTTTTCAGAGGTAGATGCAGAAAAAAATATATTCAGTTTGCAACCTGATGGAGGTCTGTATAGATGGATTAATAGAACAAGTCCCACACACAGCTAGAAGCCCAATATTTTTTCAGAGGTAGATGCAGAAAAAAATATATTCAGTTTGCAACCTGATGGAGGTCTGTATACATGGATTAATAGAACAAGTCCCACACACAGCAAGAAGCCCAATATTTTTTCAGAGGTAGATGCAGAAAAAAATATATTCAGTTTGCAACCTGATGGAGGTCTGTATAGATGGATTAATAGAACAAGTCCCACACACAGCTAGAAGCCCAATATTTTTTCAGAGCTAGATGCAGAAAAAAATATATTCAGTTTGCAACCTGATGGAGGTCTGTATAGATGGATTAATAGAACAAGTCCCACACACAGCTAGAAGCCCAATATTTTTTCAGAGGTAGATGCAGAAAAAAATATATTCAGTTTGCAACCTGATGGAGGTCAGTATAGATGGACTAATACAACAAGTCCCACACACAGCTAGAAGCCCAATATTTTTTCAGAGGTAGATGCAGAAAAAAATATATTCAGTTTGCAACCTGATGGAGGTCAGTATAGATGGACTAATACAACAAGTCCTACACACAGCTAGAAGCCCAATATTTTTTTCAGAGGTAGATGCAGAAAAAAATATATTCAGTTTGCAACCTGATGGAGGTCTGTATAGATGGATTAATAGAACAAGTCCCACACACAGCTAGAAGCCCAATATTTTTTCAGAGGTAGATGCAGAAAAAAATATATTCAGTTTGCAACCTGATGGAGGTCTGTATAGATGGATTAATAGAACAAGTCCCACACACAGCTAGAAGCCCAATATTTTTTCAGAGGTAGATGCAGAAAAAAATATATTCAGTTTGCAACCTGATGGAGGTCTGTATAGATGGACTAATACAACAAGTTCCACACACAGCTAGAAGCCCAATATTTTTTCAGAGGTAGATGCAGAAAAAAATATATTCAGTTTGCAACCTGATGGAGGTCTGTATAGATGGATTAATAGAACAAGTCCCACACACAGCTAGAAGCCCAATATTTTTTCATAGGTAGATGCAGAAAAAAATATATTCAGTTTGCAACCTGATGGAGGTCTGTATAGATGGATTAATAGAACAAGTCCCACACACAGCTAGAAGCCCAATATTTTTTCAGAGGTAGATGCAGAAAAAAATATATTCAGTTTGCAACCTGATGGAGGTCTGTATAGATGGATTAATAGAACAAGTCCCACACACAACTAGAAGCCCAATATTTTTTCAGAGGTAGATGCAGAAAAAAATATATTCAGTTTGCAACCTGATGGAGGTCTGTATAGATGGATTAATAGAACAAGTCCCACACACAGCTAGAAGCCCAATATTTTTTCAGAGGTAGATGCAGAAAAAAATATATTCAGTTTGCAACCTGATGGAGGTCTGTATAGATGGATTAATAGAACAAGTCCCACACACAGCTAGAAGCCCAATATTTTTTCATAGGTAGATGCAGAAAAAAATATATTCAGTTTGCAACCTGATGGAGGTCTGTATAGATGGATTAATAGAACAAGTCCCACACACAGCTAGAAGCCCAATATTTTTTCAGAGCTAGATGCAGAAAAAAATTATATTCAATTTGCAACTTGATGGAGGTCAGTATAGATGGACTAATAGAATGATGCTATGCCCAAAAGATTTTACTTCACTAGGTGCAGTAAAAAAATTGGTATTCTATACACAGGTGGTATATCTTGCAACACAGATAGGCTACTCCACTGACTAACACACTCTGCAATAGGCCAAAAAGGATTAGCTTTGCTAGATTCAGCCAAATGCTGTGAAAAAAACTTGCACAGCACTGGCACAGACCTGCCTGGCAAAAACTGATAGGAACTGATGTAACCTAGTCCTGAAAAGGACTCCAATTACAATTAGTCTTTACTCCCACAATCTATCTATTTAAGAGCACAGACCTGCCTGATAAAAGTCGTAGGAAATGTTGTAACCTAGTCCTTAAAAGGACTGCAATCACAACTATTCCCTACTCCCAAGCTATCTGTAGATTTGTGCGAAAATTGGCTTGAAATTAACAAGGTATAGCGCACACAGCAACAGCGGTGCCGTCTAACACGCAGCTGCAGCAGTGAGAAAATGGTGGCGACGGGGAAAATGGCTTGGTCTTATAGGGCAAGGACATGTGACATACACTGCCAATGACACATGCCCTTGCTTGTGTGAAAAAAAGCACTTCGCTCCGTGTGTGCGCTGCTGATAGGCTGACAGATTGCACCTCCCCACTGCAAATGCGGGAAAGAGAAAAAAAAATGGAGATCTTCATTGTTCCTGCAGAGATCCATCCCCTGCCCCTCCCCCCACCCCGCTGTACACTCAAACTGCGTATTAACATTAATTTTCATCATTACTGAGAAAAAATCCAGTTATGATTTTGGTGCACGAACAGTTATCGAACATAACCTCGAACAGCCGAATTTTTCTCAAATTGTTCGTGTTCGCCGAACGGCTCGAACACCGCCCAAAACAGCTCGAATTTGAGATTGGCGAACAGTTCGAGTAGAACAACGCTCATCTCTAGTGTTTATGACAGAAAATGCTCAAAAGTGACACCATTCTAAAAACTGCACCCCTCAAGGTGCACAAAACCACATTCAAGAACTTTATTAACCCTTCAGGTGCTTCACAGGAATTTTTGGAATGTGGAAGAAAAAAATTAACATTTTACTTTTTTCACAAAAATGTTACTTTAGACCCAATTTTTTTTTTCTCAGCGGTAACAGGAAAAAATGGACCCCAAAATTTGTTGTGCAATTTCCCCTGAGCACGCAGATACCCCACACGTGGGGAAAAACCACTGTTTGGGCGCACCGCAGAGCTCAGAAGAGAAGGAGCGCCATTTGACTTTTTGAATGTAAAATTTGCTTGAATAATTAGCGGACGCCCTGTTGCGTTTGGAGAGCCCCTGATGTGCCTAAACAGTGGAAACCCCCCACAAGTGACACCATTTTGGAAACAAGACCCCTCAGGGAACTTATCTTGATGTGTAGTGAGCACCTTGAACCCCCAGGTGCTTCACAGAAGTTTAGAACATTGAGCTGTAAAAATAAAATTTTCACATTTTCCCACAAAAATGTTTTTCAGCCCTCAATTTTGCATTTTCATAAAGGTAACAGGTGAATTTGCACCATTCAGTTTGTTTTGAAATTTCTCCTGAGTAAGCAGATACCCCATATGTTGGGGAAAACCACTGTTTGGGCACAAGGCAGGGTTCGGAAGGGAAGGAGCGCCATTTGACTTTTTGATTGTAAAATTTGCTTGAATAATTAGCGGACGCCATGTTGCGTTTGGAGAGCCCCTGATGTGCCTAAACAGTGGAAACCCCCCACAAGTGACACCATTTTGGAAACTAGACCCCTCAGGGAACTTATCTATGTGTGTGGTGAGCACCTTGAACCCCCAGGTGCTTCACAGGAGTTTAGAACATTGAGCCGTAAAAATAAAATTTTCACATTTTTCCCACAAAAATGTTTTTCAGCCCCCAATTTTGCATTTTCATAAGGGTAACAGAAGAAATTGCACCATACAGCTTGTTGTGAAATTCCTCCTGAGTAAGAAGATACCCAATATGTTGGGGAAAACCACTGTTTGGGTGCACGGCAGGGTTCGGAAAGGAAGGAGCGCCTTTTGATTTTTTTGAATGTAAAATTTACTTGAATACTTAGCAGATGTGCCCTGATGTGCCTAAACAGGTGAAAACCCCCACAATTGACACTATTTTGGAAACTAGACCCCTCAGGGAACTTATCTAGATGTGTGGTGAGCACCCTGAACCCCCAAGCGCTTTGCAGAAGTTTATAACATGGAGTCGTGAAAATAAAAAAATCAAACTTTTTCCACAAAAATAATGTTTTAGCCCCAATTTTGTTATTTTCACAAGGGTAAGAGGAGAAAATGGACCCCAAAACTTTTTTGCAATTTCTCCTGAATACGCCAATACCCCACATGTGGGGAAAATACAGCGTTTGGGCGCACAGCAGAGTTCAGAAGGGAAGGAGCATTGTGTGACTTTTTGAACGCAAAATTGGCTGGAATTGAGAGCGGACGCTATGTCGCGTTTGGAGAGCCCCTGATGTGCCTAAACAGTGGAAACCCCCCCACAAGTGACCCCATTTTGGAAACTACACCCATAAAGGATTTTATCAAGGGGTATAGTGAACATTTTGAATACAGAGGTACGACAGAGAATTTGATAACATTAGGTCATCATATTGAATAAGTTGTCATTAGTCTTGAGCGCAAGTGCTCAATACTTGAGTTTGCATCAGGTACACGGGTATGAACCATGTATCTTGGGTGCTCGAGTGACATGCTTGAGTCCCCGCTTGCATGTTTCATGGTTATTAGACACCCAAAAAAAAACTTGCAGGAATCGCTCATGCATGGCAGGCAATCCCCACAAGGTTTTTTTGGCCACTAAGCATATGAGGCAGAGACTCGAGCATGTAACTTGAGCACCCGTGATACTCAGTGCATTCCTGAGCACCCGATGCAAACTCAAGTAGCGAGTACTTGCGCTCAACACTAGTCGCCATATCATCATCTTTTTTTTTTCTACTTTTGAAAAAAAATCCCAACCCTATCACAGCCCTAACCCTAACACAACCCTAACCCTACAGTTTATTTTTTACGCCGTTCCTCGTGCGGTATAAGTGATTAGACGACTTTATTCTTTGGGTCGGTGCGATTACAGCAATACAAGAATCATATCGGGTTTTTATGATTGACAGCTATCACACATTAAAAGACGCATTTTTTTGCAAAATCTAGCTTTTGCATTGCCATATTTAGAAAGCTATAATTTTTCCATATTTTGGCCGACAAAGTCATGTGGCAGCTTGTTTTCTGTGGGATGACTTGACGTTATTAATGGTGCCATTTTCAGGCACTTAACATTTTTTGATCGCTTTCTATTCCGAATTTTGGGAGGCAGAATAAACAAAAACAAGCAATTCCAGATTTTTTTTTTATGTTTTTTTTTTATGCTGTTCCGCGTGCGGTAAAATTGATAAGGCAGCGTTATTCTTCGGGTCAGTACGTTTACAGCGGTACCACATTTATATACAATACAGCCCAAAAGTTTGGACACACCTTCTCATTTAAAGATTTTTCTGTATTTTCATGACTTTGAAAATTGTACATTCACACTGAAGGCATCAAAACTATGAATTAACACATGTGGAATTATATACTTAACAAAAAAGTGTGAAAAAACTGAAAATATGTCTTACATTCATGGTTCTTCAAAGTAGCCACCTTTTGCTTTGATGACTGCTTTGCACACTCTTGGTATTCTCTTGATGAGCTTCAAGAGGTAGTCACCGGAAATAGTTTTCACTTCACAGGTGTGCCCTGTCAGGTTTAATAAGTGGGATTTCTTGCCTTATAAATGGGGTTGGGACCATCAGTTGTGTTGTGCAGATGTCAGGTGGATACACAGCTGATAGTCCTACTGAATAGACTGTTAGAATTTGTATTATCGCAAGAAAAAAGCAGCTAAGTAAAAAAACGAGTGGCCATCATTACTTTAAGAAATGAAGGTCAGTCAGTCTGAAAAATTGGGCAAACTTTGAAAGTGTGCCCAAGTGCAGTTGCAAAAACCATAAAGCGCTACAAAGAAACTGGCTCACATGAGGACCGCCCCAGGAAAGGAAGACCAAGAGTCACCTCTGCTTCTGAGGATAAGTTAATCCGAGTCACCAGCCTCAGAAATCGCAGGTTAACAGTAGCTCAGATTAGAGACCAGGTCAATGCCACACTGAGTTCTAGCAGCAGACACATCTCTACAACAACTGTTAAGAGGAGACTTTGTGCAGTAGGCCTTCATGGTAAAATAGCTGCTAGGAAACCACTGCTAAGGACAGGCAACAGGCAGAAGAGACTTGTTTGGGCTAAAGAACACAAGGAATGGACATTAGACCAGTGGAAATCTGTGCTTTGGTCTGATGAGTACAAATTTGAGATCTTTGGTTCCAACCACCGTGTCTTTGTGCGACTCAGAAAAGGTGAACGGATGGACTCTACATGCCTGGTTCCCACCGTGAAGCATGGAGGAGGAGGTGTGATGGTGTGGGGGTGCTTTGCTGGTGACACTTTTGGGGATTTATTCAAAATTGAAGGCATACTGAACCAGATTGGCTACCACAGCATCTTACAGTGGCATGCTATTCCATCCGGTTTGCGTTTAGTTGGACCATCATTTATTTTTCAACAGGACAATGACCCCAAACACACCTCCAGGCTGTGTAAGGGCTATTTGACCAAGAAGGAGAGTGATGGGGTGCTATGCCAGATGACCTGCCCTCCATAGTCACCAGACCTGAACCCAAACGAGATGGTTTGGGGTGAGCTGGACCGCAGAGTGAAGGCAAAAGGGCCAACAAGTGCTAAGCATCTCTGGGAACTCCTTCAAGATTGTTGGAAGACCATTTCCGGTGACTACCTCTCGAAGCTCATCAAGAGAATGCCAAGAGTGTGCAAAGCAGTCATCAAGCAAAATGTGGCTACTTTGAAGAACCTAGTCTATAAGGCATATTTTCAGTTGTTTCACACTTTTTTGTTAAGTATATAATTCCACATGTGTTAATTCATAGTTTTGATGCCTTCAGTGTGAATGTACAATTTTCATAGTCATGGAAATACAGAAAAATCTTTAAATGAGAAGGTGTGTCCAAACTTTTGGTCTGTACTGTAGTTCTTCTATGTTTTGCCGCTTTTACACAATAAAAGCTATTTTATATAAAAAAAAAATTTTTTGCATCACTTTATTCTGAGAGCTATAACTTTTTTATTTTTTGGCTGATGGAGCTATATCGTCTTGGTTTTTGCGGGACAAGATGACGTTTTCAGCGGTTCCATTTTTATTTATATTTGTCTTTTTGATCGCGTGTTATTTCATTTTTTGTTTGGCGGTATGATGATAAAGCATTGTTTTTTGCTTCGTTTTTTTTTTTTTTTTACCGTGCTCACTAAAGGGGTTAATTAGTGGGACAGTTTTATCGGTCAGGTCGTTCTGTACGCGGCGATACCAAATATGTGTACTTTTATTGTTTTTTTTGTTTTTTTTCATAATAATATTTATTGATGGGTACATTATATTTTTATTTCAGGTGGATTTTTTTTTTTTATATATATACCGGTATATATATTTAAACTTTTCTCTCTTTTTTTTTTCATTTTTTAACACTTTTTTGACTTTTATTCTTTGTCCCACTCTGGGACTTTCACTTTTTTTATTCTGATTGCCTGTATAGCACAGGAATGAAGCGCCATCCCTGTGCTAAACAGGCTGTCAGTGCTGCACAGGGAGAATATAGTTTGGTCATGCACTGTGCATGATAAAAGAATCTTCCTGCTGTCTGGTGACCCGGATGTTGTCATGACGACATCGGTTCATCATGGCAACAATCGGGAAGCCGCTGCAGACAGTGCTGGAGGCCAGAAGAGGAGGTGAGTATTCCGATCACCTCCCCTTTCCACCGGAATGCTGCGATCGACTTCGATCGCCGCATTGAGGAGTTTAATGTGCCAGGAGCAGTGCGGGACCGCTCCCTGCACATAGTACCGGGTGTCAACTGTGACTATCAGCTGACAGCAGGCGGCGATCGCCCCGTACCGCTTGTGTGCGGCGCGATTGCCATATGACCTAATAGTACGTCATTGGTCCAATCGGCCCAGGTTACCAAGACATACTATTAGGTCATACGTCAGAAAGGGGTTAAGCCCACCTCCTGGCCCACCCTTCCTGCTGATCCGACAAGCTGGGGATCCAGCTTTCCGATCATCCTGACTAGTTCGGGATACATTTTCCCCACACCTCTGACAGGCTATGGGTACCTTCCTCCCATACTCCTGACAGATAGGGGGACACACCTTCCTCTAACCTATGAGGACCGGGCTAGCTATGGGGCAGCTATGACCGGCCATGTCACAGTCCGTCGTGACACCAATCGGCGGTACAGGACCTCTTTCCTTATGATCCCCGTGCTTCTCCCCATCCTTCCTCATCACCTCTGGAGCTGTGCTAGTCATGGGTCAGCTACCATTGACCATGCTACTATCTGGCGTGACACTGGTCACCTGCATGGGACGACCTGCTTCCTGGCGTCCGAGATCACGCGATATCTCACCGTGCCGTCATGCTGTCAGTATTTCGTCCGGAATCGTGAGCACATGATCCAAACTACTCGCTATGTGGATATCGGCAAGCGA
Source organism: Phyllobates terribilis (assembly GCF_046119375.1). Classification (NCBI taxonomy): domain Eukaryota; kingdom Metazoa; phylum Chordata; class Amphibia; order Anura; family Dendrobatidae; genus Phyllobates; species Phyllobates terribilis. The sequence goes on along the minus strand of NW_027362761.1, from coordinate 418,480,131 downwards.
CCAGTGAGAGTATGGCGTCACACCTCTGGGTTCCAAAGCCTGGAATCCGTGTTTACACCACCGCACCATCACTGTCAGTTTCATGTTAGCCCACTTATTATTATTCTCTGCCACCACCAGCCGAGTTTGAAATATAATACAGGCCTGGCTGGACGCCTGCGTTCTGGTAGTGTATATGGCTTCGGGGAAGGGAACGATTACAGAACAAAAGAAACAGAACTATTACATTTTATATTTAATCTAAAAGGGAGGCAGTGTTTAAGAAAAAATATATACAAGGATGTTACAAAGGAGACATTAAAAATACATAAGCAAAGCAGTTACATAAAATAAACAGGATAAAAGAAGACAACTTACACTATACAGTTCGCAGGGATGAATCAGCATTGGTGGAGGAGGGGCTCCCCAGTTGATTTGAGCATTATCGAACGTGACCCGTTGCTTATAATCCTTAAACCTCTCTGGCAATGAGTGTTCCTCTATTCTCCATGGCTTCTCTTATACCTAAGGGGAGATTTACCCACATGCACCTTGTGGTGACATCATGTGGGCTGGTGTCCAGCCTGCACATTTTTATTAAAAATGCTAACTTCTGCGATAACTCATCGCTCGTTGATCGCAGAAGCTTGCAAATGACGCCATTTTTTCCCTTATGATTTTATCTTCAGTTAGAGACCACACATCGCATAGTTGCAGTCTGCTATTCTGGTGTTTTTGTGCTACAGCTCTCCAGAAGGGCCTATGCCTATGAAAAACTAAGCATACATTCCTGGACTGATTTGGTCACTAAAAATATGGGTCACATTACTGTCAGACACATTGAACCCACAATATTTCATATTTCGTTTCGTAGTCGGATTCTCTGGAGATTTCTGTTAAACTCTCTTTGTAGCTTGGAAAAGCAACTTTCCCAGTTACACGCGAATTAGTGCAATTCTGCCAGTAATTACCCCCTGCCTCTTCCAGGGACAAGAGGCCCGCATCCTAAGTAGCTTGGTGGCACTTCTTGGCTGCCATATGTTTGTGTAAGGCCCTTTGGCTGTGGGTGATAATGGAGGGGGTGAAGAAGAGACCTGAGAGAAATGGGCAATATCTATGTCAGACTTTCAATATTCCTCAATATTTCCCTGACACAGGTGCATATAAATTACATAGGAAACACTGGTGCTGGGGCATATACATCACATAGGAAACACTGAGCTGGAGCATATACATCACATAGGAGACAATGAAGCAGGAGAACATAAAATGCATAGGAAACATTGGGACTGGAGCATATACATTACATAGGAGACATTGGGGCTGACATACTTTCATCACATAGGAGACACCGGGGCAGGTGTACATACATCACATAGGAGACACTGGAGCTGGTGAATATTAGTGTTGAGCCACCCCCGTAGTGTTCGAGTTCGGTTCGGTTCGTCGAACACCCGTGTGTTCGCCGAACTGTTCGTCGAACTGTTCGTCGAACACCTTCGAACACCGTTAAAACCAATGGCAGGCAAACAAAAACACATAGAAACACATAGAAAACACCTTCAAAGGTGTCCAAAAGCTGACAAACTGCTCAGAAGACATAACTAACACATGGAAAAGTGACAAGTACATATAGTCATGCGAAAATAAAAGAGGTGGAGGAGTAAAAGGAGGGGGAGACACAGATATAGGCATGTCATGCCCTTCTAAAATCCAAAAAGTGAGAAGTCGACACGGCCAGTCCGTTCCTGCCCGTGCCACCTCCGTGTCGCCGGGTTTGTGCCAGAGCCGCGGTGAACCCTGACGGCCAGCCCCCCTCTCCCAATACTGGTGCCTGTCCGCTGGTGGGTCGAGCGAGCCCCCCTGTGGTGGAGGCAGCTCTAAGCTTTTTAATTTAAATTGTCTCTCTAATTTGAATGAATACACTTTAAATCCATTTACAAGGATCTATTGGAGGGCAAGTCTCATGCCAGCAGCCGCGGTAATTCCAGCTCCAGTAGCGTCCACTAAAGCTGCTGCAGTTAAAAAGCTTTTATAAGGATCAAGCTCGGCTGTCCACCGCAAGGCATCCTACTGCCAGTCCCAGCCCCTATGCCTTGGGGTGCCTCCTGATGCTCTTCACTAAGTATCCCATGGTCCCGAAGCATTTCCTTTGAAAAAATTAAGTGTCTAAACTACAGGTGGTGCAGCTTGCTTAACAGCCGGGATAATCCGCTGACTAGCAGACACTGCTACTAGGCACAAAGTATTTCCTGGGCTAGATGCAGTTAAAAATTTGTAATTAGATACTCTCGTTGGATGCTGAGAAAGCATTCCATAGAGTCTCCTGGCACGCCATATATGATTCTCTTAAACAGCTTGGGGTAGGGGTCTAGGGGACCCTTTTATAGCTAAAATCACGGCCCTGTATCGCAATACGTCACCTAGGCTGAAGATAAATGGAACTGTAGCACCCTGAGGGCTCGGTTGCTACAGACGTATTGCACCTCACCCAGAGGTGTGATATCTCACTCTCAGGTAAGGATGGAGTGTGGATCAGGACCCGACACCTGCATGCATTACACCACATTGCCGTGGGGCAGGGCGACCAATATGCCCCTGAGATGGGCACGACAGTCCCTGTCCCTGGCTGGAGTGGGGAGAGGGAACACTGAGGAAGGGGAACCCTGTAGTGCAGGAGCAGGGAGGAAGCAGTTCATGGGTGCATTGAGAAGGGAGTATAAAAGGTGGGCACCATCTTAGTTCAGTGCAGAGAAGTCTGAGCAGAAGTGGCAGGGAGCAGGGGCTCTGCATGAGCTCTGCTCCGGAGGCGGGCCTAGTAACAGAGGCCCAGGCCTGGAAGAGGGAGAAGGAAGGAAGAGGAGCGGAGAAGGCTCCAGGAACGAGGAATGAAGGGATCCCAGGGGTGCGGACGGGCGAGTCGCCACCGCACGCCCGAATCCACCTGCGTGGAGGGGTCAGGCCAAAGGGGGAGACCGGTCCCCGAACTAGTGGAGGCAGGAAACGACCCTCAGCTAGAAACCGGAGGCTCTGACATTTTATGTGGCGCAGCCCCTCGCTACACCCGCTAGGAAGGCACCACATAGGGTCAGGGAAACTGGCGCCAAGTTTACCAAGAGGAGGCCCGAGGCAGCCGGACAGAAGTGTTGGTAAGAAAGGCCAGACAAAGGACACACAAAGGGGGTCCTGTGAAGTGCTCCAAAGTTATCTGGGAGTTGTCTGAGCCCCTCACCTGGTGAGCACAGTACGACGTGGGCAGCCGTTACCTGCAGACGTGGTCTGGATAATAAGAACTGTGAGTAAAGGCCCTGAACTGCATCACTGACTCCGTGTCATTACTGCTGCTGCCCTGCACCATCACCCCCATCCTCCGCATACACTGCCCTGAGGCTATACTCCTCCCGTGGGGAGTTATGCTACGCTCTGCTGCACCCACAACACCAGCCTCAGCGGTCTGCCCTGCAGCAGCGGTTCACTCTGACCGCAATCCACGGGTGGCGTAGTCGGACATTTAAACATCAAAACCACATAAATAGTTCCGCCACTGGTTTGACCACCCTGAGCCACGGAACCGGGTCGCCGCCACGAAGACTACAACCACCAGCATCCACCAAAAAGGGTCCGGCTCCGGGTGTCCCAAGGCCCAGGGGGTGCATCAGAACATTTTCATCACCTTTCACAATCACCAATGGGACAAGGCAGGGATGTCCTCTGTCCCCTCTCTTATACATCCTAGTGACGGAGCACCTGCTCTCATCAATTCGCCATAACCCCAATATTAGGTGGATTGAGGTGGGAGGCACCGAGTACAAGTGCTCTCTATTTGCTGATGATGTCCTAGTATATATCACTCAATCACATATATCCATCCATGCTGTTATGGCTGAAATAGATCACTTTGTTACATGGTAAAATTTTAAAATCAATGCAGCGAAGTCTGAGGCCCTCGATGTCTCCCTCCCCAAATCCATATAGGATTCCATCCAGTCCAACTTTCCCTTTGCCTGGCCCTCACAGGGTATCAAATACTTAGGAATTCCTATTCATAGAGACCTCTCCCATCTATGTTATCTTAATTTTGGGCCCTTTATTGAACAACTCCATACAGACCACGGTTGGCAAGTTAGAACTGTAAGATTCACTACGTGAACCACTGGTGTTTTGTGGAAAAGCACATGTACACTGCGTTCCAAATTATTATGCAAAAAGTGTTTAGGAGTGATAAGGGAAGAATTTGTTTGTTTGTCAGTTAAACTCATTGATGGTGATGTGTGTCAGGGCTCTTTATATCACTGTAAGCAATTGCAGACACCTGTGCTAATTAGTTTGGCAGGTGTGTCCAATGAAAGGCAAGACTACTTAAGAAGGCTCTCTCACATTATTAAGCAGCCTACATTTTCTGCCAAAATGGGAAAGAAAAAGGATGTGTCGGCTGCTGAGAAGCAACAAATTGTGGAGTGTTTAGGTCAAGGCATGACTACAATCAACATTGTGCGATGATCAGGATGAAGTGTCTTGGCAATCAAGAAGTATGTAGCTGATTCACAGTACACACGTGTGCGTGCTGATAAGGGCAAATTGAGGACTCTTTCCTACAGACAATTACGTTAGGTTGAAAGAGCAGCGGCAAAAAAGCCTTGTCATAGCAGCAGACAAGTTTTTGAAGCTGCTGGTGCCTCCAACGTCCCCCGAACAACAAGATGCAGGGTCCTTCAGAGGTTTGCAGCTGTGCATGCGCCATCCTGTCGACCTCCTCTATCCACTTCACACAAGCAGAAACGGCTCCAGTGGGCCAAACATTACATGAAGACTGATTTCAAAACTGTTTTGTTCACGGATGAGTGCCGTGCAGCGCTCGATGGTCCAGATGGATGGAGTGGAGGATGGCTGGTTGATGGACACCCCACGGAAACACGGCTACAGCGCCAACAAGGAGGAGGTGGAGTAATGTTTTGGGCTGGAATCATGGGGAGAGAGATTGTCGGCCCCTTTAGGATCCCTGAAGGCGCTAAAGATGAACTCCATAATGTATGTGGATTTTCTCAAACAGCACTTCCTGCCATGGTTCAAGAAGAAGAACCGTGTATTTCACAGCAAGATCATTTTTCTGCATGATAATGCACCATCTCATGCTGCACATAAAACATCTGCATCTCTAGCTGATATGGGCATAAAAGGGGACAAACTTATGGTGTGACCCCCATGCTCCCCTGACCTCTACCCCATTCAGAACCTTTGGAGCATCATTAAAAGGAGTGTCTATGATGGCGGGAGGCAGTTCACATCTAAGCAACAGCTCTGGGAGGGTATTCTGTCCTCATGCAAAACAATTGAAGCAGAAACCATCCAAAACCTGACAAATTCAATGGACGAGAGAGTTCAGAAGCTCCTTTCGAACAAGGGGTCCTATGTGAAAATGTAACATCACCTAGAATAAAGTTTTGAGTTGAAAACTGTTTGATTTCAGTTTCTAACAACCTGCTAATGCTTATAATTTCAAAAATGACCATTTTTTTGTTCTTTATTAAAATGAAAAGGTTGATCGAAAAGTTTGGGGGATCAAAGAGTGTGGCAACCCAGTAGTCATGATTACTTCGAATTCTGACAATATGAGGGTCATGCTGCAGGTAGTGCAGCAAGAAGGCACTTATGTGCCTTGCGCATCTCGGAGCCCCAAAATTATTTTCCGGGCTAGATGCAGCTAAAAATTATTTTTAATTTTAAATCTGGTGAAGCTTTAGTATAGATGGCCTAATAGGATCAGTGCTGCACACTGCTACAAAGCCCAAATTATTTTCCAGTCAAGATACAGATAAACATGATTAGTAATTTGAAAGCTTAAAACGGTTGGTAGGGTGATTTTAACCAATCATCAAGCTTTTACTCTCCCCAGGATGACACAGGGGTAGAAAAGTCGTTTCGGATCCATGATTTGTTCATCTTTATGAACGTGAGTCTGTCTACATTATCAGTGGAGAGCCGCGTGCGCTTATCTGTCAGCACACCACCAGCAGCGCTGAACACACGTTCAGACAGAACGCTGGCTGCGGGGCATGACAAGATTTCCAAGGCGTAAGTGGCTAGCTCCGGCCATTTATCCAGATTGGAAGCCCAAAAAGAGCAAGGGTCCAGTGACACAGTCGTGGCTTCAATGTTTACTTGGAGATACTCCTGTACCATCGTCTCTAGGCGTTGACTATGTGTCAGACTTCTTGTCTCCTGTGGCCTTGCAAAGGATGGGCTAAAAAAGTGGTGAAATGATTCCGCAAAATTGATGTTACCAGCAGATACTGTGGTTCTGTTACGGTTTGAGTGCTGAACACTTGACGGTCCCACGGTTGGCAAGTTGGAACTGTGAGATTCACTACGTGCACCACTGGTATTTTGTGGAAAAGCACATGTAAGATTCTGCAACAGTCTCTGCTGATACTCCTGCATGCGTGCATCCCTTTCTATGGCAGGAATAATTTCTGCAAATTTACTTTTGTACCGGGGATCTAACAGTGTGGCAACCCAGTAGTCAGGATTATTTCTAATTCTCACAATTCGAGGGTCATGTTGCAGGTAGTGCAGCAAGAAGTCACTCATGTGTGTTGCGCATCCAGGAGCACCAAGTCCCTGTTGTGTTGGTGGCGAGGTAACAATCATGCTTCCTTCCTCTGTCCTCTCCCCCCAACCTCGCACAACAGAAATGTGATCAAGGTCTACCTCATCTGATGAGTCTTCCATCAGTTCGTCCTCCACTTCTTCCTGGGCTCCTGCACCTTCCTCACTAGTTTGGCTGCTACCATGCGCCCTGGTAAAACCATCTCCCCCACCCTCACATGCCTGCCGCCTTGGTGCTGCCGACCGTCTGGACCTTGCAGATGTTAGCCCTTCCGCATACAACTCCTCCTCCTCTACTTCCTCCACCTCCTCTTGTGCCACCACCTGACTCCGAATTCTGTTTAACATGTGCTCCAGCATGTAAATCACCGGAATAGTCATGCTGATAATGGCATCGTCAGCACTAAACATCTTCGTCGCCATTTCAAAACTGTGCAGAAGGGTGCATAGGTCCCTGATCTGAGACCACTCCTCCAGCGTGATTTGCCCCACCTCTGAATCTCGTTGGCCCAGGCTATACGTCAGAGCGTATTGCACCAGGGCTTGTCGGTGCTGCCACAGTCGCTGCAACATGTGCAGAGTTGAATTCCACCGGGTAGGCACATTGCATTTTAGCCGGTGAAGTGGCAGGCCCAACGACTTCTGTAGAGATGTAAGTCGCTGAGCTGCGGGATGCGAACGGCGGAAGTGAGCACACAGCGACCGTGCCCTCTGCAGAAGGCCATCTAGTCTGGGATAGTGGGCTAAAAATTGCTGGACAACCAGGTTCAACACGTGAGCCATACAAGGCACGTGTGTGACATTGCCCCGGCGAAGGGCCGCACCCAGGTTTGCAGCATTGTCGCACACGGCCTTCCCTGGTTTCAGGTCCAGTGGAGACAACCATTCATGAAATTGGTTCTCCAGAGCTGACCACAACTCCTCAGCTGTGTGACTCACATTTCCCAGACATTTCAATGTAAAAACCGCCTGATGACGTTGAGCCCTACTGCCAGCATAGTAAGGAGGTGTGCAGGATCCCTTCTGCGCAGTTAGAAAGCTTGTGGCATGACCAGACAGGCTTTGGGTGCAGGTGGAAGACCGAGAGGAGGTTGAGGAGGCAGAAGCAGTGGAGGAACTTTGACATAAAGAGGATTGACGCACAACTCGTGGGGACGGCAAGACTTGGACAGCAGCCCCTTGTCCTGCTGTCACCATAGTTACCCAGTGCCCAGTCAGCGACATGTAACGCCCCTGTCCATGCCTACTCGTCCAAGTGTCTGTGGTGAAATGCACCCTGTCACACACAGAGTTTCTCAAAGAAGCGGTGATGTTATGTGCGACATGCTGGTGGAGCGCAGGCACACCTTTCTTTGAGAAGTAGTGCCGACTGGGCATCTGGTACTGGGGCACTGCGACGGACATAAGGTCTCGAAAATCCTCTGTGTCCACCAGGCGGAAAGGCAGCATTTCTGTAGCCAAGAGCTTGCAGATGGTGAAATTCAACCTCTTAGCTTTCTCATGGCTAGGAGGAAATGGTCTTTTACTTGTCCACATCTGAGGGACCGAGGGCTGGCTATTGTGCTTAGACGGGGTTGATAAGGGTGTCCCCGGCAAACTGCCGGTCTGTGAGGAAGATGCAGGCGGACATGTTAGGTTGCCTTGATCCAAAGGTGGTGCTATCGATGTCGGACAGCGCTCAACACCAGCTGGTGTTACCACCTCCAAAGAAAATAATGACCTGCCAATCACGCTGGCTGTTGCGGGTAAAGAGGTGGCAGGTCTGCGCCCCAAAACAGGTGTGACTGCTGTCCCCCCAGTCACAGAGGATGAAGAGGCCGCGGATGCACAAGATATGGCAGACGGTGGTTGGCCCGGCCGGCTAGGCCGCATTGTAGCACACTGAGCTTCCCACTGCAACTTATGCTTCATGTCCATGTGCCGGTTCATGCATGAAGTACTCAAACTATGTATTTTTTGGCCTCTACTTAGCTTTTGCTGACAAATGTTACAGATAACACGAGTTGGGTCATCTTTATCGATCTGAAAAAATGCCCAGGCTATGCAAGGCTTAGCACCCATGCGACCTGAAGAGCCACCACGACTTGTGGTGAGAGGCAGAGTTGTGTTTGAGGATGCAGTTGTTGACGTGCTTCCAGTACTACGTCTCTGTCCAGGAAGGCGCAACCTCATCTCTTGGCTGACTGTGGGTTGACAGTAAGTGGGATCTCCGACCTCATCATCATCACCCTGTGCGTTATCACACCCGTCGTCCTCAGAGCCAACCTGTTCCTGCCCTGACAAAAAACTAAAGTTGTCGCTCCAATCAGGTATTTGAGTCTTATCATCGTCTTCCTCATTGTCTCCACCAACAGGAGTTACAGTTTGGGAATGAGGGTCTACATTATGGTCAGAACCTTCTGCGTCTGGTCCTGGATCCGACTCATAAAGATTCTGGGCATCAGTGCAGATCATTTCCTCGTCTGGATTCACAGAAGCGCTGGAGTCGACCTCTGATTCCCAGGCTATAGTATGAGTAAACAGCTCTGCAGACTCAACCATCTGTTCTACCTCATACTCAGACGGGCAGCTGGAGATTTGGGAGCTGTGAGGAAGCAAGTGCGATTTGGGTGACACCTTTGAGGACTGGAGTATTTGTGATGTTGAAGTTGATGTGGAGGAGAGCCCACTTAAAGGAGCACTTGATATCCGTTGAAGCACCTGCTGTTTTTGTGCCTCATCTGGAATTTGTAGCGATTGGCGTGGCCGTAAGAAAGGGATCTTATCACATTGTCCGCTAAAAGAAGTAGACATTTTAGTTTGGCTGGAAGATGGTCTTTCTTCTGCAGATGTTACTGTTGCTTTAACACCTACCCCACGGACACAACCTTTTTTCCCCTTCCCAACACGCCTATTCCCCTTTCCACCAGCAGCAGGCCTTTTTCCACTCATTTTGGTGGTTAACTAATTCACAACTCTGGAGTTGTTTGCACAAAAAAACAATGGATGGTAACCGAGCAGAGCTGAGTGGCCAAACTGTGGTATTAGGCCAAAACTATTGGCTGGGTTAGATGCAGAAAAAAATTATTTTGAATTTGCAACCTGATGGAGGTCAGTATAGATGGATTAATAGAACAAGACCCACACACAGCTAGAAGCCCAATATTTTTTCAGAGGTAGATGCAGGAAAAAAATATATTCAGTTTGCAACCTGATGGAGGTCAGTATAGATGGACTAATACAACAAGTCCCACACACAGCTAGAAGCCCAATATTTTTTCAGAGGTAGATGCAGAAAAAAATATATTCAGTTTGCAACCTGATGGAGGTCAGTATATATGGACTAATACACCAAGTCCCACACACAGCTAGAAGCCCAAATATTTTTTCAGAGGTACTGTAGATGCAGATAAAAATTAGTTTTAATTTGCAACCTGATGGAGGTCAGTATAGATGGACTAATAGAGAAAGTCCGACACACTACTAGAAGGCCAAATATTTTTTCAGAGCTAGATGCAGAAAAAAATTATATTCAGTTTGCAACCTGATGGAGGTCAGTATAGATGGACTAATAGAGAAAGTCCGACACACTACTAGAAGGCCAAATATTTTTTCAGAGCTAGATGCAGAAAAAAATTATATTCAGTTTGCAAACTGATGGAGGTCAGTATAGATGGATTAATAGAACAAGACCCACACACAGCTAGAAGCCCAATATTTTTTCAGAGGTAGATGCAGGAAAAAAATATATTCAGTTTGCAACCTGATGGAGGTCAGTATAGATGGACTAATACAACAAGTCCCACACACAGGTAGAAGCCCAAATATTTTTTCAGAGGTACTGTAGATGCAGATAAAAATTAGTTTTAATTTTCAACCTGATGGAGGTCAGTATAGATGGACTAATAGAATGATGCTATGCCCAAAAGATTTTACTTCACTAGGTGCAGTAAAAAAATTGGTATTCTATACACAGGTGGTATATCTTGCAACACAGATAGGCTACTCCACTGACTAACACACTCTGCAATAGGCCAAAAAGGATTAGCTTTGCTAGATTCAGCCAAATGCTGTGAAAAAAACTTGCACAGCACTGGCACAGACCTGCCTGGCAAAAACTGATAGGAACTGATGTAACCTAGTCCTGAAAAGGACTCCAATTACAATTAGTCTTTACTCCCACAACCTATCTATTTAAGAGCACAGACCTCCCTGATAAAAGTCGTAGGAAATGCTGTAACCTAGTCCTTAAAAGGACTGCAATCACAACTATTCCCTACTCCCAAGCTATCTGTAGATTTGTGCGAAAATTGGCTTGAAATTAACAAGGTATAGCGCACACAGCAACAGCGGTGCCGTCTAACACGCAGCTGCAGCAGTGAGAAAATGGTGGCGACGGGGAAAATGGCTTGGTCTTATAGGGCAAGGACATGTGACATACACTGCCAATGACACATGCCCTTGCTTGTGTGAAAAAAAGCACTTCGCTCCGTGTGTGCGCTGCTGATAGGCTGACAGATTGCACCTCCCCACTGCAAATGCGGGAAAGAGAAAAAAAAATGGAGATCTTCATTGTTCCTGCAGAGATCCATCCCCTGCCCCTCCCCCCACCCCGCTGTACACTCAAACTGCGTATTAACATTAATTTTCACCATTACTGAGAAAAAATCCAGTTATGATTTTGGTGCACGAACAGTTATCGAACATAACCTCGAACAGCCGAATTTTTCTCAAATTGTTCGTGTTCGCCGAACGGCTCGAACACCGCCCAAAACAGCTCGAATTTGAGATTGGCGAACAGTTCGAGTAGAACAACGCTCATCTCTAGTGAGTATACATCAAATAGAAGATACTGTGCCTGGATCATATCGTGTATACATTGAGGCTGATGTATACACATCACATAGGAAACACTGATGCTGGAGTACATACATCACATAGGAGACACTGTGACTGCTGTCTTCATCAGCGGGACGAGAGTGAAGAGCAGGCAATCTCCACCCACAAATAATGTTATGATGCTGGTTAATCCTTCATTCCATGCACTCAGTAGCAAATTCTGTGTGCACATGCTCACAGTGCATGGAAGGATTAAAGGGCCAGCAGTGGGGAGACAGGGACGCCAGTCTGAGCACTGCTGTATTCTCCGTCGGATGCCTAGTTGCAGAAATCAGCCATGCACATGTGTCTGCTCCTTAGACAAACATATATGTCTTCTGTTACCAGACTTCATAATAGAAATTGCATGCATTATTAAGTAGATCTCTTAGATGTTATGAGACTGGTGTACTTACTTTTGAAAATTCATGGCTGTATATTCCTTTTTAAAGTTTTACCACCTGGTATTAAAATGAGCATTTTATGGACTCATAAAATGTTTATTTTGATAACAAGATTATAACACTTAATCTGGCACAAATTATCAAAGCAAGTACACAAGCCTCATCAAGTTTAAGAGATTTAGTTAATATTTTATGCAGTTTATACAGAGAGATCTGGTGACAGATTCTTTCTAACCACTTAAATGTCTTAATTCCTAACATTGCAATCAGTGTTTAGGTGGTTTGATGGGGAGTTGTATTTATTCACACATTGCCACCCCCTCATAAAAAGACAGTTGAATGATGATGGGTTACCATGGCAGCTGGTTGCCTGCTTAGGTCCCTTTTGCCGTCATCTTTGTACTCCTTTGTTAATAAAATTAAAAACCACCATCTTTGTGTTTCTTTGAAAAAAAATCTAAAATGTCAGTCACCTTGATCCCCCCTAACAATAATATAAAAATGTTGTATGTATTGTATACCAAAATGTTACAAAAAATGAAAGCACAACCTACAAAAAACAAATCCCTCTTACAGTTATATTGACAGAAAAATAAAAAATGGAAAATAGCAATACAAACCAAATTCTTTGTACAAAGTTAAACATTATCAAAGCAGTAAAATATGTACCGTATATAAGCTTTTTTTTAAAAAAAATTATATACATTACATACATTAAATACATATAGACTTCAACTTGCACAATAACAGTACTTTTGACTAGGGGTGTCCAAACTTTTACATGCCACTATGTATATGTATATTTATACACTGCTCAAAAAAATAAAGGGAACACTTAAACAACAGAATATAACTCCAAGTAAATCAAACTTCTGTGAATTCAAACTGTCCACTTAGGAAGTAACACTGATTGACAATCAATTTCACATGCTGTTGTGCAAATGGAATAGACAATAGATGGAAATTATTGGCAATTATCAAGACACACTCAATAAAGGAGTGGTTCTGCAGGTGGGGACCACAGACCACATCTCAGTACCAATGCTTTCTGGCTGATGTTTTGGTCACTTTTGAATGTTGGTTGTGCTTTCACACTCGTGGTAACATGAGACGGACTCTACAACTCACAGAAGTTGCTCAGGTAGTGCAGCTCATCCAGGATGGCACATCAATGCGAGCTGTGTCAAGAAGGTTTGCTGTGTCTGTCTGCGTAGTGTCCAGAGGCTGGAGGCGCTACCAGGAGACAGGCCAGTACACCAGGAGACGTGGAGGGGGCCATAGGAGGGCAACAAAACAGCAGCAGGACCTCTACCTCCGCCTTTGTGCAAGGAGCAACAGGAGGAGCACTGCTAGAGCCCTGCAAAATGACCTCCAGCAGGCCACAAATGTGCATGTGTCTGCACAAACGGTTAGAAGCCAACTCCATGAGGGTGGTATGAGGGCCCGACGTCCACAGATGGGGGCTGTGCTCACAGCCCAACACCGTGCAGGATGCTTTGCATTTGCCACAGAACACCAGGATTGGCAAAGTCACCACTTGCGCCCTGTGCTCTTCACAGATGAAAGCAGGTTCACACTAAGCACATGTGACAAACGGGACAGATGTGTCACCCTGGCCTGGATGCCTCAAAATGTAATAAAGCTGTGTCTGAGAGCAAGGGGGAGGTTCTCTAGTCAGGGGAACATTAGCATGCAGTACCTCCTGTCTCAGGCCAGTAGGGGGAGCAGGCTGCCCCTATAAAAGCTGGTGCTGGGGGCAGGGTTAGAGAGAACTGGATTGCCTGTCTCAGCACTGAGACGTGTCCCGGAGCAGAGCAGGGACAGAAAGTTGTATTGCACCTAAGAGGAAGTGTGGCAGGAGGAGAGCCACAAGCCAGAGACAAGAGGCGAAGTGAGCCTGTCTTGGCAGATAGAGGACTTAATTTACCAGACTTTGGTGTCCGAGGCTGGGAAGATTCCACATCCCCCAGCAGATAACCAGTCCGCAGGGGACTGTATATTCCTTGGCCTAAGAAGCCTGGAGGCCCTGCCACAACAGAAGGGACCAGCAAAGCCGTACAAGGCTGGGAGCAGAAAGGAACCCACGTCGCAGGCCATACAGGCGAGAATACACGGAAAGCTCGGAAACGTGGGATGTTACCCTATAACGAGGAGATAGCCAGAAGGAGCACAGAAAGCACGGTAGGCCTACACCCTCACCCTGACCAGGGCCAATTTCCACGTTGCTCTCAGACATCCAGGTCCCCTCCTAGCTGGGACTGTTTGTGGGTCAGTTTACCTGTTCTAGTAAAGACCCTGGACTGCAACCTGTTGTCTGCGTGCTCCTTGCTCCTCCAGCACTATCAGCACTGGGACTCTCACTACCATCACTCCCAACATCCATTATACTGCCCAGGGGCTGCACTCTTCCCGTGGGGAGTCACACTACCCTAGCTGCACACCTCATCAGCCCCAGCGGTCTGCATGCAGTGGCGGTTCCTAATAACCGCAATCCACGGGTGCCGTAGTCGGACATAATCATCAGCACATAACGGACTACCACTGGCCTGACCACCCTGAGCCACGGAACCTGGTTGCCATTACTACTCCCATCGTTCCCCTACTGCCCGGATCCGAGTGCCCCACGGCCCAGGGGGCGAGTCAGCTTTGGCGTAGTCGGCAGGATTTCGTGCCCGCAACCACCGGGTACTGCGTGCCTTCAAAAGACTGTCATACCTACCGTGGTGAAGGTTCCCGCCATCCGGAGCCGTTTCCCGCCATCTTCAGTCGATTCCCGCCATCTTCAGCTGTTTTCCCGCCATCCGAAGTCGTTTTCCCGCCGTCGGACGCCATCTTCAGGACGCCACGCGGGAAGAAGAGGGGCGTGGACGCCGAAAGCGCGTGAGACCTGAAGCTCCGCCCCACGCACCGACGCTGTGCAAGGTCCTGGAAGGGAGAGAGAGCGACAGCAGCGGAGCCGCGGCCTACAGAAGAGGATCGTCGGAAGGTAGGCCACGCTTAACTAGGGGGGAGGAAGATGTCGGATACAGAGGTGCCCACTACCACCAACGCAGCTGCAGCAGCGGTGATGCCCTTTTCCCTGCCCTACATCCCTGGAGCGGCCTGGCTTCCCAAGTACTCAGGGGAGCACCATGCCCTAACTGACTTTAAGGAAAGGCTGTACAGTTTGTTCCAGGTTTACCCCCTGACAGAGGAACAGAAGGTCAGCATATTGACAGGACAGTTAACTGGCGCAGCCCAAAGGGAGGTAAAATCATGGCCCACTGAGGAGAAAAGGACTGTGAAGGGTATTCTGGCCCGGCTGCGGGATACCTTTGACACACGTACCTCCGCTGAAATTAAAATGAGGTTCTATGGATGTAAGCAGCGGGCACAGGACAGCATCAGAGACTATGCCCTAAATCTGCAGGAAGCCTTGAGGGCTATTCAACAAACTGACCCTGGCAGTGTGCAGGAAACGGATAAGCCGCTAACAGAACAATTCATAGAAGGTCTGCTGTCTAGCGCCCACAGGGCCCAACTGCGCCTCATGTTCTTTCAGAGCCCCGACCTGACCTTTGCCCAATTAAAGGACAGGGCTATAAAGGTGCTCCGTGAATCTGCAACCAGTGGCGCTATAAACCCCCGGCGCCCTGCTCTCACCTACCACCAGGAGGCGGCGCCCTCCTCTATGGACCCCGTGGGGGCTGATGCACAGGCCCTGAACCAAGCCCCGTCGAAAGACCTACACCACCAAGTCCAGGAGCTGACCAGGAGCGTCGCGGCGTTGACCAGGAGCGTCCAGGCATTGCAAGTGGACCCGTCAAGACCCATCGAGCTGGCTTCAAGTCCGGAGGATGTCCCGTGGCGTCGACAGAGGAGGATCCCGTCGTTCTGAGGGAGGCCCACAGACCGCTACGCAGAGGATGGACAGCCCATTTGCCGTCGATGCAACCAGCCCGGACACATTTCCAGGTACTGTAATTTAAACGGGTCCAACCTGGGGCAGAGGGCCAACCCCCAGGCATAAGATCACCAGGCCCTTATAATTGGCGTGATAAGTACGTTGGGGGGCGCCCGGTTTTACCCGTGGTGCTGGACGGTATCCCCATGAGCGCCTTGCTGGATACTGGGTCACAAGTAACCACTATCCCTTATGTACTTTTTAAGCAGTATTGGACTGATGCTGATATCACACGGTATCCAGACAGTAACTTGAGCATCATCGCCAGTAATGGCTTACCCGTGCCGCAGATGGGGTTCAAGGAGATGACCATTAAAATTGGTAAAGTTGAACTGCCGGCACAGGGAATGATTATTGTGACCATTGACCGTCGTGAAAGTCACCCTAAAATAACTGTGGGTACTAACGTGATTGAAAATTGTCTTTCAGAGGTAATTGTAATCTTACAACAGGTGGCGGTGAATGCTAGTTCCAGCCAACAGAGAGTCCTCAACAAGGAGATAAAAGCCCTGATGAGACGGCAGCAGGTAGAACTGTCTGGTGGTGAGATCGGTAGCGTAAGACTGAGTGACCCATTCCCCATTTCCATGCCTCCCAAAAGTGAAATGATGATCTGGTGTCGGACTGCAATCGGGTTGAGAGGTAGAGACTACCAAGCCATGGTAGAACCCGTGTACTCAGACAGCAGGCCCACCATTTTGACAGCCCGGGGGGTGGTTGATGTCCGTCATGGGAGGGTGCCCGTCCGCATCCTCAACATTGGGGAGAGGGAGGTACACTTACCCAGGTACGCTACACTCGCCAAGCTGTTTGTGGTCGAACACAAAGCTATCAGGGCCGTGGAACCCTTGCCTCCATCTCCTCAGGCAGAGGGTAATGGCTCCCAGAAACAAAAGGAGGACTGGTGCCAGAAACTCCATGTGGGTGCTGACTCCACTCCCCTGCACCAAAAACAAGGAGTCTACCGGGTGGTCCAGGAGTACGAGAGAATTTTTAGTAAGCACCCGCTAGACTTCGGCAGAGTAAGGGGGATAGAACACCACATCCCCACAGGGAGCCACCCACCGATAAAAGAGAGACACAGGCCTGTACCCCCTGCACATTATCAGGGCATGCTAAGAGAAATGAAAGAAGCTGGGGTCATTAGAGACAGCTGTAGCCCCTGGACAGCCCCCTTGGTTCTGGTAAAAAAGAAAGACGGCACCATGAGAATGTGCGTCGACTATAGACAAATTAACCGTATCACCCACAAAGACGCATATCCGCTGCCTAGAATAGAGGAGTCTTTAGCCGCACTAAAATCAGCTAACTTCTTTTCTACTTTGGACCTTACTAGCGGGTACTGGCAGGTTCCTGTGGCAGAGGCTGACAAGGAGAAGACCGCCTTCACCACCCCGATGGGACTGAGCGAATTCAACTGTATGCCTTTCGGGCTCTGCAACGCACCAGGGACCTTCCAGCGGCTGATGGAATGCTGTCTAGGGCACCAAAACTTCGAGACGGTCCTCCTTTACCTGGACGACGTGATCGTCTATTCAAAGACCTACGAGGACCATCTAAAGCACCTGGCCGAGGTGTTCGAAGCCCTGGCAGGCTACGGCCTGAAGGTGAAACCATCGAAGTGTCACCTGCTGAAACCGAAGGTCCAGTACCTAGGGCACGCGGTAAGCGCGGAAGGAGTGGCCCCCCGACCCTGACAAGGTCACGGCAATCAAGAGCTGGCCAAGCCCCTCGAACATCAAAGAGGTGAGACAGTTTCTCGGATTGGTAGGCTACTACCGAAGGTTCATCCCCGGGTTCACTAGGATGGCAGCTCCTATGCAGGACCTCCTAATCGGACAGTCTAAGTCCAGAAGCCAAAAGCCACCCTTCAAGTGGGATAAACCGGAAGAGGAGTCCTTCCGCCAGCTAAAGATGGCCCTCACAGGGGACGAGATCCTGGCCTACCCTGATTATGGCCAGCCTTTCATTCTCCACACAGATGCCAGTAATGTGGGACTGGGAGCCGTACTGTCCCAAAACCAACAGGGCAGAGAAAGGGTGATCGCGTATGCCAGCCGGAAGCTGAGGCCCACCGAGAGGAACCCGGAGAATTACAGCTCCTTCAAACTAGAATTCTTGGCGGTGGTGTGGGCCGTGACAGAACGCTTCAAGCATTACC
The DNA here is from genome assembly GCF_046119375.1 of Phyllobates terribilis. Lineage (NCBI taxonomy): Eukaryota > Metazoa > Chordata > Amphibia > Anura > Dendrobatidae > Phyllobates > Phyllobates terribilis. The sequence continues at coordinate 418,462,181 of NW_027362761.1, read as the reverse complement.
TGGCCTCCGCAAAGTTCACCGCGTACACGGACAACAACCCGTTGACACACCTGGACAATGCAAGACTGGGTGCCCTAGAACAGCGGTGGATGGCCCGTCTCTCCAACTATGACTTCGTGATCAAGTACCGGGCCAGCAAAACCAATGCCAACGCTGACGCCCTATCGAGGATGCCTCACTTACCTGAAGGTGACGAAGACCCAGAAGAGCTGGAGGAGGTAGAACTCCCCGCGTTTCACCGGTATGGAGCCGCTCAATACTCCCACCGCGTGAAGGAGGAGGATCTAACAACCGTGATGATCAATCCCCTACCTCACCACAGCTGGGCCGAGACCCAAGATAGTGACCCTGCCATCCGCCTGGTGAACGATCTGCTGACCCAGGAAGATGCCCGCATGGATCCGGATGCTCCAGAGGAAGCCAAGCAACTGTGGAAAGAGAAGAGCAAGCTGTTCCTCTACGAAGGCAAGTTGTGCAGAAGGATTGTCAACCACCGGACGCACGAGCTGACCTGGCAAGTCGTGGTCCCAAGGCGGGATGCAGCTATGGTCCTGGGGGCTTACCATGACAGAGCGGGACACTTCGGTTGGAAGAAACTGGAGTTCCTGGTAAGAGGAAGGTTCTTTTGGGTCGGCATGAGAGGAGCTGTAGAAAAATGGTGCAGAGACTGTGGCCCTTGTCACCTAAGGAGGAAGGACCGTGCCAGCCAGAAGACACCCTTGAGGCCCATCGACACCACGCAGCCTCTTGAGCTGGTAGCTCTGGACCATGTCAAATTGGCTCCCAGCCGGTCAGGATACATCTATGCCCTGACAATCGTGGACCACTATTCCCGTTTTCTAGTGGTGGTCCCGGTAAAGGACTTGACAGCCCAAACAGCGGCCAGAGCCTTCCAGCAATACTTCTGCCGTCCACACGGGTATCCGGAACAGGTCCTGACAGACCAGGGTCCAGCGTTCGAGGCTGAAATCTTCCAGGAATTCTGCAACCTCTATGGCTGTAAGAAGATTCGTACAACGCCTTACCACCCCCAAACCAACGGGATGTGTGAGAAGATGAACAATATAGTTATTGATCTCCTGAAGACGTTGCCCCTGGAGGAACGGAGCCTGTGGCCAGAAAAACTGCCGGACCTGATAGACTTATACAGTCATATTCCCGTGAATGCTACCAACTGCACCCCGGCTTACCTGATGCGAGCCAGACCGGGTAAGCTGCCCGTAGACCTGGAGATGGGAGTCCTAACGCCTGAGGACACCTCCCCGGATGCGGACTGGGATACGGAAAGGCAACTGCAGTACAAGAAGGTACAGGAGAGTGTGGAGAAGAGCCTGGCCCAGGTGAGAGAGAGGCAAGAAAAACTCTTCAACCAACACGCCCCTGTTGGTCCCCTAGAACCTGGTGAGCAAGTCCTGAAGCAGAAGAGAAGGCTACATAAGTTGGACGACCAGTGGGAAAGGGAACCCTACACCGTACTGCAGTCTGACCACAACAACCCGAAGGTGTGCGTGATTACCAAGGACGGAGGAGAAACCACTAGTACCGTCTCCAGAGACCACCTCAAAAGATGCCCCGAGCAACTCCGTAGTGCAGAAGAGGATCAAAGTGACCTTGAACCCGCAGAGGACAAGGAAGAAATGATCAGCACCGTTCTCGGAGAGTTCCCTCAGTCCTAGACTCGAATAAATGATGCCATAGTGGTACCCGTCCTGCATTTCCTGCAACCGGCACAGCAACAACCAACACCAGAGCCGGAAGGTGAAGAGGAGCAAGCGGTTCCAGAGGCAGAAGAGCCTGTATCAGCAGCCCAGGAGAGTCAACCCTCTGCTGACAGTGAGCCTGCCATGCCTGCGGTAAGCCAAAGGACCCGCAGACAGCTGCCTGCCCTACCTGTACACCCAGCTGGTAGCTGTACCCCTAACGCTAGTGGGGAAAGCCAAGTCGGTCCACCACCAGACAGTGGGTTAAGGAGGTCAACCAGGAGCACAAAGGGGCAGATACCCGCTCGCTGGAGAATATAGGGTGCACTAAAATTGTAAATAACCCTGTTGCCAAATGTTGAAATGTTTGCCAAGTTACCTGCATGTTTATTAATAGTGTGTTTCAGTTTCTTGCAGCTACCGTAAGGACTCACAGGTTATGGACATTTTATAACCGGAATCTTGTATGAACTGCGTTCGGAGCCTAACCAAGGAATGAACTAAGACTGTGAAGGACTTGGGGTAGGACAGACCCCCACCTGGTTAAGGCTCCCCATTGTATTGGTGATATGGACACCCGGTCACAGACCACACTGTGACCTTAAGAACTCAATTTGTGCGTCACTTTCCTGATAATGTTTTATGGTTATACCTGTTATTCTTTATTTACTGTTTAGTCCCGGAGTACTAAATTTTACTAGGGGGGAATGTGTCACCCTGGCCTGGATGCCACAAAATGTAATAAAGCTGTGTCTGAGAGCAAGGGGGAGGTTCTCTAGTCAGGGGAACATTAGCATGCAGTACCTTCTGTCTCAGGCCAGTAGGGGGAGCAGGCTGCCCCTATAAAAGCTGGTGCTGGGGGCAGGGTTAGAGAGAACTGGATGGCCTGTCTCAGCACTGAGACGTGTCCCGGAGCACAGCAGGGACAGAAAGTTGTATTGCACCTAAGAGGAAGTGTGGCAGGAGGAGAGCCACAAGCCAGAGATAAGAATCGAAGTGAGCCTGTCTTGGCAGATAGCGGACTTAATTTACCAGACTTTGGTGTCTGAGGCTGGGAGGATTCCACATCCCCCAGCAGATAACCAGTCCACAGGGGACTGTATATTCCTTGGCCTAAGAAGCCTGGAGGCCCTGCCACAACAGAAGGGACCAGCAAAGCCGTACAAGGCTGGGAGCAGAAAGGAACCCACGTCGCAGGCCATACAGGCGAGAATACACGGAAAGCTCGGAAACGTGGGCTGTTACCCTATAACGAGGAGATAGCCAGAAGGAGCACAGAAAGCACGGTAGGCCTACACCCTCACCCTGACCAGGGCCAATATCCCCGTTGCTCTCAGACATCCAGGTCCCCTCCTAGCTGGGACTGTTTGTGGGTCAGTTTACCTGTTCTAGTAAAGACCCTGGACTGCAACCTGTTGTCTGTGTGCTCCTTGCTCCTCCAGCACTATCAGCACTGGGACTCTCACTACCATCACTCCCAACATCCATTATACTGCCCTGGGGCCGCACTCTTCCCGTGGGGAGTCACACTACCCTAGCTGCACACCTCATCAGCCCCAGCGGTCTGCATGCAGCGGCGGTTCCTAATAACCGCAATCCACGGGTGGCCTAGTCGGACATAATCATCAGCACATAACGGACTACCACTGGCCTGACCACCCTGAGCCACGGAACCGGGTTGCCACTACTACCCCCATCGCTCCCCTACTGCCCGGATCCGAGTGCCCCACGGCCCAGGGGGCGAGTCACAGAGTCTGAAGACGCCGTGGAGAGCAATCTGCCTGCAACATCCTTCAGCATGATCGATTTGGCAGTTGCCAAAGGTAGCCTGACTGCCATTAGGTACCGAGATGAGATCCTCAGACCCCTTGTGAGACCATATGCTGGTGCGGTTGGCCCTGGGTTCCTCCTAATGTAGGACTATACCAGACCTCATGTGGCTGGAGTGTGTCAGCAGTTACTGCAAGATGAAGGCATTGAAGCTATGTACTGGCCGGCCCGTTCCCCTGACCTGAATCCGATTGAGCACATTTGGGACATCATGTCTTGCTCCATCCAGCAACGTCACGTTGCACCACAGACTGTCCAGGAGTTGGCGGATGCTTTAGTCCAGGTCTGGGAGGAGATCCCACAGGAGAACATCCGCAACCTCATCAGGAGCATGCCCAGGCATTGTAGGGAGGTCATACAGGCACGTGGAGGCCACACACAATACTGAGCCTCATTTGGACTTGTTTTAAGGACATTACATCAAAGTTGGATCAGCCTGTAGTGTGTTTTTCCACTTTAATTTTGGGGGTGATTCCAAATCCAGGCCTCCATTGGTTAATAAATTTGATTTCCATTGATGATTTTTGTGTGATTTTGTTGTCAGCACATTCAACTTTGTACGGAACAAAGTATTCAATGAGAATATTTCATTCATTCAGATATAGGATGTGCTATTTCAGGGTTGCCTTTATTTTTTTGAGCAGTGTAGATTATCTGGGCTAAAATTGGCCTTTATAATGTTCACATTCACCATTACATTATAAATGAGTGTATTGTAAAAAGCTGAACAAATTGCTTGAGCTGATAACCGATCATGCCTATAATCACGGAGATGAGACAGCTGACACTTCATAAAGATAATTATATCCATAAATATATTCATTACATTCAGTTTGCCAATTTTTTTTTAAAATAAAACCAATTGGCTTGATACAATTCTAAAACACCAAAGAAAGCTGCTTCAATCTGGCAAAAAGGATGTTCCCTTATGCTTAGGGCACCTGTTGTGGCCCCTTCTGTGAAGCCTAACATTACTAACTCATCCAACCCCTCATGCCCAACTGTCTTGCTAACATTGCACTGGGGCACACTTGATATCTTCAATGCCACTATTTATTTGGCCTGTTAGAAAATCACAAATGTATTGCCTATATCAGACATGGGCATGTTACAAGCAGTGAGTCATTTGCAAATATTTTACATTATTCTATTACCTTGTATCAACTTTTTGAGAAGACCGTCATCCATGCTTTTGTCCTTTATTCACACTATATGGACAAAAGCATTAGAAATCACATATTAATTGATGAATTCAGGATTTACATTCAGTCCTTTTGCTAAAATCAATTATCTAGACCGCATGTACAGGGTGGGCCATTTATATGGATACACCTAAATTAAATGGGAATGGTTGGTGATATCAACTTCCTGTTTGTGGCACATTAGTATATGGGAGGGGGAAAACTTTTCCAGATGGGTGGTGACCATGGCGGCAATTTTGAAGTTGGCCATTTTGCATACAACTTTATTTTTTTCAATGGGAAGAGAGTCATGTGACACATCAAACTTATTGAGAATTTCATAAGAAAAACAATGGTGTGCTTGGTTTTAACATAACTTTATTCTTTCATGAGTTTTTTACAAGTTTATGACCACTTATAAAATGTGTTCAAAGTGCTGCCCATTGTGTTGGATGGTCAATGCAACCCTCTTCTCCCACTCTTAACACACTGATAGCAACACCGCAGAAGAAATGCTAGCACAGGCTTTCAGTATCCATTGTTTCAGATGCTGAACATCTCGTATCTTGATGGTATGGTGTGGTATATGGGCTACAAAGATAGTGGGGCCATTCTTCATCAATGGAAACCTCAATGCCACTGGATATCTGAAGTTGCTACATGATGATGGGTTGCCCTCTTTATGCACTGAAGATGGCACGTTCCCTGAGTTTTTCCAACAAGATGGTGCACCACCACATTATGTGTGTCAGGTCCGAGCATTCCTATAAGAACAGTTTCCTGGAAAGTGGATTGGTCATCATGGGCCAGTTGAATGGCCACCAAGGTCTCCCGATCTGACCCCTTTAGACTTTTATCTTTGGGATCATCTGAAGGCAATTGTCTATGCTGTGAAGATTGGAGATGTGCAGCATCTGAAACATCGGATACTGGAAGCCTGTGCTAGCATTTCTTCTGCGGTGTTGCTATCAGTGTGTCAAGAGTGGGAGAAGAGGGTTGCATTGACAATCCAACACAATGGACAGCACTTTGAACACATTTTATAAGTGGTCATAAACTTGTAAAAAAAACTCATGAAAGAATAAAGTTATGTTAAAACCAAGCACACCATTGTTTTCTTATGTTTTTCTCAATAAGTTTGATGTGTCACATGACCCTCTTCCCATTGAAAAAAATAAAGTTGGATGCAAAATGGCCAACTTCAAAATGGCCGCCATGGTCACCACCCATCTGGAAAAGATTTCCCCCTCCCATATACTAATATGCCACAAACAGGAAGTTGATATCACCAACCATTCCCATTTAATTTAGGTGTATCCATATAAATGGCCCACCCTGTACAAACATTTCGGGAAGAGGGGGTCATTTCTAAAGAGCTCACAAAATTCAAGGATGGTACTTTGATAGGATGCCACCAAGGTAACTAGTCAGTTTTTTCTCCATAAATATTTCACCTTCAACTCTAAGGCTGCGTGCCCACTATGCGTTTTTTAAGCATTTTTGCGACGGCATTTCCGCAGCGAAAATGCTTAAAAAACGCTTGGCAATGATAATCCGCATGTGCTGTGCACATGCTGTGGAAATTTCCGCTGCGGATTATCATTGCGGAAAAATACGCAGCATGTCTATTAATTAGATATTATACGATTCTATGTGCGGATGGTACCTGGGTCTGGAGAAGAGGAGACTCTTCTCCAGACTCGGGTACCATAGAACCTGTTAAAAAAAGAATTTAAAATAAAAAATAAAGATTATACTTACCTTCCGATGGCCCCCAGTGTTTTCTCCGCTGCGTCCGGTCTGTTGTATGGGTCGCGGTGGTGTGAAAGGACCTGCCATGACGTCATTTAGTCATGTAACAGGTCATGCTACCGGTGACGTCGGCGGTTGCGTGACCTATCACATGACTAAATGACGTCATGGCAGGTCCTTTCACACCACCGCGAGCAGTGCAAGAGACTGGACTCAGGGGAGAAAAGACCGGGGGCCATCGGAAGGTAAGTATAATCTTTATTTTTTATATTTTACCATTCTTATTCTTTTTTTTAACTATTACTTGGTCACACTATATAAATTCATGCCGGTTGCATGGATTTATATAGTGTGACCAAGTTGTCAAGCACTTTTCCAAGTGATGTTAAAATCGCTTGGAAAAGCGCTTGATAACCCGCATGCAGAAATGCATGCAAAAACACTTGACAAACGCCTCTACCTGGCAGGAAAAATGCATGTAAAACCCGTATGCGTTTTTCCTACCAGGGAGAAGCAGAAAAAATATGCAGCATTTCTGCATCGTGGGCACTTAGCCTAAGTAGTGTTAGTGAAATATGAAAGCATTTAGAAATCAAATCAACTCAATCATGAAGTGACAGACCACATAAAGTTACAAAGCCCGGTCATGGAGTGCTGAGATGTACAGTACATAAAATTCACCAATCCTCTGCTTCCTCAATATCTCCAGAATTCCAGATCTCCCCTGGCATTATCAGCACAGAAGCACTGGGAGCTTTGACCAGCTATATGCAAGCTCTACATCACCAAGGACAATGCCAAGTACTAGATCTGTTGGACTGGTATAAAGCATGCCACCACTTAACTCTGGAACACTGAAAACAAGTCATGTGAAGTGATCAGTCATGCTTGTCAAGTCTGGGTTTGGCGAATGCCAGGAGTACATTACCTGCAAGACTGCATTGTGTTAACTGTAAAGTTTGGTGGATGAGGGATAATGCTATCATGTTGTTCTACAGGGGATAGATTAGGCTCCTAACTAGAGATGAGAGGTGTTCGACTAGAACTGTTTGCCAATCTCAAATTCGAGCTGTTTTGGGCGGTGTTCGAGTCGTTCGACGAACGCGAACGATTTGCAAAAAATTCGGCTGTTCGAGGTTATGTTCGATAACTGTTCGTGCACCAAAAGCGTAACTGGATTTTTTCACATCATGCAGGGATTGTCTGCCACTCACTGTAATGCCACAGCCATGGTGGTTGCGGCATTACAGTGGTTGCCCAAATCGATGGGAACAGTGCTCACAGTGAAACATGAAAAGCCGGCAATTCAGCAGCGGCATACACCGGTACCCGACAATTTAGAACAGAAAGAATAGAGCATCACATATAGATTAGATAGATAGAAACATGTCAGTCACATATATAAGAAGTACAGTGACAGTGTTGGTTACTGTACTTGACATTTAGTGTTAAAGGATTTATTTAAAAAAAATAATAGTGTTTTCATGCACCCGTCTCTTTAAAAAAGCCGGCCGGCAATTCAGCATCGGTACCCGACAATTTAGAACAGAAAGAATAGAGCATCACACATAGGTTAGATAGATAGAAACATGTCAGTCACATATATAAGAAGTACAGTGACAGTGTTGGTTACTGTACTTGTCATTTAGTGTTAAAGGATTTATTAAAAAAAATAATAGTGTTTTCATGCACCCATCTCTTTAAAAAAGCCGGCCGGCAATTCAGCATCGGTACCCGACAATTTAGAACAGAAAGAATAGAGCATCACACATACTGTAGATTAGATAGATAGAAACATGTCAGTCACATATATAATAAGTACAGTGATACTGTTGATTACTGTACTTGTCATTTAGTGTTAAAATAAAGGATTTATTAAAAAAAAAATTGGCATGGGGTTCCCCGTAATTTTAGTCTCTAGCGGAGGTGAAGCAGACGGCTGGGGCAGATGTTTGAAGACTGAGAAGGGGGTAATACCCACAGAGCTTCCCAGGCTACTAATATCAGCCCCCAGCTGAATACCTAGCCTTTACTAGCTATTAAAATTGGGGACCCCCCAAAAAATGACATGGGGTCCCCCATTTTAATAGCTAGTAAAGGCTAGGTATTCAGCTGGAGGCTGATATTAATAGCCTGGGAAGCTCCGTGGGTATTACCCCCTTCCCAGGCTTCAAACATCTGCCCCAGCCGTCTGCTTAACCTCCGCTAGAGACTAAAATTATGGTGAACCCCACGCCAATTTTTTTTAAATAAATCCTTTATTTTAACACTAAATGACAAGTACAGTAATCAACACTATCACTGTACTTATTATATACACTACCGTTCAAAAGTTTGGGGTCATTTAGAAATTTGATTATTTTTGAAAGAAAAGCACATTTTTTTTCAATGAAGCTAACATTAAATGAATCAGAAATACACTCTATACATTGTTAATGTGGTAAATGACTATTCTAGCTGCAAATGTCTTGTTTTTATTGCAATATCTACGTAGGTGTATAGAGGCCCATTTCCAACAACCACCACTCCGGTGTTTTAATCGTACATTGTGTTTGCTAACTGTGTAAGAAGGCTAATGGATGTTTAGAAAACCCTAGAAAACCCTTGCACAAGTATGTTAGCCCAGCTGAAAACGGTTTGGCTGATTTGAGAAGCTATAAAATTGACCTTCCTTTGAGCAAGTTGAGAATCTGGAGCATTACATTTGTTTGTTCTTTGATACTCTCAAAATGGCCAGAAAAAGAGAACTTTCATGTGAAACTCGACAGTCTATTCTTGTTCTTAGAAATGAAGACTATTCCAAGCGAGAAGTTGCCAAGAAACTGAAGATTTCCTACAACGGTATGTAGTACTCCCTTCAGGGGAGAGCACAAACAGGCTCTAACCAGAGTAGAAAGAGAAGTGGGAGGCCCCGCTGCACAACTGAGCAACAAGACAAGTACATTAGAGTCTCTAGTTTGAGAAATTGACGCCTCACAGCTCCTCAACTGGCAGCTTCATTAAATAGTACACGCAAAACGCCAGTGTCAACGTCTACAGTGAAGAGGCAACTCCGGGATGCTGGCCTTCAGGGCAAAGTGGCAAAAAAAAAGGCATATCTGAGACTGGCTAATAAAAGGAAAAGATTAATATGGGCAAAAGAACACAGACAATGGACAGAGGGAGATTGGAAAAAAAGTTTTATGAACTGACAAATCAAAGTTTGAGGTGTTTGGATCACACAGAAGAACATTTGTGAGGCATAGAACAACTGAAAAGATGCTGGAAGAGTGCTTGACGCCATCTGTCTGGGGTTGCTTTGGTGCTGGTAAAGTGGGAGATTTGTACAAGGTAAATGGGATTTTGAATAAGGAAGGCTATCACTCCATTTTGCAACGCCATGCCATACCCTGTGGACAGCACTTGATTGGAGCCAATTTCATCCTACAACAGGACAATGACTCTGGGAAGGGAAGAAGCAGGCAGCTGGTATTCTATCTGTAATGGAGAGTCCAGCGCAGTCAAAAGATCTCAACCCCATTGAGCTGTTGTGTGAGCAGCTTGACCGTATAGTACGCAAAAAGAGCCCATCAAGCCAATCCAACTTGTGGGAGGGGATTGAGGAAGCATGGGGTGAAATTTCTCAAGATTACCTCAGCAAATTAACAGTTAGAATGCCAAAGGTCTGCAATGCTGGAATTGATGCAAAGGGAGCATTCTTTGATGAAAGCAAGTTTGAAGGAGAAAATTATTCTTTCTTATAAAAATCATTATTTCTAACCTTGTCAATGTCTGGACTATATTTTCTAATCATTTTGCAACTCATTTGATAAATAAAAGTATGAGTTTTCATGGAAAACACAAAATTGTCTGGGTGACCCCAAACTTTTGAATGGTAGTGTATGTGACTGACATGTTTCTATCTATCTAATCTATGTGTGATGCTCTATTCTTTCTGTTCTAAATTGTCGGGTACCGATGCTGAATTGCCGGCCAGCTTTTTTAAAGAGACGGGTGCATGAAAACACTGTTATTTTTTTTTAATAAATCCTTTAACACTAAATGACAAGTACAGCAACCAACAGTCACTGTGCTTCTTATATATGTGACTGACATGTTTCTATCTATCTAATCTATGTGTGATGTTCTATTCTTTCTGTTCCAAATTGTCGGGTACCGATGCTGAATTGCCGGCCGGCTTTTTTAAAGAGAGTGTCTTCTGAGCAGTTTGTCAGCTTTTGGACACCTTTGAAGGTGTTTTCTATGTGTTTTTGTTTGCCTGCCATTGGTTTTAATGGTGTTCGATGAACAGTTCCACGAACATCCCGGTGTTCGACGAACCGAACCCGAACACTACGGGGGTGTCTCAACACTACTCCTAAGTTCTACTGAGGGGAACTCTTAATGCTTGCATACCAAGACATTTTGGACTGCTTTTAACTTGTAGGAACAGTTTGGAGAAGACCGTTTTCTATTTCATCTTGACTGTGCCACAGTGCACAAATACAGTCTATTAACACATGGTTGGGTGAGTTTAGTGTGAAAGAACTTGACTGACCCTACAGAGCAATGACCTCAACTCCATCCAAAAACTTTGGGTTTATTTATTTATCTTACTCACTTGTATAGCGTCATTAATTCCATAGTTCTTTACAGACATTATTGGCACTGTCCCCATTGGGGCTCACAATCTAGATTCCCTATCAGTATGTCTTTGGAATGTGGGAGGAAACCAAAGAACCCGGAGGAAACCCACACAAACACAGGGAGAACATACAAACTCTTTGCAGATGTTGTCCTTGGTGGGATTTGAACCCAGGACCCCAGCACTGCATGGCTGCAGTGCTAACCTATGAGCCACCATGCTGCCCTTAAACTAGAATGGAGACTATGAGCCACACCCTCTTGTCCAACATCAGTCTCTGACCTCACAAATGCTCTTCTCTATGAATGGGCAAAAATTTCCACAGATGCCTCCAAAATGTTGACGATAGAGTGAAAGATTTTTTTAGCTGCAAAGGTGACTAACCCCTTTTTAATGTATATGAATTTAGAATGGAATGTCGTAAACATTTTTGTAGGTATAATGTGTAAATGCTCCAATAATTTTGTTTATAAATAGTATCTTCCCACCTGCAAAATTAATTTACCCCAAATAACAAAGAGCATTCAGAATCTGGGTGTATTCTGGTATATGGCAGCACAGGGTGAGTACTACTTTAAGTGGGTGAGTTAAGTGTGTGTTTATTCTTATAGTCTGAACAAGTTTTTATTTATATGATATAATGTTTCACAACTGTGTAGCTACTGCTATACAATTCATGGGGTGGTATTCCAGTGCAGTGTAAGCAGGGTCGGACTGGGGTGTCTTTGCATTAAAGGGTTTTTTGGTGAAAACAAGTCATCACCGATCCATGGGCTCCACAGGATAGGTGATAACTTATTGATCATTTAGGTCCAACCTTTGGAAACCACACCGTTTGGAAGAATGGGGAAGTTTTATCCCTGACAGGACACTTATCCCCATTTTAAAGTGGAGTGATATGTGGGATGTCTGACCACAGCCTCATTCAATCTCTTTGGGGCTCCAAGAAAAAAGCAAGAGCAGTCTCCGCAGTCACTGAGGGAATGAATGGATCAGTGGTCAATTCGCACATGCTGCTTTAGTTTAATGGAGATTAAAGCTCCACATTCTGCCGATTGGGTCCCAGCAGTCAGACCCCCACCAATCAATACTTTATCACATCCTGTAGAGAGATGATTACTTTTTTCACTGGAGAACCCTTCTAAGTGCATTTCTACCGCTGTGTTCCAAGCATTTAATCTCTAATGGAAATAAAGAATCCACTATACCAAGACCAATAATACCACACACAAGGGAGAAATACCGCCTTACTGTGACCAGACCACATGTTACCATCACATAGTGACCGAATAATACCACATAAAAGGGACAAATACCGCCACCCCATGACCAGATCACATATTACCATCACATAGTGACTGAATAATATCATATACAAGGGACAAATACCACCAAACCATGGATCAGACCACATATTAACACCACATAGTGGCCGAATAATACCACATACAAGGAATGAATACCGCCACACCATGACCAGATTACATATTACCACCACGTAGTGACCAAATACTACAATACTGATCATGAATACAAACCACAATACTAACAGCACTGTTATTACCACCAATGACATTATACACAGGAGCTCTGTGCATAGTGTATAGTGTACAGGTAATACAGCGAACACCCCTGACATTATACACAGGAGCCCTGTATATAGTGTCAGTGTACAGGTAATACTGTGATCACCAGTGACATTATACACAGGAGCTCTGCATATAGTGTACAGGTAATACAGTGATTACCAGTGACATTATACACAGGAGCTCTGTATATAAAGTACAGATAATACAGTGATCACCAGTGACATACACAGGAGCTCTGTATATACTATGTAGCGTGTAGTGTAAGTGTACATGCATGTAATACACTGATTCACCAGTGACGCCCCTAGGTGAAGTCCTTCATCTTCGCTTTTCTTCTTCATCTGGCACAGACCACCATCACTTCTTCTAGCCAGGATTCGTCTGTGCATAAAATAACACACAGTTATCAATAACTGATCTCTTCTAGATCATATTCTCCACTTTTTCCCGACAGCTTCACTACATCAGATGAAGAAAAAAAGTGACATAGTGCCGCCCTGCACAGTAACAGGACCCCCCTTTTGTTCCCCCCATGGAAAACAGTTTCCTAAAAAGTAAATTATATTACAAAGGAAAAATGTCCCTAATTGGACCCTAAAGTAATTATGTTCCCTACTTGCAACCATAAACTAATAATGTATGTTCCTCCTTCTGGCCCCCAAACAGTAATATAATCCCCCAGCCTGCCCTCCCCCGTGTCCCTTGTCCAGCTTAGCACCCTGTGTCCCTTTTCCACTCTGGCCCCACCGTGTCCCTTTTTCAGCCTGGCCCCCCCATGTGTCCAGCCTGGCCTGTCCATGTGTCCAGCTTGGCCCCATGTGTGCATCCTGACACCCCCTCCCATATATCCCTTGTCCTGGTCCCTATATATCCCTTTTCCTGGCTCCCATATATCACTTATCCTGGCCTCCATGTGTCCAGCCTGGCCCCCATGCATCCAGCATGGCCCCCATGTTTCCAGCCGGCCTCCCATATATCCATCTTGCCCCCTGATATATCCATCTTGCCCCCCCATATATCCACCCTGTTACGCTCGTGCCCGGAATGACTGGCGTGAGCGTGATTAGTGATCCCACTGTACCATGAACCAAGGAGTGCCTGGAGGGGCGTAACTAAGTATCTACCCGATCCGACCAAGGTTGCACGGCGGCTAACGACTCCATGAACCAAGGAGGAACCGAGCAGAGGGACCAGGTGCCACTCCAGGTCAGACTCCGGTCACAGCTGTTGACCCACACCGGGGAATGCAGGAACAGGCAGGTTAGGCTGGCATACAGACAGGTGGGTATTGGCAGGCACGACTGGTATGCAGACAGGTGGATACTGGTAAGCACAGCTGGTATGCAGACAGGTGGGTGCTGGCAAGCACGGCTGGTATGCAGACAGGGGGGGTACTGACAAGCACGGCTGGAGTGCAGACAGGGAAATACTGGCAAGCACGGCTGGAGTGCAGACAGGTAGGTACTAGCAGGTTGGAGCGCAGGCTGGATAGAGTCCAGTACAAACTGGGAGGCAGGAACAGAGCCGCAGATGCGGTAGACAAGCAGAGTAAAGCGAAACCGCCGGAGCGGAGGACAAGGCAGAGCAGAGCGGAACCGCAAGTGCGGTGAACAAGGCTGAGCAGAGAGGAACCGCCGGAGCAGTAGGCTAGGCAGAGCAGAGAGGAACCGCCGAAGCGGTGGGCTAGGCAGAGCAGAGGGGAACCGCCGGAGCGGTGAGCAAGCAGAGCTAAACCGTGGGTGCGGTGAACAAGGCAGAGCAGAGAGGAACCGCTGGAGCGGTGGGCTAGGCAGAGCAGAGGGGAACCGCCGGAGCGGTGAGCAAGCAGAGCAGAACTAAACCGCAGGGGCGGTGAACAAGGCAGAGCAGAGAGGAACCGCCAGATCGGTGGGCTAGGCAGAGCAGAGGGGAACCGCCGGAGTGGTGAGCAAGCAGGGCAGAACTAAACCACAGGTGCGGTGAACAAGGCAGAGCAGAGAGGAACCGCCGGAGCAGTGGGCTAGTCAGAGCAGAGAGAAACCGCCGGAGCGGTGGGCAAGTCAGAGCAGAGAGAAACCGCTGGTGCGGTGGACAAGGCAGAGAGGACAGGGCTCTGTTCACATGGAACAGACTGGAAAATACAGGAAGATATACGGAGGAAGGGAAAAGGGACAAGCAGAACCAGATACACACACGGTACTTACTATGAAGTAGCGAGTGGACACAAAACTCACAAACAGAAGTACAGAGACAACAAGTTGGAGTTAGGTGCAGGTTCAGATACTGCAGGAAAAGGGAAGGTACAGACATAGAGACAAACAGATAACATGCTCGGATACAGTTCAGACAGGAACTGCTACTGCAAGGAGATACAAGAACAGCCCTGGGTATACAGCCCCCAGAGAAGGCGGAGACGGACAAGAAGACACAGATAACAGGTCTGGGTATGCGGCCCCCAGAGGTGGCGGAACAGACAAGAAGATACAGAACTGGACCTGGCAACTTCAGAGTCAAGGCGCACACTGAAAGTTAGTGTTGCTCAGGCACCTCCTACTGGGTGGAGGGGGTTTAAATATCCAGTGACTCACAGCAATAGGCTGGAGACACACTAGGGGTGCGCCCACAGCAGATATAAGAATCAGGAAGTAACCTGGCCGCCGCCCTAAGCAGTCAGTCAAGAGACAAGCACACAGCATGAACAATAGCATGGTTTGCAGGCTGGACTGACAGGTAAGATTGCGGTCTTGCATAGTGGGAGGTGGTGCAGTATGCAAGCACGCCGCCAGGAATGTTACACACCCTATCGGCCCATATGTGAATCCTGCCACCACCCATACAGTTAGGTCCATATATATTTGGACAGAGACAACATTTTTCTAATTTTGGTTCTAGACATTACCACAATGAATTTTAAACAAAACAATTCAGATTGAGTTGAAGTTCAGACTTTCAGCTTTCATTTGAGGGTATCCACATTAAAATTGGATGAAGGGTTTAGGAGTTTCAGCTCCTTAACAGGTGCCACCCTGTTTTTAAAGGGACCAAAAGTAATTGGACAGATTAAATAATTGTAAATAAAATGTTCATTTCTAGCTCTTGGTTGAAAACCCTTTGTTGGCAATGACTGTCTGAAGTCTTGAACTCATGGACATCACCAGACGCTGTGTTTCCTCCTTTTTGATCCTCTGCCAGGCCTTCACTGCGGTGGTTTTCAGTTGCTGTTTGTTTGTGGGCCTTTCTGTCTGAAGTTTAGTCTTTAACAAGTGAAATGCATGCTCAATTGGGTTGAGATCAGGTGACTGACTTGGCCATTCAAGAATATTCCACTTCTTTGCTTTAATAAACTCCTGGGTTGCTTTGGCTTTATATTTTGGGACATTGTCCATCTGTAGTATGAAACGACGACCAATCAGTTTGGTTGCATTTGGCTGGATCTGAGCACACAGTATGGCTCTGAATACATCAGAATTCATTCGGCTGCTTCTGTCCTGTGTCACATCATCAATAAACACTAGTGACCCAGTGCCACTGGCAGCCATGCATGTCCAAGCCATCACACTGCCTCCGCCGTGTTTTACAGATGATGTGGTATGCTTTGGATCATGAGCTGTACCACGCCTTCGCCATACTTTTCTCTTTCCATCATTCTGGTAGAGGTTGATCTTGGTTTCATCTGTCCAAAGAATGCTCTTCCAGAACTGTGCTGGCTTTTTTAGATGTTTTTTAGCAAAGTCCAGTCTAGCCTTTTTATTCTTGATGCTTATGAGTGGCTTGCACCGTTCCGTGAACCCTCTGTATCTACTTTCATGCAGTCTTCTCTTTATGGTAGATTTGGATATTGATACGCCTACCTCCTGGAGAGTGTTGTTCACTTGGTTGGCTGTTGTGAAGGGGTTTCTCTTCACCATGGAGATTATTCTGCGATTATCCACCACTGTTGTCTTCCGTGGGCGCCCAGGTCTTTTTGCATTGATGAGTTCACCAGTGCTTTCTTTCTTTCTCAGGATGTACCAAACTGTAGATTTTGCCACTCCTAATATTGTAGCAATTTCTCGGATGTTTTTTTTCTGTTTTTGCAGCTTAAGGATGGCTTGCTTCATCTGCATGGAGAGCTACTTTGACCGCATGTTTACTTCACAGCAAAACCTTCCAAATGCAAGCACCACACCTCAAATCAATTCCAGGCCTTTTATATGCTTAATTGAGAATGAGATAAGGGATTGCCCACCCCTGTCCATGAAATAGCCTTGGAGTCAATTGTCCAATTACTTTTGGTCCCTTTAAAAACAGGGTGGCTCATGTTAAGGAGCTGAAACTCCTAAACCCTTCATCCAATTTTAATGTGGAAACCATCAAATGAAAGCTGAAAGTCTGAACTTCAACTGCATCTGAATTGTTTTGTTTAAAATTCATTGTGGTAATGTCTAGAACCAAAATTAGAAAAATGTTATCTCTGTCCAAATATATATGGACCTAACTGTATATCCTTTCTGGCCTCCATATGTCCCTTGTCCTGGCCCCAATATATCCATCCTGGCCCCCCATATATCCATCCTGGCCCCCATATATCCCTTGTCCTGGCCTGCATGTGTACAGTCTGCCTCCCCCCATATATCCATCCTGGCCCCTCCAACATACCCATCCTGCCACTCCCTGCCCCCATATACCATTCTGTCCCCCATATGTCATGCGGTGTCCTCTGCTTAGATCCGGCGCACTCATGTTAAAATGGCCGCCGACCTAGCAGAGGCCGGCGGCTGACGTAAGTGCGCCCTTCGCAGCCGGCGCATGACAGTGACGTCATAAGCCGACGACATCAGACGCACAATCATCAGCTTTATCGAGACGTGCTACGCAGCGGTTCAGGTAATAAACGCTGCGTGCTCGCGCCCATAAAACCCGCAGGCTTTTTTTTATTATTATTATTCTTTCGCCTCTCTCGTCCAGAGCAAGGGTCCATCGGGAATTTCCCCAATACATCGCCAGGCCAGTCCGACCCTGAGTGTAAGTACCACTACTGCACTTGTGGTGCTGTTTCAGCCTTTTATTTACCGTTCATTGTTAGTGTAGGGGGCTCCAATTATAATTGTTTCTTAAGTGGCCAGTGATTTCTAAATAAACCCCTGCAAACATCCTCTTACAGTGCACACTAGGAATTATAATCCATTTCCACATAGAAAACTGCAGGTAACATATCTTTTTGTAATGATTACCTTGTGCATAGAGAATGGCAGATAGAACAGAGTGTAACTGCAGGGGTGTAAAAGATAAACACAAGGTAGCACCTGCGTATCTGAAGCAAAGTAGAGCTTGATTACTCCATGCATCGGGGTCTACCCTATTTTATTTCCATTTTTTAGAAAGTTGCTTTCTATGACACAGATGGGCAGCTTTGGCAACGATTCCTCCAAGCAGGTTTTCAAACAGCATGAATCATTTGACTGCAGACGCCTGGATGTCTGTGCTTTATTATCGTGTTTTGTCCTTGGAATTCTTAAGACTAGCTAATCATGCATTTTGCCAATATGTGACAGACTGCTGAATGGGAGATCCTTTCTTTCCTCAACAAAGGCTCTTAACAACGAGTAAGGTTGATGTGTGGGTGTAATGCTGTGTGAGCACACAATATTATACATGTACAATAAAATGCACTTGCTATCAATTTAACGTGACAAATAGAGACAGTCATAATTAAGTTGATTTTACATTTCTTATATTGGCTTTGACAGTTTCTATGGAAAAGGTGTAGCAAAAGGACAGTTAGAATTTACCTCATTATATTTACTATTCTTATTATGAATAAGGCAAACAATCCTAAAACCTATTCAGTATAGGCTCATCTGGTAAGGTGGGCTCTGTAAACTGTACATCAGGATGAGAAGTTTGGATTGAAGCAATGATACAGTGGGAAAGAACTTGCTGGATAATAGGTGGCTGTATGATGAACAAGACAACTGGGTATGCTGGATTGCAGGTGAGTAAGGGGAGCTGGAAGCACCGGAAGTAACAGGAGTGCAGCCACAAACAGGAATAGCAGAGATGTATATGCCATCTAGTATCTCGCAGCAGAGGTCTAGTTTACACACAGGAATAGCAGAGATGTATCAGCATTATGGAATCAAGCAACACAGATGGAATTCCCACAGAAACAGCAGAGATATACAGTATATGCAATCTAAAGTCTTGCAGAAGGGATGTAGTTTCACACAGGAACAGCATGATCACAAATGTGAGATAGCACCAGTATAGCAAAAATTAATTCATTAGCAGCTATCTTTATTGCAGAGATGAGTTTGTAATTATGTAACTTGACACAACAGGGCTGAGAATGCAATAGCACCAAAAGTGGACAGAGCTGAATAGCAAAACCCAAGATAAAAACATTGAAAGCAAATACCCTGCAGTAAATGAATAAACAGCAATAGTGCATAAAAATAATATAGGCTGCTTAGATAACATAAATTTGATCCAAAAAATGTTTAAGCCATCCCACCACATCACGGTGACCCTAACCAGGACGGTCATAACCTCTAATATTAAAGCCTTACCATTTGTCAAGTGATGTACATGTGGATAGGGGCTGAGAAGGACTGAGCTCGGATAATGGACAACGGTCAGTCCATTGTTATCTCCTGACACGTCGACCACTCAAATCCTGCTAACTCCTAGTTTTTCTCTGCTTACCACAGTTGCTACTCTAGGTGGCTATTGTCTTGACCTATCACTTGCTCAAATTATACCCCAATCTAACACATGATGAGTAAAGCATACATAGCTCAAATGCAATCAAACCTCTTTCTTATATGGGCTCAACTATAACGCACCTGAGAGTGTGGTGCTGCAGCACATTAAAGTCATTATGGACTCCTGTTATGTGTTTAAAAGGAAGTTATGATTAGAAAATGACCTACTATTTAAGGCTATGTGCCCACGTTGCATAAATGAAGCAGAAAATTTCTGCTTCATTTCTGCAAGTCCTCTCCCGGAAAAACGCATGCGGAATTCCGCACGCGTTTATCGCGCGTTTTTCGCGCGTTTATCACGCGTTTTCCACATGCGGAATTGCCTTGCGTTTTTTATGCATTGGACAAAGGCAATTCTGCTTGCGGAAACGCAAAATTAATTGACATGCTGCGGATTTTTGAACGCAGCATAAACGCTGCGGAAAAATCCGCAGCATGTGCATAGAACTTGCGGAATCCCATTGGGGACCATGGGGTGCGGGTTACCAAGCGTTTTACAAGCGTTTCCGCTGCGGAAATTCCGCATCAAAAACTCTTGAAAAACGCTACGTGGGCACACAGCCTAAATCAGTTTTTTTGTTTGTTTTTTGACATTTTTTTTACATACCACAATCTGTATTAAAAAAGCAGAAATCTTGTCATTTTCATACTGGCAACTTGGACTTTATTAGGCTTTAAGTTCCTGTTGATTCAAAAAACAATAAATGCACATTAGCCAGAATAAACTGACCCTGTCTTCTTTTTGAAGTGACGCGACCCCTGGGCCATGGGGTACTCGGTGCCGGGCCGGTCACAGTGGTGGTGACCCGGTCCGTGACCCAGGGCGGTCAGTAAAAAGGGGGATTTTATAGTTTTTATGTATGTAATTCGTGATGCCACCTGAGGTATGCGGCTATAGGTAGCCGCCGCTTCAGCATAGGTCCTCTGAAGCTGGTATTTAATGCAGCCGAGTTGGTTTGGCTCTCCACAGGTAGAGCTTAGCTCCAGGGCAGTGTAGAAATGTTGTAGATGTTATAGGTGATGCTGGGCGTTGTAGTGCAGGTGTGATGGCGCAGTTAATAATCAGTCCACAACCCAATGGCGGTTTTCTCTTATGTTTACTTGCGGTGATTAGGCAGACTGGGATACGGGAGCTGGCTACAAGTGGAAGTCCGGGCAGCCTGGAAGCAAGTAAGGAATCCACCTCACCAGGTGGATTTGTAGGCCTTCCCTTTTGCACTAATCTCTCTGGCCTTGCTGCTTGTAGCTGTGCTGTGGCCCTCGTCCCTGAGTACAACGTCCTTGTTCTCACCCGTATGGCAGGCAGCTCAGGCCTTGCTGATGAGTCGCTCTCACGTGGCGGTGCTGGGACCTGCGGTGCTGCTAAGCCTCCCGGCATCTGGTGGGGCCAGGAGACCTGCAGTCTCCTGCCCTCCGGTTTCTGCTGCTGGGCCTTCGGTGCCGCACAACCTCGGACTCCGGTGTACGGTCCTTCCGTGCTCCTATCCTCAGGGGTGAACTGCCGCGCAGCTCCACTCCCTAGATCTCTCCTCTTCAACGTCCTGACTTCAACTCCTCTCACTAAGTCTCACTAACCCCGCCTCCAGATCCCAGTTGCTAAGGGGAGGAGCTCCCCTTGCTGGTCTGGAGCCAGGAACATGTTGCATGTTAGCATACCTGTTAGGGGACCCCTCCTTGCTTCCAGGCATGGCATCACCTCTTGTGAGGGAGGCAATGCCACTGTGGCAACCGGACTCCTGGGGTGCCACATTCCCCCCTAGTTAACTTCAGTACTCCCGGACTGAGGATACCTTTTAAAATTAACAGTCAACAATTCACATTACAAACAGTGTAATGAGTCAAAAATTACAAAAACCAAACTAGAATTGGAAACAGTCATTGCGGCGCTAAGTCTTTACACCACAATCCAGGTAACTGAAATTTGGCTGGTGGGAACCGCATCAACCCACTTTGTGTATCGTCCCTGGGCATGGCTTCAGGGCACTCTTTCGGTGGGCCTGGTCTTCAGCCACGCCTGCGGTTTATTTTCTAGGCCAATTAGTAACTATATCCAATATTGTCCTGACCACACCTAGTCCTGTAGTCCAATTGTCCATAAATTTAACAAATATATACACCAAGATCATTTAACGGTTACAATTATTTATAACATACTCTTTAGTTCTCTTACACTTTAGTTCCTCCAGCGGGCAGGGAGCTGACCTTTAGTACTACGGGTCGATCTACGGAGTACATTTGTTGTCATTGACCTTCCCTGGTCCCTAGTGTCTACCCCTGGTGTGGTGGGTTCAGTGTGAACTACACTACAGGTAGTCTGAGGTAACACCGGTAGGCTAGGTAATCTCCTACGAATTCTTTGACTCACCCTGGGTACGACAGGTTCACTGCTAGCAGAGGGTAGATTCTCCTAATCTGCTGCTGATGAAGCATCTGTCTCTGGGGCCGACTGGTCTTCCAGATGTTCTGGAGTCTCTGCAGCTTCCGGTGAGGCCGCTTGGAGAAAGGTCAGGACCGGTACCACAATCGCTTTGTTCACCTGCGTCCAAGACCGGGGAAATTCTCCGAGGACTGTCTGGACCGTCTCCTCCACTTTTTCTGTGGGCCGAGGGCTGCCTTGATCTTCTTCTGTGTGATTCAGCTGTTCAGGGCATATCTTCAAGTGATTTCTTGAGACTGCCGCTGAAGTTTCTCCTCCATTCTTACTGATGAGGCACACTTTTGTGTTATCGTAAATTGAAGGTAGGACGGTGTATGGCTCAACCTCCCACTGGTCATCTAATTTGTGGACTCGTCTCTTCCTCTTGAGTACCTGTTCTCCAGGTGATAAGGGAACTGCAGGTGCGTGCTGATTGTAAGTTTTCTCCTGCTTTTGTCTCGCCCGGGACAAACTTCTCTCCACACATTCTTGCACCTTGCGGTATTATTGCTGCCGCTCTGTATCCCAATCTGCATCTGGTGATGTCGTCTCTGGTGTTAAAACTCCCATGTCTAAGTCGATAGGTAGCAAACCAGGTCTTGCTCTCATCAGGTACGCGGGTGTACAGTTGGTGGAGTTCACCGGGATGTGATTATATAGGTCCACCAAATCTGGCAACTTCTCTAGCCACAGGCTACGTTCTTCAAGGGGCAACATCTTCAACAGGTCTATTAACACCTGGTTCATCTTCTCACACAACCCGTTGGTCTGAGGATGATACGGCGTCATCCTGATTTTATTGCAGCCGTACAAATTGCAGAATTCCTGGAACACCTCTGCTTCAAAGGTTGGACCTTGGTCGGTAAGCACTCATTCAGGGTAACCGTGCGGGCGACAAAAGTGCTGTTGGAACACTTTGGCTGCCGTCTGAGCTATCTGGTCTTTCACTGGCACTACTACCAAGAACCGGGAGTAGTGGTCTACTATGGTGAGAGCGTAGACATAGCCTGACCGGCTTGGGGCTAGCTTCACGTGGTCCAAGGCTACCAGTTCAAGTGGTTGTTTGGTGATTATGGGCTGCAGGGGAGCCCTCTGGCTATCACGGTCTTTTCGTCTCAGGTTGCATGGACCACATTCTCGACACCATCTCTCGATTGCTTTCCTCATGCCAACCCAGTAGAATCGCTCACGTAGCAGGACTTCTAACTTCTTCCACCCGAAGTATCCTGCTCCATCGTGGTACACTTCTAAGACCTTTGGCGCATCCCGCCTTGGGACTACCACCTGCCAGACCAGTTCGTGTGTCCGGGAGTTGATACTTCTTCAACACAGCTATCCCTCGTAGATGAACAGTTTGCCCTTCTCCTTCCACAACTGTTGGGTCTCCTGTGGAGCATCTGGATCAGGGTGCGAGTCAGCTTGTATCAGCAACTCCTTTACCAGGTGGACAGCCTGGTCGCTGTCTTGCGTTTCTGCCCATCCATGGTGGGGCAATGGTTTGAACGTGGCCTCTCTGTTGGCGGAGCGTTTGTCCCTCACACAGTGGGAGCACTGAGTCACCACATGATGATGAAAAGCGGATAGCTCTATCTCCTCCAGCTCTTCCGGGTCTTCTCCCCCATCTGGCAAGTTGGGAATCCTGGATAGCGCATCAGCATTAGTGTTTTTATGCCCCGCCCGATACTTGATGGTAAACTCGTAGTTAGACAGTCGGGCCATCCATCGTTGCTCTAGGGCACCAAGCTACGCAGTCTCTAGGTACGTCAGCGGGTTGTTATCTGTGATGACTGTAAATCTGGAGGAGGCAAGGTAATGTTTGAAGCGCTCTGTTACAGCCCAGACTATGGCTAAAAACTCCAACTTAAAAGTAACTATAGTTGTCGGGGTTCCTTTCCGTGGGCCTGAGCTTCCTGCTGGCGTAGATAATCACTCTCTCTCTGCCCTGCTGAACCTGGGACAGCACCGCTCCCAATCCCATGTTGCTGGCATCCGTATGGAGTACAAATGGTTGGCCATAGTCGGGGTAGGCCAGGACTTCATCTCCAGTAAGAGCCATTTTCAGTTGAATAAAAGATTTGTCTTCTGGTTTACCCCATTTGAACGGAGGTTTCGGGTTCTTGGCCTTCTTGGACTGGCCCACTAAAAGGTCCTGCATGGGTGCCGCTATCTTGGTGAAACCCTTGATGAACCTCCTGTAGTAGCCTACCAGCCCGAGGAACTGCCGTACTTCCTTGATAGTGGAGGGTCTTGGCCAGTCCTTGATCACAGTGACTTTTTCAGGGTCTGGTGCTACACCTTTGGCGCTTACCACATGACCTAGGTACTGCACCTTGGGCTTCAACAGGTGGCACTTGGACGGCTTTACTTTCAGGCTGTAACCAGATAGGGCTTCGAACACCTCGGCCAGGTGCTCCAGGTGGTCTTCATATGTCTTTGAGTAGACAATTACATCATCTATGTACAGCAGGACGGTTTCGAAGTTTTAGTGTCCTATGCAACACTCCATTAACCGCTGGAAGGTTCCTGGGGAGTTGCAGAGCTCGAATGGCATGCAGTTGAACTCGCTGGGGCCCATTGGTGTTGTAAACGCGGTCTTTTCTCTGTCCACCTCTGCCACAGGAACCTATCAGTACCCACTGGTGAGATCCAAGGTGGAGAAATAGTTAGCTGATCTCAATGCTGCTAAAGATTCCTCAATTCTGGGTAATCAGTAGGAGTCCTTGTAGCGCCCCTGAGGGTTCAACGGCCACAGGAATGCTGCACTTCCTAAATGGAGTGTGGTGTTCCTCCTCTGAGGTAAGCCCGGTGTGATAGTCGTGACCTAGCCTTTTGCATCCAACATCACACTTCTCCACCAGAGGGAGCTAGTATGCACTAGGTGCTGCTCCCCTGGTTACAGGGAGACTGGGGAACACAAAGTGGTAGGAACCAGTTAGTGGGTGTGGGTGGAAGACCAACAAGTTAGTTACGCTTCAAATCTAATATTTAGTTCAAGGCCATCTTGGTTCTTGGTTCTCTGACTGTTCTGGACTGATGCCTGACAGTACTCGGCTGTACTATGGCTGTACCCTGACTGGTGTCAGAACGTGATCTCTTACCCTGAAAGTGGATCCTGTGTGGGTCTGCAGGAGAGGGAGATACGGCCCTAGTCCCTAGGCCTTGGGATGATGGGCAGGCGGGAGATAAGGACTATCTCAGCCCGGTCGAGGACCATGAGCAAGAAGGCCCGGGAGCTCTAGAGTGTGGCTCCACAGCAAATGGGTCCCGGGGAGGATGCAGAGGGAGCGGAGTACGCCACCTGTCCTCGCCTAGCTGATCTATTCAGAGGGATTCTGGCTGCAAGAGGGGTACCAGCCCCCGACACCCGACCTCGTCACTCCAAGTCCTGGTTGGGAAAGCCCGGTAGGCCAAGAGGATCCCACCGGGCATCGGATGGAGAGGAATTGCCACCCGTGCCCTAGTTCTGAGAGGAGCTCAGAGGGAGACCCGGCCTATCTACACACGCACGGGAAAGGGAGAGGTCTGTAGTGCAGGAACACTCTGGTGTAGGGTCCCGACTGAATGCTGGACTTACTCTGAGGTAGTCGGACCCCCATCCCTGGTAGCCACAGGACTCCGCGGGGAGCAGGGAGTCGCCTTCCCGCTGTCGTCTATAAGTGAGTAAAGCCTTGTAAGTTCACCCCTATGACCTCCGGACTGTTCAATCTGCGTCATGCCATGCGACGCGGTGCCCGTACTCCCCGCACTGCTACCCCCCTCCTTCCATCCAGCCTGCCTGCCCCGAGGCCTTGCTCCGCCTGTGGGGAGCAGTGAAAACTTTGGCCGCCGTGACACCAGGTCTCGGCGGACTGCAGCGGCGCTGGTGACCCTTCACCAGGCACCACAGGTGGCGTAGTCGTTAAATAAGCCACTCAACCCAGACGAGCCCACAACATCTTCCTTTTCATGTGATGGCCCTGAGCACGGGTCGGGTCCGGGCCATGGCTGCACTCCATCTCTTCGTCTCAGGACCCGACGCCGAGTCCCCCCATCGCCCAGGGTAAACTCAAAACTAAAAGGGCTCTTTCGAGAATGAGGCGTCACATCCTTATGTGTAATGCGGTTAATCTGCCTGTAATCAACACACATCCTCATTGTACCATCTTTCTTTCTAACGAGAACTAATGGAGCTGCCCAGGGGCTACAACTATCTCTGATCACCCCAGCCTCCTTCATCTCCCGTAACATTCCTTTGGCACATTGATAGTGAGCTGGGGGTACAGGCCAGGACCTCTCTTTAATGGGCAGATGATCTCCCGTGGGGATATGATGTTGGACCCCTTTTACCTGCCCAAAGTCTAGTGGATGTTTGCTGAAGACTCGCTCATATTCTTGGACCACCCGGTATACTCCATGCTTTTGGTGCAAAGGGGTGGAGTCAGTGCCTACTTGTAGCTTCTGACACCAATCCTCCATCTGCCCCTTGGAGCCGTTATCCTCCGCCGGTTTGGATGGAGGCAAGGGTTCCACTGCCTTTATTGCATTGTTACTGACAGTGAACAGCTTAGCAAGGGTAGCATACCGGGGTAAATGGACCTCTTTCTCTCCACAATTCAAGATGCGTATCGGTACTCTCCCCTTGCGGACATCGACTACCCCCCTGGCTGTCAAGATGGTGGGCCTACTATCAGAGTACACAGGTTCTACCAGGGCCTGATAATCTTGACCCCTGAGACCGATTGCTGCCCGACACCATATTAACATTTCACTCCTAGGGTGCATTTCAATGGGGAATGGATCACTCATCCTGACACTGCCAACTTCTCCACCAGACATCTCTACCTGTTGTCTTTTCATCAGGGCTCTGATTTCCTTCTGCAGAACTCGCTGCTGACTGGAACTGGCAGTCTCTGCGACCTGTTGCAACAAAAGAATAATTTCTCCAAGACAATTTTCTATCACATTGGTGCCTAAGGTTATCATAGGATGACTTTCTCTGCAATCAATATCACAATAATCATTCCTTGTGATGGCAATTCTACTTTGCCAACTTTTATGGCCACCTGTTTATACCCCACCTGAGGCAAGGGCTGACCATTGCTGGCATAGATGTTAAGATGTTTATCTGGACTGTGGGTAATGTCTGAATCAGTCCAGTATTGTTTATAAAGGATATATGGCATCGTGGTCACTAGGGACCCAGTGTCCAGCAATGCGTTCATTGGGATGCCATCAAGCACGACAGATAGGACCAGTTGTCCTCCCACGTACTTGTCTTGCCAGCTTTGTGGGCCTGGTCGTCTTACTCCTGGGGGTTGGCCCTCTGCCCCAAGGGTTGCTCGTTTAAATTACAGAATCTTGCGTAGTGCCCCGCCTTTTGTCAGCGGAAGCAGATGGGTTGTCCGTCCTGGTTGTAGCGATCGCTGTTCCTCCCTCTGGTCAGTGGAATTCTTCTCTGACGTCGCCTGGATTGGAAGCCAGCTGGATCTTTTCCTTGGGAAACACTTGCATGGCCTGCACGGTTTTGGTTAACGCAGCCACACTTTTGGTCAGCTCCTGGACCTGAAGGCGTAGGTCTGCAGACGGGTCATTGTCTAGAGTCTGCGCATCAGTCTCCACAGGTGCTGGGGGAAAGGATGCCACCTCCTGTTGGTATGTGATAGCTGGACGCCGGAGGGATGCAGTGCCACTTAGGATTGATTCTCGCAAAAAATTGTGCAAAGTTCAGATCAGGGTTTTGCAGAGCTGTGTCCGGTGAGCGCCAGACTGGAGCCCCTCAATAAACTGCTCAGTTAGCAATCTGTCCTCATCTTGCACACTGTCGGGGTCTACCTGTTTGATGGCTGTACTGATTAGCTGTCCTATGAGGATGCTGACTTTTTGCTCTTCTGACAGGGGGTACACTTTAAACAAACTGCGCAGTCTCTCCTCAAAGTCGGTCAGGGTGTGCGACTACCCTGAGTATTGGGGCAACCACGCCGCCCCCCGGTATATATGGCATTAATAACGGCATTACAGTGGTGGTGGCCGCGCCCGCGGCTGAATCCTCTCTCATGCTGGGCATCTTCCTCCCCTCTAGTGAACCTCAGCCAGGGCCTGGGCATCTGCTGATGTACCAGTATGCTGCTCTGCAGGCGGAAGGATCTCTTACCCGGCGGTTCCGGATCAGGACTTCTTGCTACCCCTCCGCGGGCGGCAAACCACATGATAACACCGTTTAGTTAAGTCTATGGCACACAGGACCCGGTTATACCGGGCTTCGTGAATTCTGTTCGTGACACCAAGTTGACGCGACCCCTGGGCCATGGGGTACTCGGTGCCGGGCCAGTCGTTGCTAGGGGAGATGTCACAGTGGCGGTGACCCGGTCCGTGACCCAGGGCGGTCAGTAAAAAGGGGGATTTTATAGTTTTTATGTATGCAATTCGTGACGCCACCTGTAGTATGCGGCTATAGGTAGCCACCGCTGCAGCACAGGTCCTCTGAAGCTGGTATTTAATGCAGCAGAGTTGGTTTGGCTCTCCACAGGTAGAGCTTAGCTACAGGGCAGTGTAGAAATGTTGTAGATGTTATAGGTGATGCTGGGCGTTGTAGTGCAGGGCTGATGGCGCAGTTAATAATCAGTCCACAACTCAATGGCGGTTTTCTCTTATGTTTACTTGCGGTGATTAGGCAGACCGGGACACGGGTGCTGGCTACAAGTGGAAGTCCGGGCAGCCTGGAAGCAAGTAAGGAATCCACCTCGCCAGGTGGAGTTGTAGGCCTTCCCTTTTGCAGTAATCTCTCTAGCCTTGCTGCTTGCAGCTATGCTGTGGCCCTCGTCCCTGAGTACAACGTCCTTGTTCTCACCCGTATGGCAGGCAGCTCGGGCCTTGCTGATGCGTCTCTCCCACGTGGCGGTGCTGGGCCCTGCGGTGCTGCTAAGCCACCGGGTATCTGGTGGGGCCAGGAGACCTGCAGTCTCCTGCCCTCCGGTTTCTGCTGCTGGGCCTTCGGTGCCCCACAACCTCGGACTCCGGTGTCCGGTCCTTCCATGCTCCTATCCTCAGGGGTGAACTGCCGCACAGCTCCACTCCCTAGATCTCTCCTCTTCAAAGTCCTGACTTCAACTCCTCTCACTAAGTCTCACTAACCCCGCCTCCAAATCCCAGTTGCTAAGGGGAGGAGCTCCTCTTGCTGGTCTGAAGCCAGGAACATGTTGCATGTTAGCATACCTGATTAGGGGACCCCTCCTTGCTACCAGGCATGGCATCACCTCTTGTGAGGGAGGCAATGCTACTGTGGCAATCGGACTCCTGGGGTGCCACACAAGCATCTAATGAGCATGTGCACAGATCATTGTGAATGAAAGTGGAGCAGGTTCAGGTGTGACATCACCTATTGTGATTGATGGATCCTGTGTTATCAGCTTGTATAGAGGTGTTACCTGTCATTGCAATCCTGCCTATGATAATATGGAGCCTTGCTTAAAACTCTTCCTGAAAGGACAGGAAGTATGAGTCAAAAAAGCCCCAGTGACTACTGTGAGAAATGTAAGATTACCATTTTTTTAAAGTATAGATTGTGATATAAATGAAAACATTGAGTTTTTTTAAGTAAATGGATGTAGCACCAAAACCTGTTTAACCCCTTAACAACATTTGCCGTACTAATACGCGTCTGTGCCCTGGGACTTAAGAGCCAGACCCGTATTAGTACGTCATGGCGATCGCGCGCGCACACAGGCTGTCAGTCATAAAAACCCCATATGATTCTGGCATTGCTGTAATCACATCGACCCGAAGAACAAAGTCGTCTAATCACTTATACCGCACAAGGAACAGCGTCAAAAATAAACTCTTGGGTTAGGATTGGGCTAGGGTTAGGGCTGGGTTTGGGGCTAGGGCTGTGCTGGGGCTAGGGTTGTGCTGGGGCTAGGGTTGTGCTGGGGCTAGGGTTGTGCTGGGGCTAGGGTTGTGCTAGGGCTAGGGTTCTGCTAGGGCTAGGGTTGTGCTAGGGCTAGGGTTGTGCTAGGGCTAGGGTTGTGCTAGGGTTAGGGCTGGGGTTGGGATTTTTTTCAAAAGTAAGAAAAAAAGATGACGATATGGCGACTAGTGTTGAGCGCAAGTGCTCGCTACTTGAGTTTGCATCGGGTGCTCTGGTATGCATTGAGTATCGTGGGTATTTGAGTGACATGCTCGAGTCTCTGCCCCATATGCTTCGCGGCCAAAAAACTTTACGGGGATTGCCTACCATGCACGAGCGATCCCCGCATGTTTTTTTTTGGGTGTCTAATAACCGTGAAACATGCGGAGCAGGGACTCGAGCATGTCACTCGAGCACACGCTGTACATGGTGCATACCTGAGTACCCGATGCAAACTCAAGTAGCGAGCACTTGCGCTCAAGAATAATGACAACTTATTCAATATGATGACCTAATGTAAACAAATTCTGTGCCGTACCTCTGGGTTCAAAATGTTCACTATACACCTTAATAAAATCCTTGAGGGGTATAGTTTCCAAAATGGGGACACTTGTGGGGGAGCTCCACTGTTTAGGCACATCACGGGCTCTCCAAATGCGACATGGTGTCCGCTAACAAATTGAATGGAAAATCGGCTCAATTTGTTAGCGGATATCATGTTGCATTTGGAGAGTCCCTGTGTGCCCAAACATTGGAGCTCCCCCACAAGTGACCCCATTTTGGAAACTAGACCCCCCAAGGCACCTTTATAGATGCATAGTGAGCACTTGGAACCCCAGGTGCTTCTCAAATTGATTCATAAAAATGAAAAAGTGTTTTTTTTTTCACTTTTTCATTTTTACGAATCAATTTGTGAAGCACCTGGGGGTTCCAAGTGCTCACTATGCATCTATAAAGGTGCCTTGGGGGGTCTAGTTTCCAAAATGGGGTCACTTGTGGGGGAGCTCCAAAGTTTGGGCACAGAGGGGCTCTCCAAACGCAACGTGGTGTCCGCTAACAATTTGAGCCGATTTTCCATTCAATTTGTTAGCGGATATCATGTTGCATTTGGAGAGTCCCTGTGTGCCCAAACATTGGAGCTCCCCCACAAGTGACCCCATTTTGGAAACTAGACCCCCCAAGGCACCTATTTAGATGCATAGTGAGCACTTGGAACCCCAGGTGCTTCACAAATTGATTCATAAAAATGAAAAAGTGTTTTTTTTTTCACTTTTTCATTTTTACGAATCAATTTGTGAAGCACCTGGGGGTTCCAAGTGCTCACTATGCATCTATAAAGGTGCCTTGGGGGGTCTAGTTTCCAAAATGGGGTCACTTGTGGGGGAGCTCCAAAGTTTGGGCACACAGGGGCTCTCCAAACACAACATGGCGTCCGCTAATTATTCAAGCAAATTTTACAATCAAAAAGTCAAATGGCGCTCCTTCCCTTCCGAGCCCTGCCGTGCGCCCAAACAGTGTTTTTTCCCCAAATATTGGGTATCTGCATGCCCAGGGGAAATTGCACAACAAATTTTGGGGTCCATTTTTTCTTGTTACCCCTGTGAAAATAAAAAAAAATGGGTCTAAAGTAACATTTTTGTGAAAAAAGTTAAATGTTCATTTTTTTCTTCCACATTCAAAAAATTCCTGTGAAGCACCTGAAGGGTTAATAAAGTTCTTGAATGTGGTTTTGAGCACCTTGAGGGGTGCAGTTTTTAGAATGGTGTCACTTTTGGGTATTTTCTGTCATAAAGACCTCTCCAAGTGACTTCAAATGTGATGTGGTCCCTAAAAAAATGGTTTTGTAAATTTTGTTGGAAAAATGAGAAATCGCTGATCAACTTTTAACCCTTATAGCTCCCTAACAAAAAAAAATTTTGGTTCCAAAATTGTGCTGATGTAAAGTAGACATGTGGGAAATGTTATTTATTCACTCTTTTGTGTGACATATCTCTCTGATTTCAGGGCTTAAAAATTCAAATTTTGAAAATTGCAAAATTTTCAAAATTTTTGCCAAATTTCCGTTTTTTTCACAAATAAACGCAAGTGATATCGAAGAAATTTTTCCACAATCATGAAGTACAATATGTCACGAAAAAACAATCTCAGAATCAGGGGGATCCGTTGAAGCGTTCCAGAGTAATTACCTCATAAAGTGACAGTGGTCAGAATTGTAAAAATTGGCCCGGTCATTAACGTGCAAACCACCCGCGGAGCTTAAGGGGTTAAACTATAAACAACTGGGTCAGAGCATTTACAAAATGTCAAGACTTGTGAGGTATCATTGATATTAATTTGTTAGTAGCACCTATTAAAAGTGGTCCCAGAAGAATAACCATGGGGAGATGAGCATGAATTGAAACATTTTGAGATTTGATTCATGGTTTGATAAAAAAAATCTTTTCTGGCACCATCTCCCACACTACTGAAGCATTGGAGGAAGGTCTAACTTAAAGGGGTATTCCCATCTCCAAGATCCTATCCCAATTTGTAGTAGGTCTAATAATAATAATATTAGCAAATACTTCCCATTAGAATTCTAGTATAGTTTTTCCAATTCGCTATGTCTCTTTCCTCATGTGCAGGACAATGCAGGACCTTAGATATCCGTGTAGACCTTAGATACTACATTTCTAAATGGAGGTATTGCTAATATAATTATTTTTACACCTAATACATATTGGAATAGGATCTTGGAGATGAGAATACCCCTTTAATTTTGCGTAATGGCCTCCAGCTATGACATCTTATAGGTTATCATACCTTGTATGAGGGATCAGTACCTGGGCCATCTAAGATCACTGGTCCAAAGCAGATCACAGTATGTACAGCAGAGTCATTTTCCATCTTCAGAGTCACAGGGTAAATTATTCCCTGCAGCAGAGTTTAATCTCTTATAGTTAACAGGGTTCTCTCTTTCTTTCTCATGAAGAGTGTTAGTTCTTATTGTGCAGAAGGGTCTTCTCTCTCTCTCTCTCCTGTAGAGTGTGAGCTCTTAAGGTCAGCGGAGTACTCTCACTCTCTCGCCTCTCCCCTACATGTATTTTCCATTATCATATTGCTGTGTTCATTTATCGAATATGCCCTCTGGGCACTATTTTTTTCTCTAATCACCCATTGTATTCGAGATTACTACTATCATTTTTGTAAGCTATTTTTGTCTTTTTTATTATTGTTTGTAATGAATTATATTTCCCGACAAGATCTTACATTGTTCTTTATCTTCTACAGCCAACTGAAGAAGGTCATCATGACCGAAACGTTTTGTTGTAATATTGCTGTGTGTTTATCATGCTAAAATAAATTTTCACATATAAAGGACGTTTTGAGTCCCGAGGTTTCTTGAACTGTGTCCTAAAGGGTTCGGCCCCTGCTCGAGCACCTACAAAGGGAGTGCAGTGATATTTATTTTCACTTATCTGGTGAAGACATGGCATCAGGATGCACTATGTAATGAAAGCTAGCAGGTGGAGGCACCATGATGCTCTGGACAATATTATGCTAAGAAACCTTAAAGGGATTTTCCCACGAGCGAAAGTTAATTTTAATAATTGTCGGTGTCTGACCATGTACGGAACATACCACAGCTCCTGGGCAGGGGAGGAAGCAAAAAACAATACAGACATTACAGCACGGGATCGCAGAGGGTTTATTTTGTGAGGTAAAATATTTCACTGCCTGTTTTTAAACAATTTTTTACCTCACAAAATGAATCCTCTGCGATCCCGTGCTGTAATGTCTGTATACTCTTTTGCTTCCTCCCCTGGCCAGGAGCTGTGGTACGATCAGACCATGTTCCGTACACGGTCAGACACAGACAATTTTTAAAATGAACTTTTGTTTGTGGGAAAACCCCTTTAAGTCCTGCCTAAAAATTAGCAGATCTGGCGAGATATGATTTCTCCAAATACGGTTCACGGCACACGTCCTTTCTGACCCTGCGCTCTGCAGCTTCATGCTAGACCAGGACTTCCGGGCGTGACTAGACCTAAGACAACCCAATAGATATGCAAACAGGGTCGTCCTGATCCTAGTTGTGGTCGGAATTCCCGACCAAAAATGTGCGTCGTGGCTCATGTTGTGACTGACCTTACTGTGAACTTACAATGCACATTCACGTGAGATGTCCCAGGCCTAGATGCGAGTGAAAGTCCCGGCTTAGAGTGCATGACTATGCCCAAGACATCTTTGTGCATGCATGTTGTAAGGTCGCAGCAATTTCGTGACATCACCGCGCGTGCCATGGCCATACAAAACACACTTTACTCAACACTTTCAGCTGTGACTAGGCTGGGTAATCCCAGGCATAGTAAAATTCCCAGCCTAGAATGAAGATTCAACACTCATTGAAGGTAAGAAGATATACTGAGGACCATACAGACTAACAAGCAGCAGTGGTGGCCAAAGAGGAGAGGTGAGTTTTAGTTTTTTTCTCTAAATCTATAAGTTTCAGCAAAATGTTGTATGTGTAAACTTGGAATAGATCACATAAACACCAGAGCAAACCCAGAGAATAAACATGCACTTACCCTAAAGACATTAGTGTCAAAAGTGTACACAAAGATAAATGAAATATAGCTCGTGGCCAAGTAAAAAATCTGGAATAAAATGTCCTTGACCAATATCATGTATCAGTATCATTTTCTGTGCTATTGATATTCTTTCTGTGATGAGTTTGTCAGTGTTGAACATAAACTGCTCTGAGGTGATAGGTTCATCTTTCATAAAGGGTCTTTGAAGAGTGGATCTGCACAGATGGAAGATACAAGTGCACAATGTGGTTGATGAGACATTATAACTAAAGTCCAATGAACTGAGCCAATTGTAGTTTGCTGAATATGGAATGATTTAGTATCCCATGTGGCCTGAAATGAGTTTGTTCATGTACATGATGACCTGGCTGTTCAGGAGTTATATGTAAAGCTCTAAATAAAGCCTCAAGATTTTAGCCCTTTACCGACATCCACCATACATGTACAGTGCAAGTCAGTAGTGGGTGTATAGAGCGATCTCAAGCAGTGAGCTGGCTCCATACCTGGTAGGTGTTACAGGTGGTACAGCCAGGATCATCTGCTTTTAACAGCCACTGGTTGAGTGGAGCGCTGTCAGTGACTGTTAACCTGTTAAATGCTGCTGTCAATCTCTGACAGTGGCATTAACAGAGTGCATCATTGAGTGTGTCATTTTATGCACCTATCGGCGAATATGACAAAGTGATCAATTTGCAAAGTGAGGGGGCATAACTGAAGTCACCTTATTTAAATACAAAGTGTATTTTTTGTTTTCTGGCAACTAAACCACAAAAATATATACTACAGGTATGATTTGTATAGGGGCTAAGTCCCCCAAAATTCTGTATAAGTGATTTAATTAGCGCTTTTGGGGTGACAGACTCCCTTTAATGTGAGTAAATGCATTGGCAACAAAATTTGAATACGATCGATGAGAAAGATTACTTACTTGTATTACCATGGCCATGTACAGATAATATTTAAAATGTACATTTAAAGAAGACCTTTCGGCAGTGTCTGCAAGTGAAACAGGTCACATAATAAATTAGTGGCTGCAGGGCTGAATAAAATCTAGTTTTTTTTATTTTAATTTCTGATCACAGTTATGGAGATAGTAGCTTGTAAAGTTTCATTAGAAACACCTCTGCATCTGCAGCTCTCATTCCATGGCATTGTCAGCTCTGCTGACAGTGACGCGGAATAAGAGCTGCAGATGGAGGCATGTTTTTAATGTAGTATGATCATTGATCAGAGCATGACTGTGTATCATTACATGTCTACATGTCTCACACAGTGAAAGCTGTGTCTAACATTCTATGGGGATATGTTCTTTTTTTTACCTGCATGATGCATCATGCTTCAGCCAAAGTATTAATCTCAGCTAGCACCCCTTGGTTGAAGGAGAAATTGGGTAAAGTTTAGCAACTAATATCTCCGCAACCAAGATGAGAAATTAGAAAATAAAAATTATGTTTTATTCAGCTTTGCAATCACTGCTAAAACTGGTAAAAGATCCTCTTTAAAGGGGTAGTCTCGAATTCTTAAATTGCTTTTATTAGTTAGATAGCATTAAAATAAGCCAGTGTGCAATTGACTTTCTTTTTCTCTATGCTGTCATTCTCCTGCAATGAGAACTTTTATCTTTTACAGTGTACATCTGGTTTTCATGGAGCTGGGCCAAGCACTGGCAAAGAGTGCACAGTAGTTGCATTCCAGGAGATGGGTTAACTCTTATCATCCCAGTCAGCTCTCTACCGCCCATTGATTTATATACAACAGTTAGCTGCTCACCTCTCAACCCTATCCTCTCATCTTCTGAAGAGATACTGAAGCACCCCCTGGGCCTTGGGGTACCCGGTGCCGGGCCTATGGATGCCGGTATGGGGGATATCATGGTGGCTGGCCCGGTCCGTGACCCAGGGAGGTCAGTAAAAAGGGGAATTTATTATAGGGGATTTGGAAAGTTCGTGACGCCACCTGTGGAATGCGGCTAAGGGGTGCCGCCGCTGCGGAGCAGCCCTCTGGAGCTGGTGTTACGGCAGCAGGGATGGTGTGGCTCTCCACAGGTAGAGCTAGCTCCAGGGCAGCGTGGGGTGTAATGGATGGTGGTGCAGGGGAGAGACGGTAGGACGGTCCCGGAGGAAAGACGGACACTCACACGGGGGTAAGCTTCAGTACCTTTACTGGTGATGATGCAGGCACGGTCCAGGGTACTCCAGACGAAGGGCGCACTTTTGGACTCTCCCCAGTGAGCGGGTATAGGGCCTCCTGATCTGTTGCTTTACTCGCTAAGCTTCTGGCCTGCCTGGAACTAGGCCTAGCTTGGTTACTGTCTCTCTCTTTGCACCTGCTGACCTGGTGGTAGGGCCTTCTCTTGGAGATCACTCTCCCTGGAAGCTGGGGCCTCCGTGACTCCTAGCCCTGGTACTGTAATCAGCGTTTGGTGAACCTGGGACCTGTTGTCCTCCAGGGGTTCCGGTGGTCCCTACTGGGTATATAGGGTCCCCGTAAGCGCAGACCAAGTGTCCGGTATATATATCGGGGTGAGCCTGGTATGCTCCTCTGCCCCCTTGCTACTTCTTCCTTCTCCTCTCGCCTTCGGCCCACTCAGAGCCCTCACTAGGCCTTCACACGTGCTGTAGGCCTTGGCTCGCCTAAGCACAGCAGCCAGCGTGCTGCCTCTTTGCTGCTCTCTGAGCGTCAGCACGCTCTCTGCTCAACTCTGAGCTCTGTCCCTCTCTGTGTCTGAGAGACTAACTCCAACTCACCGAACTGCCTGGCTCCACCCTCCCTATATATATCCCTAACTGGCTCCCTCTGCTGGTTTGAGGTGGTAGGGTGGAGGTGTGTGAATGTAATGAGGGCCTCTTGTGGAGAAGTCTATCCATGCACCCTTCTGGGTTCTGTGGCACCAGTGCGCAGCAGGGCGCCACAATGCAGTTATAATTCTTGCAAAATACTCTGAGAGCAAGTCTTATAATCACAGCACTCTGCTCTGGTTGTCTGGAGCTGTGTTCTTGTCAAATCCCCTGTTATTTCCATTTGGAAATCCAGTGATAAAACTGAACATACTTCAGAGCAAACCACTGATAGCTGATTGTGTTTCAGAAGAACTTGTGCTGATATTTAAAGTTTCTATTAATACTACAGGTCTGTTGTTTACCAGAACTGTCACTCAAGGATTACAAAAC
This sequence comes from Phyllobates terribilis, assembly GCF_046119375.1. Lineage (NCBI taxonomy): Eukaryota > Metazoa > Chordata > Amphibia > Anura > Dendrobatidae > Phyllobates > Phyllobates terribilis. The sequence goes on along the minus strand of NW_027362761.1, from coordinate 418,424,744 downwards.
CAGGAAGGAAAGAGACTGCATTGCTTTGAGCTGCTCAAGAGACAATTTGAGAATGCTCCTTTAAGCCATGAAGATGTGGCACCCCTGAGGGTTCGACCGCCACAGGGATGCTGCACCTCTTCAATGGGGTGTGGTATCCCTCCTTCGAGGTAAGAACGGTGCAATGGTCAGGACCCCACCTCTACATCCAACACCACACTTCTCCCACCAATAGGGGGGGCTAATAGGCACCAGTGTGCTGCCCCTCCCTGGATAATGGGAGACTGGGGAACCAAAAGATAGGGGGAACCATGTAGAGGGTGAGGGTGGAGGACGCACATTTAGGTTACAATTAATAATTCATATTTAATAAACAGCCATCTTGGGCTCATGGTCTTTGATTGTGGTCTTCATCACTGAACGTGGCTTTCTGTGTGAACCTGCAGTTGATGGGGACACGGTCCTCGTACTCCGGCCTTGAGTCGAGGAGCGGGTTTGAGTTAACGGCTGTCTCATCCCGGTCAAGGTCCCTGCCCAAGAAGGCCTGGAGCTTAGGAGTGTGGCTCCATCGCAAAAGGATCCCAGGGGGATGCAAACGAAGCGGTGTACGCCACCTGTCCTCGCTATTCTGGCCTAGTCAGAGGGATTCCGGCTGCAAGAGGGGTACCGGTCCCCGACACCTGACTTTGCTACTCTATGTCCTAGTCAGGGAAGCCCGGCAGGCACAGAGGATCCCACCGGGTAACGGAAGGAGCGGAGTCGCCACCCGTACCCTTGTTCTGAGCGTAGTCCAGAGGGAGACCCGGCCTTTCTACACACACACAGACAGGAGAGGACTCGGTCTGAAGTCTAGGAACACTCTGGTGCGGGGTCCTGATTAAGCACTTGAATTACTTGGAGGTTGTCGGACCGTTGCTGGTGACCGCAGAACTCCTCGAGGTGCAGGGAGAAGCCTTGCAGCTGCACGCTCTACCGTGAGTAAAAACTCTGGAAGTCGACCCCTATGGCCTCTGGACTCTTTATTTCTGCACCTCACCGCGCCAGACCTCCTTCACTATGACTCCCTCCATCCTCGTCTCTGCCCTGAGGCCCTGCGCCGCCTGTGGGGAGTAGTATCAACGTCGGCTGCCACAACATCCCGCCTCAGAGGACTGCTGCAGCGCTGGTGGCCTTCACCAGGTACCACAGGTGGTGTAGTCGATAGCAACCACTCAACCCTGATAGCCCGTACACCCTTTTTAATGTGACGGCCCTGGTCACGGAACGAGTCCAGGCCACGGCTACAACCCCACCAAACATCTGACCCGGCTCCGAGTAACCCCCCATCTTCCCAGGGTAGGGCTGCGAGCGTCACAAAGACCTTACCTCTCTCTTGTTAGACCAAGTGGCATAAATAAGAGCTTAAATGGAAGGGATTAGAGTTATCTCTACACTTGACTGTTAGAGCCAGGTGTCAGCTGATAAGCTGCAAGTCTTGCTGCTCACATAGCCATCACTGTGTTTTAATAGTACAGAGGCTCATGGGAACTACATAGAGCTACTTAAATTCAGGATGTAGCAGTTTCAAGAAAGAAAATTAAAAAAGTTCACGGTTTGAATACCAAGGCAACTTAATAAGTAGGAATGAAATAATTAGAATAATTAGCAATGATGACTACAAAAGTCCGAACTTAAATCCTATACCCAGAGACAGTGCTGCAAGGCTTTGCATATCAAAATAATTTCTGCTGTATGAACTGTCGACAAGATGTACTATGAGTCTCTGCTTGTAGCATCATATATTGAATTCAGTTGTAAAAGTGAAAATTCAGGGAATTAATATTGCCTAATCTCTTATCAATCAAGTTGTTCAGTGAGTCTACTGCATTCATCAGTCCTTTTCAAGGGATATTTTTCAAGCAGCAGACGGAGTAGAGATGTTCATAATCTGATTTGTAATCTCTATTCCATCTGCATGCGGAAAAACCTCATCTTGCCGTGTCCCAACACTGCTAAATGTACATTGTGTGCTGCTTCAGCAAATAATTTTCATTGGTCATTCCTTGTTCGATCTCATCTTGTGTATAATAAATGAATAAATAAAAAAAACTAACTACAATATATTGGAAATAATGACAGTTTAATATGTAAATAAATTACTGAAATATTTGCATTATGCATTTCTAAAGGACATCAGCAGAAATGTGTTTATCCTTCTAGGATGTAATTTATTCTAGAAATATGTATATCTAACCAAAATAGCTGTAAAAAAAATCAAATGCTTAGAAAATACAGTTTGACAAATTTAGTAAAAATATTTCATCATTTACTCTGTATGGTTGTTCAGGTTAAAAAATATGGCCGATAATTACAGTGTAAAATAAATAATTTCCTAGTCCTCTCTTTTTAAAACTCCTGCTGCTTCAGCAGTGCACCCGTGCTACCACTGTCTCCTAGCGCCCCTATAAATCATAAAAATAGTTTATCTAATGTGTTAATCTTTATTCAATGAGAAACTGACATTTAACTCAGGTTAAATAGTAGTCAGTAGTGTTGAGCGAGCATGCTCGACACTGCTCGGTACTCGCCCGAGCATCTCACTACTCGGGATGTTCGGCGAGCACCGAGCATTTCCGGGTTACTCGGGCGGGAGCTTGGGTCTCCGCCCTGCACGTTTGGCACTCTTTACAGAGCCAATGAACATGCAGGGATTGCCAGCCAGTCACTGGAATGCCGCAGCCATGTTGTTTGCGGCATTACAGTGATTGACTGGCCGCACAGCGTCACCTCGAGTATTTAAAACCGGGCGCCGCCATCATGGACACAGTCGCTCCGGATCAGACAGTGTAGGGAGAGTGCTGCTGAGTTAGGGAGAGATATATAGTGCAAAATAGGTAGTGTAGGGTCTCTAAAGCCTGCCAAATCAAACATACAGTCCTTCTCAGGACTAATATCCATCCCAGATATCAGGCAGGCAGGCTGTATAGGAAACGCAGTGGCTATACCAGCAAACGCTGCAATACAGTCCTGTGTGCTCCTGTTGGTCAAATTGCTAGACTTATCCCCCGGTCTCAGGGGCCAGGACAAATCCTTTTTTTTTATCTCAATCCTGTATTTTTTTTTTTCCTCAGTCAGACTGTACAAATACGCATCTTATTAACCTTTTGGTATTCCCCCCCCCCAAAAAAAAGTGTGTTTGTGACTGTTCAGACACCAATATATCTGCTTAAAAGAGTCTGGTGTAGGCCAGAGAAATAGAACTGTGGTTTTGCAGTTCCACTGGTCAAATCTCTGTATTATCCTGCTTTTGGCATTTTTTGCCATAAAAAAAACCTGTAATAGTGTCTCCCTGACTGGTCAGACACCAATATATCTGTTTAAAAGAGTCTGGTGTAGGCCAGAGAAATAGAACTGTGATTTTCGTCTTCCACGGTTCTAATATCCTTTTTATTACCCTTTTTCCATTGATAGTGCGAGTGTAAGCTATTTTACTTCATGGGCATGGTGCGTGGCAAGGGACGTGAAACTGAACGTTCTGGTGATGGTGCATGCAGAGGACGGGGCCGAGGCCCAGATGAAAATGCGCCACAACCAACAGCCGCATCTTCTCGCTCCCACTTCTTGACCGAATTACTAGGGAAGCACACTACAACACCAGTATTGCAAACTGATCAGTGTGAACAGGTTATTAATTGGATAGCAAATAATACTTCCAGTAACCTGGGCACCACCACCTCCGGTCTTTCTTCCACACGATCAAGTTTTAGTAGCCGTGAGTCTCGACCGCATACTCCTCCTCACCCTGATACTCCTTCCTCCCACCATGCCGAGTGTCGTCAGACAGCAACTGATCGCACACTTGGACACTCTGAAGAGCTGTTCACTGGTCCATTTCCATATTTGGGCCCCTCGCCTGCTCCACTTGAAGTGGTGGAAGAGGAGATCCCATGTAGCGATGCCCAAATATTTGAACAGTCACGGCCACAGGAAGTCGACGTTGGCAATTTGTCACAAGAGGTGGACGATGACGAGACACAATTGCCACGAAGTGAGGAGGAGGATCGTGGTGCGCAAGTGGAAGAGGAGGAGGTGGTGGATGATCTAGTAACTGACCCAACATGGCAGGAGGACACGCAGAGTGAGGCCAGAAGCACACAGGGGGAGCGAGGCAGAGTACCCAAGCAGGCAGGAAGAAGCAGTGTGGTGGCCGCACATAGAAGGAGGGCAACAGTTCCCCGTAACACCAACACAAGGGATGTTGCCAGTACAACCGGTAGGTCTTCCAGAGTCTGGAATTTTTTTAAAGACTCTGCTGATAACCCCAAAAAGGCCATTTGTACCACCTGCCATGCCAGCATCAGCAGGGGTGACAAAACTACCAGCCTGACCACCACCAGCATGATCAGGCACATGTCAGCAAAGCACCCAACTTTGTGGGGCGAACCCCAGGGTCCACGACCAGTGTCAGCGGGTGTCACCACTGCTTCTTCCGCTGCTGTGCGTGTAATAGAACCCCCTGTTGTGCGTGCAAGGCAATCCCCTGTCCATACTGCATGCAAAGATGCCCCCTCCTGTCAGTCTTCACTTGTTATGGCAGTTTCTCAAGAAACGGCATCAACGTCCATGTCCACGTCTCACCGCAGCGTTCAATTGTCCATATCCCAGAGCTTTGAACGAAAGCGCAAATTCGCAGCCAATGCCCCACAGGCCACAGTCCTAAATTCGCACATTTCACGACTGCTTGCGTTGGAAATGCTGCCTTTTCGGCTGGTGGAGACGGAATCCTTCCGCAACCTTATGGCGGTGGCCGTCCCTCGGTACTCGGTCCCCAGCCGACACTATTTTGCCCGGTGTGCCAACCCCGCACTACACAAGCACGTGTCCCAAAACATCTGCCGTGCCCTCAACAACGCAGTTACTGGGAGAGTCCACCTGACAACGGACACGTGGACAAGTGCTTGTGGCCAGGGACGGTACATCTCCCTGATGGCACATTGGGTAAACGTAGTGGAAGCCGGGACCCATCCTCCCCACACCGAGGATTGCGGGCCCTATGTCAGTCAGAGTTGCCCCCACAGTGTACAGCTCCTGCGCATCATCCTCCTCCTCCTCATGTTCAGCCTCCATCTCAGATATCACCACATCAGTTACAAGCTGGAAGCACTACAGTACTGCCTCAGCCAAGCGGCAACAGGCTGTGCTGAAATTCATAAGCTTAGGTGAGAAACCTCACACTGCTTGTGAGTTGTGGACAGCTGTGAAAGTGTAGGCAGATCTGTGGCTGAGACCGCTGAACCTACATCCAGGCATGGTCGTGTGTGACAATGGCCGTAACCTGGTGGCGGCTCTGAGGCGAGGTGAGATCACACACGTACCATGCCTGGCTCATGTGCTTAACCTCGTGGTTCAGCGGTTTCTTAAATCATACTCCGAACTGCCAGATCTGCTCTTCAAAGTACGCCGCCTGTCAGCTCATTTTCGGAAGTCGGCTACAGCTTCCGCCGCCCTTGCTGTGTTGCAGCGTTTGCAGCTTCCGGCACACCGACTGGTGTGTGATGTCCAAACACGTTGGAACTCTACCCTCCACATGTTGCAAAGGATTTGTGAGCAGAAGAGAGCAGTTGTGGAGTACCAGATGCAACAAGGCCGTCGATATTCAGGTCACACTCCACACATATAACCTCAGGAGTGGACCTGGATGTCTGACATATGTACCATCCTGACAAACTTTGAGGAGTCCACCAAGATGGTGAGTGGCGATGACGCCATCATTAGTGTCAGCATCCCACTTGTCTGTCTTTTGCAATGTTCTCTGCAGAGAATTAAAGAGGAGGCATTGCAGCCAGAGTATGATCAGATGGATCAAGAAGCCGTAATGGGCTATTACACACAGCCCAGCCTCATCTCATCCCAACGTACATTGAGGGACAATGAGGGAGAGGAAGAGGAGGAGGAAGAACAGGAGCTGGTATCATGCGCTATAGACGGTAGTACCTGTACAACTGTCATACAGTCGGTTCAGCGTGGGTGGCCTGAGGACAGGGGGGGAGGAGGAGTAGGAGGAGGAGAGCATAGCCAGTCGTCATCTTGGTGAGGACACGAAAGTCTTGCCCATTACCAGTCTGGCACGCATGGCTGACTTTATGTTACGCTGCCTTAACCGTGACCCTCGCGTTGTCAAAATGTTTGGTGACAGTCATTACTGGTTGGTGGCACTTTTAGACCCCCGCTACAAGGAGAACTTTCACTCTCTTATTCCTGAGGTGGAGAGGTCTACAAAAATGAGGCAGTACCAAAAGACCCTTGCTGCAGAACTGTTAAAAAAAATTCCCATCTGAACACGCTAGCGGCAGAGGTCACAGTTCGTTGACCAACCAAGGCGTACAGGCGAGAGAGACGCAACTCCAATCCAGCAGAGGCAGGGGAACACTGTCAACATTCTGGGACAGTTTTCTGAGACCCGCCCAGCTTACAGGCCCTGAGGAGCGGGGTACTCTCACAAGGAGTGGAAAGTTTCAAAAGAGGGAGTACCATGCCGACCGTACCAGCGTCCTCCGTGATTCCTCTGTGCCTTTTAATTATTGGGTATCCAAGCTGGACACTTGGAATGAACTTACTCTGTACGCCTTGGAGGTCCTTGCCTGCCCTGCCGCTAGCGTGTTATTGGAGCGTGTTTTTAGTGCTTCTGGGGGAATTATAACTGATAAGAGCACTCGCCTGTCAACTGACAATGCTGACAAACTGACCCTTATCAAAATGAACAAGGGCTGGATTTGGCCAGACTTCTCATCACCACCAAATGAAAGCAGAGTAACATAAAGTCAAATTCACTGTGTTATTTCAGGAGGTGTATTCCCATGCACGGCTTCACACCCACACATGGTTATACGCTTCCTCATTTCGGCTCTTTTTTGCTCTTCTCCTTATCCTCAGCCTCCACCACCACTATACCACCAGGGTGACCGTGGTCCGTGATGCTAGCATTGCAAATTCCTCCATCCTAATTTTTTGGCAGCTTTTGCTTGGAAGGCATAGGCAAAGACTATGGGAGACCAACTCCCCAATAATGGGAAAAATGTTTTTAATATGCTGTACTGCATGGCTCTTGTAAGGGGCATTATACCGTCTTGTTAAGCTACTGTGACCTCCACCACTCTTCCAAGGGGCATTAAAATCATCTTGTTAAGCTACTCTGACCTCCATGTCTCTTCCAAGGGCCATTAAAACCGTCTTGTTAAACCACTCTGACCTCCACGTCTCTTCCAAGGGGCATTAAAACCGTCTTGTTAAGCTACTGTGACCTCCACCACTTTTCCAAGGGGCATTAAACCCATCTTGTTAAGCTACTGTGACCTCCACCACTTTTCCAAGGGGAATTAAAACCGTCTTGCTAAACCACTCTGACCTCCATGTCTCTTCCAAGGGGCATTAAAACCGTCTTGTTAAGCTACTGCGACCTCCACCACTTTTCCAAGGGGCATTAAAACCGTCTTGTTAAGCTACTGCGACCTCCACCCCTTTTCCAAGGAGCATCAAAACCCTCTTGTTAAGCTACTGCGACCTCTACCACTTTTCCAAGGGGCATTAAAACCGTCTTGTTAAGCTACTGCGTCTTCCACCATTCTTCCAAGGGGCATTGATATTGTCTTTTTATTCCACGGCGACCACCACTCTTCCAAGGGGCATTGATATTGTCTTTTTATTCCACTGTGACCTCCACGTCTCTTCCAAGGGGCATTTAAACCGTCTTGTAAAGCTACTGTGACCTCCACCACTCTTCCAAGGGGCATTAAAACCGTCTTGATAAGCTACTGCGACCTCCACGTCTCTTCCAAGGGGCATTAAAACCGTCTTGTTAAGCTACTGCGACCACCACCACTTTTCCAAGGGGCATTAAAACCGTCTTGTTAAGCTACTGCGACCTCCACTTCTTTTCCAAGGGGCATTGATATTGTCTTTATATTCCACTGCGACCGCCACCATTCTTCCAAGGGGCATTAAAACTGTCTTGTTAAGCTACTGTGACATCCACGTCTCTTCCAAGGAGCATGAAAACCGTCTTGTTAAGCTACTGCGACCTCCACCACTTATCCAAGGGGCATTAAAACTGTCTTGTTAAGCTACTGCGACCTCCACCATTGTTCCAAGGGGCATTAAAACCATCTTGTTAAGCTACTGCGACCTCCACCACTTTTCCAAGGGTCATTGATATTGTCTTTATATTCCACTGCGACCGCCACCATTCTTCCAAGGGGCATTAAAACTGTCTTGTTAAGCTACTGTGACATCCACGTCTCTTCCAAGGAGCATGAAAACCGTCTTGTTAAGCTACTGCGACCTCCACCACTTATCCAAGGGGCATTAAAACTGTCTTGTTAAGCTACTGCGACCTCCACCATGCTTCCAAGGGGCGTTAAAACCATCTTGTAAAGCTACTGCGACCTCCACCACTTTTCCAAGGGGCATTGATATTGTCTTTTTATTCCACTGCGACCTCCACCATTCTTACAAGGGGCATTAAAACCGTCATGTTAAGCTACTGCGACCTGCGCATCTCTTCCAAGGGGCATTAAAACCGTCTTGTTAAGCTACTGCGACCTCCACCACTTTTCCAAGGGGCATTAAAACCGTCTTGTTAAGCTACTGCGACCTCCACCACTTTTCCAAGGGGCATCAAAACCGTCTTGTTAAGCTACTGCGACCTCCACCACTTTTCCAAGCGGCATTAAACCCATCTTGTTAAGCTACTGTGACCTCCACCACTTTTCCAAGGGGAATTAAAACCGTCTTGTTAAACCACTCTGACCTCCATGTCTCTTCCAAGGGGCATTAAAACCGTCTTGTTAAGCTACTGCGACCTCCACCACTTTTCCAAGGGGCATTAAAACCGTCTTGTTAAGCTACTGCGACCTCCACCCCTTTTCCAAGGAGCATCAAAACCGTCTTGTTAAGCTACTGCGACCTCCACCACTTTTCCAAGGGGCATTAAAACCGTCTTGTTAAGCTACTGCGACTTCCACCATTCTTCCAAGGGGCATTGATATTGTTTTTTTATTCCACTGCGACCTCCACCACTCTTCCAAGGGGCATTGATATTGTCTTTTTATTCCACTGTGTCCTCCACGTCTCCTCCAAGGGGCATTTAAACCATCTTGTAAAGCTACTGTGACCTCCACCACTCTTCCAAGGGGCATTAAAACCGTCTTGTTAAGCTACTGCGACCACCACCACTTTTCCAAGGGGCATTAAAACCGTCTTATTAAGCTACTGCAACCTCCACCACTTTTCCAAGGGGCATTGATATTGTCTTTTTATTCCACTGCGACCTCCACCATTCTTCCAAGGAGCATTAAAACTGTCTTGTTAAGCTACTGCGACCTCCACGTCTCTTCCAAGGAGCATGAAAACCGTCTTGTTAAGCTACTGCGACCTCCACCACTTATCCAAGGGGCATTAAAACCGTCTTGTTAAGCTACTGCGACCTCCACCATTCTTCCAAGAGGCATTAAAACCATCTTGTTAAGCTACTGCGACCTCCACCACTTTTCCAAGGGGCATTGATATTGTCTTTTTATTCCACTGCGACCTCCACCATTCTTCCAAGGGGCATTAAAACCGTCTTGTTAAGCTACTGCGACCTCCACGTCTCTTCCAAGGGGCATTAAAACTGTCTTGTTAAGCTACTGCGACCTCCACCACTTTTCCAAGGGGCCTTAAAACCGTCTTGTTAAGCTACTGCGACCTCCACCACTTTTCCAAGGGGCATCAAAACCGTCTTGTTAAGCTACTGCGACCTCCACCACTTTTCCAAGGGGCATTAAAACAGTCTTGTTAAGCTATTTCGACTTCCACCACTCTTCCAAGGGGCATTGATATTGTCTTTTTATTCCACTGTGACCTCCACGTCTCTTCCAAGGGGCATTTAAACCTTCTTGTTAAGCTACTGTGAACTCCACCACTCTTCCAAGGGGCATTAAAACCGTCTTGTTAAGCTACTGCGACCTCCACGTCTCTTCCAAGGGGCATTAAAACCATCTTGTTAAGCTACTGCGACCTCCACAACTTTTCCAAGGGACATTAAAACCGTCTTGTTAAGCTACTGTGCCCTCCACCACTTTTCCATGGGGCATTAATATTGTCTTTTTATTCCACTGCGACCTCCACCATTCTTCCAAGGGGCATTAAAACCGTCTTGTTAAGCTACTGCGACCTCCACGTCTCTTCCAAGGGACATTAAAACTGTCTTGTTAAGCTACTGCGACCTGCACTTCTCTTCCAAGGGGCATTAAAACTGTCTTGTTAAGCTACTGCGACCTCCACGTCTCTTCCAAGGGGCATTAAAACCGTCTTGTTAAGCTACTGCAACCTCCACGTTTCTCTTCTAAGGAGCATGAAAACCGTCTTGTTAGGCTACTGCGACCTCCACCACTTTTCCAAGGGGCATTAAAACCGTCTTGTTAAACTACTACGACCTCCACCACTTTTCCAAGGGGAATTAAAATCATCTTGTTAAGCTACTGCGACCTCCACCATTCTTCCAAGGGGCATTAAAACCATCTTGTTAAGCTACTGCGACCTCCACCACTTTTCCAAGGTGCATTGATATTGTCTTTTTATTTCACTGCGACCTCCACCACTCTTCCAAGGGGCATTAAAACCATCTTGTTAAGCTACTGCGACCTCCACGTCTCTTCCAAGGGGCTTTAAAACCGTCTTGTTAAGCTACTGCGACCTCCACCACTTATCCAAGGAGCATTAAAACCGCCTTTTTAAGCTACTGCGACCTCCACCACTTTTCCAAGGGGCATTGATATTATCTTTTTATTCCACTGCGACCTCCACCATTCTTCCAAGAGGCATTGAAACCATCTTGTTAAGCTACTGCGACCTCCACGTCTCTTCCAAGGGGCATTAAAACCATGTTGTTAAGCTACTGCAACCTCCACGTCTCTTCCAAAGAGCATTAAAACCATCTTGTTAAGCTACTGCGACCTCCACGTCTCTTCCAATGGGCATTAAAACTGTCTTGTTAAGCTACTGCGACCTCCACGTCTGTTCCAAGGGGCATTAAAACCGTCTTGTTAAGCTACTGCGACCTCCGCCATTCTTCCAAGGGGCATTGGAGTGTCTCGAAATTTTTGGTAAGCATTGCACTCACTGTATGCCCTATAACTGTGTAGCCGAACCGCTCCTTTTGGTACAGAAACATATCCTACAAGACATGTGTGGTTGACGGGCCGGATATTGATATGAATGGTCCCTGTTCCTCCTGCTTTTTCTCTTTTGCCACCACCTCATCCATCATTCATCACCTGAAGCTTTGTCTTAGCGGGAGTCATAGAACTGGGATAGAAGCAGGAAAACATCCAGCAATCCTCGGAGGAGGTAGGATATGCACCAAAACGCTGACCACCTCAGGCCTAGCCGCTGCTACATACATGCGCTTGCATTCCAAGAAAACAAAGCAGATGTTAACTTCTATCATCATCATCATGCTCCTCACCTTGGCACTCTCAACTCCCCTGATGGAGAAGCCAGGGCCCACCGGATGAGTCTGGTTCTCTGGTGGGCTCGTCCAATGCTGCTCTAAAGCAAGCCAGGCTAAGAAAAGTGTGGGGGAAGTTGACAGGAGAAATAGAGGCGGCTGGGGACCGTTTATGGACACCCGGACACCCCCAGGCGGCTGGGGACTGTGTGTGGACACCCGGCCGCGGGGCGGCTGGGGACCGAGTATGGACACCCGGCCGCCTCCCTAGCAGCTGGGGACCAAGCGTGGACACCCGGCCGCCGGGCGGCTGGGGACTGAGTATGGATACCAGGCCGCCGACGCAGCCATGACATGGTGGCCGGCGTCTGTCTCCACATGCCTAAAAGGCCCATTTCAAGTGCAAGCAAGCTAGCAGTATGGTATTGCAGCCTGGGGGTGGGTGGGTGGCAGGATGCATACTTATGCTTGCATTCCAAGAAAACAAAGCAGATGCTAACTTCTATCATCATCATCATGCTCCTCACCTTGGCACTCTCAACTCCCCTGATGGAGAAGCCAGGGCCCACCGGAGGAGTCTGGTTCTCTGATGGGCTCGTCCAATGCTGCCCTAAAGCAGGCCAGGCTAAGAAAAGTGTGGGGGAAATTGACAGGAGAAATAGGGGCGGCTGGGGACTGTTTATGGACACCCGGCCGCCCCCAGGCGGTTGGGAACCGTGTGTGGACTTGCATGGGGATAGTTGCAAGTCTGCATCTTCTGATGCGGCAAGGATCACTTCTGATTAGCACACTTTTAGGCAGTGACCTGAGTGTCAGAGATGCTTCCAGGGGTCTTCCCCATGCTGTTCCCATGTCTTTCCAGCACTGTATGCATGTGTCACACAGCACATGGCCAGATAAGGTTGTAAAATGTTAAAATGACATTTCCCGGTGAATGCATTTGTCACGGTTGAAAGCAATACAAAAGTGCAAAAACGCATAAAAAATTCTACTTGTGAACATAGCCCAAGGTGTGGAGGAGTACTTTTGTTTTTGGTTATTTATTTTACCTTATACACAAGTCTTTACCCAGGAAAGGAAGTTCCTTAACATATTTCACAGGAAAACCGTTTCACTTTCGTTTTTGAACGTTTTATTGTGAGCCCATAAAAGTGGTTAAATACCTCTGACATGGGCGTACCCAGGATCAAAACTAGAGGGGGGGCAAGCCATGGTCAAAGATACCGAAAAGAAATATATATATAGTACAATGCAAAGATTTCACTTCTTACATTACATGAGTGATATCTATTGTAAATTCCACAATAGCTCAGAAATCGGCGAATCGCTCCACACAGTATACTGGCCCCCATATAACGCTCCATACAGGATACTGGCCCCCATATAACGCTCCATGCAGGATACTGGCCCCCATATAATGCTCCATGCAGGATACTGGCCCCCATATAACGCTCCATACAGAATACTGGCTCCCCTATAACGCTCCATACAGGATACTGGCACCCATATAACGCTCCATACAGAATACTGGCCCCCATATAACGCTCCATACAGAATCCTGGCCCCCATATAACGCTCCATACAGGATACTGGCCCCCATACAACGCTCCATACAGGATATTGGCCCCCATATAATGCTCCATACGGAATACTGGCCCCCATATAACACTCCATCCAGGATTCTGGCCCCCGTATAACGCTCCATACAGAATACTGGCCCCCAAATAGCGCTCCATACAGGATACTGGCACCCATATAACGCTCCATACGGAATACTGGCCCCCATATAACGCTCCATACGGGATACTGGCCCCCATATAACGCTCCATACAGAATACTGGCTCCCATATAATGCTCCATGCAGGATACTGGCCCCATATAACGCTCCATGCAGAATACTGGCCCCCATATAACGTTCCATATGGAATACTGGCTCCCATATAATGCTCCATACAGGATACTGGCCCCCATATAACGCTCCATACAGAATACTGGCCCCCATATAACGCTCCATGCAGGATACTGGCCCCCATATAACACTTCATGCAGGATACTGGTGCCATATAACGCTCCATACAGAATACTGGCTCCCATATAACGCTCCATACAGGATACTGGCCCCCATATAATGCTCCATACAGAATACTGGCCCCCATATAATGCTCCATACAGAATACTGGCCGCCATATAACACTCCATACAGAATACTGGCCCCCATATAACACTCCATGCAGGCTGTTGCCCACACATAATGCCTCATGCAGGCTGTTCCCCCCCACATAATGCCCCACGCAGGCTGTTCCCCCCACATAATGCCCCATGCAGGCTGTTCCCCCCCCAATATAATGCCCCATGTAGGATTTCACCCCCCCTTATAATGCCCCATGCAGGATGACACCCCCCCTTCCTTATAATGCCCCATGCAGGATGTCACACACACACCCTCCCTTATAATGCCCCATGCAGGATGTCACTCCCCCCCCCCTTATAATGCCCCATGAAGGATGTCACACACCCGCCCTCCCTTATAATACCCCATGCAGGATGTCACACCACCCCTCCCTTATAATGCCTCATGCAGGCTGTACCCCCCCGCATAATGCCCCACACAGGCTGTTCCCCCCACATAATGCCCCATGCAGGCTGTTCCCCCCATATAATGCCCCATGTAGGATATCACCCCCCTTATAATGCCCCATGCAGGATGACACCCCCCCTTACATATAATGCCCCATGCAGGATGTCACCCCCCCCTTGTAATGCCCCATGCAGGATGTCACACACACCCCCCTCCCTTATAATGCCCAATGCAGGATGTCACACACACCCCCTCCCTTATAATGCCCCATGCAAGATGTCACACACCCCCTCCCTTATAATGCCCCATGCAGGATGTCACACACGCACCCTCCCTTATAATGCCCCATGCAGGATGTCACACACCCCCATTCCCTTATAATGCCTCATGCAGGCTGTCCCCCCCCCCACATAATGCCCCACGCAGGCTGTTCCCCTTACATAATGCCCCATGCAGGCTGTTCCCCCTCATATAATGCCCCATGCAGGATGTCACCCCCCCTTATAATGTCCCATGCAGGATGACACCCCCTCCTTCCTTATAATGCCCCATGCAGGATGTCACACACACCCCTCCCTTATAATGCCCCATGCACGATATCACACACCCGCCTTCCCTTATAATGCCTCATTCAGGCTGTTCCCCCCCACATAATGCCCCACGCAGGCTGTTCCCCCCACATGATGCCCCATGCAGGCTGTTCCCCCATATAATGCCCCATGTAGGATATCACCCCCCCTTATAATGCCCCATGCAGGATGACACCCCCCACTCCCTTATAATGCTCCATGCAGGATGTCACACACCCCCCCTCCCTTATAATGCCCCATGCAGGATGTCACACACCCGCCTTCCCTTATAATGCCCCATGCAGGATGTCACATACCCCCCTTCCCTTATAATGCCTCATGCAGGCTGCCCCCCCCCCACATAATGCCCCATGCAGGCTGTTCCCCTTACATAATGCCCCATGCAGGCTGTTCCCCCCATATAATGCCCCATGTAGGATATCACCCCGCCTTATAATGCCCCATGCAGGATGACACACACCCCCCCTTCCTTAGAATGCCCCATGCAGGATGTCACACACCCCCTCCCTTATAATGCCCCATGCAGGATGTCACACCCCCCTCCCTTATAATGCCCCATGCAGGATGTCACACACCCGCCCTCCCTTATAATGCCCCATGCAGGATGTCACACACCCCCTTCCCTTATAATGCCTCATGCAGGCTGTCCCTCCCACATAATGCCCCATGCAGGCTGTTCCCCTTACATAATGCCCCATGCAGGCTGTTCCCCCCATATAATGCCCCATGTAGGATGTCACCCCCCCTTATAATGCCCCATGCAGGATGACACACACACCCCCTTCCTTATAATGCCCCATGCAGGATATCATACACCCCCTCCCTTATAATGCCCCATGCAGGATGTCACACACATCCTCCCTTATAATGCCCCATGCAGGATGTCACACACCCCCCTCCCTTATAATGCCCCATGCAGGATGTCACACACCCCCCGTCCCTTATAATGCCCCACGCAGGCTGTTCCCCTTACATAATAACCCATGCAGGCTGTTCTCCCCATATAATGCCCCATGTAGGATGTCACCCCCCCTTATAATGCCCCATGCAGGATGACACACACCTCCCCCTTCCTTATAATGCCCCATGCAGGATGTCACACACCCACCCTCCCTTATAATGCCTCATTCAGGCTGTCCCCCCCACATAATGCCCCATGCAGGCTGTCCCCCCACATAATGCCCCATGCAGGCTGTTCCCCCCATATAATGCCCCATGTAGGATATCACCCCCCTTATAATGCCCCATGCAGGATGACACACACCCCCTTCCTTATAATGCCCCATTCAGGATGTCACACACCCCCCCTCCCTTATAATGCCCCATGCAGGATGTCACACCCCCCTCCCTTATAATGCCCCATGCAGGATGTCACACACCCGCCCTCCCTTATAATGCCCCATGCAGGATGTCACACACCCCCCTTCCCTTATAATGCCTCATGCAGGCTGTCCCCCCCACATAATGCCCCACGCAGGCTGTTCCCCTTACATAATGCCCCATGCAGGCTGTTCCCCCCCATATAATGCCCCATGTAGGATGTCACCCCCCTTATAATGCCCCATGCAGGATGACACACACACCCCGTTCCTTATAATGCCCCATGCAGGATGTCAAACCCCCCCTTATAATGCCCCATGCAGGATGTCACACACACCCCCTCCCTTATAATGCCCCATGCAGGATGTCACACCCCCCTCCCTTATAATGCCCCATGCAGCATGTCAAACACACCCCCTCCCTTAAAATGCCCCATGCAGGATGTCACACACCCGCCCTCCCTTATAATGCCCCATGCAGGAGGGGCAAGTATTCTGCCGGGTGCCGGGGCCCTGAGCAAGCGGGGGGGAGCGGATGCTGATGGTGAAGGGTCTCCCCGCCTGCTCAGGGCCCCGGCATTTGCCCGTGTGCGTCGGGTGCTGACGCCGGCCCTGGTGTGCGGCGTGCGGCCCTGCTTCTGGGGGGGGCAGACTAACATTGGGCTCGTTGCTCGGGTCGAGCACCCGAGTATCACGGTGAGCTCGGCCCGAGCTTTGAGCACCCGAGCATTTAGGGCTCGCTCAACACTAGTAGTCAGTAAACCGCTACCATCATTCACCGTGACTCTGATTAACCCCATATAAAGGTTAGCTGAATTTTTCTGGATTTACCAACAAATCAACAAAAGAATGTCTTCGCCCGAAGACAGGGGGACATTCTGGGGCTTGAGCAGAAGAGGGCGCTGTGCACCGGAGATGCCCTCATAATTTGACAGATTTGCAGCGCTACTGCAAAGAAGGGTGGGCAAAGATTGCCAATTCTAGATGTGCCATGCTGATAGACTCATACCCAAAAAGACTGAATGCTGTCACAAATGCAAAGAGTACCTTAACAAAGAATTAGATTAAGGGTGTGCCCACATTATTTTAGCTTTATGCTTTTCTTTTTCTACCTGAAATGATTTCAGTTTGTTTTCCAAATGAGTTGTACAGATTGTAAGAGACAGTAAATGTGGAAAAAGTTCTGAAATGATTCTTCTTGGTCAGATATTATTACATGACAAAAAGCAGGCATTTTAACAGGGGTAGACTTTGTATATCCACTGCCAGTTCATGATGACACTAATGGATGAAGGGGCCTAAATTTATCTTCAATGTGCACTTTGTAAAGTTCATGGCTCAGAGATTTATAACACATTTTAATAATAGATGATAACTCATGTCCCAACCTTTCTTTTGAAATGTACAAAGATATGGTTATGGCTGTTTTAAATCTGATCAGATTGTCTGGTATAATGACGTTAAAGAGGTTTTCTGGGAATGAACTGAGTGAATAGGTGTAGCGTCGGCGTCCCTGCCTCCTGCTAGGCAGGGACGCTGTTCCCCTCACCTCTCCACTCCGTGCCCAGCGTCCTCCTCCCGCCGTCCTAAGGAGTCCTCGGCCAATGGCCGGAGGACCTCACCATATACAAGGCACCTCCTCCAAAATGGAGGTGCCCGAGCAATGTTGTTGCAAAGCCTTCACTCTGCTTCAGCCCTCAGGTCCCGTTATCAGTTACCTGCCAGTCACCTGCCAGACTCCTGCTTGATACCTGCCTGATATCCGTTTACCTGCTTGCAAGCCTGCGGTCCGACGGTCTGCCTTCCGACACCTGTCAGTCTGTCTATGGACCAGCCGGCCCGCTCACCTGGGAGCGCTCGCCTGCTACCTGTCTGCTAGCCTACCTGGAGGCCCCGCCGTCACTTGCCGTGACCACCTGCCTGTCCAGAGACTCTTGCCTGCTCACCTGGGAGCACTCACCTGCTACCTGTCTGCTAGCCTACCTGGAGGCTCCGCCGTCACTTGCCGTGACCACCTGCCTGTCCAGAGACTCTTGCCTGCTCACCTGGGAGCGCTCACCTGCTACCTGTCTGCTAGCCTACCAGGAGGCTCTGCCGTCACTTGCCGTGACCACCTGCCTGTCCAGAGACTCTTGCCTGCTCACCTGGGAGCGCTCACCTGCTACCTGTCTGCTAGCCTACCTGGAGGCTCTGCCGTCACTTGCCGTGACCACCTGCCTGTCCAAAGACTCTCGCCCGCTCACCTGGGAGCGCTCACCAGCCACCTGCCTGCTGTCCTTCTACCCAGAGACTGTCCCTGTCACTTGCCGTGAGAACCCGTCCTTCTACCCAGAGACTGTCCCTGTCACTTGCCGTGAGTACCCGTCCTTCTACTCAGAGACTGTGCCTGTCACTTGCCGTGACTACCTGCCCTTCTACCCAGAGACTGTCCCTGTCACTTGCCGTGACTACCTGCCCATCTTCCCTGGGAGCCACCCGCTTCCTTACAAGGACCGCCCCCTTGTATAGTTGCTCAGAGGTTCCGCCTCCCAGACCCGTTACAGTTTGCTCAGGCCATGGAACCCGGTGGCACCCAAGCTCCCTCGCTCTCGGACCTATGTCATGAACTGTCCCGTCAGAAGTCCCAACAGGAGTCCATCCTGAGTCATCTGCGGAATGTCAACTCTCGCCTGGACACTCTGACTGCTCCACCAGCAACCACCGCTAGTGTCGTGACTCGCAGCCCGGCAGCGCCACTGCCCACCAATACCATGGCTTCCTGCCCCGGACCCCGGCTTTCTGCACCTCCACGCTTCGAAGGCGACCCCGCTCAAGCTCGGGGCTTCATAAACCAGTGCACCCTGCACTTTGAACTCCTGTCCCACCAGTTTATCTCCGACCGGGCCAAAGTAGCCTTCATCATGTCCCATCTCACGGGGGAGGCACTGGCTTGGCTAAATCCTCTATGGGAGAGAGGAGACCCCCTGGTGTCCAACCTGCCAGCCTTTCTCACGGCTTTCCGGAAAGTCTTCGACGAACCCGGACGGAAGACCTCATCCGCATCATCTCTGCTACGCCTCCATCAAGGAAATCTCACCGTGGGCCAATATGCCATACGGTTCCGTACCCTTGCTTCGGAGCTGGCCTGGGATAACGACGCCCTGGTGTCTGTCTTTTGGGAGGGTCTGTCCGGCCGTATTAAAGATGAACTCGCCGGTCGGGACATACCTACCACTCTCGACGACTTAATAACTCTTGCCACCCGGATTGACATCCGGTTCCAGGAACGCGCCAAAGAGGTCACCCGTGAGAGGAGGTTTCCATGTCTAGCCTCTACCTTTCAGAAACCTGTCACTTCTCCCGCTACTCCCCAGGCGCACTCACCCGAGCCTATGCAGGTCGACCAGACCAAGATGGTCAAAACCCGTCAAGAGCTACGCCGTGCCGAGGGGAGCTGCTTCTACTGTGGCAGTAAGGAGCACCGGATCCGTTCCTGCCCGGAGAGGTCGGGAAACGCCTGTGTCTAGGATCGCTCAGAGAGGTCGTCCTAGACAAGAGTAAACCCTCTCCATCTCTGTTGCTGTCGGTCTCTATCATCTGCGGGGAGAACCGTTATTTTGAACTAGCCCAACTTGACTCTGGAGCTGCCGGAAATCTCATTTCTCAGTCTCTGGTAGAGAAATACCGCATTCCCACCAAACCTCTAGCTATACCCTTATCTGTCGCTGCCGTGGATGGGGGCCTCTTACCACATCCCATCCAACTCATCACCGAATCCATAACCCTGCAGGTGGGAATGCTGCACTCTGAGAGCATCTTCTTTCATGTTCTGCCTGGACTCTCTCACGCTCTCTTACTAGGCCTACCTTGGCTTCAGAGACATGCACCCGTGCTTGATTGGCAGACCGGAGAAGTCCTTCGCTGGGGACAGGACTGCCATAAGACTTGTTTAGTTCCCGTCCATCCTGTCCGTCCTTCTCCTACTCCAGCCAATCTACCTGGTCTTCCGGCTCCTTATTGGTCGTATGCGGATGTCTTTAATAAAAAGGAGGCAGAGACATTACCCCCTCATAGACCATACGACTGCCCAATCGACCTGATGCCCGGCGCTACTCCTCCCCGTGGGCGCATTTACCCTTTGTCCGCTGCTGAGACCCGATCCATGTCAGAATATATTGAGGAGAATCTGGCCCGGGGATTCATCCGGAAATCTACTTCCCCAGCGGGAGCAGGCTTCTTCTTCGTCAAAAAGAAGGATGGCTCACTCCGTCCCTGTATAGACTATAGAGTCCTCAACCAGATCACGGTGAAGAATAAATACCCCCTTCCGCTCATTCCGGAATTATTTGACCGTCTGAGGGGGGCTAGAATCTTCACCAAGCTGGACCTCCGTGGGGCGTATAACCTGGTCCGTATCCGTCAGGGGGATGAATGGAAGACGGCATTCAACACCCGGCACGGCCACTATGAATACCTGGTAATGCCCTTCGGTCTCTGTAACGCTCCCGCCGTCTTTCAAGAGTTGGTCAATGACATCTTCCGGGACCTTCTCTACTCCTGCGTAGTGGTGTACCTGGACGACATCTTGGTCTTCTCTCCGGATCTCCCCACACACCGGAGGGATGTTCGTCAGGTTCTGCTCAGGCTCAGGCAGAACCACCTCTACGCTAAATATGAGAAGTGCCTCTTTGAGCAGACCTCGCTTCCGTTTTTGGGCTACATAATTTCTCAGACCGGCCTACGAATGGATCCTGAGAAACTGTCTGCCATCGAGAAGTGGCCTCGACCAGAGGGGTTGAAGGCTATTCAGCGGTTCCTGGGCTTCACCAACTACTACCGCCTCTTCATACCGCACTTCTCTTCCCGGACTGCCCCAATCTCTGCGCTCACCCGTAAGGGCACTAATCCCAGAGAATGGCCGCCCGAAGCTGAGGAAGCCTTTCTTTCCTTAAAACAGGCTTTCTCTTCCGCCCCGGTGCTGCATCGCCCGGACGGCAACAAGCAATTCTTCCTGGAAGTTGACGCCTCCTCCTCTGGAGCCGGAGCGGTACTTACCCAAAAATCGTCTTCCGGGAGAATGGTAACTTGCGGCTTCTTCTCCAAACTCTTCTCCTCTTCCGAGCGCAACTATTCTATAGGAGACCGAGAGTTATTGGCCATTAAGCTGGCATTGGAGGAGTGGCGTTACCTGCTTAAAGGGGCCGCGCCGTCCTAAGGAGTCCCCGGCCAATGGCCGGAGGACCTCACCATATATAAGGCACCTCCTCCAAAATGGAGGTGCCCGAGCAATGTTGTTGCAAAGCCTTCACTCTGCTTCAGCCCTCAGGTCCCGTTATCAGTTACCTGCCAGTCACCTGCCAGACTCCTGCTTGATACCTGCCTGATATCCGTTTACCTGCTTGCAAGCCTGTGGTCCGACGGTCTGCCTTCCGACACTTGTCAGTCTGTCTATGGACCAGCCTGCCCGCTCACCTGGGAGCGCTCACCTGCTACCTGTCTGCTAGCCTACCTGGAGGCTCCGCCGTCACTTGCCGTGACCACCTGCCTGTCCAGAGACTCTTGCCTGCTCACCTGGGAGCGCTCACCTGCTACCTGTCTGCTAGCCTACCAGGAGGCTCTGCCGTCACTTGCCGTGACCACCTGCCTGTCCAGAGACTCTTGCCTGCTCACCTGGGAGCGCTCACCTGCTACCTGTCTGCTAGCCTACCTGGAGGCTCTGCCGTCACTTGCCGTGACCACCTGCCCGTCCAGAGACTCTTGCCCACTCACCTGGGAGCGCTCACCTGCTACCTGTCTGCTAGCCTACCTGGAGGCTCTGCCGTCACTTGCCGTGACCACCTGCCTGTCCAAAGACTCTCGCCCGCTCACCTGGGAGCGCTCACCAGCCACCTGCCTGCTGTTCTTCTACCCAGAGACTGTCCCTGTCACTTGCCGTGAGAACCCGTCCTTCTACCCAGAGACTGTCCCTGTCACTTGCCGTGAGTACCCGTCCTTCTACTCAGAGACCGTCCCTGTCACTTGCCGTGACTACCTGCCCTTCTACCCAGAGACTGTCCCTGTCTCTTGCCGTGACTACCTGCCCGTCTTCCCTGAGAGCCACCCGCTTCCTTACAAGGACCGCCCCCTTGTATAGTTGCTCAGAGGTTCCGCCTCCCAGAGCCGTTATAATAGGTCATCCATGTTTGATCAGTAAGGATAAGACCCCAGGCACCCAGGCCCCTGTATCACTTACACACGTACAGCAGCTCATCCATACAGGCAGCCTTCAAGTTGATTGGACTGAGTTGCGGTATGAGTTAAAGCCACAACTTAATGTAAAGCACTGGGCCAGTGCAAAAAATAAAGTGACTCTTTTAGTTTGCTGACTGACAGGGTTTTAAAGGCCCAACCACCATTGATCAACCATTATGCGCATACTTAGGATACATCATCAACAGCTAAACCCTAGGAAAGACCCTTTTAAGTAAGTTAGTAAAATCATCTGTCAGCAAGTCTGACGTCAATATTCATATATCCTAGCATGGTGTATGCTGCTTGTGGAAGAGTAAAAGAGAAACCATTATCTATTCTTCAGTGTCAGGATGTTGCTTGTCAATATAAGCAGCTGCAGAGGTCTGGGGAAGGTTTACCACTGTCTCGAAATCGCTGGAGAATCAATGAATATACAAGACTTTTTTATACTGCTAGTAAAAAAAATTTGTGTGCATGATTTTTTTTAACACCGAATCGGCATGTGCAGATTATTGTGATTTTAATTATCATAAAATTGTACAGTTCACAGTGAATGCTGCTAATGAATTCATATGCTATATATTGACTGTAATGATTATGCTTTATTATGTGTGTTTTCCAATGTGACTGAAAAGATGTTTGCTGTCCTTTATTTTTGGATAAGCTGTTCAGAAATAATAAAAAAAAAATCCATTACATCCCTGGTTGTCATTCCATCCAGAAAATCATCTCTGGATTATTTTACCAATTTTATGTGATTTGAATTCAAGTCAAATCCTAAAAAAAATGTGGGTCATGGCGAATTCAATCAATTTACAATTCAATTAGTATGAATCTTCAAAAAATGGCCATTGCCTTTTTACACATTTCAGAAGATTGCATCAGTCAAAGAAGGCTGACATGACGTAAGGTACAATCGCGCATGCTTCTCCATGATACTTTGCAGCTATCACATCAGATGATATTTTTCATCCAATTAGGAGAAACTTTCGTAGCTTGTATAAAATCTTTGGCTGGGAATTCAGCAGCCATTTTAGACTGATTTTAGGATAGTGAAATATGGCAGAGTTTACATCTAAACAACATAAACATCACAGAAATGACCCCACTTTGAAAACAGCACCTTTTATCTCGGGGTGTAGTGAGTACTTAGATCCAACCTTTTTTTGAGAATTTGATGCAAAACAAGTATAAAAAAATACAATTTGCATTTTTTTCTCACAAATGTATCACTATTATGACAGATTTCTCATACAAAACAAACAAATTAGACAAACGATCAAATTATCTGATAAAGGTGAGTACATGCCTCTCCCCTCTGTTTCACACCTGAATGCATTTGTTTTCAAATATATTGTGAGTAATACATCTGCATATCTGCATAGACGTAGTCTGCTGGTGCATCATCCAAGTGAAGCATATAAGTAGACTGCAATGAATTACACCAGAATTTAATATGATGTATAGAGAATGCACCAGGTCATCTACCATCACCGCACCCTAACCACCATTTCTATTTATCTATTCTTTTTGCAGTTATGTTACCCAGCTTGTTACCCATCTTTTCCAACCTATGATATTCCCAACATCTATTGCTTGTATTTACTTGGTATGTTACCCAGCTTTTCCTACCTGTGATATTCCCAACCTTTAATGCATGTATTTACTTGCTATGTTTTGCAACTGACCACTCCACAACCCCATCACCACTTTTCTTTATGACCTGCCTGTTTACTCTACCTTGCATCTGGCTCAGCTTTAATTATCTGATAAAGATGCCTACAGGCCTCTCCCCTCTGTTTCACACCTGAATTCATTTGTTGCAAATATATTGTAATACATCTGCATAGATGTAGTCTGCTGGTGCATCATCCAAGTGCAGCATATAAGTGGACGGCAATGAATTACACCAGAATGTAATCAGAAGGGAACTGAAGGTAACTGGATACAAAGTCACTATAACCAATGTTTTAGTTTTTTTCCACTCTCACCCTCATAGTCCTTCACTTCCTACTAACTCCCCTAATCCATGCACTTAGTAATGAACTAGTTATCTCTCCCTCCATCCTCCCCATCCATCTCACCTCCTCCTCAGATCTATTCCTCAACATGCAATCCTTTGTCTCCAAACAAACCACCTCATGCCCTTTCCTGCTCCCACATACACTTTCTCAGCTCCTCCTCACTGTTGGTGATATTTCTCCAAATCCTAGTCCTCCTCACCACATCCCCATAGTCATTTCTACCTCCCATCCATGATCTATCACAAATTTCCGCAACCTCACTAACCTTATACTCATTTGCCCAGCCCCCACTTCCCTAGTCCCTCTAACAGGAACGCTCTCTCTGCACCAAAATTTCATACATCCATGATATTTTCCTTACTAACAAACTCTCCTTCCTTGCCATCATCTATATCTGGCTCACCCCCTCTGACACAGCCTCTCCAGTTGCACTTTCTTATGGTGGATTCCATCTTTCTCACATCGCCCATCCCAGCAGCAAGCATGGTGGAGGAGTTGGTTTTCTCCTGTCAGATAACTGCTTCTTCACCCAAATTCCACTGCCACCCTTCATTACTCTCCCTTCTTTTGAGGTGCACTCTGTGCACTCTTCGGCCTTGCTCAATGGTCTTCCATAGCCACTCACAAAGATGGCCACACAATGAACCTAATCTTCACCCACCTCTGTTCCCTATCTAACCTCTCTAACTCACCTCTCCCTCTGACCATAACCTACTCACATTCTCTTCTCTCTCCTCTCCAGGTGCACAATCCCAACTCCACAAATTTGCACACCCTCGCAGAAATTTCAAACACCTTGATTTGTACTGACTTTCTGAGTCCCTACTCCCTCTTGCAGACAAAAGTTCCTTACACAATGCAGATGGTGCTTCCTCTTTATATAACACCACAACAGCAGCAGCTCTCAAATCGGTCGCCCCCTCACACATACCAAAACTAGCACAATCAACAGACAACCCTGGCACACCAGCCTGACTAAAGAACTGAGGTGGGTTTCCAGAGTTGCTAAGCAGAGATGGAAATTAACCCACTCCAACGAGCACTTCATTACATTCAAGCAGTCCCTCACCGCTTTCAATGTTCAATAGAAGGGTCAGTACTCCGTACAGATCTGTGGTGCACGTGGAAGGCTGCAGTCCATAGAAATAGTGAAATCCCAGCACTCACATCAGTTTCAATGCTTCTTTAATGAATATCCACATAGAAAGACGTTTTAGCCCATCCCGAGCTTTTGTTAATAAATATATATTATAATAATAAATAATAAGTTTTAATTGCTCTGTTTCGTCTGTGTATAGAAATACCCCCAATGTAGCCCTAATCTTCTTACTAAACCAACGGGGGGGCCAAAATGAAAGGAGCACCATTTGATTTTCAGGCAGCATTTTTGACTAGAATTAATTTCAGGCCACATCACACACTTGCAGAGGCGTTGAGTTGTCAGAAAAACTGATTTCCCCCCCCCCAAAAGAAGTGGCCCCATTTTGAAAACTACACCCCTTACGGTATTTATCTTCGGATATAGTAAGTACGTTAACTTTTTAACTCTACCATTTTGTTATATATTTGGGGTAAAGGAAGTCAACAAGTTTATATTGGGATTTTTTCATAAATATGTCCTTTTTATTACAAATTTGCTCATACAAAGCAAAGCAGGGCCCAGAATGAAGGCAACACATAAGCTATAATTGTAGAAATGCAAGGCCCAACCTCAAAATATTAATCTAGTGGTAAATGAGAATTACAATTTTTAGATGAGTTTGCTGAAATATAAATTTCAATCCTCCATATATTCATCTAGAAGTATAATGTGAATTTATATTTTGAGATGTCTTTGGTGAAATATAAATGTTGGATGTCCAATATTATTACGAGAAATAGATTGAAATTGAGGTAAAAATTAATTACAAAATAAAAGCATGAAAATGTCTAAAAGGCCAAAAGAGAAGTGAAAATAAATTAATTTAATACTCAAGGGATGTATGGTATACCCAAAAACATTTCCGCTTGCACAACCTTGACTTGTTTGGGTATGTATCACATTAACACCCCGTGTCTTTCCTTATACCATTTTTGAAACATACCCGGCATGTCTTTTAGAGGAGTCTTTTATGAGAAGTTGGGGGCACTTGGGAGGTAAAATGTTGTCCTGTAATAATTCACGTCCCTATCCAGATCTGCAAAAAATATTTTTTAATGACTTTCCCCTGGTAGTCCAGGTAAGAAGCCTGCTGCCCTGCTTTCCTTTATAGTATTACAAGTTGCCATTTGAACCAAATGAATTGACAACTTTTTGTAGCAAACTCTGCCTTTTTTGATGGCACTATAGGGGTGTAGCACCCAGTCAGCAAGGTCCACGTCTCCCATATTTTTTATTATATTGGTGTACAGCCTGTACTGATTTCACAGACTTTATAAACTTTCATCCCGCATCTGCCTTTTTTGTTTGGATGATACTGATCAAATTTTAGTATCCCCTTGAATAAGAAGAGGGATTCCTCAATGACTACATTTTTCAAATCAGTATAGGCTTGAAAAACGTTGAAGTTTAGATGGGTGAGGTCAATTTTTAGGGGATCTAGCAAATTATTGCTGTAATGAATGAAGTGCATTATGGCCTCAAACCTCTTGTGATTCTTTACGTCCCTACACATTGGGGTGTCATACAGAATATCTGCAAAAATAGGAACAATCAGTTTACCCCTGCTATATGACTGAGATCTTCAGCACGGGGGAAGCCACTCCTGCTAGACTCAATGCTGTATAGATCCATTTGAAAAAGCTCCTCCAGCCGAATATCCATGTAAGAAAATATAACTTTATTCATGTGCAATTAAAAA
This sequence comes from Phyllobates terribilis, assembly GCF_046119375.1. Taxonomy (NCBI): domain Eukaryota; kingdom Metazoa; phylum Chordata; class Amphibia; order Anura; family Dendrobatidae; genus Phyllobates; species Phyllobates terribilis. The sequence continues at coordinate 418,397,740 of NW_027362761.1, read as the reverse complement.
ATGAATGACATCTTCAATTTAATTCAGCAATATAATTTCCTACGTGTTTCTGACTGTAAACCAGTCCTTAATCATGGATAACCAAAATTGAAGAAGAAACCCTGGCCGTTTTACACAAGTTTTCAATGTCCAAAACCCCTGTTGCTACATGGATGCTATAATATAAAATGTATAGCTGCATTAAAAAGAAGAGGGTTGTTAAGGGAGATTACCAACCTAGATATAAATCTAAATGTATATGGTATATGCAAAGAATAGGATGGACCCACATGGAACTAATAATAGAACATAACATCCCTCTTTAAATTCAAACCCTGTGGGAATCTCGTTTCAAGACTGAGAATTCAAAAAGTTTCTCTGGTTAATAAAAGAAGCTAATAATCTCCTCCCCTGGCCGGTTTATGTAATTTCTCAATGCCATAAACCTGGAAACTCCTAGTGCTACATGAGTGCTGTAATATAAGCTGTCATATTTGATTTCATTAGTTCATTACATTTATAGTTACATTTATAGCCACAGATATTTTTTTTAATTCATTATACTTGTTCCAATCATTCAGTCTTTTTATTCATGCACTTCATTTTTTATTTTTCTCCGATTTATATATTAATCCTTTGGGGGTTTTTATTTGCAATTTTGCGAGCTGTTTTTGCATTTTATAACAAGGTGTTTAGGGATTTAATTGTACTCAAATTTTACAAAAGTCATAATTCTACAGAATACAGATGTTTTGTAATACATTCCGCGCACATCTAGTAAAATGGCTGTCACCTGAACTGTAGAGGGCTGGCAAAAGGTTTAGAAAAAAACATAATATTTGCCATGCCATGAAAAGATGTATATTATGCTCTGATATCTCTCCAGACCCTTAAACAAAATAAATAGAGGGGATGGAAGGGATTAAAAATAATAAAACTCACTATATTCACCTGTCTCAGCCACTGCTACAACTCCATGTTCCTCTGTACTGGTTCTTCCAGTGCTTCCTTTCATTACTGAGGCCATTAATTGGCGTCATGTGAGCGGCAATGCACATCATTCACATCAATTGACCTCAAAGAAGGAGGGGAGCACTGGAAGTGGCAGTGTCAGAGGCGGTGTACGGTAAGGAATGGGCCTAGAACAGGAGAGTATAATGTATTTTATTATTTTAAACCCTTCCCAACCCTCAAATGACAGTAAAGTGGCAATTGCTGGCTGCCATTTTGCTGGATTTGTGCTAATCAAATCCCCAAAATTTCTGATTTCCCAGAATCTGCAATTTTTGGTAAATTTGGAATAAACTCAATTTGTTACTGATCACTTAACTTTTCTCTAGTAGAGATGCATCTTCTTGACAAGGAAAATGGTAACATTCAGTTTTATTTATACATTTACAGTAGGGAATAGGCAGCATGTCTATTATCTCGCAGATTTAAAGTGGCGATTTGTCAAATTATGAAATCTATAGCAAATCCATTGATACAGTTTTTTGTGTGGTTATTTTTATAATACAGTACAAGAAAGTAAACCAACTCAAGTCTTAAAGGATGCACAGACCTGTTGAGCCTATGAATAGGAAGAAAAAAGTGATTTTCAGCATCCAAAGTAAAAATATCCATATTCATTTACATCTTCTTTAAGATCCTTAGTAATACATAGTCAGTGCTGACGTTTCAAGAACCTGTTGTGCTCTTAATCATAGCATGTACTACTAAAAGAGTCAGACTCTTAATAAAGCAAAGCAAAAAAACTGTCCGTCATACTCGAACAGGTCTTCTTTTGCTATATGTTTGTCCACCCTATAGAAAGCTATGAATGACATTTAGTCCTGTAAAACATAGAATATTTTTCTAATTTTTCTACATATCCACATGTAAATGTGCAGCACTGAATTACATATAATTCACTTATTATAGGGAATTGGTCACCCCCTGGGACTTTCAGACCGCTAATATGGGCGTGCCGTTCCCAGCTGGATCACGAGCCTGCGCTGTTTCCTATGTACGGATGGCGCTCTTCTCCCTGCAGTCTGTGTAGCCTTGTGCAGCAGGGAACTTGTGCGCAGGCACCGGTGAGTCACTCAGCCTTCCAAGCGCCTGCGCACAAGTTCCCTGCTGCAAAACACTACACTGATGGCAGGGAGAAGAGCGCCGTCTGTACAGAGGAAACAGCGCAGGTGCGGGATCCGGCCGGAAACTGCACGTCACAGGGCCCTGTGACGGGCAGGGTTGGTGGGGTGAGTATGGAAATAGGGCTAGTAGGCGGGCATTTCTTGGCGTCCGGGGGGCGCGAAGTTTACCAGGAATAATTTAATAAAAAAGCTATTACACAGAAACCAGACCGCTAATATGGGACATAAAGGTAAGTATAGATTCACATTTCTATCACCTTTATGCCCATATTAGCGGTCTGAAAAGTCCCAGGGGGTGACAGATTCCCTTTAAGACAGTGTTGTGAATTGAGCTAAGCACAGCTACTGTCTTCTACTTTGGTCTCTTTTATGATGACACCTGCATCCTGATAGGTGAACACTTGATATTTGGGACACTTATGAACAGTGGACATTCTGTAGAATTGCTATGACATCATGAACAGTTTTTTTTTGCCCCCATGTGCAGTATGATACATTATATTTCTTGATCAGGCTTTGGTTATATTGCGTGCTAGCTCTTGATTTTTTTGTCACATAGAGCCTTTGAATCTGCTGCTGACTTGGTGAACTCAGACACAGCTGTTCTTTTCTGGCTATTCTGTTTCTTAGCCCTCGTTAATTTCCATGCTGGCTCATATTTCATGATCATTTTTTACAGATACTGTGAAACAGCTGCTGCATTTCAACAATAGAAGAATTCCTATTTCTGACATCTACTGATGTCTCCCTTGAAGCTATTGACACATGTTTTATTTAAACCTTATGCAATTTGTTATAAGATGTCACAACTATCCTATAGGTGCCTTGATTTTTAATCTATGTAGCTAGTATTAGAGTCATTCATTATGATTATTATTTAGAAGCTTTCTATATAGGCTGACTGAAAGTATAATTCTATGAAATGCTGTGAAATCAGAGTTGGTTCTAGCTGTCCTGCTGCCTGAGACGAATATTGAAATGTCGCTTCTCCCCACTGAACAATATAAACTTGCAGTGAGTAAACACTATTCCTTCATTGATTTTTTGTTCCGTTTTTAAGGCATTCTTGGTCTTGTAAAAAGCACGACGATACCAAACTTGTATAGATTTATCTTTTATTTTAGTTTTACTTTAGCAATGAAAAAAACATAAGGCTGCAATGGGGATCAGTACCAAAAAGCATTCCCAGATACATCCCCCCCCCCTTTACCTTTACTCTTTCACCACACTTCGCATGTCATATTCTCTAAATGGTATACCATTTTCAAAATCTGCTTTATTTCTATTGCTCTTTATTTCTGCAATATAAGTAATACTGGGGATCATGTACTTTGATTAATATTTCATCATCATGACTCTTGTGGTCAATTAGGTAATATCGCTTGTTAGTGGAGATTTATATTGAATTATTATACTTCCCTTTACTCCCAGACTCCTTACCAACCAGTATTTTTTTACATATTTCCACCTTAACCCTATATATCAGAGCTGGGCAAAATGCAGCCCATGGGCCACATCCGGCCCTCTGGCTGTTCCAGTCCTGCCAGCAGACAATTGAAGGGCTGAAACAGTGGCCCACAGATAGCACCTTGCCCTCGCCCACCACCCATCCACCACCCTCTGTCACCGCTATCCGCATCAACAGACAACGGTGAATACATTGGAGGAGGAGGGGACGCTGGCTCCTTCTACCACCAAACAGCACATGCGATTGAGATAGCAGACGAGTTGATATCAAGTATATTGTGCGTAGAGTCGGTGCACCGAAGACTGGAGCAGAGTGTTTGGGGAACGGGAGCAAGGTGAGTATGTGTTGTTGTTTTTTTTCATAAATATATGGGATGATTGAATGTGGTGGCTCATGACGCGCCCCTGGGCCTGTGTCGCGCTGCGATGCGCACGCGGGAGCTTACCCGGAGCCGGATCTCTTGAGGGTTGTAGTCTCGTGGCGGCGACCCGGTCCGTGCCCAGGGAGTCAAACTGAGCGGCGATGTAACAGCGGTAGATGTAGGACGACTACGCCACCCGTTGAATGCAGCTATGGAGCTGCCGCTGCAGGACAGTCCGCTGAGGCCGGTGGATGGATGGTGCAGCGTAGATGGTATAACCCCCAACGGGAGGGGTATGGCCTCAGGGCAGCAGATGGATGATGGGGGTAGCAGGAACCACTCAGAGACGGTGCGGTGTAATTCAGGGTCTTTACTGGTAACAACGATAGACCCTCCCGGAGTACTTGCTAGTGAACGGGGCCTGGTCAGTCCTTGAGCAGATGGGATCTCCCCTGGCCAGGCGGAGTTGTAGGCCTCCCAAACTGACTGCACTCTTCTGGCTACCTTGCTAGAAGCGGATATAAGTAGCCCACGTCCCTGAGTGTACCGTGTGGTGCTCACCCGTATGGCCGGTGACTCGGGGCCTTCTAATGGCTTCCGCTCCATGCTGGCGGTGCTGGTCCCACGCGTGTGACCGTGCCTTCGGGCTTCTGGGCCAGAGGACCTGAAATCCTCTGCCGGACGGTTTCTGCTGCTGGGTAGGAGTTAGTCCCCACAGCCTCGGACTCCGGGTCCGGTTAGAAATCTTCTCAGTCAGGGCGAGCTCTGCAGCTGCCAGCCCCTGACTCGTTGTAACACTGCTCCCCACAGAGCTCCTGATGTTTCTTGCTATGCTGCTTCTCTTCTCTACTCTTGTTCTGTCTTCTTTCTCTCACTAACTCTGCCTCAGCCCCGGGTTTATATAGGGGAAGTCCTTCCCCTCCCAAGACTGGGCAGGAGGTGTGGCATGCACAGGATCCCTGACCAAAGGACCTCCCACCTGCTCTCAGACGTAATATCTCTATCACTGTGGCAACCAGACCCCTGGGGTGTCACATTCCCCCCTAGTGAAATTTAGTACTCCGGGACTAAACATATTTTTTTAGAAAAACATAACAAGGTATAACAATAACAATACAATAAGAAAAACACATAAGATGGTTACGGCGTGTCCGCAACCGGGTGCAGTTTTGAAAAGCAAGGTGTCCATTTCACCAAAACAGGGAGACGTAACCAGGTAGGGGCCTGTCCTGCCCCGAGTCCTTAACAGTCTTTAGTCCATCCTGGGTTACGCTCCAACTATGTACAAGGATTCCCGGTAAATCCACCAAGGACTCCTAAAAAGAACTAGAAACACAAAATTATACACAAGCAACTATAAACAAGTAAACATATAAGATAGCTTAAACATTTAGATCCTCCAACGTGCGGGTAGCTGGCCTCTAGTGGCCCTAGTGGACCTACGGAGCTGACTGTCTGGCCCTGTACTACAGGGTGTAGGAGCTGTCAAGGGTAAACTGGGCAGCTGTCTATGGGCCCTCTGGCTCACTAGGGGTATGGCAGGCTCACTATAAGCAGAGGGTTGATTTTCCGGGTCTGCTTGTGTAGAGTCTTCTGCCTCCTGTACCGGCTGTTCTTCCAGCTCTACCGGTTGCTCCGTAGGTTCTTGGGATGATGGTTGGAGGAAGGTGAGTACGGGTACCACAACTGCACCATTGACTTGAGTCCAAGACCGAGGGAAGTCCCCGAGCACGGTACTAACCATATCTTCCCTTTCCTCTACGGGTCGATGGTCTTCTTGTTCCTCTTCAGGGTTCCTCAGTTGTTCAGGACACTTCTTCAGGTGGTCCCGGGATACAATGGCTGTGGTTTCCCCTCCGTCTTTACTGATGGTACAGACCTTCGGGTTTTCGTGGCTTGAGGGCAGTACGGTGTACGGGTCCTTCTCCCACTGGTCGTCCAACTTGTGGAGCCGTCTCTTCCTCTTCAAGACCTGCTCTCCGGGTACCAGGGGAACAGCGGGAGCATACTGGTTGTAAGTTTTCTCTTGTCTTTCCCTAGCCTGACAGAGACTTCGCTCCACGCTCTCCTGTACTCTCCGGTACTGCTGCTGCCTCTCTGTGTCCCAGTCTGTTTCTGGTGAAGTGTCCTCGGGTGTCAGGACTCCCATTTCCAGGTCAACAGGTAACTTACCAGGTCTTGCCCTCATTAGATAAGCCGGGGTACAGTTGGTGGAACCTACCGGGATGTGGTTGTATAGGTCCACCAGATCGGGCAACTTTTCAGGCCACAGACTGCGTTCTTCCAGGGGCAACGTTTTTAGAAGATCCATCACCACCTGGTTCATTTTTTCACAAAGTCCATTAGTCTGCGGATGGTAGGGTGTCGTCCTTATCTTCCGGCAGCCATACAGATTGCAGAATTCCTGGAAGACCTCCGCTTCAAAGGCAGGTCCCTGGTCCGTCAGCACTTGGTCCGGGTACCCGTGTGGACGGCAAAAGTGCTGCTGGAAGGCTCTAGCTGCTGTTTGAGCCGTTAAGTCCTTGACGGGGACGACAACCAGAAACCGGGAGTAATGATCCACGATGGTTAACGCGTAGACGTAGCCACTTCTGCTTGGGGTCAGTTTTACATGATCCAAGGCTACCAGTTCCAACGGTTGCCGGGTGACGATGGACTGCAGGGGAGTCTTCTGGCTGGCGCGGTCCTTCCTTCTCAGGTTGCACAGGCCACAGTCTCTGCACCACTTCTCAATGGTTCCCCTCATGCCTACCCAGTGGAATCGCTCGCGCAGCAGGAACTCCAGCTTCTTCCACCCGAAGTGTCCAGCTCCGTCGTGGTATGCCTCCATCACCATGGCTGCGTCTCTTCGTGGCACCACTACTTGCCAGAGTAATTCATGCGTCCGGGAGTTAACCATTCTGCGGCACAACTTCCCTTTGTAAAGGAACAGTCGACTCTTCTCTGCCCATAGTTGTTTGGCTTCCTCCGGAGCGTCTGGTTCAAGGCGAACCTCCGGCCGAGTCAGCATCTCCTTCACCAGTCGGACGGCAGGGTCGCTGTCTTGCGTTTCCGCCCAGTTGTAGTGAGGTAAGGGGTTCAACGTAGCAGCCCGCTTACTCCTTACCCGGTGGGAATACTGGATAGTCCCATGACGGTGGAACGCAGGGAGTTCAATTTCTTCCAGTCCCTCCGGATCTTCTCCTTCGTCCGGCAGGTTGGGCATCCTGGACAGGGCGTCCGCGTTAGTATTGGAGCGCCCTGCCCGGTATTTGATTATGAACTCGTAGTTGGACAGACGGGCCATCCACCTCTGCTCCAGGGCACCGAGTCTTGCCGTGTCCAGGTGTGTCAACGGGTTGTTATCCGTGTACACGGTGAACCGGGAAGAAGCAAGGTAATGCTTAAAGCGCTCAGTGACTGCCCATACCACGGCCAGGAACTCTAGCTTAAATGAGCTATAATTCTCGGGGTTCCTTTCGGTGGGTCGCAGTTTTCGGCTGGCGTAGGCGATTACTCGTTCTTTCCCCTGCTGGATCTGGGACAGTACGGCTCCTAGCCCGATGTTACTGGCGTCGGTGTAGAGGATGAAGGGCTGGCTATAATCCGGGTACGCCAAGATTTCATCCCCCGTGAGGGCCATCTTCAGCTGGCGGAAGGACTCTTCTTCTAGCTCTTCCCATTTGAAGGGCGGCTTCTGGTTCTTGGCCTTCCGGGACTGGCCTATCAGGAGGTCCTGCATAGGCGCTGCCTTTTTGGTGAAACCTGGAATAAACCTTCGGTAGTAGCCTACCAACCCGAGGAACTGCCGCACTTCTTTTACGCTGGAGGGGCTTGGCCATCCCTTAATTGCGGTGATCTTATCGGGGTCGGGAGCCACTCCGTCAGCGCTCACCACGTGTCCCAGGTACTGCACCTTTGGTTTCAGGAGGTGACACTTGGAGGGTTTCACCTTTAGGCCGTAACTCGCCAGAGCTTCGAACACCTCCGCCAGGTGTTTCAGGTGGTCCTCATAAGTTTTGGAGTATACGATGACATCGTCCAGGTACAACAGGACCATCTCAAAGTTTCTGTGGCCCAGACAGCACTCCATTAATCGTTGGAAGGTTCCTGGGGCGTTGCAGAGTCCGAACGGCATGCAGGTGAACTCACTAAGTCCCATCGGGGTGGTGAATGCGGTCTTCTCCCGGTCCGCCTCTGCTACAGGAACCTGCCAGTACCCGCTAGTGAGATCCAAGGTAGAGAAGAAGTTAGCAGATCTTAAAGCAGCCAATGACTCCTCTATCCTTGGTAAGGGGTACGCATCCTTGTGTGTGATACGGTTGATTTTCCGGTAATCTACACACATCCTCATGGTGTTGTCTTTCTTTTTGACTAAAACTAGCGGGGCTGCCCAGGGGCTACAGCTATCCCGGATTACCCCAGCCTCCTTCATGTCTCTAAGCATCCCCTTGGCGTGTTGGTAATGTGCAGGGGGTACGGGTCGATACCTCTCTTTTATGGGAGGATGATCTCCCGTGGGGATGCGGTGTTCTACCCCCTTGACTCGCCCGAAGTCTAACGGGTGTTTACTAAACACTCTCTCATACTCTTGAACCACCCGGTAGACTCCCTGTTTCTGGTGGGAGGGAGTGGAGTCAGTTCCCAAGTGTAGTTGCTGACACCAATCCTCCATTACTTTCTTAGAGCCGTTACCTTCCTCCGGGTGAGATGGAGGCAAGGGTTCCACAGACTGTATAGAGTTTTGGTTGATGGTATATAATTTTGCTAGCGTGGCATACCGGGGCAGGTACACTTCCCTCTCCCCGATATTGATTATGCGAACGGGCACCCTCCCATGGCGTACATTGACCACCCCCCGTGCTGTCAAAATGGTGGGCCTACTGTCTGAGTAAACTGGTTCTACCATTGCCTGGTAATCTCTACCTCTCAGACCAATAGCTGCCCGGCACCAAATCATCATTTCGCTTTTTGGGGGCATGGCAATAGGGAAAGGGTCACACATTCTTACGCTACCAATCTCACCGCCGGAGAGTTCCACCTGTTGCCGTCGCATCAGTGCCCGGATCTCTTTCTGGAGCACTCGCTGCTCGCCGGAGCTGGCGTTCTTGGCAACCTGCTGTAGAAGGAAAATCACCTCTGCAAGACAATTCTCAATTACATTAGTTCCTAGAGTTATTTTTGGGTGGCTCTCATGTTTGTCAATGTCTACAATGATCAGTCCCTGTGCTGCCAGTTCGACTCTACCGATTTTGATGGTCACCTCTTTAAATCCGATCTGTGGCACGGGCTGGCCATTGCTGGCGATGATACTCAAGTCGTCGTCAGGGTAGCGGGTAATATCCGAGTCATTCCAGTACTGCTTAAAGAGCACGTACGGGATAGTGGTGACCTGTGACCCGGTGTCCAGTAGGGCACTCATGGGAATGCCATCCAGTACCACCGGCAAGACTGGACGTCCTCCCACATATCTGTCGCGCCAGTTCGATGGGCCTGGTGATCTTTTTCCTGGGGGTTGGCCCTCTACCCCAGGTTGTGCCCGTTTAAAGAACAGTACCTTTCCATATGTCCGGGTTGATTGCAGCGGCGGCAGATGGGTCGTCCGTCCTCGCTGTATCGGTCACTGGGTCTTCCTCTGGCCGGTGGGGTCCTCCTTGGTCGACGCCACGGGATGTCCTCCGGTCCGGATGCCAGCTGGATCTTCCCTGGGGTGGAAACCTGTAAAGACTGCACAGTTCGGGTTAGCGCAGCAACGCTCTTAGCTAGCTCTTGGACCTGATGGCGTAGGTCTGGAGCCGGGTCATTGTCCAAAGCCTGCGCATCAGCTCCCACAGGCCCTGCCGACAAGGGCGCCGCCTCCTGGTGGTAAGTGATAGCTGGGCGCCTGTGGGTCACAACGCCACCCGGTGCCGGTTCTCGGAGCACCCGGATGGCTCTGTCCTTGAACTGTGCAAAGTCCAGATGGGGATCCTGTAAGGCCATTGCCCGCAACTGGGTTCGGTGGGCATTGCAATATAAACCCTCTATAAATTGTTCAGTCAACAGCCTGTCCTCGTTTCCCACCCCATCAGGGTCGGTCTGCTTTATGGCCCTCAGGGCCTCTTGTAGGTTTAGTGCATAGTCCCTTATACTCTCATGCGCTCGCTGCTTGCACCCGTAGAATCTAAGCTTAATCTCGGCTGAGGTGCGGGTATCAAAGGTGTCCTTCAGCCGGGTTAGTATCCCTGCGACAGTCTTCCTCCCAGGTGGCCAGGATTTTACTTCCCTTTTGGCTGCCCCGGTTAGTTGGGCCACCAGGATGCTCACTTTTTGCTCTTCTGTGAGGGGGTACACCTGGAAGAGGCTATCCAGCTTTTCTCTAAAGTCATGCAGGGTATGTGACTCCCCTGAGTACTGGGGTAGCCAAGCTGCTCCCGGGATATAGGGCATGGTGAAGGGCATAACTGCAGCAGCGGTGGCGCTGGCGGGGGTTGAGGCAGTGAAGCTCTCCTCCGTATCCGACATCTTCCTCCCCCCTAGTGGACCGTGGCCTACCTTGCGATGATCCTGTTCCGTAGGTCGCGGCTCCGCAGTGGATCGTCAGGGTTGAGGACCTTCCGTCGCGCTCCGGTGACGTCGGCGTCTGCTGGGCTCCTTCCAGGACCTTACGCAACGTCCGGACGTGAGGCGGGGCTTCAGTTCTCGCGCGCTTTCGGAGTCCACGCCCCTCTTCTTCCCGCGCGGCGTCCTCAAGATGGCGTCCAATGGCGGGAAAACTCCACGGATGGCGGGAAGAAGGTCGAAGATGGCGCCGGATGGCGGGAAAACTTCGCGGATGGCGGGAAGAAGGTAGAAGATGGCGCCGGATGGCGGGAAACCTCCACGGATAGCGGGAATCTTCACCACTGGTAAGTTTGAACAGTCTTTGCTTTTCAGGCACGCAGTACCCGGTGGTTGCGGGCACGAAATCCTGCCGACTACGCCAAAGTTGACGCGCCCCTGGGCCTGTGTCGCGCTGCGATGCGCACGCGGGAGCTTACCCGGAGCCGGATCTCTTGAGGGTTGTAGTCTCGTGGCGGCGACCCGGTCCGTGCCCAGGGAGTCAAACTGAGCGGCGATGTAACAGCGGTAGATGTAGGACGACTACGCCACCCGTTGAATGCAGCTATGGAGCTGCCGCTGCAGGACAGTCCGCTGAGGCCGGTGGATGGATGGTGCAGCGTAGATGGTATAACCCCCAACGGGAGGGGTATGGCCTCAGGGCAGCAGATGGATGATGGGGGTAGCAGGAACCACTCAGAGACGGTGCGGTGTAATTCAGGGTCTTTACTGGTAACAACGATAGACCCTCCCGGAGTACTTGCTAGTGAACGGGGCCTGGTCAGTCCTTGAGCAGATGGGATCTCCCCTGGCCAGGCGGAGTTGTAGGCCTCCCAAACTGACTGCACTCTTCTGGCTACCTTGCTAGAAGCGGATATAAGTAGCCCACGTCCCTGAGTGTACCGTGTGGTGCTCACCCGTATGGCCGGTGACTCGGGGCCTTCTAATGGCTTCCGCTCCACGCTGGCGGTGCTGGTCCCACGCGTGTGACCGTGCCTTCGGGCTTCTGGGCCAGAGGACCTGAAATCCTCTGCCGGACGGTTTCTGCTGCTGGGTAGGAGTTAGTCCCCACAGCCTCGGACTCCGGGTCCGGTTAGAAATCTTCTCAGTCAGGGCGAGCTCTGCAGCTGCCAGCCCCTGACTCGTTGTAACACTGCTCCCCACAGAGCTCCTGATGTTTCTTGCTATGCTGCTTCTCTTCTCTACTCTTGTTCTGTCTTCTTTCTCTCACTAACTCTGCCTCAGCCCCGGGTTTATATAGGGGAAGTCCTTCCCCTCCCAAGACTGGGCAGGAGGTGTGGCATGCACAGGATCCCTGACCAAAGGACCTCCCACCTGCTCTCAGACGTAATATCTCTATCACTGTGGCAACCAGACCCCTGGGGTGTCACACTCATACTCTATATAGGAGGCTATGTGTGGCTTATACTGTACAGGGTGGGCCATTTATATGGATACACCTAAATAAAATGGGAATGGTTGGTGATATCAACTTCCTGTTTGTGGCACATTAGTATATGGGAGGAGGGAAACTTTTCCAGATGGGTGCTGACCATGGCGGCCATTTTGAAGATGGCCATTTTGGATCCAACTTTATTTTTTTCAATGGGAAGAGGGTCATGTGACACATTAAACTTATTGAGAATTTCATAAGAAAAACAATGGTGTGCTTGGTTTTAACGTAACTTTATTCTTTCATGAGTTATTTACAAGTTTCTCTTTGTTTACAGCCATTGACATGTCGCAGAGGTTAACACGTGAGGAGCGGATAGAAATTGTGTTGATGTTTGGTGAACGCAGTACCCGGGTCATTCTAGCAGATTTCAATGCAAGACACCCTACGAGACCACCCATCTCCCATGCTACGGTTAGCAAACTGCTTGTCAAATTTCGTGAAACAGGTTCAGTGTTGGATTTGCCAAAATGTGGAAGCAAGAAAACTGTCACTAATGAAGAAACATCAGTGGCTGTCCTAGCTTGTCACTGGAGAGTGGCATCAGTCGAACATCGCTTCGGCGAATATTAGCTACTCACAAATGGCACCCTTACAAAATCCAGCTGCTGCAGCACCTCAACGAGGATGACCCAGATCGGCGCACTGAATTTGCAGAATGGGCAAAACAAAAATTGGAACAGGACCCTCAGTTTACACATAACATTATGTTCAGTGATGAGGCAAACTTTTTTGTGAATGGTTAAGTTAACAAACAAAACCACCGCTATTGGTCTGACACTAATCCACAGTGGATAGATCCCTCCAAGACTGTTGGAACACAAAAATTGATGGTATGGTGTGGTATATGGGGTACAAAGATAGCGGGGCCATTCTTCATCAATGGAAACCTCAATGCCACTGGATATCTGAAATTGCTACATGATGATGTGTTGCCCTCTGTATGCACTGAAGATGGCATGTTCCCTGAGTTTTTCCAACAAGATGGTGCACCACCACATTATGGGTGTCAGGTCCGAGCATTCCTACATGAACAGTTTCCTAGAAAGTGGATTGGTCATCGTGGGCCAGTTGAATGGCCACCAAGGTCTCCCGATCTGACCCCCTTAGACTTTGGGGTCAACTGAAGGCAATCGTCTATGCTGTGAAAATACGAGATGTGCAGCATCTGAAACAACGGATACTGGAAGCCTGTGCTATCAGTGTGTCAAGAGTGGGAGAAGAGGGTTGCATTTACAATCCAACACAATGGGCAGCACTTTGAACACATTTTATAAGTGGTCATAAACTTGTAAATAACTCATGAAAGAATAAAGTTAAGTTAAAATCAAGCACACCATTGTTTTTCTTATGAAATTCTCAATAAGTTTGATGTGTCACATGACCCTCTTCACTTTGAAAAAAATAAAGTTGGATCCAAAATGGCCGACTTCAAAATGGCCGCCATGGTCACCACCCATCTGGAAAAGTTTTCCCCCTCCCATATGCTAATGTGCTACAATAAGGAAGTTAATATCACCAACCATTCCCATTTTATTTAGGTGTATCCATATAAATGGCCCACCCTGTATATAAAGAGGTTATGTGGGGGCTCATACAGTATACAGGGTGCTATGTGGGGCTCATACTGTATATAGGAGCCTATGTGTGGGCTCATACTGTATATATGAGGCTATATGGGGGCTCATATTGTATATAGCAGGGTATGTAGGGTCTCATACTGTATATGTAGGCTATGTCAAGCTCATACTGTATATAGAGTGGCTATATGTACTTCATACATAACTACTGACAATTTAAATTGTCAGTACTAGAGATGAGCGTTGTTCTACTCGAACTGTTCGCCAATCTCAAATTCGAGCTGTTTTGGGCGGTGTTCGAGCCGTTCGGCGAACACGAACGATTTGAGAAAAATTCGGCTGTTCGAGGTTATGTTCGATAACTGTTCGTGCACCAAAATCATAACTGGATTTTTTCTCAGTAATGATGAAAATTAATGTTAATACGCAGTTTGAGTGTACAGCGGGGTGGGGGGAGGGGCAGGGGATGGATCTCTGCAGGAATAATGAAGATCTCCATTTTTTTTTCTCTTTCGCGCATTTGCAGTGGGGAGGTGCAGTCTGTCAGCCTATCAGCAGCGCACACACGGAGCGAACTGCTGTTTTTCACACAAGCAAGGGCATGTGTCATTGGCAGTGTATGTCACATGTCCTTGCCCTATAAGACCAAGCCATTTTCCCCGTCGCCACCATTTTCTCACTGCTGCAGCTGCGTGTTAGACGGCACCGCTGTTGCTGTGTGCGCTATACCTTGTTAATTTCAAGCCAATTTTCGCACAAATCTACAGATAGCTTGGGAGTAGGGAATAGTTGTGATTGCAGTCCTTTTAAGGACTAGGTTACAGCATTTCCTACGACTTTTATCAGGCAGGTCTGTGCTCTTAAATAGATAGATTGTGGGAGTAAAGACTAATTGTAATTGCAGTCCTTTTCAGGACTAGGTTACATCAGTTCCTATCAGTTTTTGCCAGGCAGGTCTGTGCCAGTGCTGTGCAAGTTTTTTTCACAGCATTTGGCTGAATCTAGCAAAGCTAATCCTTTTTGGCCTATTGCAGAGTGTGTTAGTCAGTGGAGTAGCCTATCTGTGTTGCAAGATATACCACCTGTGTATAGAATACCAATTTTTTTACTGCACCTAGTGAAGTAAAATCTTTTGGGCATAGCATCATTCTATTAGTCCATCTATACTGACCTCCATCAGGTTGCAAATTGAATATAATTTTTTTCTGCATCTAGCTCTGAAAAATTATTTGGGCTTCTAGCAGTGTGTGGGACTTGTTCTATTAGTCCATCTATACTGACCTCCATCAGGTTGCAAACTGAATATAATTTTTTTCTGCATCTAGCTCTGAAAAAATATTTGGCCTTCTAGCAGTGTGTGGGACTTCCTCTATTAGTCTATCTATACTGACCTCCATCAGGTTGCAAATTAAAAATAATTTTTATCTGCATCTAGATCTGAAAAAATATTTGGCCTTCTAGCAGTGTGTGGGACTTGTTCTATTAGTCCATCTATACTGACCTCCATCAGGTTGCAAATTAAAAATAATTTTTATCTGCATCTACCTCTGAAAAAATGTTTGGGCTTCTAGCTGTGTGTGGGACTTGTTCTATTAGTCCATCTATACTGACCTCCATCAGGTTGCAAACTGAATATATTTTTTTTCTGCATCTACCTCTGAAAAAATATTGGGCTTCTAGCTGTGTGTGGGACTTGTTCTATTAATCCATCTATACAGACCTCCATCAGGTTGCAAACTGAATATAATTTTTTTCTGCATCTAGCTCTGAAAAAATAGTTGGCCTTCTAGCAGTATGTGGGACTTTCTCTATTCGTCCATCTATACTGACCTCCATCAGGTTGCAAATTAAAAATAATTTTTATCTGCATCTAGCTCTGAAAAAATATTTGGCCTTCTAGCAGTGTGTGGGACTTTCTCTATTAGTCCATCTATACTGACCTCCATCAGGTTGCAAATTAAAAATAATTTTTATCTACATCTACCTCTGAAAAAATATTTGGGCTTCTAGCTGTGTGTGGGACTTTCTCTATTAGTCCATCTATACTGACCTTCATCAGGTTGCAAATTAAAAATAATTTTTATCTGCATCTACCTCTGAAAAAATATTTGGGCTTCTAGCTGTGTGTGGGACTTGTTCTATTAGTCCATCTATACTGACCTCCATCAGGTTGCAAACAGAATATAATTTTTTTCTGCATCTAGCTCTGAAAAAATATTTGGCCTTCTAGCAGTGTGTGGGACTTTCTCTATTAGTCCATCTATACTGACCTCCATCAGGTTGCAAATTAAAAATATTTTTTTTTCTGCATCTACCTCTGAAAAAATATTGGGTTTCTAGCTGTGTGTGGGACTTGTTCTATTAATCCATCTATACAGACCTCCATCAGGTTGCAAACTGAATATAATTTTTTTCTGCATCTACCTCTGAAAAAATATTTGGGCTTCTAGCTGTGTGTGGGACTTGTTCTATTAGTCCATCTATACTGACCTCCATCAGGTTGCAAATTGAATATAATTTTTTTCTGCATCTAGCTCTGAAAAAATATTTGGCCTTCTAGCAGTGTGTGGGACTTGTTCTATTAGTCCACCTATACTGACCTCCATCAGGTTGCAAATTCAAAATAATTTTTTGTCTGCATCTAGCTCTGAAAAAATATTTGGCCTTCTAGCAGTGTGTGGGACTTTCTCTATTAGTCCATCTATACTGACCTCCATCAGGTTGCAAACTGAATATATATTTTTTCTGCATCTACCTCTGAAAAAATATTTGGGCTTCTAGCTGTGTGTGGGACCTGTTCTATTAGTCCATCTATACTGACCTCCATCAGGTTGCAAATCGAATATAATTTTTTTCTCCATCTAACCCAGCCAATAGTTTTGGCCTAATACCACAGTTTGGCCACTCAGCTCTGCTCGGTTCCCATCCATTGTTTTTTTGTGCAAACAACTCCAGAGTTGTGAATTAGTTAACCACCAAAATGAGTGGAAAAAGGCCTGCTGCTGGTGGAAAGGGGAATAGGCGTGTTGGGAAGGGGAAAAAAGGTTGTGTCCGTGGGGTAGGTGTTAAAGCAACAGTAACATCTGCAGAAGAAAGACCATCTTCCAGCCAAACTAAAATGTCTACTTCTTTTAGCGGACAATGTGATAAGATCCCTTTCTTACGGCCACGCCAATCGCTACAAATTCCAGATGAGGCACAAAAACAGCAGGTGCTTCAACGGATATCAAGTGCTCCTTTAAGTGGGCTCTCCTCCACATCAACTTCAACATCACAAATACTCCAGTCCTCAAAGGTGTCACCCCAATCGCACTTGCTTCCTCACAGCTCCCAAATCTCCAGCTGCCCGTCTGAGTATGAGGTAGAACAGATGGTTGAGTCTGCAGAGCTGTTTACTCATACTATAGCCTGGGAATCAGAGGTCGACTCCAGCGCTTCTGTGAATCCAGACGAGGAAATGATCTGCACTGATGCCCAGAATCTTTATAAGTCGGATCCAGGACCAGACGCAGAAGGTTCTGACCATAATGTAGACCCTCATTCCCAAACTGTAACTCCTGTTGGTGGAGACAATGAGGAAGACGATGATGAGACTCAAATACCTGATTGGAGCGACAACTTTAGTTTTTTGTCAGGGCAGGAACAGGTTGGCTCTGAGGACGACGGGTGTGATAACGCACAGGGTGATGATGATGAGGTTGGAGATCCCACTTACTGTCAACCCACAGTCAGCCAAGAGATGAGGTCAGCAGAGGAGGTGGAGGAAGATGCTAGTGACGACGAGGTCAGGTTGCGCCTTCCTGGACAGAGACGTAGTACTGGAAGCACTTCAACAACTGCATCCTCAAACACAACTCTGCCTCTCACCACAAGTCGTGGTGGCTCTTCAGGTCGCATGGGTGCTAAGCCTTGCATAGCCTGGGCATTTTTTCAGATCGATAAAGATGACCCAACTCGTGTTATCTGTAACATTTGTCAGCAAAAGCTAAGTAGAGGCCAAAAAATACATAGTTTGAGTACTTCATGCATGAACCGGCACATGGACATGAAGCATAAGTTGCAGTGGGAAGCTCAGTGTGCTACAATGCGGCCTAGCCGGCCGGGCCAACCACCGTCTGCCATATCTTGTGCATCCGCGGCCTCTTCATCCTCTGTGACTGGGGGGACAGCAGTCACACCTGTTTTGGGGCGCAGACCTGCCACCTCTTTACCCGCAACAGCCAGCGTGATTGGCAGGTCATCATTTTCTTTGGAGGTGGTAACACCAGCTGGTGTTGAGCGCGTCCGACATCGATAGCACCACCTTTGGATCAAGGCAACCTAACATGTCCGCCTGCATCTTCCTCACAGACCGGCAGTTTGCCGGGGACACCCTTATCAACCCCGTCTAAGCACAATAGCCAGCCCTCGGTCCCTCAGATGTGGACAAGTAAAAGACCATTTCCTCCTAGCCATGAGAAAGCTAAGAGGTTGAATTTCACCATCTGCAAGCTCTTGGCTACAGAAATGCTGCCTTTCCGCCTGGTGGACACAGAGGATTTTCGAGACCTTATGTCCGTCGCAGTGCCCCAGTACCAGATGCCCAGTCGGCACTACTTCTCAAAGAAAAGTGTGCCAGCGCTCCACCAGCATGTCGCACACAACATCACCGCTTCTTTGAGAAACTCTGTGTGTGACAGGGTGCATTTCACCACAGACACTTGGACGAGTAGGCATGGACAGGGGCGTTACATGTCGCTGACTGGGCACTGGGTAACTATGGTGACAGCAGGACAAGGGGCTGCTGTCCAAGTCTTGCCGTCCCCACGAGTTGTGCGTCAATCCTCTTTATGTCAAAGTTCCTCCACTGCTTCTGCCTCCTCAACCTCCTCTCGGTCTTCCACCTGCACCCAAAGCCTGTCTGGTCATGCCACAAGCTTTCTAACTGCGCAGAAGGGATCCTGCACACCTCCTTACTATGCTGGCAGTAGGGCTCAACGTCATCAGGCGGTTTTTACTTTGAAATGTCTGGGAAATGTGAGTCACACAGCTGAGGAGTTGTGGTCAGCTCTGGAGAACCAATTTCATGAATGGTTGTCTCCACTGGACCTGAAACCAGGGAAGGCCGTGTGCGACAATGCTGCAAACCTGGGTGCGGCCCTTCGCCGGGGCAATGTCACACACGTGCCTTGTATGGCTCACGTGTTGAACCTGGTTGTCCAGCAATTTTTAGCCCACTATCCCAGACTAGATGGCCTTCTGCAGAGGGCACGGTCGCTGTGTGCTCACTTCCGCCGTTCGCATCCCGCAGCTCAGCGACTTACATCTCTACAGAAGTCGTTGGGCCTGCCACTTCACCGGCTAAAATGCGATGTGCCTACCCGGTGGAATTCAACTCTGCACATGTTGCAGCGACTGTGGCAGCACCGACAAGCCCTGGTGCAATACGTTCTGACGTATAGCCTGGGCCAACGAGATCCAGAGGTGGGGCAAATCACGCTGGAGGAGTGGTCTCAGATCAGGGACCTATGCACCCTTCTGCACATGCTGGAGCACATGTTAAACAGAATTCGGAGTCAGGTGGTGGCATAAGAGGAGGTGGAGGAAGTAGAGGAGGAGGAGTTGTATGCGGAAGGGCTAACATCTGTAAGGTACAGACGGTCGGCAGCACCAAGGCGGCAGGCATGTGAGGGTGGGGGAGATGGTTTTACCAGGGCGCATGGTAGCAGCCAAACTAGTGAGGTAGGTGCAGGAGCCCAGGAAGAAGTGGAAGACGAACTGATGGAAGACTCATCAGATGAGGGAGACCTTGATCACATTTCTGTTGTGCGAGGTTGGGGGGAGAGGACAGAGGAAGGAAGCATGATTGTTACCTCGCCACCAACACAACAGGGACTTGGTGCTCCTGGATGCGCAACACACATGAGTGCCTTCTTGCTGCACTACCTGCAACATGACCCTCGAATTGTGAGAATTAGAAATAATCCTGACTACTGGGTTGCCACACTGTTAGATCCCCGGTACAAAAGTAAATTTGCCGAAATTATTCCTGCCATAGAAAGGGATGCACGCATGCAGGAGTATCAGCAGAGACTGTTGCAGAATCTTACATGTGCTTTTCCACAAAACACCAGTGGTGCACGTAGTGAATCTCACAGTTCCAACTTGCCAACCGTGGGACCGTCAAGTGTTCAGCACTCAAACCGTAACAGAACCACAGTATCTGCTGGTAACATCAATTTTGCGGAATCATTTCAACACTTTTTTAGCCCATCCTTTGCAAGGTCACAGGAGACAAGAAGTCTGACACATAGTCAACGCCTAGAGACGATGGTACAGGAGTATCTCCAAGTAAACATTGAAGCCATGACTGTGTCACTGGACCCTTGCTCTTTTTGGGCTTCCAATCTGGATAAATGGCTGGAGCTAGCCACTTACGCCTTGGAGATCTTGTCATGCCCCGCAGCCAGCGTTCTGTCTGAACGTGTGTTCAGCGCTGCTGGTGGTGTGCTGACAGATAAGCGCACGCGGCTCTCCACTGATAATGTAGACAGACTCACGTTCATAAAGATGAACAAATCATGGATCCGAAACGACTTTTCTACCCCTGTGTCATCCTGGGGAGAGTAAAAGCTTGATGATTGGTTAAAATCACCCTACCAACCGTTTTAAGCTTTCAAATTACTAATCATGTTTATCTGTATCTTGGCTGGAAAATAATTTGGGCTTTGTAGCAGTGTGCAGCACTGATTCTATTAGGCCATCTATAATAAGCTCCACCAGATTTAAAATTACTAATCATGTTTATCTGTATCTTGGCTGGAAAATAATTTGGGCTTTGTAGCAGTGTGCAGCACTGATCCTATTAGGCCATCTATACTAAGCTCCACCAGATTTAAAATTAATAATAATTTTTAGCTGCATCTAGCCCGGAAAATAATTTTGGGGCTCCGAGATGCGCAAGACACATAAGTGCCTTCTTGCTGCACTACCTGCAACATGACCCTCATATTGTCAGAATTCGAAGTAATCATGACTACTGGGTTGCCACACTCTTAGATCCCCCAAACTTTTCGATCAACCTTTTCATTTTAATAAAGACCAAAAAAATGGTCATTTTTGAAATTATAAGCATTAGCAGGTTATTAGAAACTGAAATCAAACAATTTTCAACTCAAAACTTTATTCTAGGTGATGTTACATTTTCACATAGGACCCCTTGTTCGAAAGGAGCTTCTGAACTCTCTCGTCCATTGAATTTGTCAGGTTTTGGATGGTTTCTGCTTCAATTGTTTTGCATGAGGACAGAATACCCTCCCAGAGGTGTTGCTTAGATGTGAACTGCCTCCCGCCATCATAGACACTCCTTTTGATGATGCTCCAGAGGTTCTGAATGGGGTAGAGGTCAGGGGAGCATGGGGGTCACACCATAAGTTTGTCCCCTTTTATGCCCATATCAGCCAGAGATGCAGATGTTTTATGTGCAGCATGAGATGGTGCATTATCATGCAAAAAAATGATCTTGCTGTGAAATACACGGTTTTTCTTCTTGAACCATGGCAGGAAGTGCTGTTTGAGAAAATCCACATACATTATGGAGTTCATCTTTAGCGCCTTCAGGGATCCTAAAGGGGCCGACAATCTCTCTCCCCATGATTCCAGCCCAAAACATTACTCCACCTCCTCCTTGTTGGCGCTGTAGCCGTGTTTGCGTGGGGTGTCCATCAACCAGCCATCCTCCACTCCATCCATCTGGACCATCGAGCGCTGCACGGCACTCATCCGTGAACAAAACAGTTTTGAAATCAGTCTTCATGTAATGTTTAGCCCACTGGAGCCGTTTCTGCTTGTGTGAAGTGGATAGAGGAGGTCGACAGGATGGCGTATGCACAGCTGCAAACCTCTGAAGGACCCTGCATCTTGTTGTTCGGGGGACGTTGGAGGCACCAGCAGCTTCAAAAACTTGTCTGCTGCTATGACAAGGCTTTTTTGCCGCTGCTCTTTTAACCTGACGTAATTGCCTGTAGGAAGAGTCCTCAATTTGCCCTTATCAGCACGCACACGTGTGTACTGTGAATCAGCTACATACTTCTTGATTGCCAAGATACTTCATCCTGATCATCGCACAATGTTGATTGTAGTCATGCCTTGACCTAAACACTCCACAATTTGTTGCTTCTCAGCAGCCGACACATCCTTTTTCTTTCCCATTTTGGCAGATAATGTAGGCTGCTTAATAATGTGAGACAGCCTTCTTAAGTAGTCTTGCCTTTCATTGGACACACCTGCCAAACTAATTAGCACAGGTGTCTGCAATTGCTTACAGTGATATAAAGAGCCCTGACACACATCACCATCAATGAGTTTAACTGACAAACAAACAAATTCTTCCCTTATCACTCCTAAACACTTTTTGCATAATAATTTGGAACACAGTGTACATGTGCTTTTCCACAAAACACCAGTGGTTCACGTAGTGAATCTTACAGTTCTAACTTGCCAACCGTGGTCTGTATGGAGTTGTTCAATAAAGGGCCCAAAATTAAGATAACATAGATGGGAGAGGTCTCTATGAATAGGAATTCCTAAGTATTTGATACCCTGTGAGGGCCAGGCAAAGGGAAAGTTGGACTGGATGGAATCCTATATGGATTTGGGGCGGGAGACATCGAGGGCCTCAGACTTCGCTGCATTGATTTTAAAATTTGACCATGTAACAAAGTGATCTATTTCAGCCATAACAGCATGGATGGATATATGTGATTGAGTGATATATACTAGGACATCATCAGCAAATAGAGAGCACTTGTACTCGGTGCCTCCCACCTCAATCCACCTAATATTGGGGTTATGGCGAATTGATGAGAGCAGGTGCTCCGTCACTAGGATGTATAAGAGAGGGGACAGAGGACATCCCTGCCTTGTCCCATTGGTGATTGTGAAAGGTGATGAAAATGTTCTGATGCACCCCCTGGGCCTTGGGACACCCGGAGCCGGACCCTTTTTGGTGGATGCTGGTGGTTGTAGTCTTCGTGGCGGCGACCCGGTTCCGTGGCTCAGGGTGGTCAAACCAGTGGCGGAACTATTTATGTGGTTTTGATGTTTAAATGTCCGACTACGCCACCCGTGGATTGCGGTCAGAGTGAACCGCCGCTGCAGGGCAGACCGCTGAGGCTGGTGTTGTGGGTGCAGCAGAGCGTAGCATAACTCCCCACGGGAGGAGTATAGCCTCAGGGCAGTGTATGCGGAGGATGGGGGTGATGGTGCAGGGCAGCAGCAGTAACGACACGGAGTCAGTGATGCAGTCCAGGGCCTTTACTCACAGTTCTTATTATCCAGACCACGTCTGCAGGTAATGGCTGCCCACGTCGTACTGTGCTCACCAGGTGAGGGGCTCAGACAACTCCCAGATAACTATGGAGCGCTTCACAGGACCCCCTTTGTGTGTCCTTTGTCTGGCCTTTCTTACCAACCCTTCTGTCCGGCTGCCTCGGGCCTCCTCTTGGTAAACTTGGCGCCAGTTTCCCTGACCCTATGTGGTGCCTTCCTAGCGGGTGTAGCGAGGGGCTGCGCCACATAAAATGTCAGAGCCTCCGGTTTCTAGCTGAGGGTCGTTTCCTGCCTCCACTAGTTTCGGGGACCGTTCTCCCCCTTTGGCCTGACCCCTCCACGCAGGTGGATTCGGGCGTGCGGTGGCGACTCGCCCGTCCGCACCCCTGGGATCCCTTCATTCCTCGTTCCTGGAGCCTTCTCCACTCCTCTTCCTTCCTTCTCCCTCTTCCAGGCCTGGGCCTCTGTTGCTAGGCCCGCCTCCGGAGCAGAGCTCATGCAGAGCCCCTGCTCCCTGCCACTTCTGCTCAGACTTCTCTGCACTGAACTAAGATGGTGCCCACCTTTTATACTCCCTTCTCAATGCACCCAGGAACTGCTTCCTCCCTGCTCCTGCACTACAGGGTTCCCCTTCCTCAGTGTTCCCTCCCCCCACTCCAGCCAGGGACAGGGACTGTCGTGCCCATCTCAGAGGCATATTGGTCGCCCTGCCCCACGGCAATGTGGTGTAATGTATGCAGGTGTCGGGTCCTGATCCACACTCCATCCTTACCTGAGAGTGAGATATCACACCTCTGGGTGAGGTGCAATACCTCTGTAGCAACCGAGCCCTCAGGGTGCTACAGTTCCATGTATCTTCAGCCTAGGTGACGTATTGTGATACAGGGCCGTGATTTTGGCTATAAAAGGGTCCCCTAGACCCCTACCCCAAGCTTTTTAAGAGAATCATATATGGCGTGCCAGGAGACTCTATGGAATGCTTTCTCAGCATCCAACGAGAGTATCTAATTACAAATTTTTAACTGCATCTAGCCCAGGAAATACTTTGTGCCTAGTAGCAGTGTCTGCTAGTCAGCGGATTATCCCGGCTGTTAAGCAAGCTACACCACCTGTAGTTTGGACACTTAATTTTTTCAAAGGAAATGCTTCGGGACAACGGGATACTCAGTGAAGAGCATCAGGAGGCACCCCAAGGCATAGGGGCTGGGACTGGCAGTAGGATGCCTTGCGGTGGACAGCCGAGATCGATCCTTATAAAAGCTTTTTAACTGCAGCAGCTTTAGTGGACGCTACTGGAGCTGGAATTACCCGGCTGCTGGCATGAGACTTGCCCTCCAATAGATCCTTGTAAATGGATTTAAAGTGTATTCATTCAAATTAGAGAGACAATTTAAATTAAAAAGCTTAGAGCTGCCTCCACCACAGGGGGGCTCGCTCGACCCACCAGCGGACAGGCACCAGTATTGGGAGAGGGGGGCTGGCCGTCAGGGTTCACCGCGGCTCTGGCACAAACCCGGCGACACGGAGGTGGCACGGGCAGGAGCGGACTGAACGTGTCAGCTTCTCACTTTTTGGATTTTAGAAGGGCATGACATGCCTATATTTGTGTCTCCCCCTCCTTTTACTCCTCCACCTCTTTTCTTTTCGCATGACTATATGTACTTGTCACTTTTCCATGTGTTAGTTGTGTCTTCTGAGCAGTTTGTCAGCTTTTGGACACCTTTGAAGGTGTTTTCTATGTGTTTCTATGTGTTTTTGTTTGCCTGCCATTGGTTTTAACGGTGTTCGAAGGTGTTCGACGAACAGTTCGACGAACAGTTCGGCGAACACACGGGTGTTCGACGAACCGTACCGAACTCGAACACTACGGGGGTGGCTCAACACTAGTCAGTACATCAAAAATTTAAATGGTTTATTTATAGGACTTGACACTGACTCATACAAAATCCTTACAGTCTGTAATACATTGTTAGGTTATCATATTATTGAATTCACACTCTGATTTCACACTCTGCAGTCATCACATGACCACAACACTTGCAGTATGCATACTAACAATCACGTGCCAACCTACTTCTCTTCCATTACTCTCAATTCAGACCATTGAGAAAAGCGGAAGAGAAGCTGGATGGCATGTGACTGACTGCATGCTAACTGAATATATAGCAGTCATGTGACAAGCACGGGGAATGTGAAAAAAGACATTATCCTAACAGTCTATTGAACAGTTAAAATTCTGCATGTTAGTCATTGTTAATTCCTATAAATGTCCCGGACAACCCCTTTAATGGGTAGTGTTACACAATCAGAAGAAAAATATAGCCTCCTTTATTATAAAACATAACAAAAAGAAATCTATCTGAGACAGCATATAATTCACAAACAGAACCTACTCTTATTTGAAGGAAGCCTAGATACATTTAAAAACCTGGTCCAAATTTTGAATAACGGGTTTTCTACATTACAATGTTGGCATCAATGGGTCAAATCCACATGAACCCTCAGCCCCCCATAAAAAGAGATATTCAAGTTAGCGAACTGCAGAGCCATAGGTTGTAATAATCACATGTAGTACAACTATACTTAAAGGGGTTTTCCCATGAATAAAAAGTTCATTTTAATCAACAGATCTTTGAATAATTATAACTTGCACAATTAAATGTATTTAAATAAAATGTTCCTGTGCTGAGATAATCTTATAAATGTGCCCCTGCTGTGTACTGTGTAATGGCTGTGTCTGACCGTGCAGAAACAAGGTCTGATCATACCACATCTCCTGGGCAGGGAAGGAAGAAAGAGTATATAGATATTACAGCAGGGGGTCACAGCTGATTCTTTCTTTGAAGTAAAACATTGTTTAAAAACGGGCAGTGAAATGTTTTACCATCCCAAAAAGAATCAGCTGCAATTCCCTGCTGTAATGTCTGTATACTCTCTTTTGCTTCCTCCTCTGCCCAGGAGCTGTGGTATGATCAGACCATGTTCCTGTATGGTCAGACATGACCATTACACAGTACACAGCAGGGGTACATTTATAAGATAAGCTTTTGTTTGTGGGACAATCCCTTTAAGTTCAACTATTTATTGTAAGTATATGTTTTTTAGAAGTGTAGCTTTACTACACTTTTAAAAAGAAATATATACCTGATGCCAAAAAAGTGTTATGGTCTCAATAGGTGGGGTAGATTCTCTAAGCCATAGGTCAGGGTGGACAACTTGGCACAACAAGCAGTACTTGCCGAAAAGCAATTGGAACACCGAGGATCAGGACAACAGGCAGACACCAGAAGACACATAGCCAGGAGTGCAGACACACAGAAACTGAAAATGTATAATCAAAATACTAGTGATTTTTTTTTTTAAAAAACTTGAATTTGTTAGCTTTGACATATTTTCCCTAAAGCTTGATTTGAGTCTCAATATGGAAAAGCATCTAATTGCCCAGAAGAACACTATGAGGTCTACAAGAATACAAACAAAGCAGCACACTGCAATGCTAAGTATGCGAACATGAAATATATGAAATTTGAATAGCATTACTGCTGTAGAAAAATAGAAATAAATGAGAAATCTTAGCGCATAAATTGGCCAATTCATGTGTACCTGGTAGCCACGGTAAGGCGTTTCTCAAAAATACCAGGACCCTATCAATGTAAACTCCTCTCTGAATGACTATGTCTGCTTGTGTGTGGGATAATAGTATTCTGCTGTAATTAAAATCGCCTTTGGCACAGAGGTGGAGTGCTCAGTCAAAGCTTATACATAGAAACAGAAAACAGAAAAAATGGCCGGCACTTCCAAAACAAGAAATAGTTGTGAACAGGTGCTTACTAGGAGGAGCTACCTCCATATACAATTAACAAACAAAGCAGCACACTGTAACGCTAAGTATGCGAATATGAAATATGTGAAATTTGAATAGCATTACTGATGTAGAAAAATAGAAATAAATGAGAAATTATTTGAGCACTTTAATGCAAATATAGCCTTTTTAGTATCTAAGAGACCTCAAGCTATCTGGGTAGAGGAAAGCGGATGGTAACCAGTGGTAACCAAAAGAAAATTTAACAGCACACTGCACTAACAGACTTTTTAGGCTACTTAAGTTGTAAAACTGGTCCAAAAATTCTCTGTTTTTTGGGGTAGATGCCTGTAATTTTGGTGTCATGTATAGATCTAATATTGGACTATTACAACAAAGAAGTGTGCCAATAAACACATACATTTTGTGTGATAGACAGTTACGTTTAAATCTCCAAAATGTGGAGATTTTTCTTTTGTGAATTTTTTTCTGAATTGCAAAAATATAGCTTATGTATCTTATAGATTATCTGTCTAACAAGCCAGGAAGCACACTTTCTCTGATGCACAGCCCTTGGTTTCAGTATTTTTCTTCAGTAACAATATTAGAACAGACTCAGGAGCATTAAACTGCCTTCCTTGTTTGCAGTGAATGATGAATAAAAAAAAGTTATCAAGATTCTGGACAGCAGTATATCACAAATCAATAATTCTGTCACACTGACTATACAGGTCCAACACCTCGCCATCACTGGAATCTTTTTATTATCACTCACAGACTTCGACTACCACTCCCATTTTTCAATGCTGCTGTAGGAGACTGCAATCAGATTTAGATCTTCCTATCCCCTATCTATAATGATGAGCTGTGGGCTCCTAACCCTATAATGGCTGCTGCTTTCCCTGACCCAGGGCCGGGTTGAGGGGTAGGCACTCGCCTAGGGCGCTACCTCATGCCTACCCAAGGTGGGTGAACTTTGAGAAAAAAAAAACTGACATTGCATGGGAGCGAACACACAGGGGAGTAGTTTCAGTATTGTCAGTCACTGACAACGCTGACCCCTCTCCCTGCCTGCTCCCCGCCTGTGGCTCTCGCCCTGCTCTCAAATGCATTTGCATCTTTCAGACCACGCGAATACAACTGCTGTGAGCGCCACCCGGGACAGAAGTAGAGGAGCTGTAATCAACTCTCTGCTTGACCGGTGACTCCATCAGAATGCAGGCCATTTCCGGCCTGCGCCCTGTTGGAGGCTGTGCATCCAGGGGATGTCAGATGATGAGGTGCAGTGATGTCATCACGCCATCCAGCGTCCACCATTAGACAGGATAGAAGAAGATAAGGCAACCATGGTGTACAGGGAGCCTCGAATAGGTGACTTTTTTTTTTTACTTTTCTTACAATAGTTTGCCATTGAATAGGGGCCATCAAAAGCATACTATATATGGGAGGCTGTGATGGTGACCATACTATATAATGGGGCTGTTGTGGACATTATACTGCATGGGGGGCCTTTGGAGGACTTCATAGTGTATATTTGGGAGCTTTTGTGCATATCATACTGTAGGAGTGGCTCTGGTGACCATCATAGTGTGTAGAGGGACACTGTGAGGAGAAGGTACAGTTTGGTGAACAGTATGAGGACATAGTGTTAAGAGGTGACACGTAATTGATATGGAGAGGGGGCAGCTTTAAATGGGGACACAGTATGGAGAGAGTTTAACATGGTGGGACAGTGTGAAGAAATAGAGAGTGTAAGGGAGAACAGTGGAGAGGGGACAGACATGATATAGATCGTGGTTCATAAGGGCAGATGGTGTGGCAATTATAGATGATAATAGCAGACAGTGTGGTGGTTAAATCTCATTAAGGTGGAGAGTGTAGAGACCATATACCATAGAAGGCTTATTTAAGTCATAGTTTGGACAGATGTTTAATAACACTCTTATTTTTAAGAACACCGTGTGAGGGATTTGCTGCAGAAGACCAGGGAAGAGAGAAATCTGCAGAGATGAGATGTGAATGTGAAAAGTCATCATGAATTCTGGACAAAATGGAGACGAAAAAAAAGAACAACTCCAATAAGAGAAGATTGGACCTACAAGGTACCTGGATGTAAATGTTTATTTATTGATACTGACTTTGTTTCATCAATACTGTGGTTCCTGTATGAACCGTAGTTTGATAATGACTGATTAAAACAACTCCCAGCACCTCCTTACAATTGTTAAGGACATACTAGAAGTTGTATGTTCATGTATATGGGGCTGACTTGACATTACAATTGATTGCTGTACTAAGCTTGGTGATGTTGTCATGTACAAATGGTGGTTCTGGTAATGTATTTATGTACTGATGTATGTATTTACTGATATTTTGATTTATTCATGTACTGATTATGGTTCTGGTGATGCATTCATGCACTAATGGTGGTTCAGGTGACGCATTAAAGTACAGATAGCAGTTATGGTGACGTATTCATCGACTTATGGTGGTTTTGGTGATGTATTCATGTACTCATGTTGATTCTAGTGACCTAATTATTTACTGATGATGTTTCTGGTGTCATATTTATATACTATTTGATGGCTATGGTGTTCTCTTTATGTTCTGATGATGATTTTGGTTTTATATGCATGTACTGATGATGGTTCTGGTGATGAATACAGCACCAGAAGCATCATCACTACATGAATACATCACCAGAGCCATCAGTAGTACATGAATACAACAGCAAAATTACTATCACTACATTAATATGTTACCAGAACCACCAAAAGTACAGGAATATGACAACAGAACCACCATTAGTATATGAATATGTCACAAGAACCACTATACATGCAGGAATATGGCACCATAACCACCATCAGTTTTGTTGCAAACTGTATTTGTCACATGACGGACACAAAAAACATTATACGTATCTATCCCTCTATCTATAATGGGGTCTGTTTAGTTTCCAATAGGGTATCCACCAAATGCTGGACACCTTAACTGAAACCAAATAGACTCCGTTATAGTTAAACTAATATAGCTTAAAGGGGTTTTCCCACAAACAAAACTTCATTTTAATCCATAGATCTTGGAATAATAATAAGTTCCACAATTGGATGTGTTTAAATAAAATGTCTCTGTGCTGAAATAATCTTATAAATGTGTCCGTGCTGTCTACTGTGTAATGGATGTGTCTGACTGTATAGGAACATGGTCTGATCATACCACAGCTCCTGGGCATGGGAGGAAGCTAAAGAGTATACAGACATTTCAGCAGGGGATTGCAGCTGATTCTTTCTTTGAAGTAAAACATTGTTTAAATACAGGCAATGAAATGTTTTACCTCACAGAAAGAATCAGCTGCGATCCCCTGCTGCAATGTCTATATACTCTTTTGCTTCCTCCCCTGACCAGGAGATGTGGTATGATCAGACCGTGTTCTGTACATCTTCAGACACGGCCATTACACAGTACACAGCAGGGGCACATTTATAGGATTATCTCAGCACAGGGACATTTTATTTAAAAACATCCAATTGTGGAAGTTATTATTATTCAAAGATCTATTGATTAAAATTAACTTCATTTGTGGGAAAATCCCTTTAAGCTATATTAGTTTCCATGACTGTTCTTGTATCTGACATATACAACACGGGATGGCAGGGATGAATATCGCTATTTGTCCCTGGCATTATGTGAATGGTCCACAATCAATCAATGATTCTATATACTTTGCTAAGGGGCTGAGGGTTCATTGACTGGAGAAGGGGGAGGGCACATTGGCTTCATCTGCCTAGGGTATCAAAATACCTTGCTCCAGCCGTGTCCAGACCCCATCCTGATTGGTGAGACAAACTCCAAAAAGCACACAATAATTGGATGCAAAGCTTACTGAATACACATACAAATATGGGTGTCTGAATCTGCATCTATGACTCATAGGAGCAGCACCTTTGAGTACCTTACTTGTGTTTTGTCAAGTATACACACTCTGCCAATTTCAGACCATATTATGAGTGTAATCTGAATAGAAAATAAGTAAGGCTGCTTTCACATTAGTGCATTTCTGTTTTAGACAAGTGGAATTATTGTGCGAAAGAGATCCCATTTTGTTTCATTTTAAAAAAGAAGAAAAAAGTTTGAAATGCAGGACTTTTTTTTCTTAGTTGTAAGACCAGAAATATAACAGAATTCATAAACATCAATGGGGCCCCTCTACATCCATTTGCATTAGTTATGCAATCCATTTTGCATGTTATTTCCACTTGTCTGTTTCCAAAACAGAAAAGACAAAAGTAATTCCCTAATTGCCTGCCTGCCAGGACAAATCATCAATACTGTAGGATGGTGCTACACCAGTGACTTAAATGCCCATGTTAGAGATTGACAATTCTATCTAGATAATTAAAAACAGCAATCAGAGCTCAGCTCTGGCTGCTGCTGTTAGAGACAGATACTGATTTTGTAAAACAGCTCTTGAGCCTACACCTTAGGACTTGACCCAATACATGACAGAAATATGAAGCTTTAGTGCAGCTGAGTTTTTAGGTGTTGATCACAGAGGGCAGCATTTTACTCATCTAGTTTCATGGCAGAAAAAGCTTTGTTTAAAATGCCGACTGTGCCCACATTCAGAGAAAAGTCCACCAAATTTTTCTTTAAAGGAACCTGTCACCAGGTTTGGCAGATATGAGATACAGCCACCACCTTTCAGCCCTGATATACAGCATTCTACAATGCAGTATATATAACAACAACCCAACGGGCAAGACAAGAAAAATAACTTTTATTATACTCACCTGGAGGAAGTCCGGTCTGAGGGACGTCTCTCATCTTGGTCTGATGTCTCCATTTTTCTTTTGATGCCATCCTCCTTCTTGCTACGTGTGGATGATGTGTCCCATACGTCATCCACACAGTCTCCCCATCATCGTGCTCCTGTGCAGGCGTACTTCTCTGCCCTGACCAGAGCAGAATAAAGAACTGTAGTGCACATGTGCCTGGGCTCTCTGACCTTTCCCGGCGCCTGAGCACTGCAGTACTTTGCTCTGCCCTCTTTAGGGCAGAGAAGTATACCTGCACAGGAGCACTATGCCGGGGAAACTGTGTGGATGACCTAGGGACGCGTTATATACATAAAGCAATAAGGAGGACATCATTTCACGAAGGAGTGAGGTGCTGGACCAAGACAAGCGACGCCCATCGGACCGGACCTCCCCCCAGGTGAGTATAATAAAAGCTCTTTTTCTTCTCTTGCAAGTTGGATCAGGCGCTTATATACAGCATTATACAATGCTGTATATGAGGGCTGAAAGGTGGTGGCCGTATCTTATAGCGGCCAAACCTGGTGACAGGTTCATAGTTCCTCACATGTTACAGCACTTCCATCTTATGATCAACAAGACAAAAGTACACAGTAGAGGCCAACAATATTCAAAACTACAATGAACATGTCCTTATACACCACCAGTAGAATATACACATGATAAATATAATGCTACAATTTCAATTATTCTTTTTTCCAGCTTAAAATAGTAAAGACCTGAAGAAATTTTCTATACTGAAATACAGAGTGGATCATTATTGTGCAGCACAAGATTGCTCAAGTTTCATATAGTTAATCGAACCAATCTTCTCACAGAAATCAGTACTAAAAATCTCTTGTTCCATCAAGCGTTGCTACAGTTCTGGCTCTTGTCCCATGTTTTTATTTGGTCTATCTCGGGGCTCCTATTTGTCTAACATTATGAATGACCTATAACAAACCAAACTTTTTATATAAACTTTTTTAAACATTTTAAATGTGTTATTAGAGGCTATAGAAAATATATATGTATTTTAAATGACAATACAAACATTAAAAAAAAGCATTTTTCATGGTCACTGTGCACATACAATAAGCTGACCTTCCCTATCTCCTGCAACTTACTTTTCAGATTTGCTGTGTAAAGTCATCACATTGTTACTAAGGAGCGAGTGATTGACAGATGACGGCTCTATTGTATTGCTGTAGGTCAAAATAAAAGAGGGTAGTAATATATACACGCTTGTTTTGGAGGAAAAGCACTATACCCAATTATTTCCCAATGACTATAATAATTTACAGTATCTGCTATTTAAAGGGATAGTTTGATTGAATAAAAAAATGTTCCAGATAAAAGTGGACCTTTTACCACATTTTTCATGTTGAACTGGACACACAAAGTAATAGTGGCTAGTGGCTACAGATCAAAATAAAACATTTTTTTTTTTATTTTGCATCTCCGTTGTGGAAATATTAGGAATCAAAGTATTTGGCACCTAATGAGTTAACTTTAGTTAAGCGCAAGTGGGTGTTATTAGATACTTTTCACTGGGGGCCTGCACTTCTTTCCCCTGTATGAGCTGCTATCCATAACACCCACTTGGACTTAACAAAAGTTAACTCATTAGTTGCCAAATACTTTGATTGCTAGTATCTCAACAATGGAGGCAAAATTAAAAAAAAAATAAATAAAAATGTTTTATTCCCCTCTGCAGCCACAATTACACTGTTTGTCCAGTTCAACATGAAAAATTTGGTGAAAGATCTTCTTTGAAATATAGCAATATAAACTATGTATACCTACTTAAAGAAGCACTCCCATGAATATTTTTTTCACTAAATGTATGTATATATGTATGGTGTGTAGTGTGAGTGTTTTAATATACTCATCTAACGCCGCTTTCTCCGGTATCCAGTGATGTTCCGCTCTTCTTCTCAGTGGCATCATCTTAATTCTGACTAGCTGCTTCACTCAGTATTTTTCTATAAAACACCTAGAACTCTTTATTCATTGCAGCTGCCATAAAGTAAACATCTTTGCTGCACTACATACAAACCATACAATAATGCAGTATGTTCTTCCAATATACAGATGTATTCTTCTGTAACTCACCTTCCTATCTGACTTATACCAAAATATATGATGGGGGTAGGTTAAGCAAACATTAAAAAAATATGTATGTGCCATGGATGTTACTCCTATACAGTGGTGTGAAAAAGTGTTTGCCCCCTTACTGATTTCTTATTCTTTTGCATGTTTGTCACACTTAAATGTTTCAGATCACAAAACAAATTTAAATATTAGACAAAGATAACACAAGAAAACACAAAATGCAGTTTTTAAATAAAAGTCTTTATTATTAAGGGAAAAGAAATCAAAACCTATAGGGCCCTGTGTGAAAAAAGTGAATGCCCTCTAAACCTAATAACTGGTTGGGCCACCCATAGCAGCAACAACTGCAATCAAGCGTTTGTGATAACTGGCAATGAGTCTTTTACAATGCTCTGGAGGAATTTTGGCCCACTCATCTTTGCACAATTCTTGTAATTCAGCCGCATTGGAGGGTTTCTGAGCATGAACCGAATTTTTAAAGGTCATGCCACAGCATCTCAATCGGATTAAGATCAGGACTTTGACTAGGCCACTCCAAAGTCTTAATTTTGTTTTTCTTAAGCCATTCAAAGGTGGAGTTACTGGTGTGTTTTGGATCATTGTCCTGCTGCATAACCCAAGTGTGCTTCAGCTTGAGGTCACGAACAGATAGCCGGACATTCTCCTTCAGGATTTTTTGGTAGACAGCAGAATTCATGGTTTCATTTACCACAGCAAGTCTTCCAGGTCCTGAAGCAGCAAAACAGCCCCAAAACATCACCCTACCACCACCATATTTTACTGTTAGTAGAATGCTCCTTTTCTGAAAAGTTGTGTTACTTCTACGCCAGATGTAATTTGACATACAGTACAGACCAAAAGTTTGGACACACCTTCTCATTTAAAGATTTTTCTGTATTTCCTTGACTATGAAAATTGTACATTCACCCTGAAGGCATCAAAACTATGAATTAACACATGTGGAATTATATACTTAACAAAAAGTGTGAAACAACTGAAAATATGTCTTATATTCTAGGTTCTTCAAAGTAGCCACCTTTTGCTTTGATGACTTCTTTGCACACTCTTGGCATTCTCTTGATGAGCTTCAAGAGGTAGTCACCGGAAATGGTTTTCACTTCACAGGTGTGCCCTGTCAGGTTTAATAAGTGGGATTTCTTGCCTTATAAATGGGGTTGGGACCATCAGTTGTGTTGTGCAGAAGTCTGGTGGATACACAGCTGATAGTCCTACTGAACAGACTGTTAGAATTTCTATTATGGCAAGAAAAAAGCAGCTAAGTAAAGAAAAACTAGTGGCCATCATTACTTTAAGAAATGAAGCTCAGTCAGTCCGAAAAATTGGGAAAACTTTGAAAGTGTCCCCAAGTGCAGTTGCAAAAACCATCAAGTGCTACAAAGAAACTGGCTCACATGAGGACCGCCCCAGAAAAGGAAGACCAAGAGTCACCTCTGCTTCTGAGGATAAGTTTATCCGAGTCACCAGCCTCAGAAATCGCAGGTTAACAGCAGCTCAGATTAGTGACCAGGTCAATGCCACACAGAGTTCTAGCAGCAGACACATCTCTTCAACAAATGTTAAGAGGAGACTTTGTGCAGCAGGCCTTCATGGTAAAATAGCTGCTAGGAAACCACTGCTAAGGACAGGCAACAAGCAGTAGAGACTTGTTTGGGCTAAAGAACACAAGGAATGGACATTAGACCAGTTGAAATCTGTGCTTTGGTCTGATGAGTCCAAATTTGAGATCTTTGGTTCCAACCACCGTGTCTTTGTGCGACGCAGAAAAGGTGAACGGATGGACTCTACATGCCTGGTTCCCACCGTGAAGCATGGAAGAGGAGGTGTGATGGTTTGGGGGTGCTTTGCTGGTGACACTGTTGGGGATTTATTCAACATTGAAGGCATACTGAACCAGCATGGCTAACACAGCATCTTGCAGCGGCATGCTATTCCATCCGGTTTGCGTTTAGTTGGACCATCATTTATTTTTCAACAGGACAATGACCCAAAACACACCTCCAGGCTGTGTAAGGGCTATTTGACCAAGTGGGGGAGTGATGGGGTGCTACGCCAGATGACCTGGCCTCCACAGTCACCAGACCTGAACCCAATCGAGATGGTTTGGGGTGAGCTGGACTGCAGAGTGAATGTTATGATCTGCTACAAGCACTAAGGAAAGACAGGAGATCTGTCCATACAATAGAACTAATCTAGATCCCTACGATGTAACGGGGAACCCGATCCTGCGATCAGACCCGCTAAAGTCCTCAGCTAGTCTGAACGAAGATCTATAGATGTGAGGGAGGGATTCCTACAAGAACTAGGGACTGGGAGAAAGATGGACACCTCCTAGCAGAAATTGTAGCAGTAAAAAGACAAACAAACAACATAGAACATAGAGGTCAAAAGTCCTAGCTAAACTGACTGAGAAAGGTAACAAAGCACCTGGCTAGCTTAAGAGTAGAAATTACAATGAAGACCAGCAAGGCCAGAAGGGCGGAGCAGGATTAAATAGGCAAAAATGGTCATGTGACCAGCATAATAGAAAAAACCTAACAGGAGAGTTCTAACAGTACCCCCTCTTCTATGAGGATCCTCCGGATCCCTTAGGCCCAGGCTTATCAGGAAACCTCTTGTGAAACGCTCTGACAAGTCTGGAAGCAGAAACATCATCTGCCCTCACCCAGCAGTTATCCTCGGGACCGAAACCCTTCCAAGCGACAAGATACTGCAAACTCCCTCTATACCGTCTAGAATTAAGAATGCGGGAAATTTCATATTCCCCGTCCTCCACCACCGGAGGAACAGTGGCAGTGGCGTCTCTATCTGATACATAAGCTTTTTTCAATAGAAAAACATGAAACACCGGATTAATCTTCCAGGAGGTACTAACCTCCAACCTAACAGCAGATTGGTTAACTACCTGAAGCACCTTAAAGGGCCCTACAAACTTGGGACCCAATTTTTTAGAAGGAATCCTCAACCGCAGATTCTTAGAGGACAACCAAACCATGTCACCAACCGTAAACAAAACCTCTTGACTTTTCCTGTCAAAGTACCTCTTAGATTTTTTGTTAGCCTCCTGAAGATTACCACGCACATCCGTCCAAACTCTTTCCAAATCACCTGAAAAACTCTCCTCCTCAGGCACAGCCGATACCAATTTGGAGAATGACCCAAAAGACGGATGTCTCCCAGAACAACAAAAAAAAGGCGAACACCCAGCAGAAGAGGATGTATGGTTGTTAAGAGCAAATTCAGCAAGCG
Source organism: Phyllobates terribilis (assembly GCF_046119375.1). Lineage (NCBI taxonomy): Eukaryota > Metazoa > Chordata > Amphibia > Anura > Dendrobatidae > Phyllobates > Phyllobates terribilis. The sequence goes on along the minus strand of NW_027362761.1, from coordinate 418,360,917 downwards.
GCAGAAACTCAGACCACCCCTCTTGTCTGCCACAAAACAACGCAAGAACTGCTCAACATCCTGGTTCTTCCTTTCTGTCTGGCCATTAAACTCAGGATGATATCCAGATGAAAATGACAAATGAACTCCCAACCTGTCACAAAAGGCACGCCAAAAATGAGCCACGACTTGAGGTCCCCTATCAGAAACAATGTCAGTAGGAACACCATGGAGTCTGACAATCTCCTTGACAAAGGCCTTAGCGAGTGTCTTAGCGCAGGGCAGTTTGATGAAGGGAACCAAGTGACACATCTTGCTAAAAAGGTCCACGACCACCCAGATGACCGTGAAACCCTCAGAGGGGGGAAGGTCAGTAATAAAGTCCATAGCCAGATGTGTCCAAGGTGCACTAGGAACCTCCAGTGGGCAAAGCAACCCCGCAGCAGGAGTATGTGAAGACTTAGATCTAGCACACACAGTACATTGACGCTCCCACTTAATGACCTCCTTCTGCCATCCAGGCCACCAAAAACTGCGACCCACAAGTCTCTTGGTCCCAGAAATTCCAGGATGACCTGCCAACCGAGACTCATGACACTCAACAAACAAATCTCTCCTAAAGGTCCTAGGCACAAACAACCTCCCTTGGGGAGTGTTAGATGGGGCATTCTCCTGTGCTTTAAGAATCTCATCTTCCAAAACGGAGTCCAATGCAGCAATCACAACAACTTCTTGTAAAATGCTCTCCTCCTCAGCACCGACCATGGGAGAAAAGCTGCGAGACAAAGCATCAGCTTTAACATTCTTGGTACCCGGGATGTAAGTAACGGAAAAATTAAACCGTGAAAAAAAAAGTGCCCACCTAGCCTGATGGGCATTCAAGCGCTTGGCAGCATCAAGATAGATCAGATTTTTATGATCAGTGAAAACCTGAATGGGAAAATCAGCACCTTCCAAGAGATGACGCCAGTGTTCAAATGCGAGTTTAATAGCCAGCAATTCCCGATTACCAATATCGTAATTAAGTTCAGTCTCAGAAATTTTTTTTGAAAAAAAGGCACAGGGATGTACTCCATCCTTGTTTTCCTGAGACAACACCGCACCGACCCCCACAGAAGAAGCATCAACCTCAACCAAAAACGGCTTAGTCACATCAGGCTGCATAAGGATGGGGGCAGAGCTGAACCTCTCCTTTAGAAACACAAAAGCTTCAATGGCCTCAGAAGTCCACTGAACCGCATTAGAACCTTTCCTGGTGAGATCGGTCAGTGGTTTAACAATAATAGAAAAATTTTTAATGAATTTTCTGTAATAATTGGCGAAACCCAAAAACCTCTGTATCGATTTCAAACTAATAGGCCTAGGCCATTCCTGCACAGCTTGAACTTTCACCGGGTCCATCTCAAAGCCCTCACTGGAGATAATGTAGCCCAAAAAACTAATTCTCTGTACAGCGAACTCACATATCTCCAGCTTAGCAAAAAGCGAATTGTCAATTAATAACTGCAATACCTCACGTACGCTCCGCCAATGAGACTCCAGGTCAGGCGAATAAATCAAAATGTCATCCAAATACACAACCACATTTTTGCCGATCAAAGGTCTAAGGATGTCATTAATAAGATTCTGAAAAAATGCTGGAGCATTGGTAAGACCAAAAGGCATAACCAAATTCTCAAAATGACCCACAGGAGTGTTAAAAGCAGTCTTCCATTCATCACCCTCCTTCATGCGCAACAAATTGTATGCCCCACGGAGATCAATTTTAGAGAACCACTTGGCCCCCACTAACTGGTTAAACAAATCAGGAATCAATGGCAGTGGGTAGGGATTGCGTACAGTAATTTTATTAATCTCGCAAAAGTCCAAACAAGGACGTAAACCGCCGTCCTTTTTTTTAACAAAAAAAAATCCAATAGCCACAGGTGACTTAGAGGGTCTGGTATGACCGGCGGCCAAGCTCATCTGTATGTATTCCTCCAAAGCCTTTCTCTCAGGAATAGTCAGATTAAATAAACGACTTTTAGGAAGAGTCGCTCCAGGGACAAATTCAATGGTACAATCGTAGTCTCTATGGGGGAGGCAAAATTTGCGACTCCTCCTCAGAAAAAACTTTCCAAAAATCCTGAATAGGTACAGGTAATTCCCCTTTATCCACAGCCGCAATGCGCCCGTTACAACACGTGTCATAACACTTAGGGCTCCAGGACTTAATTTCATTGGTAGACCAATCCAGTACAGGATTGTGCAATTTTAACCAGGGCAACCCCAAAACTACTGGAGAAGGCAAATTATTTAATACCACCAAATCCAAATTTTCTTGGTGAATACCATTAATAGTGAGGGGAAATTCATAAACCTTGTGAGTAACACATTTCAAGGGAGAACCATCGACAGAAACCATGGCAATAGGGGATGACAAAGGTTTGGGTTTTAAATTAAGTTTTTCCAAGAATCCCCCATCAATCACATTCAGAGTTGAACCACAATCCACAAATACCCGAAATTCATTTAATTCTTCCTGAGCTGCGGTAGTAGCAGAAAGAAATACACCCTTAGTGTTTAAACAGGCTATACGGGCGTAACTGACCTCTTTTTTTTTTCTTTGTTCATACGAAGCACACAGTTCTTAATGAAATGGTCAGATTTGCCGCAATAAAAGCACAAACCTTCAGAAAACCTGCGGTCTTTTTCCTGAGAGCGGGGTGACATCGCCCCAATCTCCATCGGCTCTCCAGTGTCAGTACAGACCCTCTCAAGACTCAGAGCTGACATGGCAGAGGATTTACTCTCATTAACCCTTGCACGCAGTCTCCTGTCCACCCGTATAGCTAATTGCATTGCCTCCTGCAAGTTTCCAGGTGTAGGATAAGCAATCAGAAGATCCTTAACCCTCTCACCTAGCCCAGCAAGAAACAAACTTTTCAGAGCTGAATCGTTCCACCCCACCTGAGCAGACCACCGACAGAAGTGAGTACAATAATTTTCCACATTACCTGATCCCTGCCTCAAATGTCTCAATTCCGTCTCAGCTGATGAGACACGATCAGGATCATCATACAACAACCCCAAAGCAGAAAAAAAACTATCCACTGATCTAAAGCACGGATCACTAGGTTGGAGAGAAAAGGCCCATCCCTGAGGTTCTTTGCACAAAAGTGACATTATGAACCCTGTGCGCTGTGATTCATCACCAGAGGATCTGGGTCTCAAACGAAAATGCAATAAACAAGCATTTTTAAAGGAAAAAAAATCTTGTTGTTCACCAAAAAATAAATCAGGCAATCGTACCTTTGGCTCCACAAAATGCGCTCCAGAACAGCTACTCACGTGTTGTTGGAGCTCGGCCATCTCCAGAGAGAGTCCCTGCAGGCGTTGAGCCAAATCCTGAACCGACACCATGTTGGAAACTGGAGGTCTTTCCTTAGAGAAATTTTTTTTTTGGGCTGGACTTACTGTTATGATCTGCTACAAGCACTAAGGAAAGACAGGAGATCTGTCCCTACAATAGAACTAAGCTAGATCCCTACGATGTAACGGGGAACCCGATCCTGCGATCAGACCCGCTAAAGTCCTCAGCTAGTCTGAACGAAGACCTATAGATGTGAGGGAGGGATCCCTACAAGAACTAGGGACTGGGAGAAAGATGGACACCTCCTAGCAGAAATTGTAACAGTAAAAAGACAAACAAACAACATAGAACATAGAGGTCAAAAGACCTAGCTAAACTGACTGAGAAAGGTAACAAAGCACCTGGCTAGCTTAAGAGTAGAAATTACAATGAAGTCCAGCAAGGCCAGAAGTGCGGAGCAGGATTAAATAGGCAAAAACGGTCATGTGACCAGCATAATAGAAAAAACCTAACAGGAGAGCTCTAACAGTGAAGGCAAAAGGGCCAACAAGTGCTAAAGCATCTCTGGGAACTCCTTCAAGATTGTTGGAAGACCATTTCCGGTGACTACCTCTTGAAGCTCATAAAGAGAATGCCAAGAGAGTGCAAAGCAATCATCATAGCAAAAGGTGGCTACTTTGAAGAACCTAGAATATAACACACATTTTCAGTTGTTTCACACTTTTTTGTTAAGTATATAATTCCACATGTGTTAATTCATAGTCTTGATGCCTTCAGTGTGAATGTACAATTTTGATAGTCATGAAAATACAGAAAAATCTTTAAATGAGAAGGTGTGTCCAAACTTTTGGTCTGTACTGTATACCTTACAAAAAGTTCAACTTTTGTCTCGTCAGTCCACAGAGTTTTCTCTCAAAAGTCTTGGCAATCATCAAGTTGTTTTCCGGCAAAACTGAGACAAGCCTTTATGTTCTTTTTGCTCAGCAGTGGTTTTCATCTTGGAACTCTGCTATGCATGCCATTTTTCCCCAATCTCTTTCTTATGGTGGAGGCATTAACACTGACCTTAACTGACTTGGTCTGAGGCAAGTGAGGCCTGCAGTTCTTTGGATGTTGTTGTGGGGTCTTTTGTGACCTTTTGGATGAGTAGTCGCTGCGCTCTTGGGGTAATTTTGGTCGACTGGCCACTCCAGGGAAGGTTTACCACTGTTCCATGTTTTTGCCATTTGTGGATAATGCCTCTAACTGTGGTTTGCTAGAGTCCCAAAGCTTTAGAAATAACCTTTTCCAGACTGATAGATCTCAATTACTTTGTTTCTCATTTGTTCCTGGATTTCTTTGGATCGCAGCATGATGTCTAGCTTTTGAGGATCTTTTGGTCTAATTCACTTTGTCAGGCAGGTCCTATTTTAGTGATTTTGTGATTGAGAACAGGTATGGCAGTAATCAGACATGCGTGTGGCTAAGGGAATTGAACTCAGCTTCCCAAAGATGAGATAAACCAGTTATTTTATGTTTTGAGGGGGGAGGGGCAATCACCTTTTCACACAGGGTCCTGTAGGTTTAGATTTTGGATTTTTTTCCCCCTTAATAATAAAGAATCAAGACTAGTGATGAGCGAGCATGTTCGCTACTGCTCGGTGCTCGCCCGAGCATCTCACTGCTTGAGATGCTCGGTGCTCGCCGAGTATTTCCGGAGTTGCTCGGTGGGAGCTCGGTCCCCTCCCTGCATGTTTGGCGCTCTTTAGAGCGCCAATCAACATGAAGGGATTGCCTGTCACTCATTGTAATGCTGCAGCCATGGTGGTTGTGGCATTACAGTGATTGGATGGCCGCACAGCGTCATCAGGTCTATATCAGACCCGAATTTGTGGGCTGAACCCCAGAGTCCAGGAACAGTGTCTGCAGGTGGCACCATTGCTTCTTCCGCTGTTGTGCATGCAAGCCAATCCCCTGTCCATGGTGCATGCGAAGATACCTACTGCCCTGCACCTGTCATTGCGCACTCTCAAGTAGCAGCATCAGGAAGCACGTCCATGTCCTTGTCCCAGCGCAGCGTTCAGTTGTCCATACCCCAGTTCTTGGAACGCAAGCGCAAATATGCAGCCAACACCCCACAGGCCACACTACTAAATTCTCACATTTTACGTCTGCTTGCGCTCGAATTGTTGCCTTTTAGGCTCGTGGAGACAGAAGCATTCTGCAACCTGATGGTGGCAGCTGTCCCTCGGTACTCGGTTCCCAGCCGCCGCTATTTCTCCCAGTGTGCCGTTACCGCATTACACAAGCACGTGTCCCAAAACATTAGCCGTGCCCTCAACAACACAGTTACCGGGAAAGTCCACCTAACCACGGACACGTGGACCAGTGCTTGTGGACAGGGACAGTACATCTCACTGACGGCACACTGGGTTAACATAGTGGAAGCCGGGACCCAGTCGGACCTTGGGACCGAACACATCCTCCCGATACCAAGGATTGCGGGCCCTAGGTCAATCAAGGTTGCCCCACGGTCTACAGCTCCTGCACCTCATCCTCCTCAGCCTCCTCCTCCTCTTCAGCCTCCATCTCCGAAATGACCACATCAGTCACAAGCTGGAAACACTGCAGCACTGCCTCGGCCAAACGATAACAGGCTGTGCTGAAGCTAATATGCTTAGGTGAAAAACTGCACAATGCTGAAGAGTTGTGGACAGCTCTGAAAGAGCAGGCAGATCTGTGTCTCACACCGCTGAACCTACAGCCAGGCATGGTCATGTGTGACAATGTCCAGTACCTGGTGGCGGCTCTGAGGCGAGGCGAGCTCACACATGTACCATGCCTGGCCCATGTGCTTAACCTCGTGGTTCGGCGGTTTCTCAAATCTTACCCAGAGCTGCCGGATCTGCTTGTTAAAGTACGCCGCCTGTGTGCCCATTTTAGAAAGTCAGCTACAGCTCCCACCGCCCTTGCCGTGTTTCAGCAGCGTTTGCAGCTTCCGGATCACAGACTGGTGTGTGATGTCCCCATGCATGGAACTCTACACTGCAGATGTTGGGAAGGATTTGTGAGCAGAAGAGGGCAGTTGTTGAGTATCAGCATCAACAAGGCCATGGGTATTCAGTTCAGACTCCACACATAAGACCTCAGGAGTGGACATGAATGTCAGACATATGTACCATCCTCCAAAACTTTGAGGACTCCACCAAGATGGTGAGCGGCGATGACGCCATAATTAGCGTCACCATCCCGATTCTCTGTCTTCTGAAACTTTCTCTGCTCACAATCAAAGAGGATGCATTGCAGGCGGAGCACGATGAGATGGAGCAAGGAACCATACAGGGTGATTAAACACAGCCCAGCCTCATCGCATCCCAACGTGGATTGGGTGACAATGAGGAGGAGGAGGAGGAAGGACAGGAGCTAGTTTCATGCACTATAGATGGTACTACCTGCACAGCTGTCATACCGTCTGTTAAGTGTGGATGGCCAGAGGACATAAAGGAGGAGGAGTAGGAGAACCTGGTCAGTCATCCTCTTGGGGAGGACACGGAAGTCTTGCCTGTTAGTAGTCTGGCACGCATGGATGAGTTTATGTTACGCTGCCTTTCCCATGACCCACGCTACAAGGAGAACTTTATATCTCTTATTCCTGAGGCGGACAGGTCTACAAAAATGGGGCAGTACCAGAAGGCCCTTGTTGCGGAACTATTAAAAAAATTCCCATCTGAAAACGCTGGCGGCAGAGGGTGTACAGCCGAGAGAGACACAACTTCAATCCAGCAGAGGCAGGGGAACACTGTCAAAGTTCTGGGAGAATTTTCTCAGACCCTCCCATCGCACAGGCCCTGAGGAGCGGGATACTCTCACAAGGAGTGCAAAGTTTGGGAAGATGCTGAGGGAGTACCTTGCCGACCGTACCAACATCCTCCGTGATTCCTCTGTGCCTTATAATTATTGGATATCCAAGCTGGATACGTGGAATGAACTGGCTCTCTATGCCTTGGAGGGCCTGGCCTGCCCTGCCGCCAGCGTTTTATCAGAGCGGGTTTTTAGTGCCGCTGGTGGAATTATAACTGATAAGCGCATCTGCCTGTCAACTGAAAATGCTGACAGGCTGACTCTTATAAAAATGAACAAGGGCTGGATTGGGCCAGACTTCTCAACACCACAGAATGATACCAGCGTAACATAAACTCAAATCCAGTGTCTTTTCTTGGGAGATGTATTCCCATGCACCTTTTCATACCCAGACATGGGTATACGCTTCCTGATTTTGGCTATTTGCTCTTGTCCTCCTCCTTCTCCTCAGCTTCCACCACCATATCACCAGGGTGACCATGGTCCGTGATGCAACACCCACATAATTTTTTTAAAGGGTGTTTATGATGCCCGTAAAAAATATTTTTTATACAGTATGTTCATGTATACCCCACAGGGTTAAATGTTTGTCAGTCCATACACTTAGTGCTTGGGCATTAGAAGTATAGGAGTCCCGCTCCTTTATAATGGGAACATTTTTCTATGAGGCCCTCCTCCACGTATCTTCCAAGGGGCATTGGAGTGCCTCTACATTTTTGGCAACCTTTGCATTCACTGCATAGGCCAACACTATGGGAGACCCACTTCCTAATAATGGGAACATTGTTTTGAGGAGGCCCTCTGACCTCCATGTCTCTTCCAAAGGGCATTGAAGTGCCTCCAAATTTTTGGCAGCCCTTGCATTCACTGCATAGGCCAACACTATGCGAGACTCTCTCCTTTCTAATGGGAATTTGTCATTACTGTGGCCCTGCTCTATGTGTCTTTAATTTCTTAGTGGGGTTTTTCCTAAATTTGGTCAGCCATTGGACTCACTTCATACCCTATAACTGTATAGCAGACTCTCTCCTTTCCAATGGAAATTTGTCATTACTGTTGCCCTGCTCTCTGTGTCTTAAATTTCTTAGTGGGGTTTTTCTTAAATTTGGTCAGCCGTTGGACACACTGCATACCCTATAACTGTATAGCAGACCCTCTTCTTTCGAATTGGAACATGTCGTTCTTGTTACTGTGGCCCTGCTCTATGTGTCTTTAAATTCTTAGTGGGTTCTTTCCTAAATTTGGTCAGCTGTTGGACTCACTGCATACCCTATAACTGTATAGCAGACCCTCTCCTTTCTAATGGGAACATGTCGTAATTGTTACTGTGGCCCTGCTCTATGTGTCTTTCCAGAGTCCCTCCATCATCAATGAAACAGGATGTGTCTGATGATGTGTCACACACCACATTGCCAGATAAGGTTGTAAAATGTTAAAATGACATTTCCCGGTGAATGCATTTGCCTTAAAAAATAACGTAAAAAAAAAAAAACAGTAGGATCTTTCTTTAGTATAAAAACAAAGTCGCCAATGTAACCTCAATGCAATCACACTGTTCAGCTCCTGCAACTCTTCCTCCATCTCCGAAATGACCACATCAGTCACAAGCTGAAAGCACTGCAGCACTGCCTTGGCCAAGCGGCAACAGGCTGTGCTGAAGATAACATGCTTAATGCTTAGGTGACAAACCGCCCAGCGCTGCAGAGTTGTTGAAAGCTGTAACACAGCAGCTTGATCTGTGGCTCTCACCGCTGAACATACAGCCGGGCATGGTCATGTGTGACAATGGGCGGAACCTGGTGACAGAGAAATGACTGCCGGAGTAGATACGGTTTCACTTTATGCCAGTCCTTTAACTGAGCAAAAGAATATGGCTGTGGTGAAATACAACTCCCACTGAGAAGCTGTTTCAGATTGAAAAACATTGTGCCCACCAGAGGATTTGATTCTGAGGTCTCACCTTTCTCCCCCGTTCAAGAGCCCCATAGCAGCTGCAAAGTTAGCGCTATCATGAACTCTCCTGATGTAGAAGCCAGGGCACACCAGAGGATTCTCTGGTGGAACTGTCCAACCCTGCCAAGAAGAAGCCCTGGCTAAGAAAAGTGTTTGGGAAGGTTTCCGGACACTCTATGGCTGCTTTTTTTACTGAGGTGGAAACCCACGCAAACATGGGGAGAACGTACTAAGTCCTTGCAGATGTTATCCTTGCTGGGATTTGAACACAGGATCCCAGCACTGCAAGGCTTCAGTGCTAACCACTGATCCAATGTGCTGCCATTCACCCTCTAATATCTAACAGGCTGGAGAAACTTGCACCTACTGCCACTCTATCTTCAGCTCCTTTGTGAGAAACTAATGTATTTGGGCAGCCACTCAGTCTACCAAGTAAAATTTCTGAGAAGGAATTTGGGCATGGCTTCGCTACAGTTACTGGGGGCAGTGCCAATACCATGGCGTCGTGCCATAGTTTACTGGAAATATTCCAGGCTGGTAGGAGGCAAGCAAATTCCCACAGAAAAGTACCAGCAGTAATGTTCAGGGACCCGCACTTGTAGAAGGCGGAGACAACACCGGGAGAAATAGTGACGGCTGGGGACCGAGTATGGACACGAGGCATGAGGCATGAGGTTGTGAAAAGCTTCTGCCTCCACAAGCCTAAAAGGCCACATTTCAAGTGCAAGCAGCTGCCCAGAAATCTGGCAGTTTAGTATGGCAGCCTGTGGATGGATGGCCTCTATCATCGTCATGGCCTCACCTCGGCACTATGAACTCTCCTGAAGGAGAAGCCAGGGCCCACCGGAGGATTATCCAGTTTTCTGGTGGGTCCGTCCAACCGTGCCGAACAAGCAGCCCTGGCTAAGAAAAGTGTGGGGGAAGGTTCCCGGACACTCTATGGCTGTTTTTTTAAAGTGGATCGGACGTGCTTATGCATGTTATTTCTCAAACCGGATTGCAGATCAGGCCATTGCCCAACTCTGTAGTCATGAAATTAAATGCGCAAAGAAAGATTTCTGTGTGTCAAAGCACCACCTAGAAGTGCGAGTTGATGTTGGACGAGCTGCCATTTCTTCTGCAAAAACAGCTTTAGATGACTTCCTGGGAAAAATGACACCCAGAGTAGATACGGTTTCCCTCTATGCCAGTCCTTTCACCAAGCTAAATAATATGGCTGTGGTGAAATACAACTCTCAGCAAAAAAAGCTGTGGCTGGCTCCGTACCATCCCTGGCTGCATTCACCTGTCCACGTGTTTGTGGTTAGGCGGTCCTTCCCAGTAAGTGCACTAGGGAGGGCATGGGTAATGTTGTGGGACCCGTGCTTGTGGAAGGCGGAGACGATACAGCGAGAAACAGTGGCGGATGGGGACCGAGTATGGACACCCGGCAGCCGCCGGCATGAGGTTATGAAAAGCTTCCACCTCCACGAGCCTAAAAGGCCACATTTCAAGTGAAAGCAGCTTTAGAGGACTTCCTGGGAGAAATGACAGCTTTGTAGATATGGTTTCCCTAATCCTTTCACCAAGCTAAAGAATATGGCTGTGGTGAAATGCAACTCAGCAAAAAGAGCTCTGGACTGGCTCCATACCGTCCCTGGCAACATTCACCTGTCCACGTGTTTGTGGTTAGGCTGTCTTTCCCAGTAAGTGCACTGGGGAGGGCAATGGTAATGTTGTTGGACCCGTGCTTGTGGAAGGCGGAGACGACACCGGGAGGAACAGTGGCGGCTGGGGACCGAGTATGGACACCCGGTCGCCGCCGCCATAAGATTGTGAACAGCTTCTGCCTCCATGAGCCTGAAAGGCCACATTTCAAGTGCAAGCAGCTGTCAAAAATTTGGCAGTATAGTATTGCAGCCTGTGGGTTGGTGGGTGGCTGGCTTCATACTTGCGCTTGCATTCCAAGGAATGGGGTAGGAACAACTGAACGCTGCACTGGGACAAGAACGTGGATGGTGATTGTTGCAAGTCTGCAACGACAGGTGCATGGCGGGAGGCATCTTCGCATGCGCCAAGGATCACTTATGATGGGCACACTTTTAGGCAGTGACCTGGGAGTCACAGATGCTTCGAGAGGTCTTCCCCATGCTGTTCCCATGTCTTTTCAGCAATGTATGCATGTGTCTGATGATGTGTCACACACCACATGGCCAGATAAGGTTGTAAAATGTTAAAATGACATTTCCTGGTGAATGCATTTGTCTTGGTTGAAAGCAATGCAAAAGTGCAAAAACGCATCATAAACACTACGTGTGAACATAGCCCAAGGTTTGGAGGAGTATTTTTGTTTTTGGTTATTTATTTTGCCTTATATACAAGTCATTACCCTGGAAAGGATGTTCTTTAACATATTTCCCAGGAAAATCCATTTTGGTTTAGTTTTTGTATGTTTTATTGTGAGTCCGTAAAAGTGGCATAATACTCTGACAACGTTGTTGACAGCAGTGATCTGGGAGTCAGAGATGCTTCCAGGGGTCTTCCCAATGCTGTTTCCATGTCATTTGAGCACTGTTCCCATCGATTTGGGCAATTTTTAGGCCCTCTGCAGACCGCCGGGGGGAGCTGTCTGAAAAATGTTCGAGTTTCCCATAGACGTACATTGGGCTCGTTGCTCAGGTCGAGCACCCGAGTATTCCAATGTGCTCGACCCGAGCAACGAGTACCCGAGCATTTTAGTGCTCGCTCATCACTAATAAAGACCTTAATTTAAAAACTGCATTTTGTGTTTACTTGAGTTATGTTTGTCTAATAGTTACGTTTATTTTGTGATCTGAAACATTTAAGTGTGACAAACATGTAAAAGAAATCAGGAAGGAGGCAAATACTTTTTCACACCATAGTATTAAAAAAAATAATCTATACCTTTATCTTTTATACTTTATTTTACTGGGCCTATAAGAGATGATTTGAAAAATACCATCTGTCAGTCCGATGTCGCCCAAGACTTCTAAGTAAAAAGCATATATAGCAATATTTTTTTTCAGTGCATGATATTGAATTGCTATCCTGACAATTCATATAAGTTATGTAATTAACCCCTTAATAACATCTGACGTACTAATACGCGTCTGTGCCCTGGGACTTAAGAGCCAGACCCGTATTAGTACGTCATCGCGATCACGCGCGCACACAGGCTGTGCGGGCGCGATCGCCGCCGGGTATCAGCTGATTGTCACAGCTGACACCCGGTACTATGTGCAGGGAGCGGTCCTGCACCGCTCCCAGCACATTAACCCCCGCGATGCTGCGATCGAAGTCGATCGCGGCATTGCGGGGGCAAGGGGAGGTGATCGGCGATACTCACCTCCTCTTCCGGCTTCCAGCGCAGTCTGCAAAGGCTTCCCGGGTGTTGCCATGACGACCCGATGTCGTCATGACAACATCCGGGTCACCAGAGAGCAGGAAGATTGCTTGGACATGCGCAGTGCATCTCCAAGCAATCTTCACACTGTGCACTTCTGACAGCCTTCATGGCATAGGGATGGTGCTCCATTCCTGTGCCATGCAGGCGATCAGAAAAAAAAAATGAAAGTCCCAGAGTGGGACAAAGTAATAAAGTGTATAAACTGTGTGAAAGTTGAAAAAAAAAAAAAAAAAAAGGTGCAAAAATATTATAAAAAAATAAAAAAAATAATACACCAAAAATAAAAATATAATGTACCCATCAATAAATATTATTATAAAAAAAATAAAAAAAAAACAATAAAAGTACACATATTTGGTATCGCCGCGTCCGGAACAACCTGACCTATAAAACTGTCCCACTAGTTAACCCCTTCAGTGAACACGGTAAAAAAAAAAAAAAAAAAACGAAGCAAAAAACAATGCTTTATCACCATACCGCCAAACAAAAAGTGGAATAACACGCGATCAAAAAGACGCATATAAATAAAAATGATACCGCTGAAAACGTCATCTCGTCCCGCAAAAAACAAGCCACCACACAGCTCCATCAGTCGAAAAATAAAAAAGTTATAGCTCTCAGAATAAAGTGATACTAAAAAATATTTTTTTCTATAAAATAGCTTTTATTGTGTATAAGCGCCAAAACATAGAAAAATGATACAAATGTGGTACCGCTGTAAACGTACTGACCCGAAGAATAAAGCTACCTCATCAATTTTACCACACGCGGAGCAGAATAAAAAAAAAAAAAAAAACAATTCCTGAATTGTTGGTTTTTGTTTATTCTGCCTCCCAAAAATTGGAATAGAAAGCGATCAAAAAATGTCACGTGCCTGAAAATGGCACCAATAACAATGTCAAGTCATCCCGCAAAAAACGAGCCATCACATGACTGTCTGCCAAAATCTGGAAAAATTATAGCTCTCAAAATATGGCGATGCAAAAACTAGATTTTACAAAAAATGCGTCTTTTAGTGTGTGACAGCTGTCAGTCATAAAAACCCCATATGATTCTGGCATTGCTGTAATCACACCGACCCGAAGAATAAAGTCGTCTAATCACTTATACCGCACAAGGAGCGGCGTCAAAAATAAACTCTTGGGTTAGGATTGGGCTAGGGTTAGGGCTGGGTTTGGGGCTAGGGTTGTGCTGGGGCTAGGGTTGTGCTGGGGCTAGGGTTGTGCTAGGGCTAGGGTTGTGCTAGGGTTAGGGCTGGGGTTGGGATTTTTTTGAAAAGTAAGAAAAAAAGATGACGATATGGCGACTAGTGTTGAGAGCAAGTGCTCGCTACTTGAGTTTGCATCGGGTGCTCTGGTATGCATTGAGTATCGTGGGTATTTGAGTGACATGCTCGAGTCTCTGTCCCATATGCTTCGCGGCCAAAAAACTTTACGGGGATTGCCTGCCATGCACGAACGATCCCCGCATGTTTTTTTTTGGGTGTCTAATAACCGTGAAACATGCGGAGCAGGGACTCGAGCATGTCACTCGAGCACACGCTGTACATGGTGCATACCTGAGTACCCGATGCAAACTCAAGTAGCGAGCACTTGCGCTCAAGAATAATGACAACTTATTCAATATGATGACCTAATGTAAACAAATTCTGTGCCGTACCTCTGGGTTCAAAATGTTCACTATACACCTTAATAAAATCCTTGAGGGGTATAGTTTCCAAAATGGGGACACTTGTGGGGGAGCTCCACTGTTTAGGCACATCACGGGCTCTCCAAACGCGACATGGTGTCCGCTAACAAATTGAATGGAAAATCGGCTCAAATTGTTAGCGGACGCCATGTTGCGTTTGGAGAGCCCCTGTGTGCCCAAATATTGGAGCTCCCCCACAAGTGACCCCATTTTGGAAACTAGACCCCCCACGGCACCTATCTAGATGCATAGAGAGCACTTGGAACCCCCAGGTGCTTCACAAATTGATTCGTAATAATGAAAAAGTGAAAAAAAAAACACTTTTTCATTTTTACGAATCAATTTGTGAAGCACCTAGGGGTTCCAAGTGCTCACTATGCATCTAGATAGGTGCCTTGGGGGGTCTAGTTTCCAAAATGGGGTCACTTGTGGGGGAGCTCCAATGTTTGGGCACATAGGGACTCTCTAAATGCAACATGGTATCCGCTAACAAATTGAATGGAAAATCGGCTCAAATTGTTAGCGGACACCACATTGCGTTTGGAGAGCCCCTCTGTGCCCAAACTTTGGAGCTCCCCCACAAGTGACCCCATTTTGGAAACTAGACCCCCCAAGGCACCTTTATAGATGCATGGTGAGCACTTGGAACCCCCAGGTGCTTCACAAATTGATTCGTAATAATGAAAAAGTGAAAAAAAAAACACTTTTTCATTTTTACGAATCAATTTGTGAAGCACCTAGGGGTTCCAAGTGCTCACTATGCATCTAGATAGGTGCCTTGGGGGGTCTAGTTTCCAAAATGGGGTCACTTGTGGGGGAGCTCCAATGTTTGGGCACACAGGGACTCTCTAAATGCAACATGGTATCCGCTAACAAATTGAATGGAAAATCGGCTCAAATTGTTAGCGGACACCACATTGCGTTTGGAGAGCCCCTCTGTGCCCAAACTTTGGAGCTCCCCCACAAGTGACCCCATTTTGGAAACTAGACCCCCGAAGGCACCTTTCTAGATGCATAGTGAGCACTTGGAACCCCCAGGTGCTTCACAAATTGATTCGCAATAATGAAAAAGTGAAAAAAAAAACACTTTTTCATTTTTACGAATCAATTTGTGAAGCACCTAGGGGTTCCAAGTGCTCACTATGAATCTAGATAGGTGCCTTGGGGGGGTCTAGTATCTAAAATGGGGTCACTTGTGGGGGAGCTCCAATGTTTGGGCACACAGGGACTCTCTAAATGCAACATGGTATCCGCTAACAAATTGAATGGAAAATCGGCTCAAATTGTTAGCGGACACCACATTGCGTTTGGAGAGCCCCTCTGTGCCCAAACTTTGGAGCTCCCCCACAAGTGACCCCATTTTGGAAACTAGACCCCCCAAGGCACCTTTCTAGATGCATAGTGAGCACTTGGAACCCCCAGGTGCTTCACAAATTGATTCGTAATAATGAAAAAGTGAAAAAAAAAAACACTTCTTCATTTTTACGAATCAATTTGTGAAGCACCTAGGGGTTCCAAGTGCTCACTATGCATCTAGATAGGTGCCTTGGGGGGTCTAGTTTCCAAAACGGGGTCACTTGTGGGGGAGCTCCAATGTTTGGGCACACAGGGACTCTCTAAATGCAACATGGTATCCGCTAACAAATTGAATGGAAAATCGGCTCAAATTGTTAGCGGACACCACATTGCGTTTGGAGAGCCCCTCTGTGCCCAAACTTTGGAGCTCCCCCACAAGTGACCCCATTTTGGAAACTAGACCCCCCAAGGCACCTTTCTACATGCATAGTGAGCACTTGGAACCCCCAGGTGCTTCACAAATTGATTTGTAATAATGAAAAAGTGAAAAAAAAAACACTTTTCCATTTTTACTCACTATGAATCTAGATAGGTGCCTTGGGGGGTCTAGTTTCCAAAATGGGGTCACTTGTGGGGGAGCTCCAAAGTTTGGGCACACAGGGGCTCTCCAAACACAACATGGCGTCCGCTAATTATTCAAGCAAATTTTACAATCAAAAAGTCAAATGGCGCTCCTTCCCTTCCGAGCCCTGCCGTGCTCCCAAACAGTGTTTCTTCCCCAAATATTGGGTATCTGCGTGACCAGGGGAAATTGCACAACAAATTTTGGGGTCCATTTTTTCTTGTTATCCCAGTGAAAATAAAAAAAATTGGGTCTAAAGTAACATTTTTGTGAAAAAAGTTAAATGTTCATTTTTTTCTTCCACATTCAAAAAATTCCTGTGAAGCACCTGAAGGGTTAATAAAGTTCTTGAATGTGGTTTTGAGCACCTTGAGGGGTGCAGTTTTTAGAATGGTGTCACTTTTGGGTATTTTCTGTCATAAAGACCTCTCCAAGTGACTTCAAATGTGATGTGGTCCCTAAAAAAATGGTTTTATAAATTTTGTTGGAAAAATGAGAAATCGCTGGTCAACTTTTAACCCTTATAGCTCCCTAACAAAAAAAAATTTTGGTTCCAAAATTGTGCTTATGTAAAGTAGACATGTGGGAAATGTTAATTGTTAACTCTTTTGTGTGACATATCGCTCTGATTTCAGGCTTAAAAATTCAAATTTTGAAAATTGCAAAATATTCAAAATTTTCGCCAAATTTCCATTTTTTTCACAAATAAACGCAAGTGATATCGAAGAAATTTTTCCACAATCATGAAGTACAATATGTCACGAATAAACAATCTCAGAATCAGGGGGATCCGTTGAAGCGTTCCAGAGTAATTACCTCATAAATTGACAGTGGTCAGAATTGTAAAAATTGGCCCGGTCATTAACGTGCAAACCACCCGCGGGGCTTAAGGGGTTAAAGAAAAACTAAGGATGGGCACATCTGTACCGACAGCTAGGGAAGTTGTAAGGAAAAAAAACAGCTACATCACTAAAAAAAAACCACAATTTTTTTCTTGTATAGATCTTCATCTAATTAATGACATTTTATTCAGGAGACGTTCCCCTCAGACTTTCGCCATTATGTATTAGATATTATTTCTTAAATTGACTGATATTTTCATTTACAGGAGAAATACATTTAAATGGTGCTGTATGTGTGAGATGCAGTAAAAGTCATATTAGCATTATTTTACTATTTCAGATTTTCTATGAAGTTACTAATGTTGTAATAACAGAATGAACTAAATTTGCCATCCGGAAAGAATTATTTGCATTATATATATGTTAGCCTGTAGCCATACAACAGGAACTAAATCATTACTCTGTCTTCATCCTGGCGTTCAGCGTGATGTGTTTGCTTTGAACTACACAATAAATATGGTAACAAAAATCATCAAACAGAAAATATGATGCTAATAGAAGAGCAATTCTAAAATAAAACACAAGTAAAAGTATTATTTTTTACATTTTGTGCAATAATTCTCATACGACTCATAGTAATACATTTTGAATCTATTATTGGTTAACAGCAAGGCAGCAAGGTGGTATATTGCTTGTGAAAAATTGTCATTCATGGGTCTCAATGGGGTCAAAGTTTCAAAAGTAATCCAGATCTGTCTTAGATTAGAAAACAAAAGTCTGTTTTCTTTTTCCTGAAACAGTGCCACTTCAGTCTTTGGTCAGCTATTGAAATTACAGCTTAGTAACATTTAATTTATTGTGGCTAATTTGCAATACTAGTTCTGACATACCAGATTAAATCCTATGGAAAAAGGTCAGTTCCTTTCATCTAATCGATTACAACCCTTTAATACTGGTTGACGTGCAAAACTGGATTTACCCTGTGAACTGAGAGAAGATACAGTATATGAACACAGGTTGAATGGAAGATGCTGAAAACATGAAGTGCAATAACCTTACTGATGTCACCGCTCATCACAGTGTGAGAACTTACTGCCAGTTCTCAAGCTCACTGCAAGTGGTGACATCAGTAAGGTTACCACAGTTCAGCGGCTTTGAACTGCATTGGATGTGCCATTTCTGGGGCGGATGAGAGCTGCTCTTATTAGGCTGGGAAGGGCCAATATATCCATCGACCTTCCCAGTTTATTAATAGCAGCATGCAGCTGTCTGCTTAGCATTTGCTGGTGAGTAAAAATAGGGCAGACCCAACGTCATTTTTTTTTAAAGTCCCCCTTTTTAATAACCAGTAAAGGCTTAGCAGACAGCTATGAGCAGATATTAATGGGCTAAGCAGCTCCATGGTTATAGGCCCTTTCCCAGCATAATAAGACCAGCTCACAGCTGTCTGCTTTCCCTTAGCTGGTTATTAAAAATATGGGGGACTCCATCTCCATTTTTTTTCATTTATTTATTAGCTAAATACAAGTACAGAAAACTACACACCCAAAGCACTGATTTTATATCTCACTGACATATTTCTACTTATATATTCTATCTATATATCTATTCTACCTATTCTATTCTGACGAATCGGGCTGTGAATTTAGTATACTTGGCTGATGAAATGTTAGGTTTCCTTTGAGATGTGTGAGCAAAAATCGGACTGCACATGCATGGTGGGCCATGCAATTTTTCTTCTTGCACCCATTGACTTGCATTGGCGAGTGCGATCTGATTCTTGCAGCCAATCACTGCATTTGCTGCGGCCACAGGAGAAACAGCAGGGGGGTTACCACAGAAAGAAATGTAATGTGTATACTAAATCACACACTATTTTTAACAGAAGTACTATATTTTGCAAATTCAATTCACTTTCCATGGCATATTGAGTTTTGAATAATAGTTATTCATGAGACAACCCCATAATGCTTGTTTGTTGTTGTCACCTTTGCAGAAATTGTGCCTTTGTGTAAGCATTTCTGTACCAACTGTCTGTAAAATATTGCAACCAGGCATTGATCTTTGAAATGGTATAATGATGTTATTATTCCACTCATGCTAGTTATTGAAAGGGGTTTTCAATAAATATTAGCCAATCTGAACTGCTGCTCTCTATTAAAAGAATATAACACTCAGATTTTCCAGATCTCTCAATCACTCAGTAAACTGACTAAACAAATTAAATCTATCTTGAATTTTAGGATTCTGTAGGCCTTGAATGTCTACAGCCACACATTCAACCCATTAAGTAGGCCACAATTGAAGTCATGTGTGGCATTAAAATATTTGGTAGCTCTTAGACAGTTTCTCTAATTTTAACAAATGTGTTTAACATATTGTTAATCTAGCCACTCTATCAAATGTGTAATATTACCAGAAGTGTTTTTTTTTGGGGCTGAACACTTTCTCTAAAGTTATGGCTACTAGGTGTCTCACTTCCTTGAAAATTAGTTGTTTCCTTTCTGCATTTATAGTTATGACACACAGGATGGATTACAAAAAATGGGAACAAGTCCTTACATAGGATTCGAATTTTGCAGATTTGCTTAATTACATTTATTTCAATTTAATTTGCATTATTATGTTCTGATGTGACTTCAAACTGAATTCTCTAAGCCATAAGTCAGGGTGAATAGCATGGACGTGATAGAACAGCAGAGTGAGTATTGCCGGATGGTATCTGGATCAGCGAGTACCATGACAGCGGTGTATGCGGAATGGCAGACAGACAAAAGGAGCAGGAAGCATCAGATAAAGCAGAGGCAAAGGTGAGAACACACAACAGAACCAGCAGCAATTGTAAATAAGAGGATAGCAATAATGCAATGGCAACTGGTTCTTGCTCGTGGAAGTGCTGTTACACACAGGAAAAATAGATGAATGGGCAATCTGGTAATTTTCTTGAAGAGTTATGGTTTATAGCACAGATATATGCAAACAGGAACTTGCAACAGGGCAATGGTTAACTGCAGGATAGCAGTGAAAAATTGGAAAATTTACTCGCAGAGAAGCGGTTCTCATACACAGAGCAGAAATATATTGGCAAACTAAAAACTGTGCTTATATAAGTTGGACTGAGCTGGGAAATAACTTATGGGAGTTGAATGTAATTCAGAAGTAGTTGGAAATAATTAGTTATCTGGCTAGAGCTTAAGTTTAGTGTAAGGTGAAACAATTCTTGACAAGCATTTCGTTGCCGAAAGTAATGCAATCTTAATACTCCAACAGCAAATTCCTGCCAGACCTAGCCTTAAAAGGCTTTGAGTGATGATGTCAGAGGTGTTTGCCACGTCACCACAGTAATCTGGCATGGTTTAGTACAAAGGAATCTGGACATCCCGGAAGGTTTCAAGGCCTGGCTGGCATCTGAGCATGGTCAGGTGAATAACAACAGATACAATAAAAGAAAAGGAAACTTTACTTACCTCTATCTCAGTTTGGTCTCATCTTAAGTGGCATCTTCAGTGTGCACATAGCCAATGACATACAATAGAGAAATTGCTGGACTTGTTATTATACCTGTATTGCCTATGCCTTGCTTTCTAGTTATGCATTAGTACATAGACATGTATAATAGTGGATAGACGGATTTATTTATTTTACTCATTAATATAGCACCATTAATTCCACAGCGATTTTATTAAATAAATTTCAGTAAGCGTGTTCAAAACTTTTTGCCTGTGTTAGTTCTTATTATTACACATAACTTATTTATGGACATCTATGGATTGATTTCTTTGCCTGTGTGGATTGGATGGGATGTTTCCGACATCTGGTGAGAATTACATGTCATTAGCACCTTTAGGAATATGTTTACTTAGAAAATTGGTGACGTGTTCAATACTTATTTCACCTGCCGTATATAAAAGTTATATATATTCACAAAGGCTATAGAAGGCACATAGTGAAAATGTTTCACTGAAACTCAATAGGAAAATTATTATTAGCCATTATTAACAAAAAGAATTGCCACAAAAGTGTTAATAGCCTTTAAGCGATTGCATTCATAACAGGAGTTCTAATCGTGTGCTGGATCAAGACTCTGTTGGCACTGCAAACTGTGACTGTAGGTAAATCCAGCATGATTATATAAAATATAAAAATATGACATATAGTATTGAAAAAATGTAAGATATATTTGCACAAAATAAACGTAAGTGAACTTGCTTTGCTTGCCTTAAATTTACTCAGTAAATGTCAAATACAAAGACATTTCCACCAATCATACATACCATATAGTCATAGTTCTCTTTTAAATGGTAAAGTATTTCACTTTTAAATGACTTTTGTTATTTTTTTAAACAGAAATATATGCAGTGGTTGGGGGCATATATTTATCCAGTGAACCAAGAACATTTGTCTGAAAATATATGACCCTATAATTTAAATCCTGCTTTACCTGCTGTAGTAGTTTTGCTTCTATGAAAGAACATTATGTATACTGCAGCAAAAGAAAACCCATTTGTAACATAAAAAATGTAGGCTATATAGACACAGCTTGTTAATATATAATGATGAAAAGTATGCCTTATTCATTACAAGCAAAATGTACACAAACAATAAAATGTTGTCCAAATGAGCATTGGTGGCATACTGTAGTAGAGAAAAAATATTAGCAGACAGCTTATTCATGTGTATAGATTGTGATGAAGACAGCATGGCCATGTACATATTAGATCAACAAAACTGTATTTTGGACTGACCTGACATTGCAATTGATCACTGCACTAAACTTGGTGATGTACTGACGGTGGTTCTGGTGATGTAGTTGTGTACCGACGGTGGTTCTGGTGATGTAGTTATTTACTGACAGTGGTTCTGGTGATTTAGTCATGTACCGACGGTAATTCTGGTTATGCAGTAATGTACCAATGGTGGTTCTAATGATGTAGTAATGAAGTGATGTTGGTTCTGATGATGATGTCGTGTGGCGACAGTGGTTCTGGTGATGTAGGCATGTAGATGTAGCAATATTTTATTTATTAGACTGGATAGTAGATCATTATACGGTCAGTGTGCCAGACTAAAAATATAGCTATCTGAATGAGGCCATATATATCAGCTGAACAAGTATTTGACTAAAGCCCCCCATACATTATAGACAGATGTCCCATCATTCAGCTGGCAGCTATATCACCTGACTCTCCCATGTGCAGGAGCAGTCCCTTTGTTGAGCGCTCTTGTCTTCTCTATAAGAGAACTGCTACATTGATGTCTTTTTTGTCCTAAAGCGGCTTGTTTTTGCTTCTTTTACAACATTTTTGAACAATGTTTTTTTTTTTATTGAAATTGTATTAAGTACTAGTGAGCGGCTTCCTAGCGGTAACCACACAAAAAATGGTTGGTTTACCTATTTTAACTGCTTGGCATATTTGAAAAAACTTAAGCGGTTAAAAGACGCTCAAAAGGCTGAATATATGCGCAGAAAGTGCATATGTTCATTCTTTTTATCATTTAATTAGTGCTTTTTCAGGTCAGTTACGTAGCACATCTGCCTTAAATAGATGTTGTGAGCACATACTCATAGTTTGACTCATCAGTAAGGGGCGTGACCACTTAAAGTGCCTCGGGCGGCATGAATGCCAAATACGGCCCTGACCTTAGGCCTGGCTCTTTTAACTGCTTCCAGACCGCCCACTGTACATAAACGCCTGGGATCTGTGCAGCGCCGACGTTTATGAACGGTTGGTGGTCCCGCAGCCCTCAGGACCCCCAGGGTCCTGCAAGCGCTGCGTGTGCAGTGCAGAGCGACAGCTCTGACAGGGGACATCATTGGGACCTAATTGGATCAGGTCCCAATGATGTTAACCCTTTTCTATCTTCTATATGCCGCGATCTATAGTGATCTTGGCATTTAGAAGATAGTGAGAGAAGAGGAGGTCACCCACTTACCTCTCCGACGGCCCCCTGATGTCTTACAGGACCTGCCATTGTCATGGCAGCCGGAGGTCACATGACCGCCTCCGGATCTGCCATGTATGGTGTCCTGCTAGGCTCAGCCTGCAGCTGAAGTCTAGCAGGAGACAGACAGTGTGAAACTGTCAGCAAAGCTCTCATGCAATGCAATACAATGCAATGTCTATTGCATTGCATGAGAACAGTGATTAGAAAAATAAAAATTAATGTACCATACAGGACTAAGTAAAAATGTAAAAAAAGTCTAAAACATGTTTTCAAACTGTTAAAAAAAATCACAAAATAAATAAAAATAAATAAATAAAATATTAAACCAATAAATCCGTATATTTATGCAAAAACAAAAAAAGTACACATATTTGGTATCGCCGTATCCGAAAAAACCCGATCTATAAAACTGTCACAGTAATTAACTCCTTCTGTGCATACCGTAATAAAAATAAATAAAAAACTGAGCAAAAAACAATGCTTTTTTATCATATTGCCAAACAAAAAGTGGAAAAAAAATGCGATCAAAAAGCAAAATGGAAATAAAAATGGTACCGCTGAAAACATCATCTTGTTCCACAAAAAAAAAGCCGCCATACAGCTCCATCAGCCGAAAAATAAAAAAGTTATAGCTCTCAGAATAAAACGATGCAAAAAAATATTTTTTCAATAAAATTGTTTTATTGTGTAAAAGCGCCAAAACATAAAAAAATATACAGTAAGTGTAGTATCGCTGTAAACGTACTGACCTGAAGAATAATGTTGCCTTATCACTTCTACCGCATGCAGAACGACATAAAAAAAAACCTCAAAAAACAATTCCTGAATTGTTGGTTTTTGTTAATTTTACCTCCCAAAAAAAGGAATAGAAAGCGATCAAAAAATGTCACGTACCCAAAAATGGTACCAATAAAAATATCAACTCATCCCGCAAAAAACAAGCTGTCACATGACTCTGTCAGCCGAAATGTGGAAAAATTATAGCTCTCAAAATGTGGCGATGCAAAAACTAGATTTTGCAAAAAAAGCATCTTTTAGTGTGTGACAGCTGTCAGTCATAAAAACCCGATATAAATCTGGTATCTCTGTAATCGCACCGACCCGAAGAATAAAGTAATCTCATTACTTATACTGCACGAGGAACGGCGTAAAAAATAAATAAAACCAATTCTTCACCTGCTACTGATTTGTTTATTATGTCTCCCAAAGATCGCAGTAAGGCTCTGCTCACATTTATCCTGTGCTCTGCGCTGAGCACTTACACCAGAGTTTCCGTGTAAATCTCTGAAATACGTGATTCAGACGGAACCCATGACGGAAGATTCCCTGTAATGAGGCAGATATAGGCCACTGTGGATGCCGTCTGGCCTGTGATCCCACGGTGTCAGTTTTTTTAGGCGTGCATAAAAGTGCGGTTGGCCACAGTTTTGTGCACTTCTGAAAAAAAGGACACCACTAAACAGAGGCCAGACGGAGTCCAGAGTAACTCTGCTGCCTCATTACAGTGAATGGATCCCGCAGTGGTTTCATCTGAATTACATCACTTGGAAATTTAGATGTAAACCCCGATGTAAGTGCTCAGCATAGAGCGCCGGATAAATGTTACGTAAAATGTTCCCAATAAAAGCTTCAACTCAGTCCTCAAAAAAAGCTAGTCCCCACTCAGGTCCGTCATCTGTTAAAAATATAAGGGACTTCCAAGTTACTGGTAGCAGAAAGGCTCTGGAAAAGCGAAATGGCCCTTGCCCCCCAAAAGAAATTCAGAAAATTTTGTGCTCCCAAATCCAAATGCCTATTCTACAATAATTTGTTCTCCAATTGTCAAATAGCGCTCCGTCCCTCCCAGATCTCGCCGTATGGCTAAGCGGTACGATGCAGCCACATATGGGGTATTGCCACTTTTAGAAGAAATTGTGTGACACATTTTGGCACCATTTTTACCCATTGCCCTGTGTGAAAATGTAAAATCTGAGGGTAAAACATTTTTTTGTGGTAAAAATATAATTATGTTTTCTTCACTGCCCAATGGTATAAATTTCAAAATTAAAAAATACTCACTACTTCCCTATATGAATTCCTTGAGAGGTGTAGTTTACAAAATGGGGTCACTTGTGGGGGTTTCTGCTGTTTCGGCATGTCAGCGACTCTTCAAATGTGACATGGTGTCTGCAACCTATCCCAGCCAACATAGCGCTCCTTTCTCTTCCGAACCCTGCCGTACACCAAAGCAGTGATTTTCCCCCACATATGGGGTATCGGCGTACTCAGGAGAAATTGCACAACAAACTTCATGGTGCAATTTCTCCTGTTATCCTTATGATAATGCAAAATTAGGGGATGAAAAACATTTTTTGTGGGAAAAATGTGAAAATTTTATTTTTACGGCTCAATATTAGAAACTTCTGTGAAGCACCTGGGGGTGCAAGGTGCTCACCACACATCTAGATAAGTTCCCTAACGGGTCCAGTTTCCAAAATGGTGTCACTTGTGGGGGGTTTCCACTATTTAGGCACATTAGAGGTTCCTCAAATGCGACATGGCGTCCGCTAATTATTCAAGCAAATTTTACATTCAAAAAGTCAAATGGCGCTCCTTCCCTTACAAACCCTGCCGTGCGCCCAAACAATGGTTTTCCTCCACATATAGGGTATCAGCGTGTTCAGGAGAAATTGCACAACAAATTTCATAGTGCAATTTCTCCTATTACCCTTATGATAATGCAAAATTAAGGGATGAAAAACTTTTTTGTGGGAAAAATGTGAAAATTTTATTTTTACAGCTCAATATTATAAACTTCTGTGAAGCACCTTGAGGTTCAAGGTGTTCACCACACATCTAGATAAGTTCCCTAAGGGATTTATTTTCCAAAATGGTGTCACTTGTGGGGGGTTTCCACTGTTTAGGCACATCAGGAGCTCTCCAAACGCAACATGGCGTCCGCTACTTATTCAAATTTTACATTCAAAAAGTCTAATGGCGCTCCTTCCTTTCCGAACCTTGCAGTGTGCCCAAACAGTGGTTTTCCCTCACATATGGGGTATCAGCACGCTCATGAGAAATTGAACTACAAACTATTTAGTCCATTTTTTCCTGTTGCCCTTGTGAAAATAAAAAAATTGGGTCTAAAGTAACATTTTTGTGAAAAAAAGTTAAATGTTCATTGTTTTCTTCCACATTCCAAAAATTCCCGTGAAACACCTGAAGGGTTAATAAACTTCTTGAATGTGGTTTTGAGCATCTTGAGGGGTGCAGTTTTTAGAATAGTGTCACTTTTGGGTATTTTCTGTCATAAAGGCTCTTCAAAGTCACTTCAAATAAGATGTGGTCCCTAAAAAAATGTTTTTGTAAATTTTGCTGGAAAAATGAGAAATCGCTGGTCAACTTTTAACCCTTAGAGCTTCCTAACAAAAAGAAATTTTGGTTCCAAAATTGTGCTGATGTAAAGTAGACATGTGGGAAATGTTATTTATTAACTATTTTGTGTGACATATCTCTCTGATTTAAGGGCATGAAAATTCAAAGTTTGAAAATTGCAACATTTTCAACATTTTTGCCAAATTTCCGATTTTTTCACAAATAAACGCAAGTGATATCGAAGAAATTTTACCACTATCATGAAGTACAATATGTCACAAAAAAACAATCTCAGAATCAGCTGTGATCCGTTGAAGCGTTCCAGAGTAATTACTTCATAAATTGACAGTGGTCAGAATTGAAAAAATTGGCCTGGTCACGAAGGCAAAAACAGGCTCTGGCGCGAAGTGGTTAATAAATGGGTAGGCCATGTGGCTGTGATTAGGTTTGTGTGCCCACTCCATCCTGGAAGGGTGCAAGAGCGGCCCGCAATGCCATCAGTCCATGTAGAAGATCGCTCATATGTACTTTTACATAGGATAATTTTGGTCAGTGTATTATCAATGTGCTAATGGCACGCTGAAAATGCAGAGCTCTAAACGATACTTCAGCAATGAATATAATTATTA
Source organism: Phyllobates terribilis (assembly GCF_046119375.1). Lineage (NCBI taxonomy): Eukaryota > Metazoa > Chordata > Amphibia > Anura > Dendrobatidae > Phyllobates > Phyllobates terribilis. The sequence goes on along the minus strand of NW_027362761.1, from coordinate 418,334,009 downwards.
TATATAACAAAGGGTGTATGGAAGTGATATATTCAAGGGGTGCAGTATGTGTTAGTTTTATATACAAGTGACAATATGTGTTGATAATATTTAATGGATTTACTTTGCATCCCACTTCCAAATAAAGTACCCACCCCCTTGCACACCTCTTTATGGGAGGCACACTGATGTCAGATGGGCTCCATACTTTTGTTAGAATTCCTATGCTTCATGCTCTCCTTCACAACATAGCTTATCATGAAAACAACCCTAGAAAATAGCCCCAAATCTCATTGGGATCCTTGTCAAATTCAAAAGTCTTAAAGGGGACTCGTCACTTAACATAAATAAGTAATTTCTGTTTACCTGTTCTAAATACTGTTTCCCTGAATCTGACATGTTTGTTTTTTTGTTCCTGCACCTCCTAATTCACTGAGATATGGCCGTTTCTTCTCTATATATAAATCTAGTAATTATAGCCAGCTGGGTGTAGTCCTCAAGAAGGCATTTGTGAAGAAAAAGTTGATAAACATGCCCACTTGGCTAAAAAGGCTACATTTACATAAAGGGAATAGGGTGTTATATCTCGGGAACCGAAAGGAGCAGGAATAAAACAAAATCATTGCCAGATTCAGGAGAACAGCGGCATTTAAACTAGTTAAGAAATACCATAGTTTTAGTGATTGGTCCTCTAACTTCTGTCTTGATCAGGTAAAGACTTCATAACATCTGGAGAACGAAACTGTAGATGTAGATCTAGAAATTATGGCAAAAAATAACACACTGACATACAAGAATACTGAAATCAGATTGGTCTTTATCGGGTTAGTGCTTAGAATACCATATGGATATTCTAGTTATTTTCAGGACCCACATTTTTTTTTTTCATTTTTTCCATTAATGTATTCGAAAAGCTACAGTATAACTTTCTTTTTACTTTTCCATCAACAAAAGCACTATGTAGGTTCTTTATAGAGCAACTTATACTTTTATTTGCGCAAGTGGTACATAGATCGGTTAACTTTCATTGACTTTTTTTTGCATAGGTGGAAAAATACTGTAATTCCTCAATTGTTTTTGTTTTGTTTCACACTATGCACTCTGTAGTAAGGATTACAAAGATATTAGTGCATAGTGTTTTATGTTTTGTGCTTTATCTAAATTAAGCATGTTTTATGGGAAAAAATAGTTTTGACGCATACATAGAGTGATAACTTTCCAACATTTTTTTTTATTAGAAAAGCCATATGAGTTTTGCTTTCTTTGTGGGACTGGTTGTGTTTTTTTTAATCATTATTGATTTCTTACAATCTATTATTTGAATTTTGATGTTTTTGTTTCTGAAGGGAATGAGAAATAAACAGCAATTTTTCCTGTTTTTTCCTTTTTTTGTTGTGATTTAAATAATGTTATCTTTTTTACGGGCTGTTATGATTGTAGTGATATCAAATATTCAAAGAAAAAATGTTTTTTATGTTTTGTGAGGAGACTTTTTCATCATTGTATTAAACTTTATGAACTTAATTGTGCTATAATTTGTCCGACTAGGGTGTTAGAAGCAGCTAGAATTTCAAAGCATTATAAGGCTAGGGTCACACCACCAGATTTTCTCTCATCCGAAAAAACTGGGTCGGTTATTCTAATCACATTCAGAGTTTGATCACAGTGTGTGGAGCAGATGGGAAAAAAAAATTTCTACCTTAAAACATTGGCCTGAGTGTAATCCAATGTTTTTTCGGATCATACTCGGATCAAAAATGTGACCGTTCTAAAGAGCCTTTACTGTCAGTGTTAATAGGAGATGGCTCTGGCATATGTGTGGCCTATGAACACATTGCAAGAGTCTAATGGGTTTAAAGAGGAAGCCACCTCCCTCTATCAAACCCCTCAGATGCTGTATTGGACATACTATTACAGTATAAACTTGTAATAACAAACTGTTTAGGTGCTGCAGTTAGCATTTACCGTATTTTTTCGGACTATAAGACGCATCAGATCATAAGACGCACCAAAAATTTTGGGGTGGAGTATAGGAAAAAAAATATTTTTTATATTGTAAGATGGGGGTCCATCTTATAGTGTGAATAGGTATCTTACATGGGGGGCGGTGGAGCGAGGGTGACAGGAGGCAGGGTCCTTCATGAAGCCTGGGCTCCAGCAGTGGGGAGTTGCGGTGGTGGTGGAGCAGGATTGCAGGGCCCTCCATTCCCTCCCTCAGGAACTTGGTGGCTGCAGGTGAAGAGGTGAGATGGCTGAGGCCCGGTGTCTGGCTGAGACCTGGTGCCTAGCTGAGATCCGGTGCCTGGCTGAGGCCTGGTGTCTGGCTGGGGGCCGGTGTTTGGCTGGGGGGGCGGTGCCAGGGGGCCAGTGCATGGAGCCGGTGTCTGGCTGGGGCTGGTGTCTGGCTGGGGGCCGGTACCTTGGGCCAGTTTCTGGCTGGAGGCCGGGGCCGGTGAGCGGCTTGGCAGAGCAACGTGTGTGGCTTTCCTGTGTGGGCGGCCATCTTCCTGAAGCTTTGATGTACAGTAAAATGGCCGCTCGAGCTACCAATCTGCACATGAGCTGGCTCAAGCAGTCATTTTCCTGTAAATCACAGGACCATAAGACGCACATTTGGGGGGAAAAAATGCGTCTTATGGTCTAAAAAATACGGTATTTTGGTACCTAATGGGTTAATTAAATAGGAAAGGAAGTATCAGCTGGCACCTACTGCTTTTGACAAGGCACAACTCCTGTGTCCATTTCATTAACTGTAGATACCATTATATTCTATTGAAAATCCTTTACTCCAATCAAAATCTGGTAGAGGTTACATATTACTTTTCCTAAATAGAAGTTAAGTCCAGTAATGAACACATTTACACTTGTATTAGCATTTGCACTTTGTTTGATCAAAAGAAGAGATGGAAATCCCTATGAAATGATATTTTGAGTGCAAGCAGTACGTTCTGTCTAGTGTTAGGATGTTGCACCAGATAATATGGCCATTCAGTATATATTGGTACTGTGAAAAAAAGCAATAAAATGCTAGAAAACACATTTTTTTGCACATCAGTCTGTTATAAGGTATCCCTAGATCAACAGATTTGTTTTTAGCTAAAACCCCTCTCACTTGCAGTAATCACAACACATGCAATAAAAGTCCCAGCCATTGAGAGCTGGAATTTCAAGGGCAAGTTGTTTTAATCAAGAAGGTTATTAAAAACATCTCTGCTTACTCAAGCAGAGAATCACACTATGTCTAATTAAATAAGTGCTAATAAAAATCTATGAATATTTTATGGTAATATTTGTTGAATGCCAAAGGTAAATGAGAAATGAACATCTGGCTTTTCTCAAGTCCGTAGTTGTAAAAATCAATAAATAATTAACAGAGCATACAAGTTATGTGTATTGTTAAAGGTTAATCCAGGAACACATTATTGGTTGATGGGTGTTATTTAGGAGGGGGATTAATAACTGAAATATTTGCAACATGGGATAAAATGACAGGAAAACTGAAAAGATATTTGTGGTAAAGAATATAGCTGTTATTGTAAAGCAAATCTATTATATTAAATTCTATTCCAGAATTCCAGAATTATTTTCCGATGTATTACAGATTCAGTAACCAAAGCCAATTTATATTATGAAACAATTATTTTTCTAATATACATTGTGCAGCAATTCGCCATGATTTTGAAGACCAGTACTTGTGGCCTTTTTTATTTTAAGAAATTGAAAACCTTTCCTAGTCCTTTTAGCTCACAAAAGTGCATGGCTTATTGGAGTTGTAGTACCATTTACATAGCTTTTAGATAGTAGTGCGCCTGTGCAATCTTTATATCAATAGGACAGGTGATCAAACACTGTAAATGAAGGTCCTTAATTATAGAGTACAAGAAGATATCTTAAAGGGGTTGTTCACTTTCAGTAAATATTGGTTCCCGGCTGCAGGCTACTATAATGAAACAAATCGTGCTGTAAGCACCTTCCCCGGGTTGAGCGTCGAGTCTCTGCCACTGCTCCTATTGTCTGACATAGACTGCGACACTGACATCAAATCGATATCACGGCAGCCAATCAGTGCACTTAGCAGCTCTGAAGGGATGTTCTGTCTACACTGGCACAGCTACTGAGCACACTGATTGACTGCCGCACTGTCGATGTCGTGAAAGCGCTGCAGCCAATGACAAACAGTGGGAACAGTGGTGGAGGCTCATCAGTGGACCCAGGTAAGGTGAGTATAGTTAGATTTGTTTATTTGCAATAACCTGCAGCCAGGGTAGAGAAATGTCACAAGACCAGAGAAAGAAAATAATTTATTTACATAAGAAAGGTGAAGGCTACAAGAAGATCAGCAAAGCTTCACTTATCAGTCAGAATACTGTAGCAAAAGGGACACAAAAATTGAACGAAGAAGGAACTGCAAAAATGTCATAGAGACGCCCAGGCCAACCATGGAAGTTGATACCAAAACAAGAGCATCTCCTGATGATGAGGATTGAAGAAAACTGACATACAAATTCACTGCAGTTCGCTAAAGAAGCAGAAAGCCAAGCAAGGGGGAGAGTTTCCCATGACACAAGACAGTGAAGACTGCAGAAGAATAGGATGCATGAGTGAATTCCACAATGGAAGCCTCTCCTGAAACCTATGCACAAATAAGGCCACCTACAATCTGCCAGGGCCCATGCTGAAAAATATGAAAACTACTGGGACTTTACACTGTGTGCAGAATTATTAGGCAAATGAGTATTTTGATCACATGATACTTTTTATACATGTTGTCCTACTCCAAGCTGCATAGGCTTGAGAGCCAACTACCAATTAGGTAAATCTGGTGATGTGCATCTCTGTAATGAGGAGGGGTGTTGACTAATGACATCAACACCCTATATAAGGTGTGCTTAATTATTAGGCAACTTCCTTTCCTTTGGCAAAATGGGTCAGAAGAGAGATTCGACGGGCTCTGAAAAGTCCAAAATTGTGAGATGTCTTGCAGAGGGATGCATCAGTCTTGAAATTTTCAAACTTTTGAAGCGTGATCACCGAAAAATCAAGCGTTTCATGGCAAATAGCCAACAGGGTCGCAAGAAGCGTGTTGGCTAAAAAAGGCGCAAAATAACTGCCCATGAATTGAGGAAAATAAAGCGTGAAGCTGCCAAGATGCCATTCGCCACCAGTTTTGCCATATTTCAAAGCTGCAACGTTACTGGAGTATCAAAAAGCATAAGGTGTGCGATACTCAGGGACATGGCCAAGGTAAGGAAGGCTGAAAAACGACCACCTTTGAACAAGAAACATAAGATAAACATCAAGAATGGGCCAAGAAATATCTTAAGACTGATTTTTCAAAGGTTTTATGGACTGATGAAATGAGAGTGACTCTTGATGGGCCAGATGGATGGGCCAGAAGCTGGATCAGTAAAGGGCAGAGAGCTCCACTCCGACTCAGACGCCAGCAAGGTGGAGGTGGGGTACTGGTATGGGCTGATATCATCAAAGATGAACTTGTGGAACCTTTTCAGGTTGAGGATGGAGTGAAGCTCAACTCCCAGACCTACTACCAGTTTCTGGAAGACAACTTCTTCAAGCAGTGGTACAGGAAGAAGTCGGTATAGTTCAAGAAAAACATGATTTTCATGCAGGACAATGCTCCATCACATGCATCCAACTACTCCACAGCGTGGCTGGCCAGTAAAGGTCTAAAAGAAGAAAAAATAATGACATGGCCCCCTTCTTCACCTGATCTGAACCCCATAGAGAACCTGTGGTCCATCATAAAATGTGAGCTCTACAGGGAGGGAAAACAGTACACCTCTCGGAACAGTGTCTTGGAGGCTGTGGTGGCTGCTGCACGCAATGTTGATCGAAAACAGATGAAGCAACTGACAGAATCTATGGATGGAAGGCTGTTGAGTGTCATCATAAAGAAAGGTGGCTATATTCATCACTCATTTTTTTGGTTTTTGTTTTTGCATGTCAGAAATGTTTATTTCTAAATTTTGTGCACTGATATTGGTTTACCTGGTGAAAATAAACAAGTGAGATGGGATTATATTTGGTTTTTATTAAGTTGCCTAATAATTCTGCACAGTAATAGTTACCTGCACAAACAGATATCCTCCTAAGATAGCCAAATCTAAAAAAAAAAACACTCCAACTTCCAAAAATATTAAGCTTGGATATTTATGAGTCTTTTGGGTTGATTGAGAACATAATTGTTGATCAATAATAAAAATAATCCTCTAAAATACAACTTGCCTAATAATTCTGCACACAGTGTATACTCTGGAGTGATGAGAGCAAGATAAATGTTTTTGGAACTGATGGCTTCAAAACTATATGGTGTCGCAAAGATGATGAGTACAAAGAAAATGCAGAGAGGGACGCCCACCAAAACTCATAGCTCAGGCAACGAGGGCATTAATCTGAGAGAAGAAACATAGCAAAAAGGCAATGGTATTTACCAGTCAATGTCTCAAGGAAAATGCACAAACAGATTGCAGCAGACCCCCTTATTACAGAGGTGCAAGCTCATAATTTACACGGTTACTATTGCTTTGCCTGGCTGCACCCTGTAAGAATGCAAAAGTGCAAAAATATATAATGTTTACTAATAGGAGGTATTGGTTAATATTTTGGCCGAAATATGCATGCTCGCAACCCAAGTTCAAGGGTTCTCACTGTCTTGAAAATCCTTACACTACAGTAAAATTAATAGCACAGCCAAAGCAATAAGAGGAACATTTAAAATTCCTAAAATAATTCAATTAGAAATATAGCAAAAAGTCCATGGTATTTACCAGCCAAGGTCTCAAGAAAACTGCACAAATAGGATGCAACAGACCCCCTTACTAGAAGGAGGTAACACAGGTGCAAAATGCTGATGTACAACCACTCTCAACCTCTCAATCCATGGAGGGAGTGATTGCCTAGTATTAGCACTGCACATAGATGAAGCTTGAAATAGGGCTCAAATCACACACATGTAGCACAGTGCCTATCCGGCAGCCTATTATATGCCTATACTATTCGATTAGAAGTGCGGTATCGCAGAGGTGCAAGCCCCTAATTTACAAGGTCACCATTGATGTCCTGGCTTTACCCTGTAAGAATAATAAAGTGTAAAAATATATAATATATATAATTTTTTCCAGTAATCAGAGAGGCAGTACAGAGACCAAAGGTAACATTGAAGGAGCTGCAGAGTTCCCAAGCAGAGACTGGCGTATTTGTCCAAAAATACACAATAAATTCGTACACTCCATAGAGCTGGCCTTTATGAAAGAGTGGGCAGAAAAAAGCCTTTACATGCACACAAAAGTTGTAAGGTTTGTTTTGAGTTTGCCAAAAGACATTTGGGAGACTCCCAAAATGTATGGAGGAAGGTGCTGTGGTCAGCTGAGACCAAAATTGAACTTTTTGGCCACCAAGGTATATGCTATGTCTGGTGCCAAACCGACACAGCTCATCTCCCCAAGAACACTATCCCCACAGTGAAACTTGGTGGTGGCAGCATCATGCTGTGGCAATGTTTTTAAGCAGCAGGGACAGGGAAAATTGTCAGAATCTGGGGGAAGATGGATGGTGCAAAATACAGGGATATTCTTGAGCAAAACCTATTTCAGTCTTTCAATGATTTGAAACTGGGACAGAGGTTCACCTTCCAACAAGACAATGACCGAAAGAATACTGCTAAAGCAACACTCAAGTGGTTTAAGGGGAAATGTGTAAATGTTCTGGAGTGGCCTAGTCAAAGCCATTTAGGAATCTGTGGTCAGACTTGAAGATTGCTGTTCACCAGAGGAAACCATCTGGAGGAGCTGGAGCAGTTTTGCCTTGAGGAATGGTCAAAAACCCCAGTGGCAAGATGTGGAAAGCTCATAGAGACTTATCCAAAGAGACTGACAGCTGTAATTGCCACAAAAGGAGGCTCTACAAAGTACTGCCTTAGGGGAGAGAATAGTACTGCACACTAAAGTTTTTAGTAATTTTGTCCTGTTTGTTGTTTCCGTCACAATAAAAAGAAAATCAAATGTTCAGTTGTAGGCATGTTCTTTGCATGAACTGATGAAACCCTAAAAAAACTGTGAAATTCTAAGCTGTGAAGTAGCAAACATGAAAAATGCCAATGGGGTAAATACTTTCGCATGCCACTGTATATATATTACACTTAATAAATTATACCTATATATATAAATAAATATATATATATATACAGTATATATATATATATATATATATATATATATACAGTACAGTCCAAAAGTTTGGACACACCTTCTCATTTAAAGATTTTTCTGTATTTTCTTGGCTATGAAAATTGTACATTCACACTGAAGGCATCAGAACTATGAATTAACCCATGTGAAATTATATACTTAACAAAAAAGTGTGAAACAACTGAAAATATGTCTTATATTCTAGGATCTTCAAAGTAGCCACCTTTTGCTTTGATGACTGCTTTGCACTCTCTTGGCATTCTCTTGATGAGCTTCAAGAGGTAGTCACCGGAAATGGTCTTCCAACAATCTTGAAGGAGTTCCCAGAGATGCTTAGCACTTGTTGGCCCTTTTGCCTTCACTCTGTGGTCCAGCTAACCCCAAACCATCTCAATTGGGTTCAGGTCTGGTGACTGTGGAGGCTAGGTCATCTGGCGTAGCACCCCATCACTCTCCTTCTTGATCAAATAGCCCTTACACAGCCTGGAGGTGTGTTTGGGGTCATTGTCCTGTTGAAAAATAAATGATGGTCCAACTAAACGCAAACCGGTTGGAATAGCATGCCGCTGCAAGATGCTGTGGTAGCCATGCTGGTTCAGTATGCCTTCAATTTTGAATAAATCCCCAACAGTGTCACCAGCAAAGCACCCCCACACCATCACACCTCCTCCTCCATGCTTTACGGTGGGAACCAGGCATGTAGAGTCCATCCGTTCACCTTTTCTGCGTCGCACAAATACACGGTGGTTGGAACCAAAGATCTCAAATTTGGACTCATCAGACCAAAGCACAGATTTCCACTGGTCTAATGTCCATTCCTTGTGTTCTTTAGCCCAAACAAGTCTCTTCTGCTTGTTGCCTGTCCTTAGCAGTGGTTTCCTAGCAGCTCATGTGAGCCAGTTTCTTTGTAGCGCTTGATGGTTTTTGCAACTGCACTTGGGGACACTTTCAAAGTTTTCCCAATTTTTCAGACTGACTGCCCTTCCTTTCTTAAAGTAATGATGGCCACTCGTTTTCCTTTACTTAGCTGCTTTTTTCTTGCCATAATACAAATTCTAACAGTCTATTCAGTAGGACTATCAGCTGTGTATCCACCTGACTTCTGCACAACACAACTGATGGTCCCAACCCCATTTATAAGGCAAGAAATCCCACTTATTAAACCTGACAGGGCACACCTGTGAAGTGAAAACCATTTCCGGTGACTACCCCTTGAAGTTCATCAAGAGAATGCCAAGAGTGTGCAAAGCAGTCATCAAAGCAAAAGGTGGCTACTTTGAAGAACCTAGAATCTTAGACATATTTTCAGTTGTTTCACACTTTTTTGTTAAGTATATAATTTCACATGAGTTACTTCATAGTTTTGATGCCTTAAGTGTGAAAGTACAATTTTCATAGTCATGAAAATACAGAAAAATCTTTAAATGAGAAGGTGTGTCCAAACTTTTGGTCTGTACTGTATATATTCACTGCTCAAAAAATAAAGGGAATACTTAAACAACAGAATATAACTCCAAGTAAATCAAACTTCTGTGAAATCAAACTGTCCACTTAGGATGCAACACTGATTGACAATCAATTTCACATGCTGTTGTGCCAATGGAATAGACAATAGATGGAAATTATTGGCAATTAACAAGACACCCTCAATAAAGGAGTGGTTCTGCAGGTGGGGACCACAGACCACATCTCAGTACCAATGCTTTCTGGCTGATGTTTTGGTCACTTTTGAATGTTGGTTGTGCTTCCACACTCGTGGTTGCATGAGACGGACTCTACAACCCACAGAAGTTGCTCAGGTAGTGCAGCTCATCCAGGATGGCACATCAATGCGAGCTGTGGCAAGGAGGTTTACTGTGTCTTGCCATTTGCCAGGTTTACTGTGTCTGTAAGCGTAGGGGCTACCAGGAGAAAGACCAGTACACCAGGAGACGTGGAGGGGGCTGTAGGAGGGCAACAACCCAGCAGCAGGACCGCTACCTCCGCCTTTGTGCAAGGAGAAACAGGAGGAGCACTGCCAGAGCACTGCAAAATGACCTCCAGCAGGCCACAAATGGGCATGTGTCTGCACAAACGGTTAGAAACCGACTCCATGAGAGTGGTATGAGGGCCCGACGTCCACAGATGGGGGTTGTGCTCACAACCCAACACGGTGCAGGACGCTTGGCATTTGCCACAGAACACCAGGATTGGCAAAGTCGCCACTGGCGCCATGTGCTCTTCACAGATGAAAGCAGGTTAACACTGAGCATATGTGACAGACGTGACAGAGTCTGGAGACGCCGTGGAGAGCGATCTGCTGCCTGCAACATTCTTCAGCATGTCCGGTTTGGCAGTGGGTCAGTAATGGTGTGGGGTGAGACTTCTTTGGGGGGCCGCATAGCCCTCCATGTGCTCACCAGAGGTAGCCTGACTGCCATTAGGTACCGAGATGAGATCCTCAGACCCCTTGTGAGACCATATGCTGGTACGGTTGGCCCTGGGTTCCTCCTAATGCAGGACAATGCCAGACCTCATGTGGCTGGAGTGTGTCAGCAGTTCCAGCAAGATGAAGCTCCTTAAGGGGTGCACGTGTACTGGTTTGTGCAACCGTCTTCTTGTGCAAAGTGGCTTCGGAGATAGCTCCTAGTCCTAGCTCTGTCTTTGATCACCCAGCCATATCCTGGTGAGGTGAGCAGCTGCTAATTTAGCCACAAGCAGCTCCCACAATGCCCCTCACCTGATGGTTTAGTGTGCCCTATATATTTAGAAGCTCCTTAAGGGGTGCATGTGTACTGGTTTGTGTACGCGTCTTCTTGTGCAAAGTGACTTCGGAGGTAAGTGGCAGTTATTTCAGAGGCCATAGACTAACACCCGTCTTCTTCTCTTTTCACACAGGTACATGCTCTGTTCCTGCACATTCCTCTGCTTGCTGTATATGTCACCATCTATTGCTCTGCTTCCCTGATTCAACTTACTGGTACATGCTCTGTTCCTGCACATTCCTCTGCTTGCTGTATATGTCACCACCTATTGCTCTGCTTCCCTAATTAAACTTACTGGTACATGCTCTGCTCCTGCACATTCCTCTGCTTGCTGTATATGTCGCCATCTATTGCTCTGCTTCCCTGATTCAACTTACTGGTACAATTCTCTGCTTGATATTTCTGCTTTATCTGTCCCATTCCATTCAATACACACATATGTCTGTCCTTTCCCCACTGTAGATTTTATCTGATGTTTAGAGGTGCCAAACTGCAGAGCCTACAGAGTCCTAGCTCTGTCTTTAATCACCAGGCCATATCCTGGTGAGGTGAGCAGCTGCTAATTTAGCCACAAGCAGCTCCCACAATGCCCCTCACCTGATGGTTTAGTGTGCCCTATATATTTAGAAGCTCCTTAAGGGGTGCACGCGTGCTGGGTTGTGCACGCGTCTTCTTGTGCAAAGTGGCTTCGGAGATAAGTGGCAGTTATTTCAGAGGCAGTTAGTCAGGGCAGGAGTCAGGTAACCAACACTTTGACCACTTACTCTCTTTTAACTATGTTTCTGTTAGCTCTCACTTTTTGCCCTATAGTCCTCCACTTCCTAGTTAACCCCTCAAATCCCAACACCTAGTAAGGAACTGTTCATCTCTCCCTCCATCCTCCCCACTCATCTCACCTCCTCCTCAGAATTATTCCTCATCATTCAATCCTGTATCTCCAAACACAGACAGACACCTCATGCTCTCTCCTGCTCCCACCTGCTAACACTTTTTCTGCTCCTCCTCACTGCTGGAGATATCTCTCCAAATCCTGGTCCTCCTCGCCATATCCCCACAGTTACTTTTACCTCCTATCCACAACCTTCCACAAACTGTCGCAACCCTTCTAACCTCATACCCATCCAACTAATCCCCACTTCCTCAGTCCCACTAACAGGAGCTCTATGGAACGCTTGCTCCGTCTGCAACAAACTTTCCTACATCCACGACCTTTTCATTACTAACAAACTTTCCTTCCTCGCCATCACCGAAACCTGGCTCTCCCCCTCTGACACAGCCTCCCCAGCTGCACTTTCGTATGGCGGGTTCCACCTTTCCCACACCCCCTGCCCCAACGGCAAACATGGTGGAGGTGTAGGTTTTCTCCTGTCAGATACCTGCGCTTTCACCCAAATCCCACTGCCACCCTCCGTTACACTCCCCTCTTTTGAGGTGCACTGTGTGCGCATCTATTCCTCCTCTGACCTCCAACTGGCCGTCATTTACTAACCGCCAGGGCTAGCCACCACTTTCTTAGACCACTTCACCACCTGGCTGCTTCACTTCCTTTCCACTGACATCCCCACTATCATAATGGGTGACTTCAACATCCCCATTGACACTTCCCACTCGTCTGTCTCTAAGTTCCTATCCCTCACTTCCTCCTTCGGCCTTGCTCAATGGTCTTCTGCAGCTACTCATAAAGATGGCCACACACTGGATCTCATCTTCACCCACCTCTGTTCCCTATCTAACCTCTCTAACTCACCTCTCCATCTCTCTGACCATAACCTCCTCACATTCTCTACCCTCTCCTCTCCAGGTGCACAATCCCCACTCCGCAAACTTACACGCGCTCACAGAAACCTCAAACACCTCGACCTACACTCACTCTCTGAATCCCTCCTCCCTCTTACAGACCTAAATTCCATACAAAATGCAGATGTTGCTGCCACTTTATATAACACCACAATAGCTGCAGCTCTCGACTTAATCGGCCCTCTCATACACACCAAAGCTCGCACAATCAACAGGCAACCCTGGCACACCAAACTTACTAAAGAACTGCGACAGGCCTCCAGGGTTGCGGAAAGGAGATGGAAAAATTCTCACTCCATCGAGCACTTCATCACATTCAAACAATCCCTCACCATTTTCAAGTCCACACTCACTGCAGCAAAACAAACATACTTCTCAACTCTCATATCTTCCCTGTCCCACAACCCTAAACAGCTATTTAATACTTTCAATTCTCTTCTTTGTCCTCCAGCGCCTCCTCCCTCTTCTCTCATTTCAGCTGAAGACTTTGCCTCATTCTTCAAGCAGAAGATTGACACCATCAGACAAAGCTTTTGCCTAAAGTTCGCACAACCCCTCCTCCTATCTACTCAACCTTTCTCCTCCAAACCCAACTTCTCCACCATTACATAAGGTCAAGTCTCCTCTTTACTCTCCAAATCACACCTCACCACCTGCAAACTTGACCCAATCCTATCCCACCTCATCCCTAACCTCACCACAGACTTCATCCCAACCCTAACCCACCTCTTCAACCTGTCACTAACAACCGGTGTTTTCCCCTCATGTTTAAAACCTGCCTCAATCACACCCATCCTCAAAAAGGCCTCTCTTGACCCATCCTCTCTGACTAGCTACCGCCCCATATCACTTCTCCCCTATGCCTCAAAACTACTAGAACAACATGTCCACCTTGAACTGTCCTCCCACCTCTCCTCCTGCTCCCTCTTCAACCCCCTACAATCTGGCTTCCGACCGCATCACTCGACTGAAACTTCCCTGACCAAAGTCACCAACGACCTACTAACCGCCAAATCCAAGCGACACTACTCCATCCTCCTCCTTCTGGACCTGTCATCTGCCTTCGACACAGTCGACCATTCCCTCTTACTACAGATTCTCTCATCTCTTGGCATCACGGACTTGGCCCTATCTTGGATCTCCTCATACCTAACAGACAGGACATTCAGCGTCTCCCACTCACGCACCACTTCCTCATCTCGCCCCTTATCTGTCGGTGTCCCCCAAGGTTCAGTTCTAGGACCTCTGCTCTTCTCCATCTACACCTTTGGCCTGGGACAGCTCATAGAGTCTCATGGCTTTCAGTATCACCTCTATGCTGATGACACACAGATCTACCTCTCTGGACCCGATATCTTCTCCCTACTGACCAAAATCCCACAATGTCTGTCCGCCATCTCATCCTTCTTCTCTGCCAGATTTCTAAAACTTAACATGGATAAAACAGAGTTCATCATCTTTCCACCCTCTCATTCATATCCCCCATCTGACCTATCCATCAACGTCAATGGCTGTTCACTCTCCCCAGTCCCACAAGCTCGCTGCCTTGGGGTAACCCTGGACTCTGATCTATCCTTCAAACCACAAATCCAAGTCCTTTCCACTCCCTGCCGACTCCAACTCAAAAATATCTCCCATATCCGCGCATTCCTCAGCAAAGACTCTGCAAACACACTAGTGCTTTTGATTATCATCTCCCACCTTGACTACTGCAACCTCTTGCTCTGTGGCCTCCCTTCCAACACTCTTGCGCCCCTCCAATCTATCCCAAACTCTGTTGCTCGACTAATCCACTTGTCCCCCCACTATTCCCGAGCCACTCCCCTCTGTTAATCCCTTCACTGGCTAATCATTTCCCAGAGACTCAAGTTCAAATCCCTAACCATGGCATACAAAGCCATCCACAACCTGTCTCCTCCTTACATCTGTGATCTAGTCTTCCCGGTACTTACCTGCATGCAACCTCCGATCCTCACAAGATCTCCTTCTCTACTCCTCTCTTATCTCCTCTTCCCACAATCGCATACAAGATTTCTCCCGCGCATCCCCCCTACTCTGGAACTCTCTACCCCAACATATCAGACTCTCGCCTACCATGGAAGCCTTCAAAATAAACCTGAAGACCTACCTCTTCCGAAAAGCCTACAACCTGCAGTAACCATCACCCCACCACATTACTGCATGACCTCCTCTACCCCCACCTACTGGATCCTCATCCATCCCTTGTAGACTGTAAGCGCTCGCGGGCTGGGTCCTCTCTCCTCCTGTACTAATCACTGACTAGTTTTGTTAAGATTATGTAAATGTTTTTGCTATGTATACCCCTATCACATGTAAAGTGCCATGGAATAAATGGCGCTATAATAATAAATAATAATAATAATGAAGGCATTGAAGCTATGGACTAGCCCGCCCGTTCCCCAGACCTGAATCCGATTGAGCACATCTAGGATATCATGTCTCACTCCATCCACCAATGTCACGTTGCACCAAAGACTGTCCAGGAGTTGGCAGATGCTTTAGTCCAGGTCTGGGAGGAGATCCCACAGGAGTCCATCTGCAACCTCATCAGGAGCATGCCAGGCATTGTAGGGAGGTCATACAGGCACGTGGAGGCCACACACAATACTGAGCCTTATTTTGACTTGTTTTAAGGACATTACATCAAAGTTGGATCAGCCTGTAGTGTGTTTTTCCATTTTAATTTTGGGGGTGACTCCAAATCCAGGCCTCCATTGGTTAATAAATTTGATTTCCATTGATGATTTTTGTGTGATTTTGTTGTCAGCACATTCAACTTTGTAAAGAACAAAGTATTCAATGAGAATATTTCATTCATTGAGATCTAGGTTATTTGAGTGTTACCTTTATTTTTTTGAGCAGTGTTTATATATATATACAGGGTGGGCCATTTATATGGATACACCTAAATAAAATGGGAATGGTTGGTGATTAGTGATGAGCGAGCACTAAAATGCTAGGGTACTCATTGCTCGCGTCGAGCAAATTGGAATACTCGGGTGCTCGACCCGAGCAACGAGCCCAATATAAGTCTATGGGAAACTCGAACATTTTTCAGGTGGCTCCCGCCGGCGGTCTGCATAGGGCCTAAAAATTGCCCAAATCGATAGGAACAGTGCTCAAATCACATGGGAACAGCATGGGGAAGATCCCTGGAAACATTTCTGACTCCTAGGTCACTGCTGTCAACAACGTTGTCAGAGGTATTACGCCACTTTTACGGACTCACAATAAAACATACAAAAACAAATCCAAAATGTATTTTCCTGGGAAATATGTATATAAGGCAAAATAAATAACCAAACCCAAAAATACTCCTCCACACCTTGAGCTATGTTCTCACGTAGCGTTTTTGATGCGCTTTTGCACTTTTGCATTGCTTTCAACTAGTGTTGAGCGAGTATGTTCTGTTAACCCTATCACCGAGTATGCTCGGGCCGAGCTCCGAGTATTTACAGCTGCTCGGTGATATGTTTGAATCGCTCCTGTGTGCGTGATTTGCGACTGTTTGACAGTTTTAATACATGTGAGGAATGTCTATTTCTTACACATTCCTCACATGTAATAAAGCTGTCAAACAGTTGCAAATCATGCACACGGGAGCGATTCAAACATATCACCGAGCAGCTGTAAATACTCGGAGCTCGGCCCGAGCATACTTGGAACAGAACATACTCGCTCAACACTACTTTCAACCAAGACAAATGCATTCACTGGGAAATGTAATTTTAACATTTTACAATGTTATCTGGTGTGGGACACATCATCAGACACATGCATACAGCACTGAAAAGACATGGGAACAGCATGGGAAAGACCCCTGGAAGCATCTCTGACTCCCAGGTCACTGCCTAAAAGTGTGCCCATCATAAGTGATCCTTGGTGCAAGCGAAGATACCTCCCACCATGCATCTGTCATTGCAGGCTTGTAACAATCACCATCCACGTCCTTGTCCCAGTGCAGCATTCAGTTGTCCCTACCCCATTCCTTGGAATGCAAGAGTACGTATGCAGCCAGCCACCCACCCACCCACAGGCTGCAATACTATACTGACAAATTTTTGACAGCTGCTTGCACTTGAAATGTGGCCTTTTAGGCTCGTGGAGGCGGAAGCTGTCCACAATCTTATGGCGGCGGCGACCGGGTATTCCTACTTGGTCCCCAGCCGCCACTATTTGTCCTGGTGTCGTCTCCGCCTTCCACAAGCATGGGTCCCACAACATTACCCGTGCCCTCCCCAGTGAACTTACTGGGAAGGACCGCCTACCCACAAACACTTGGTCAAGTGAATGTTGCCAGCGACGGTACTGAGATAGTCCACAGCTTTTTTTGCTGAGTTGCATTTCACCACAGCCATATTCTTTAGCTTGGTGAAAGGACTTGGGGAACCATATCTAGTCCAGCTGTCATTTCTCCCAGGAAGTTCTCTAAAGCTGCTTTCACTTGAAATGTGGCCTTTTAGGCTCATGGAGGCAGAAGCTTTTCACAACCTCATGCCTCGTGTCCATACTCGGTCCCCAGCTGCCACTATTTCTCGCGGTGTTGTCTCCGCCTTCTACAAGCGCGGGTCCCGGAAAATTACTGCTAGTACTATTCTGTGGGAATCTGCTTGCCTCCTACCAGCCTGGAATATTTCCAGTAAACTATGGTACGACGCCATGGTATTAGCACTGCCCCCCAGTACCAGTAGCGAAGCCATCCCCAATTTCCTTCTCAGGAATTTTATTTGGTAGACTGAGTGGCTGCCCAAATACATTAGTTTCTCACAAAGGAGCTGAAGATAGAGTGGCAGTAGGTGCAAGTTTCTCCAGCCTGTTAGATATCAGAGGGTGAACGGCAGCACAATGGATCAGTGGTTAGCAATGAATCCTTGCAGCACTGGGATCCTGGGTTCAAATCCCAGCAAACACAACATCTGCAAGGATTTTGTATGTTCTCCCCATGTTTGCGTGGGTTTCCACCTCAGTAAAAAAGCAGACATAGAGTGTACTTCCCACACCCTTTTCTTAGCCAGGACTGCTTCTCGGCAGGGTTGGACGGTCCCACCAAAGAATCCTCTGGTGTGCCCTGGCTTCTACATCAGGAGAGTCCATGATAGCGCTAACTTTGCAGCTGCTATGGGGCTCTGGAGCAGGGGAGAAAGGTGAACCCTCAGAATCAAATCCTCTGGTGGGCCCAATGTTTTTCAATCTGAAACAGCTTCTCAGTGGGAGTTGTATTTCACCACAGCCATATTAATAGCTCAGTGAAAGGACTGGCATAGAGGGAAACCGTATCTACTCCGGCAGTCATTTCTCCGTCACCAGGTTCTGCCCATTGTCACACAGGTGCAGGAGTTGTACACTGTGGGAGCAACCCTGATTGACCTAGAGCCTGCGATCCTTGGCGTCGGGAGGACGTGTTCCGTCCCAATGTCCGACTCGGTCCCGGCTTCCACTATGTTAACCCAGTGTACCGTCAGCGAGATGTACCATCACTGCCCACAAGCACTTGTACACGTGTCCGTGGTTAGGTGGACTTTCCCGGTAACTACATTGTTGAGGGCACGGCTAATGTTTTGGGACACGTGCTTGTGTAATGCGGGGAATGGCACACTGGGAGAAATAGTGGCGGCTGGGGCACGAGTATCGAGGAACGGCCACCGCCATCAGGTTGCAGAATGCTTCCATCTCCACGAGCCTAAAAGGCAACATTTCTAGCACAAGCAGTCACGAAATGTGGGAATTTAGTAGTGTGGCCTGTGGGGCGTTGGCTGCGTATTTGTGCTTGCGTTCCAAGGACTGGTATAATGACAACTGAATGCTGCGCTGGGACAAGGACGTGGACGTGCTTCCTGATGCTGCTACTTGAGAGTGTGCAATGACAGGTGCAGGGCAGGAGGCATCTTCGTATGCACCATGGACAGGGGATTGGCTTGCATGCACAACAGCAGAAGAAGCAGTGGTGCCTCCCTCAGACACTGTTCCTGGACCCTGGGGTTCGGCCCACAAAGTTGGGTGCTTTGCTGCCATGTGCCTGATCATGCTGGTGGTGGTCAGGCTGGTGGTTTTGCCACCCCTGCTGATGCTGGCCTGGCAAGTGGTGCAAAAGGCCTTTTTGGGGTTATCGGTAGAGTCTTTAAAAAGCAACCAGACTCGGGAAGACCTAACAGTTGTACTGGCAACTTGCTTCGTGTTGGTGTTACGGGGAACGGTTGCCTGCCTTCTTTCTGCGGCCACCACAATGCGTCTTCCTGCCTGTTGGTGTGCTCTGCCTCCCTCCCCCTGTGTGCTGCTGTCCTCGCTCTGCATGTTCTCCTGCCAGGTTGGGTCAGTTACTATATCATCCATCACCTCGTCTTCCACTTCCGCACTCTGATCCTCCTCCTGACTTTCTGGCAATTGTGTCTCTTCATCGTCCACCTCTTGTGACACTTTCCCACCATCGCCTTCGTGTGACCATGGCTGCTTAAATATTTGGGCATCGCTACATGCGATCTCCTCTTGCCCCACTTCAAGTGGACCGGGCGAGAGGCCCGAATCTATAAATGGAAAAGTGAACAGCTCTTCGGAATGTCCAAGTGTGGGATCAGTTGTCTCCGGGCACTCGGCATGGTGGGAGGAAGGATGTTCAGGGTGAGGAATATGTGGTCCAGACTCACAGCTACTGAGACTTGACCGTGTGGAAAACAAGGTGGTGGTGGTGGTGGTTAAGTGACTGGAAGCATTATCTGCTATCTAATCAATAACCTTTTCACACTGCTCTGTGTTCAATAGTGGTGTTCTGCGGTCCCCTATTAATTGGGACAGGAAGGTCGAGCGAGAAGATGTGGGTGTAGCACAATTTCAGCTTGCCCACGGCCTCGGCCTCTGCATGCACTATCACCATCACATCTAGTTCCCCGTCCCTTGCCACGTGCCTTGCCCATTTTAAATGGAGGACAATATCTTCCACGCTCACTACAAATGACTGAATTTGGAGCGAAATTATATGTGATCCATGTGACGGACAAACCACAGTTTTAAATACCTGGCCTGTAGGTAACTATTTTGAACAGCAAACTGGTGTCAATTGCTTCACTGATACACTGAAAAAAAAATTTAATGGAGGCCAGAAATGGCAGTATTTCCTGAAAACGTATATGTGATCCTTGTGATGGACAAACCGCGGTTTTAAATACCTGGCCTGTAGGTAACTATTTTGAACAGCAAACTGGTGTCAATTGCTTCACTGACACACTGAAACTAATTTTTAATGGATGCCAAAAATGGCAGTATTTTCAGTGCAATTATATATGATCTGTGTGACGGACAAACCACAGTTTTAAATAGCTGGATTTTTAGCGCTGTAATATGGAAAGGACCTGGCTGTATTCTGAAGGGCCAACAAGAAAATTGTTCAGAACAACAGTGTTCTCTGGATTGCTTTTTAAGCAAATAATGAGGATAAAGATCCAAAAAAAAGTATTCCTGGCCACTGAGACCTGGGCCTATTTCTAGAAATATCTAACAGCAGCAGAAGATAAAACTGGAATGGAGCCTCTTGTGCTATGTGCACTGCAGTCTACTATATACCATACCTGCCTGCGTATATACACTGCCTGCCTGATATCTCTGCAGATAGATTAGTCCTCAGAAGGACTGTTTGTTGAGATGGATATCTGTCTCTAATATAGTTTGGTACACCTACACTAACTAGAAACAAGCAAATCTCTCCCTAGTTCAGCAGTAACCCTCCTTACACTGTCTGATTCCGGAGTAACTGTGACGAGCATGGCGGCGCCAGGTCTGATATAGACCTGATGACGCTGTGCGGCCAGCCAATCACTGTAATGCCACAACCAACATGGCTACGGCATTAGAGGTGGTGGCAGGCAATCCCTGCATGTTCATTGGCTTTGTAAAGAGCGCCAAACATGCAGGGAGGAGACCCGAGCTCCCGCCGAAATACTCGGTGAGAGCCGAGCATCTCGAGCAGTGATATGCTCGGGCGAGCACCGTGCAGTGGCAAGCATGCTCGCTGGTGATATCAACTTGCTGTTTGTGGCACATTAGTATATGGAAGGTGGAAAACTTTTCCAAATGGGTGGTGACCATGGCAGCCATTTTGAAGTCAGCCAGTTTGGATCCAACTTTATTTTTTTCAATTGGAAGAGGGTCATGTGACACATCAAACTTATTGAGAGTTTCATAAGAAAAACAATGGTGTGCTTGGTTTTAACTTAACTTTATTCTTTCATAAGTTATTTACAAGTTTATGACCACTTATAAAATATGTTCAAAGTGCTGCCCATTGTGTTGGATTGTCAATGCAACCCTCTTCTCCCACTCTTGACACACTGATAGCAACACCACAGAAGAAATGCTAGCACAGGTTTCCAGTATCCGTTGTTTCAGATGCTGCACATCTCCTATCTTCACAGCATAGACAATTGCCTTCAGATGACCCCAAAGATAAAAGTCTAAGGGCGTCAGATCGGGAGACCTTGGTGTCCATTCAACTGGCCCACGACAACCAATCCACTTTCCAGGAAACTGTTCATGTAGGAATGCTCGGACCTGACACCCATAATGTGGTGGTGCACCATCTTGTTTGAAAAACTCTGGGAACGTGCCATCTTCAGTGCATAAAGAGTGCAACACATCATCATGTAGCAATTTCAGATATCCAGTGGCATTGAGGTTTCCATTGATGAAGAATGGCCCCACTATTTTTGTACTCCATATACCACACCATTCCATCAATTTTTGAGTTCCAACAGTCTTGGAGGGATCTATCCACTGTGGGTTAGTGTCAGACCAATAGCTGTGGTTTTGTTTGTTAACTTCACCATTCACAAAAAAGGTTGCCTCATCACTGAACATAATGTTCTGTATAAACTGAGGGTCCTGTTCCAATTTTTGTTTTGCCCATTCTGCAAATTCAGTGCGCCGATCTGGGTCATCCTCGTTGAGATGCTGCAGCAGCTGGATTTTGTAAGGGTGCCATTTGTGAATAGCTAATATCCGCCGAAGGGATGTCCGACTGATGCCACTCTCCAGTAACATGCGGCGAGTGCTACGCTGTGGGCTCTTGCTGAATGAAGCTAGGATAGCCACTGATGTTTCTTCATTAGTGACAGTTTTCTTGCGTCCTCATTTTTGCAAATCCAACGCTGAACCTGTTCCACTAAATTTGGCAAGCAGTTTGCTAACTGTAGCATGGGAGATGGGTGGTCTCGTAGGGTGTCTTGCATTGAAATCTGCTGCAATAACCCGGGTACTACGTTCACCAGACATCAACACAATTTCTATCAGCTCCTCACGTGTTAACCTCTGTGACATGTCAATGGCTGAAAACAAAGAGAAACTTGTAAATAACTCATGAAAGAATAAAGTTATGTTAAAACCAAGCACACCATTGTTTTTCTTATAAAATTCTCAATAAGTGTGTTACATGACCCTCTTCCCATTGAACAAAATAAAGTTGGATCCAAAATGGCTGACTTCAAAATGGCCGCCATGGTCACCACCCATCTGGAAAAGTTTTCCTCCTCCCATATACTAGTGTGCCACAAACAGGAAGTTGATATCACCAACCATTCCCATTTTATTTAGGTGTATCCATATAAATGGCCCACCTTGTATATATATATATGCTCAGAAGAGAGATGATACAGTGGCGCTCTCGGGAATATGACCAACAAGTCTGCAGCGAATTGTAAACAAAACCACAGTTGTCTAAAAAGGTAATTAATAAATAAATATAATAATTCGCGCTGAGCTGCTGGATATAGGAGAAGAAGTAGAGTTGCTTTAAAATCAATAAAATGAGTTTGTTAAAGTAGGATTAAAATACGTAAATAGCAATGCTTAATATATAAAAGTCATTAGGGTTGTATCCAAAAAAAGGGTAGATTAGATGCGGGAGATAAGATGAGATCCGATTTGATAGTAGGCGGTCAGTATTATCAGAGAGATCATAGGTTTGCAATGACCCCTAGAAGGAAAAAAGAGGTGCGTGAGTTAGGGTGTATCAATGCTCCATTCCTACTTTAATAAACTCATTTTATTGATTTTAAAACAACTCTACTTCTTCTCCTATATCCAGCAGCTCAGCGCGAATTATTATATTTTTTATATATATACATATTTTACATAACACATGACACCCATTTATATGACACATAATAAATGAGACATAAATGAGTATATTAAACATACATATACAGTTAGGCCAAGAAATATTTGGACAGCAACTCCTCGGTTGCTTATGTCAACCTTGCTGCATTTGGTTGAATCTGAACAGAAAGTATAGCCCTGTACACTTCAGAATTCATATGGCTGCTTATGTCTTCAGTCATATCATCAATAAACACTAGTGATCCAGTGTCATTGGAAGCCATGCATGCCCGCACCATCACACTGCCTCCACCATGTTTTACAGACAATGTGGTGTTCTTTGGATCATGAACCGTTCCAAGCCTTTTCCATACTATCTTCTTCCCATCATTCTGGCACAGGTTGATCTTACTTTCATCTGTTCAAATGATGCTTTTCCAGAACTGGGCTTGTTTCTTTAATTTTTTTTTTTGCAAAGTCTAATCTAGCTTTTCTATTTTTAGAGCTAATTAATGGTTTTGTGGTGAACCCTCTGTATTTGATCTCATGAAGTATTCTCTTTATGGTAGACTTAGATACTGAAACACCTACCTCCTGGAGAGTGTTCTTCACTTGGGTAGATCTAGCGAAGGGGTATTTCTTCTCCATGGAAATGATTCTGCGATCATCCACCATTGTTGTCTTTCGTGGATGTCCAAACATTTTTGGGTTTATAAGCTCACCAGTGTGTTCTTTTTTGCAGAATGTTCCAAAATTATTGATTTAGCCACTCCTAGCATTTCTGCTATCTATCTGATGGTTTTCTTCTTTTTTTCAGTCTAATGATGGTTTATTTCTCTTCCATTGAAAGCTCCTTTGATGGCATGTTGTTGGTTCACAGCAATAGCTTCCAAAAGCAAATACCACATCTGGAATCAGCTCCAGACCTTTTACCTGCTTAATTAATGATGGATTAATGAGGGAATAGCTCATGCAGCCCATTAAGGAGCTTTTGAGATAATTGTCCAATTACTTTTGGTCCCTTTAAAAAGAAGCAACTACATACAGTGAAGGAAATAAGTATTTGATCCCTTGTTGTTTTTGTAAGTTTGCCCACTGACAAAGACATGAACAGTCTATAATTTTTAGGGTAGGTTAATTTTAACATTGAGTCATAGAATATCCCCCCAAAAAATCAAGAGAATCACATTGCATAAATTAGATAATTTTTTTTGCATTTTGCAGTGAAAAATAAGTATTTGATCCCTCTGGCAAACAACACTTAATACTTGGTGGCAAAATGCTTATTGGCAAACACAGCAGTCAGACGTTTTTTGTAGTTGATGATGAGGGTTGCGCACATGTCAGGAGGAATTTTGGTCCACTCCTCTTTGCAGATCATCTCTAAATCATTACGATTTTGAGGCTGTCGCTTGGCAACTCGGAGCTTCAACTCCCTCCACAAGTTTTCTATGGGATTAAAGCCTGGAGACTGGATAGGCCACTCCATGACCTTACTGTGCTTCTTTTTGAGCCACTCCTTAGTTGCCTTGGCTGTATGTTTTGGGTCATTGTCTTGCTGGAAGACCCAGCCATGACCCATCTTCAATGCTCTTACTGAAGGAAGGAGGTTGTTGGCCAAAATCTTGCATTATATGACCCCATCCATCTTCCCTTCAGTACAGTGCAGTCGTCATGTCCCCTTTGCAGAAAAACACCCCCAAAGTATGATGTTTCCCCCACCATGCTTCACGGTTGGGACAATGTTCTTATGGTTGTACTCATCCTTCTTCTTCCTCCAAACATGGTGAGTTGAGTTAATGCCAAAGAGCTAAATTTTTGTCTCATCTGACCACAGCACCTTCTCCCAATAACTCACAGAATCATCCAGGTGTTCATTGGCAAACTTCAGATGGACCTGCACATGTGCCTTCTTGAGCAGGGGGACCTTGCAGGCACTGTAGGATTTTAATCGTTTAAGGCGTAATGTGTTACCAATTGTTTTTTTTAGTGATTGTGGTCCCAGCTGCCTGGAGATCATTAACAAGTTCCCGCTGTGTAGTTTTAGGCTGATCTCTCACCTTCGTCATGATCAAGGGTACCCCACAAGGTGAGATTTTGCATGGTGCCCCAGATCGATGTCGATTGACAGTCATTTTGTATTTCTTCCATTTTCTTACTATTGCACTAACAGTTGTCTCCTTCTCACCCAGCATCTTTCTTCTGGTTTTGTAGCCCATTCCAGCTTTGTGCAGGTCTATGATCTTGTCCTTGATATCCTTAGAGAGCTCTTTGGTCTTGCCCTTGTTGTAGAGGTTAGAGTCTGACTGATTAATTGACAAAAGCCTGCAAGGGGCTGAAACGTTTTGTTGTAGTTTTTCTACATGTGGAATAAATGAATTGATAGTATGCACGTGAGTGGCGGGATCTTTCTACTTTGCTTGCAATCTATCTCTCCACGTGCACTACCAACCACTAGCAAGGACTACGGAGTGCCGACTATTTCTTTATATCTATGTTGACTGATTAATTGAGTCTGTGGACAGGAGTCTTTTATACAGGTGACTATGTAAGACAGTTGTCTTTAATGCAGGTAACGAGTTGATTAGGAGCGTCTAACAGGTCTGTAGGAGCCAGAACTCATAATGGTTTGTAGGGGATCAAATACTTATTTCTCACTGCAAAATGCAAAAAAAATTATCTAATTTATACACGTGATTTTCTTGATTTCTTTTTGGATATTCTATCTCTCAATGTTAAAATTAACCTACCCTTAAAATTATAGAATGTTCAAGTCTTTGTCAGTGGGCAAACTTACAAAAACAGAAAGCGATCAAATAATTATTTCCTTCACTGCATTAAAGAGCTGTAATTCCTAAACCCTAACTCCAATTAGGATGTGAATACCCTCAAATTATACCTGAGAGTCTGACCTTTAAGCCCATTGTGATTATATAACTGTATCTTGAATATGTTTTGGTAAACAGCTAAAATTACAAAACTTGTGTCACTGTCCAAATATTTCTGGACCTAAGCTTATATATATATACAGTATATACACATATACCTATACATAACTGTTGTGGCACTGTGTGCCGACCAC
Source organism: Phyllobates terribilis (assembly GCF_046119375.1). Classification (NCBI taxonomy): domain Eukaryota; kingdom Metazoa; phylum Chordata; class Amphibia; order Anura; family Dendrobatidae; genus Phyllobates; species Phyllobates terribilis. Next base: position 418,308,099 of record NW_027362761.1, on the reverse strand, counting down.
CGCCGTCACGAGAGTGCACCAGCAGGGGAGTCACCGATTACCCCATAGCACCCATGCTGCAAGATCACACCACTCCACAGACACAACATCACAGCAGCATTGGCTGCCACATAGCACCAACACCAAATGAATAGATCTTCATGGTAAAATAGCTGCTAGGAAACCACTGCTAAGGACAGGCAACTAGCAGAAGAGACTTGTTTGGGCTAAAGAACACAAGGAATGGACATTAGACCAGTGGAAATCTGTGCTTTAGTCTGATGAGTCCAAATTTGAGATCTTTGGTTCCAACCACCGTGTCTTTGTGCGACGTAGAAAAGGTGAACGGATGGACTCTACATGCCTGGTTCCCACCGTGAAGCATGGAGGAGGAGGTGTGATGGTGTGGGGGTTCTTTGCTGGTGACACTGTTGGGGATTTATTCAAAATTGAAGGCATACTGAACCAGCATGGCTACCACAGCATCTTGCAGCGACATTCTATTCCATCCGGTTTGTGTTTAGTTGGACCATCATTTATTTTTCAACAGGACAATGACCCCAAACACACCTCCAGGCTGTGTAAGGGCTATTTGATCAAGAAGGAGAGTGATGGGGTGCTACGCCAGATGACCTGGCCTCCACAGTTACCAGACCTGAACCCAATCGAGATGGTTTGGGGTGAGCTGGACCGCAGAGTGAAGGCAAAAGGGCCAACAAGTGCTAAGCATCTCTGGGAACTCCTTCAAGATTGTGGCAAGACCATTTCTGGTGACTACCTCTTGAATCTCATCAAGAGAATGCCAAGAGTGTGCAAAGCAGTCATCAAAGCAAAAGGTGGCTACTTTTAAGAACCTAGAATATAAGACATATTTTCAGTTGTTTCACACTTTTTTGTTAAGTATTTAATTCCACATGTGTTAATTCATAGTTTTGATGCCTTCAGTGTGAATGTACAATTTTCAAAGTCATGAAAATACAGAAAAATATTTAAATGAGAAGGTGTGTCCAAACTTTTGGTCTGTACTGTATATAATTATATAATGCACATGCATAAAACATGACACACACACATATATATGCATGTATGAATTCTCCTTCAATGGAAATCTTCAAAGTGAGACTAGACAAACATCGGTCTGAGATGCTTTAGTGAATCCTGCATTGTGCAAGGGGTTGGACCAGATGACCCTGGAGGACCATTCCAACTCTAACATTCTATGTATTACACATAATACATTGCAACTATATATAAATAGTATGTATAATATTTGATGCATATGTATTACATATAATAGATGACGCATACAGTGGGCTAAAAAATATTTGATACAGTGCCAATTTTGCAAGTTTTCCCACCTACAAAGAATGGAGAGGTCTGTAATTTTTATTGTAGGTACACTTCAACTGTGAGAGACAGAAACCAAAAAAAATCCAGAAAATCACATTGTATGATTTTTACATAAATAATTTGCATTATATTGCATGAAATAAGTATTTGATACCATAGAAAAACAGAACTTAATATTTGGTACAGAAACCTTTGTTTGCAATTACAGAGGTCAGAGGTTTCCTGTAGTTCTTGAGCAAGTTTTCACACACTGCATCAGGGATTTTGGCCCACTCCTCCATACAGATCTTCTCCAAAACTTTCAGGTTACTGGGCTGTCGCTGGGCAACATTGAGTTTCAGCTCCCTCCAAAGATTTTCTATTGGGTTCAGGTCTGGAGACTGGCTAGGCCACTCTAGGACCTTGAAATGCTTCTTATTGAGCCACTTCTTAGTTGCCCTGGCTGTGTGTTTTGGGTCATTGTCATGTTGGAAGACCCAGCCATGACCCATCTTCAATGCTCTTACTGAGCGAAAGAGGTTGTTGGCCAAAATCTCGCAATACATGACCCCGTTTACCCTCCCTTCAATACGGTGCAGTCACCCTGTCCCCTTTGCAGAAAAGCACCCCCAAAGTATGATGTTTCCCCCACCATGCTTCATGGTTGGGACTGTATTCTAAGGGTTGTACTCATCCTTCTTCTTCCTCCAAACACGGTGAGTGGAGTTGATACCAAAAAGTTTTATTTTGGTCTCACCTGACCACATGACCTTCTCCCATGCCTCCTCTGGATCATCCAGATGGTCATTGGCGAACGTCAAACAGGTCTGGAGATGTGATGACGTGATCAGGGGGACCTTGCGTGCCCTGCAGGATTTTGATCCATGATGGCGTAGTGTGTTAATAATAGTAAGGTATGAGACTGTGGTCCAACTCTCTTCAGATCATTGACCATGTCCTCCCATGGGGTTCTGGGCTGATTCCTGACCTTTCCTCAGCATCATTCTTACCCCACGAGGCGATATCTTGTATGGAGCCCCAGAGAGAGGAAGATTGACAGCCATCTTGTGCTTCTTCCATTTACAAATAATTGTGAGAACAGTTGTTGCTTTCTCATCAAGATGCTTGCCCATTGTCCTGTAGCCCATCCCAGCCTTGTGCAGGTCTACAATTTTGCCCCTTGTGTCCATAAACAGCTCATTGATCTTAACCACGGTGGAGAGTTTGGCGTGTGATTGATTGAGTGTGTGAACAGGTGTATTTTATACAGGTAACGAGCTCAAACAGGTTAAATTAATACAGGTAATGAGTGCAGAGTAGAAGGGCTTCTTAAAGAAACACTAACTGGTCTTTGATAGCCATAATTCTTGGTGGTTGATAGGTGATCAAATTCTTATTTCATGCAATAAAATTCAATTTAATTATTTAAAAATTATACAATGTGATTTTCTGGCTTTTATTTTTAGGCTCAGTCTCTCACAGTTGAAGTGTACCTACAATAAAAATTACAGACCTCTCCATTCTCTGTAGGTGGAAAACTTGCAAAATTGGCAGTGTATCAAATACTTATTTTCCCCACTGTATATATTACACAAAATACATGACACCCAAACAAGTATATTTCACAAACATAATACATGACTCATACATATTACACCAAAAAAATGTCCAACATTGAGGACTGTAGTGGTCAGCCAAGGAAACTAAGTGCGGCAGATGAAAGACACATCATGATTGTTACTTCCATTCAAAATCATAAGATGTTTAGCAGTGCCATCAGCTCAGATTAGGCAGCAACCGTGGAACCCAGTTACACCCATTTGCTGTTCAAAGAAGTCTGGACACATGTAGCCTTTGTGGAAGAATTGCTGCCAAAAGTAATACCTTTTACAAGGACTGTTGAATAGTGATGAGCGAGCATGCTCGCTACTGCTCGGTGCTCGCCTGAGCATCTCACTGCTCGAGATGCTTGACGCTCGCCGAGTATTTCCGGGTTGCTCGGGCGGGAACTCGGGTCCCCTCCCTGCATGTTTGGTGCTCTTTAGAGAGCATGCAGGGATTGTCTGCCATGCACTGTAATGCCGTAGCCATGTTGGTTGTGGGCATTACAGCGATTGGCTGGCCGCACAGCGTCATCAGGTCTATATCATACCTAGCGCTGCCATGCTTATCACAGTCACTCCGGATCAGACAGTGTAGTGAGAGCTGCTGCTGTGTCAGGGAGAGATTTGATCGTGTATAAGGTAGCGTAGGGAGAAAAACCGTACATTACACATATCCATCTTAACAAACAGTCCTTCTGAGGACTAATCCATCTGCAGAGATATCAGTCAGGCAGGGTGTATAGGCAGGCGGTGTATACAGCAGATTGCAGTGCATATAGCACAAGAGGCTCCATTCCAATTCTGCCTTCTGCTACTGTTAGATATTTCTATACAAAGGCCCAGGTCTCAGGGGCCAAGAATACTTTTCTTTGGATATTATTCCTCATTATTTGCTTAAAAAGCAATCCAGAGAACACCGTTTTTCTGCGCCATTTGCTTGTTTTGGGAGAGGTGCTGCTGCGTCAGGGACAGATTTGCTTGTGTATTAGGTAGTGTAGGGAGAAAAACCGTACATTACACATATCCATCTTAACAAACAGTCCTTCTGAGGACTAATCCATCTGCAGAGTTGTCAGGCAGGCAGGGTGTATAGGCAGGCAGTGTATATAGCAGACTGCAGTGCATATAGCACAAGAGGCTCCATTCCAATTCCCCCTTCTGCTGCTGTTAGATATTTCTATACAAAGGCCTAGGTCTCAGGGGCCAGGAATACTTTTCTTTGGATCTTAATCCTCATTATTTGCTTAAAAAGAAATCCAGAGAACACCATTTTTTCTGCGCCATTTACTTGTTGGCACTGCAGAATACAGCCAGGTCCTTTCCATATTAGAGCGCTAGAATTCCAGCTATTTAAAACTCTGTTTTCTCCGTCAAACGGACCACATATACGTTGTCAGAAAATATTGCCATTTCTGGCCTCCATTAAAAATTTCCTTTAGTGTGTCATTGAAGCAATTCACCGCAGTTTGCTGTTCAAACTACTTACCTACAGGCCAGGTATTTAAAACTCTGTTTTCTCTATCACACGGATCACATATAAGTTCGCTCCAAACTCAGTCATTTGTAGTGAGCGTGGAAGATACTGTCCTCCATTTAAAATGGGCAAGGCACGTGGCAAGGGACGGGGAACTGGACGTGATGGTAATGTGCATGCAGAGGCCGAGGACAAGGCCGTGGGCAAGCCGAAATTGTGCCACAACAAACACCCACATCTTCTCACCTGACCCTCCTGTCCCAATTTCTAGGCGACCGCAGTACACCACTATTGAACCCAGAGCAGTGTCAAAAGGTTGTTGGTTGGATAGCGGATAATGCTTCCAGTCACTTAGCCACCACCACCACCACCTAGTCTTCCACACGGCAAAGTCTCAGTAGCAGTGAGTCTGGACCGCATATTCCTCACCCTGATCCTTCCTCCCAACATGCCGAGTACCCAGAGACAACTGATCCCACACTTGGACACTCCGAAGAGCTGTTCAATTTTCCATTTATAGATTCGGGCCTCTCGCCCAGTCCACTTGACGCGGGGCAAGAGGAGATTGCGTGTAGCGGTGCTCAAATATTTGAGCAGCCACGGTCACACGAAGGCGACGGTTGGAAAGTGTCACAAAAGGTGGACGATGATGAGACACAATTGCCATAAAGTCAGTAGGAGGACCAGGGTGCGGAAGTGTAAGATGAGGTGGTGGATGATATAGTAACTGACCCAATCTGGCAGGAGGACATGCAGAGTGAGGACAGCAGCACACAGGGGGAGGGAGGCAAAGCACCCCAACAGGCAGGAAGAAGCAGTGTGGTGGCCGCAGACAGAAGGCAGGCAACCATTCCCCGTAACACCAACACGAAGGAAGTTGCCAGTACAACTGTTAGGTCTTTCCAAGTCTGGTTGTTTTTAAAAGACTCTGCCGATAACCCCAAAAAGGCCATTTGCACCACCTGCCAGGCCAGCATCAGCAGGGGTGGCAAAACTAGCAGCCTGACCACCACCAGCATGATCAGGTACATGGCAGCAAAGCACCCGACTTTGTGGGCCGACCCCAGGGTCCAGGAACAGTGTCTGCGGGTGGCACCATTGCTTCTTCCGCTGTTGTGCATGCAAGCCAATCCCCTGTCAATGGTGCATGCGAATACGCCTCCTGCCCTGCACCTGTCATTGCACACCCTCAAATAGCAGCATTAGGAAGCACATCCATGTCCTTGTCCCAGCGCAGCATTCAGTTGTCCATACCCCAGCCCTTGGAACGCAAGCGCATATATGCAGCCAACGCCCCACAGGCCAAGCTACTAAATTCTCACATTTCACGACTGCTTGCGCTCGAAATGTTGCCTTTTAGGCTCGTGGAGATGGAAGCATTCCGCAACCTTATGGCAGCGTCCGTCCCTCGGTACTGGGTCCCCAGCCGCCACTATTTCTCCCAGTGTGCCGTTCCCCGCATTACACAAGCACGTGTTCCAAAACATTAGCCATGCTCTCAACAATGCAGTTAATGGTAAAGTCTACCTAACCACGGACACGTGGACAACTGCTTGTGGGCAGGGATGGTACATCTCGCTGATGGCACACTGGGTTAACATAGTGGAAGCCGGGACCCAGTCGGACCTTGGGACGGAACATATCCTCCCGACGCCAAGGATTGCAGGCCCTAGGTTAATTATTGTTGCCCCCACGGTCTACAGCTCCTGCACCTCATCCTCCTCAGCCTCCTCCTCCTCTTCAGCCTCCATCTTTGAAATTACCACATCAGTCACAAGCTGGAAACACTGCAGCACTGCCTCGGCCAAGCGGCAACAGGCTGTGCTGAAGCTAATATGCTTAGGTGAAAAACCGCACAATGCTGAAGAGTTGTGGACAGCTCTGAAAGAGCAGGCAGATCTGTGGCTCACACCGCTGAACCTACAGCCAGGCATGGTCGTGTGTGACAATGGCCGCAACCTGGTGGTGGCTCTGAAGCGAGGCAAGCTCACACACGTACCATGCCTGGCCCATGTGCTTAACCTCGTGGTTCAGTGGTTTCTCAAATCCTACCCAGAGCTGCCAGATCTGCTTGTTAAAGTGAGCCGCCTGTGTGCCCATTTTAGAAAGTCAGCTACAGCTCCCGCCACCCTTGCAGTGTTTCAGAAGCATTTGCAGCTTCCGGCTCACAGACTGGTGTGTGATGTCCCCACGCATTGGAACTCTACACTGCAGATGTTGGGAAGGATTTGTGAGCAGAAGAGGGCAGTTGTTGAGTACCAGCATCAACAAGGCCGTCGTTATTCAGTTCAGACTCCACACATAAGACCTCAGCAGTGGACATGGATGTCAGACATATGTACCATCCTCCAAAACTTTGCGGACTCCACCAAGATGGTGAGCTGCGATGACCCCATAATTAGCGTCACCATCCCACTTCTCTGTCTTCTGAAACACTCTCTGCTCACAATCAAAGAGGATGCATTGCAGGCAGAGCACGATGAGATGGAGCAAGGAACCATACAGGGTGATTACACACAGCCAAGCCTCATCTCATCCCAACGTGGATTGGGTGATAATGAGGAAGAGGAGGAGGAGGAGGAAGGACAGGAGCTAGTTTCAAGCACTATAGACTGTACTACCTGCATAGCTGTCATACCGTCTGTTCAGTGTGGATGGCCAGAGGACAGAGAGGAAGAGGAGGAGGAGAGCATGGTCAGTCATCCTCTTGGTGAGGACACGGAAGTCTTGCCTGTTAGTAGTCATCACGCATGGCTGAGTTTATGTTACGCTGCCTTTCCCATGACCCTCGCGTTCTCAAAATTTTGGGTGACAGTCATTACTGGTTGGTGACACTTCTAGACCCACGCTACAAGGAGAACTTTATATCTCTTATTCCTGAGGCGGACAGGTCTACAAAACTGGGGCAGTACCAGAAGGCACTAGATGCGAAACTATTAAAAAAATTCCCATCTGAAAACGCTGGCGGCAGAGGGCACACTTCGTTGGACCATCAAGGAGTACAGGCGAGAGAGACACAACTTCAATCCAGCAGAGGCATGGGAACACTGTCAAAGTTCTGGGAGAGTTTTCTCAGCCCCTCCCATCGCACAGGCCCTGAGGCGCGGGGTACTCTCACAAGGAGTGCAAAGTTTGGGAAGATGCTGAGGGAGTACCTTGCCGACCATATCAATATCCTCCGTAATTCCTCTGTGCCTTATAATTATTGGATATCCAAACTGGATACGTGGAATGAACTGGCTCTCTATGCCTTGGAGGTCCTTGCCTGCCCTGCCGCCAGCGTTTTATCAGACCGGGTTTTTAGTGCCGCTGGTGGAATTATAACTGATAAGCGCATCCGCCTGTCAACTGAAAATGCTGACAGGCTGACTCTTATAAAAATGAACAAGGGATGGACTGGGCCAGACTTCTCAACACCACCGAATGATAGCAGCGTAACATAAACTCAAATCCAGTGTCTTTTCTTGGGAGGTGTATTCCCATGCACCTTTTCACACCAACACATGGCTATACGCTTCCTGATTTTGTCTATTTGCTCTTGTCCTCCTCATTCTCCTCATCCTCCACCACCATATCACCAGGGTGACCGTGGTCCGTGATGCAACACCCACATAATTTTTTTAAAGGGTTTTTATGATGCCTGTAAAGAAAAAAATTTATTCAGTATGTTCATGTATACCCCCTAGGGGTAAATGTTTGTCAGCCTAAACACTTAGTGCATGGGCATTACTAGTATAGGAGGCCCGCTCTTTTCTAATGGGAACATTTTTTTATGAGGCCCTCCTCCACATCTCTTCCAAGGGGCATTGAAGTGCCCCCAAATTTTTGGCAGCCCTTACATTCACTGCATAGGCCAACACTATGGGAGACTCTCTCCTTTCTAATGGGAATTTGTCGTTACTGTGGCCCTGCTCTGTGTGTCTTTAAATTCTTAGTGGGGTTTTTCCTAAAATTGGTCAGCCGTTGGACTCACTGCATACCCTACAACTGTATAGCAGACCCTCTCCTTTCTAATGGGAACATGTCGTACCTTGTTACTGTGGCTCTGTTCCGTGTGTCTTTAAATTCTTAGTGGGGTTTTTCCTAAAATTGATCAGGCGTTGGACTCACTGCATACTCTATAACTGTATAGCAGACCCTCTCCTTTCTAATAGGAACATGTCGTACCTTGTTACTGTGGCTCTGCTCCATGTGTCTTTAAATTCTTAGTGGGGTTTTTCCTAAAATTGGTCAGCCGTTGGACTCACTGCATACCCTACAACTGTATAGCAGACCCTCTCCTTTCTAATGGGAACATGTCGTACCTTGTTACTGTGGCCCTACTCTATGTGTCTTTAAATTCTTAGTGGGGTTTTTCCCAAATTTTGTCAGCCCTTGCAGTCACAGCATGGGAATTACCACTATAGGAGACACGCACCTTTTTAATGGGAACATTTTTTTTACTGAGACCCTCCTTTATGTCTCTTCAAAGGGGTATTGGGTTCCGTCCAAATTTTTGGCAGCCCTTGCAATCACTGGATACACAATAACAGTATAGGAGACCCACTTGTTAATAATGGGAACAACAAAGCATAGCCAGCTGATGGCTCTCTAACGATAGTTAGGGCCGACTGCTTGCCTTTTAAGAATAGTAAGGGCTGTCTGATGTCCCTGTAAAGATAGGCTTTATGACATTCAGAGTCCCTCCATCATAAATAAAAAAGGATGTGTCTGATGATGTGTTACACACCAAATTACCAGATAAGGTTGTGAAATGTTAAAATGACATTTCCCTGTGAATGCATTTGTCTTAAAAAATAACGTAAAAAAACCCAAAACAATAGGATCTTTCTTTAGTATAAAAAACAGCGTCACCAATTAAACCTCAATGTAATCACATTGTTCAGCTCATGCACCTCCTTCTCCATCTCCGAAATGACCACATCAGTCACAAGCTGACAGCACTGCAGCACTGCCTTGGCCAAGAGGCACCAGGCTGTGCTGAAGATAACATGCTTAATGCTTAATTGACAAACCGCCCAGCGCTGCAGAGTTGTAACACAGCAGCCTGATCTGTGGCTCTCACCGCTGAACATACAGCCAGGCATGGTCGTGTGTGACAATGGGTGGAACCTGGTGACGGAGAAATGACAGCCAGGGTAGGTACGGTTTCCCTCTATGCCAGTCCTTTCACCAAGCTAAAGAATATGGCTGTGCTGAAATACAACTCCCACTGAGAAGCTGTTTCAGAATGAAAAACATTGTGCCCACCAGAGGATTTGATTCTGAGGGCTAACCTTTCTCACCTGCTCAAGAGCCCCATAGCAGCTGAAAAGTTAGCGCTATCATGAGGTAGAAGCCAAGGCGCACAAGAGGATTCTCTGGTGGGACTGTCCAACCCTGCAGAGAAGCAGTTCTGGCTAAAAAAAGTGTGTGGGAAGGTTCCCGGACACTCTATGGCTGCTTTTTTACTGTGGAGGAAACACATGCAAACACGGGGAGAACATACAAAGTCCTTGCAGATGTTGTCCTTGCTGGGATTTGAACCCAGGATCCCAGCGCTGCAAGGCTTCAGTGCTAACCACTGATCCAATGTGCTGCTGTTCACCCTCTAATATCTAACAGGCTGGAGAAACTTGCACCTACTGCCACTCTATCTTCAGCTCCTTTGTGAGAAAATGTATTTGGGCAGCCACTCAGTCTACCAAATAAAATTCCTGAGAAGGAAATTGGGGATGGCTTCGCTTCTTGTACTGGGGGCAGTGCTAATACCATGGCGTCGTACCATAGTTTGCTGGAAATATTCCAGGCTGGAAGGAGGCAAGCAAATTTCCACAGAAAAGTACCAGCAGTAATATTCAGGCCACATTTCAAGTGCAAGCAGCTTTAGAGGACTTCCTGGGACAAATGACACGCAGGGTAGATATGGTTTCCCTCTATGTCAGTCCTTTCACCGAGCTAAATACAACTCTCAGCAAAAAAAGTTGTGGACTGGCTCCGTACCGTCCCTGGCCACATTCACATGTCCTGGTTTTTTGTGGTTGGCCGGCCCTTCCCAGTAAGTGCACAGGGGAGGGCACGGGTAATGTTGTGGGACCCGTGCTTGTGGAAGGCGGAGGAGAAATATAGTGGCGGCTGGGGACCAAGTATGGACAAATGTGTGGGGGAAGGTTCCCGGACACTCTATGGCTGCTTTTTTAATGTGGATTGGCCATGCTTATGCATGTTATTTCTCAAAATGCATTACAGATCAGGCCATTGTCCAACTCTGTATTCAAGAAATTAAATGCACAAAGAAAGATGTGTGTGTGTCAAAGCACCACCGACAAGTGCGAGTTGATGTTGGACAGGCTGCCTTTGCTTCTGCAACAAGCTCAATTACAGGACTTCCTGGGAGAAATGACACGCAGGGTAGATACGGTTTCCCTCTATGTCAGTCCTTTCACCGACCTAAATAAAACTCTTAGCAAAAAGTAGTGGACTGGCTCCGTACCGTCCCTGGCCACATTCACCTGTCCACGTGTTTGTGTTTAGTTGGTCCTTCCCAGTAAGTGCACTGGGGAGTGCACGGGTAATGTTGTGGGACCCGTGCTTGTGGAAGGTGGAGGCGATACCGGGAAATATAGTGGCAGCTGGGGACCGAGTATGGACACCCGGCCACCGCCGGCATGAGGCTGTGAAAAGCTTCCGACTCCACGAGCTTAAAAGGCCATATTTCAAGTGCAAAGACCTGCCCAGAAATCTGGCAGTTTACTGTTGCGGCCTGTGGGTGGGTGGCTGGCTGCATACTTGCACTTGCATTCCAAGTAACAGAAAACTAAGCAGATGGTGGCCTCTATCATCATCATGGGCTCACCTCGGCACTATGAACTCTCCTGAAGGAGAAGCCAGGGCCCGCCAGAGGAGTCTCCGGTTCTGCCGAAAAGCAGATCTGGCTAAGAAAAGTGTGGGGGAAGGTTCCCAGACACTCTATGGCTGCTTTTTTAATGTGGATCGACCATGCTTATGCATGTTATTTCTAAAAACACATAACAGAAAAGGCCTGGAGCCGGCCCTGCGCTCATCACTACTGTTGAGTCAAAATTTTAAATATTTGGCTATAACAGCTTGCAGTGTATTCGCCGAAAAGCTGGAGAGTGACACATTAATGAGCGTCCACTGGCAAAAGTGAAGTATTGTGGAGGTTCTTTGCAAGTTTGAGGCTTATTAGATGTATATATCAGGAGAATTTCCTTACTCGTGGTGTGAACATGTATAATTATAGAGAGGTAAGGAGATATCTAGTGTCACAAGCAAAAACAGTTTTATGCTGCATCTACTAAGAAGCAAACTCTACTATGAAATAAATAAGGAAACATAAGAAGACTTACTTACGTCAATATGAACACCAATGACTTTCTATTTTCACTTCTTGGTAGATCTTAACGAGCTGAGGAAGGTAAGGTGACCCAGAGACAGCATAGCTGAATTATTTGACACGTATGCGTAATGCATCTCTCTCTGCAGGTGGTAGGTGTGTGACAAAATAATGTTTTCTCATAATGTTGTGTTCATATATACAGTACAGACCAAAAGTTTGGACAAACCTTCTCATTTAAAGATTTTTCTGTATTTTCATGACTATGAAAATTGTACATTCACACTGAAGGCATCAAAACTATAAATTAACACATGTGGAATTATATACTTAACAAAAAAGTGTGAAACAACTGAAAATATGTCTTATATTCTAGGTTCTTCAAAGTAGCCACCTTTTACTTTGATGACTGCTTTGCACACTCTTGGGATTCTCTTGATGAGCTTCAAGAGGTAGTTACCGGAAATGGTCTTCCAACAATCTTGAAGGAGTTCCCAGAGATGCTTAGCACTTGTTGGCCCTTTTGCCTTCACTCTGCGGTCCTGCTCACCCCAAACTATCTTGATTGGGTTCAGGTCTGGTGACTGTGGAGGCCAGGTCATCTGGCGTAGCACACCATCACTCTCCTTCTTGGTCAAATAGCCCTTACACAGCCTGGAGGTGTGTTTGGGGTCATTGTCCTGTTGAAAAATAAATGATGGTCCAACTAAATGCAAATCGGATGGAATAGAATGCCGCTGCAAGATGCTGTGGTAGCCATGCTGGTTCAGTATGCCTTCAATTTTGAATAAATCCCCAACAGTGTCACCAGCAAAGCACCCCCACACCCTCACACCTCCTCCTCCATGCTTCACGGTGTGAACCAGGCATGTAGAGTCCATCTGTTCACCTTTTCTGCGTCGCACAAAGACACGGTGGTTGGAACCAAAGATCTCAAATTTGGACTCATCAGACCAAAGCACAGATTTCCACTGGTCTAATGTCCATTCCTTGTGTTATTTAGCCCAAACAAGTCTCTTCTGCTTGTTGCCTGTCCTTAGTAGTGGTTTCCTAGCAGCTATTTTACCATGAAGGCCTGCTGCACAAAGTCTCCTTTTAACAGTTGTTGAAGAGATGTGTCTGCTGCTAGAACTCTGTGTGGCATTGACCTGGTCTCTAATCTGAGCTGCTGTTAACCTGCGATTTCTGAGGCTGGTGACTCGGATAAACTTATCCTCAGAAGCAGAGGTGACTCTTGGTCTTCCTTTCCTGGAGCAGTCCTCATATGAGCCAGTTTCTTTGAAGCGCTTGATGGTTTTTGCAACTGCACTTGGGGACACATTCAAAGCTTTCCCAATTTTTTGGACTGACTGACCTTCATTTCTTAAAGTAATGATGGCCACTCGTTTTTCTTTACTTAGAATTTGTATTATGGCAAGAAAAAAGCAGCTAACAGTCTATTCAGTAGGACTATCAGTGAGTATCCATCAGACTTCTGCACAACACAACTGATGGTCCCAACCCCATTTATAAGGCAAGAAATCCCACTTATTAAACCTGACAGGGCACACCTGTGAAGTGAAAACCATTTCCGGTAACTACCTCTTGAAGCTCATCAAGAGAATGCCAAGAGTGTGCAAAGCAGTCATCAAAGCAAAATGTGGCTACTTTTGAAGAACCTAGAATATAAGACATATTTTCAGTTGTTTCGCACTTTTTTGTTAAGTATATAATTCCACATGTGTTAACTCATAGTTTTGATGCCTTCAGTGTGAATGTACAATTTTCATAGTCATGAAAATACAGAAAAATCTTTAAATGAGAAGGCGTGTCCAAACTTTTGGTCTGTACTGTATATGGATATATACATGGAGAAAATACCATTTCTGACTCCCTGCCACTACTATATTAGGTGAATGTAAAGGGCTAGGCAAAATTCCAGATGCTATTAAACTGCAAAAACTGCATAAATACTGTACATTTACTTCTCATAAATGGGTTTATAATTTGTTTTGTAAACTGGAAAAACTTATAATAATTCATAATATTGTTATTTGTTATCATTTATCATTTTAATTAGATAATGGGAGTGTTTCCTTTTAGAATTGTAGTAGAAGGCAACAAAACATAAGGAGAACTCCTTCAGGATGTGCCATTAGTGAGGAAACATTGCCATCTGCTGGCCAGGCGAAATCAAGTGGAACCACGTTGTGATAGAAGATTTGAAGAGCCGAGGTCTGGACACCCATGCCCCAAGCCTGAGAGACTACCATCGATGGTCAAGCCGAGAAGAGCTGAGAGAAGACTGTGACAGGAGAGGCACCCCAGCAATAGCGGAGGAACAGCGCAAGTGAGCTGGGCCGTCACTTCCAAATTTCACCTATGGTACCAGGGACAGTTGGGATTAGGACTTCAGGTTTGGAGGAGGCCGAGTGGTGCATGGGAGGCTCAACGGGACCTGATTCACTATATATGGAAGAGACTTACGGCCTAGTGGGAAGAACCAGTGACCCCCCACTAGGGCCATATAGAGAGAAAGAGAACTTACGTGGTGACTCCCACAACTGGGTGCACCGCACTACAGAAAAGAACTTTACTGTTACTTGCTGAAAGATTCCTTTTCTTAATTCAAATTACTATTGATTTCCATTGTTACTAACCCCTTTTAAAATTGTATTTAATTGTTATACATATAAAGTGGTGATATCAACCCCTGACTGTTCCCGAATCATGGTCTCTGTGCGTTGCATCCTGACACCTGTGTTACAGAATGAACAGAAAACTTTTTTCCCCAATAGTGGCACCGCATTTTCCAAAGCAGTTCTTCACTGGGGACCATAAAATACATCAAGATCCACCAGAGTTGGAACGCTCCAAAGTGATTACTGTCTTTTACCATTTTTGTTGTGCTCCATTGAGTCTTTGGAAAGCCATTCACTGCCAGAGCTTGCCTCACTCATCCCCAATAGCTCCCACACTCCAACCCTCTCTCTTTCACTAGTTACCGACTTTTTTCTTAAAGGGAACCTGTCACCTGAAATAACGCTATTAACTTGCATATGTGGGGTTAATCTGCAGGTTAATATCCGTGTGAAGCTGCTCGGTGCTGACACTAAAACTCACGCTGCCAGGATGAAACTTTATGATCTTACTTCCCCCCGTTAGCATTCCCGATTTCAGTCACATATCGGTTGTTCAGTCACCACTCTGCGTATAGAGAGCGGCGGCCATAACTTCATCCCCCTGCACTGACTAAGTATGGGGGGCGCAATTAAAGCTGCTGTTCATTATACACAAAGCGGTGACTGCGCCGCCCCCATGACTGAAGCCAGAATGCTGGGGGAATAATGTTAATTTCCTCCTGGCAGAGTGGGTCTATGTGGCGGTGCCGGACAGCTTCACTGTAACATACCTGGCGGCGTCCTTGCATGGTGGTCCATCTCCCACTGTGCAAGAGCGCGCACTTGATCTCCAGTCCAGGATGTCTCTCTGGCTTCCCTCCTTGCTGTCTGTTTGTCTGTTTTGGCTGCATAGGGCGACGCCCGCTGAACTTCCTGTTTCTTGTACCTGCTGCGGACACGCCCCTGTTGCACCTTCAGCCTATTGCTGTCCATCTTTGGGTATTTATACCACCTTCTTCCTCAAGATGGCGCCTGAGCATTGTGTCCTGTCAGTCGGCTTTTTGTCTCTGACGTGCCAGGTCCTATCCTGTTTTCCTGCCTGTTCTCCAGTTCTGTGTCTGAACTGTGGTCTGTTCTTGTGTACACGCTTCTAGCCTGTTCTTTCGCCTTCTAGGGGCTGTATTCCTAGATCTGCCTGTCTGTGCCTTGCGGTATCTGTTCCCGTCTGAACAGAGTCCTGTTTGTGTCCCAGCCTTGCTGTATTTGTTCCCGTTCCTCTGTTCCCAGTTGTCTGTGCCTCGTTTCTACTTTAGCCTTTTCTCCCTTTTCCCTCTATGTCTGTTTTCTGCGTCTTTCTGCGGAGTCTGAACTTGCTCCTAAATTCCTTCTCGTCGTCTCTGTACCTCTGTTGTGAATTTAGTGTACGCTCGCTACTTCTTTGTAAGTACTTTGTGTGCTTCTGGTTCTGCCTTTCCTTCTCCGTCTGTTCTTTGTGAACAGAGTCCTATCCCCTTGCCTTGTCTCGTTCGCCGCTCCGGCGGTTCTTGCTGCTCTGCGGTTTCCGCTCTGCTTCTGCCTCGCCTACCGCTCTGCGGTTTCCGTTCTGCTCCTGCCTTGTTTTCCGCTCTGCGGTTTCCGCTCTGCTCCTGCTTAGCTTGCCGCTCTTGCGGTTTCTGCTCTGCTCCTGCCTTCTTAGCCGCTCTGCGGTTTCCGCTCTGCTCCTGCCTTGTTTACCGCTCTGCGGTTTCCACTCTGCTCCTGCCTTGTTTGCCGCTCTGCGGTTTCCGCTCTGCTGCGGCCTTCTTAGCCGCTCTGCGGTTTCCGCTCTGCTCCTGCCTTGTTTACCGCTCTGCGGTTTCCGCTCTGCTCCTGCCTTGTTTGCCGCTCTGCGGTTTCCGCTCTGCTGCGGCCTTCTTAGCCGCTCTGTGGTTTCTGCTCTGCTCCTGCCTTGTTTACCGCTCTTGCGGTTTCCACTCTGCTCTTGCCTTGCTTGCCGCTCCTGCGGTTTCTGCTCTGCATCTGCTCGCTGCTCCGGCAGTCCTGTCCTGCTCTGCTTCTGCTCGCTGCTCCGGCAGCCCCGTCCTGCTCTGCATCTGCTCGCTGCTCCGGCAGTCCTGTCCTGCTCTGCTTGTGCTCGCTGCTCTGGCAGTCCCGTCCTGCTCTGCTCTTGCCCACCGCTTCGGGCGTTCCCTCTCTGCTGTGTTTGGCTACCGCATCTGCGGTTCTGTTTCTGTGACACAGTCTGTACTGGGTCTTGTCCTCTCTGTGCTCTAGCCCGTCCTTTCGGCCAGTACCTCCCTGCCTGCATATTCGCCTGTATCCACCCGTCTGCATACCTGCCGTGTTCGCTTATATCCACCAGTCTGTGCCAGCCTAACCTGCCTGTTCCAGTAATCCCTGTGTGGGTCAACCCCCGTGTCCGGAGTTTGACCTGGAGTAGCACCTGGTCCCTCTGCCCGGTTTCTCCCTGGTGCACTGGCGTCGTATGCCGTCGTGCCATCTTGGTCGGATCGGCCAGATACTTAGTCACGCCCCAGGCACTCTCCGGTTCATGGTCCAGTGGAACCACTTCTCCCGCACACGCCAGTCAGTCCGGGCGTGTGCATAACATTCACAACACTATTAACTTGCAGATTACCCCATCTCAGCATGTTAATAGAGTTATTTCAGTTGACAGTTTCCCTATAACGACACTCAGACCTAATGGAGCAGCTTCACAGGACCCTGTAGATTCTATATCCTTTTACCCTGACTATGCTCCTCTGTTCCACAAAGATTCCCTACTGATTCACCTCTGCTTAGAGACTAAAGCCCAGTGGGAACATCATGTTGGCTGAACTCAGGCCTACTGGTCAGGATCCTCTGCTACCCAACTTCATCATAATATAGTCTCCTGCCTTTTTGTGCAGTACCACTCATGCTTGTGAATTCCCTTAGTATCTGTTTCCATATGAACCACAGTTCAAGAGCGGCTATAACAGTACTCCATTGAACAGCTGCACTCAGTCTGTAGACAACAAGGTGGTCTCACATCACTAAGGCTATGTGCCCACGATGCAGAAATGCTCAGGACTTTTTCCTGAGCGTTTCTGCATCTCTCTGGCAGAAAAAAACACATGCGGATTGTACATGCGGATTGTACATGCGGATTGTACATGCGGATTGTACATGCGTTTTCCTGCCAGGGACATGCGGAAATGGAGCGTTATTCACTGACATTTCCGCTTGCAGATTGACAAGCGCTTTCCAAGCGATTAGCCACACTTGGAAAGTGCTTGTAGGTCACACTATATAAATCCATGCAAACTGCATGGATTTATATAGTGTGACCCGAGAGAATGGTTAAAAATAAAAAAATAAATATATACTTACCCTCCGATGGCCCGCGCTGGCTTGCTTCGCTCGGTGCCAGCAGCTGTGGATTGAAAGACCTGCCGACGTCAGCGTCACGTGACCCGTCACATGACTCTGACGTCAGCGCAGGTCCTTCAATCCACTGCAAAGTGCCGGAAAGCAAGTAGGAGCGCAGCGCGGGCCGCCGGAAGGTAAATATACATTTTTATTTTTTTTTATTCTTTTTTTACAGATTTTTTAATGATACCTGGGTGTGGATGAGACTCTCCTCTCCTCTACACCCTGGTGCCATCCGCACATTAGAACGCGCCAATTACGCAAGTACAGATGCAGTCTTGCGGAATTGGCGCGTTCTAATGCAAGTCAATGGCGGCGAAAACGCAGCATTTGCGCAAAATAATTGGTAATGCTGCGTTTTTTTCCGCAATGATAATCCGCAGCGGAAATTTCCGCAGAATGTGCACAGCACATGCGGATTATCATTGGGGAACATTGCTGCCCTTCTACCATGCGTTTTTAATGCGTTTCCGCAGCTGCAAGAACGCTGCAGAAACGCATTAAAAACGCATCGTGGGCACACAGCCTTACTCAGTCTTTAGTCATCAGCCTGCCAACTTGCCTCACAGTGAATGTCCCAAGACCTGGCACAGACTATTTAAGCCATAATAATTAACTCAGTTCAGGATGCGTTTCCGCAGTTCGGGAAGTTTGTTGTGCATCTCACATGTAGTCAGAGCTGATCCGACTTTAAGGGTTCTACATTCTCTGCTATAACCCAGTCCCATACATGTTTATCTAAGCACATCAGCTTGCCTTTATATTTTATTTATATTATATTTGCCTAGTAATTCAACACCATTCAATTGTACTATGATTATAAAAATAAAATAAGAAATAATGGAAGGAATAGCGGTAATTATAACATGAACCTTACCAAAGTTTGTCTTAATGCCAGTTCATTCTAACCAGGTGTGTCTAAGTGGTGTATATCTTCTGCCACCATTTACTCCATCAACACCAGGTGATTCACCTACAAACCCACTCTACCAGATTAGATGCAAGTGGTGACTTGACCATTCTAACATCAATAACATAATGTGTTAGCGGGCCACTTTTGACCACTGACAGAAGTCATAAAGGGCTACCTGAGGTGAACCCATAACTATTGAATGCTTATGATTTGACTGTTGATTTTAAATACTGCTGTCCAAAAATAGTGTAGGTATGCACATTTCCATTGAATTTGTATAGATACCATGGACTCAAATTCTGTGATTTTTGTGACCTTAGTCCCAATCTTTTTATATAAAATATTACTCTGATATATTTTATTCCTTGCAGTATTAATGTAATTTAATTATTATGTTCTTACATTAGGTCTGGTACTTATTCCTTCAATTTATGGATCATTTATGCAAGAGATGTGAAGCCTTCACTTGTCCATAAGTAATCCACATTACGGTGCTGACAGAAAACTCATTCTTCCCTGGTGATTTGTAACATCCCCACACTCTGTACATTAATACTCTACAGAATTTCACACCAGCAGGAGACTGCTGTAATTGACATTATGTTCTTTTTTAATTAATTTGAGAAAATGTAATCCAAGCTATAAACAGGAAAAATTGCTTTATTTATATCATTCTTAATTTGTTTTTCAATAAATCAAGATGCTACAGCATATACCTAGATTTGAGATTTTATTATTGGTTGGAAATAATCATATTGGACATGAAAATTTCTGAATGACTTGAATTGAATTACATTTATTTTATGTTTTTATGTTAGTATTTATATATGTATGTACGTATGTGTGTGTTAAAGGGACCCTGAAATCTAATATTTGCTGTCTGAAACTTTTTATGTGCTATATGAATATTGTGATAGTCATTTGAGATATATTCCATTTCCAAGATAATGATCACACTTGATTCTCTATCCAAACTTAGAAAAGAGAGGTAAGCCAATCGGGGTGGATTATAAATTGTGAGTAGCTAAAGCAGTGGCTATTTTAGAATTTTACAGTCTAAAATAGGGGTTTCAAATGATAGGGAGGTGCTTGACCTGCAGAGTCTGTGTTAGTGTGAATTCATTGAACTGTGGAATATTGCAGTTCTGCATCTTAATCTCTTCCTGTCAGGGTGATTTTCCATTTGTCACTTTCGTTTTTTCCTCACTTTCTTCCAAGAGCTATAACTTATTATTGTTTCATCCACATAGCCATCATGGCAATCCATCAGCGCTCTGCAGTCATGTAACGGGCACGCAGATGGGTATATAAAATGATGCACCCCTCCAGATTAACAGTGGCATTTACCAGGATCCCCCCGCAGCTGTTAGAGTCAGATGATTTCTGTACAACACAGCCATCATCTGCCGGGAAAGGTGCGGGCTCGACTTGCGAGCCCACATCAAAGTCAAGGGTTAGTAGTAGCATTTTTGCTTTCATTCTTAAAATTGCACTACAACAAAATAGAGGGCAGATTAAATCTTCACAAAGCTACTGAAGAAAAATACTCAAACTTAGGCTTGTATATCTGAGGAAGCATGCTACCTCTCTTGTGAGATGGACAAGCCATAAGCAATAGATATTTTTGCTGGTAAAGGCGGTGTGGTTTATGTTTTTTTATTATGGTTGAATATGCATGTTTAAATTTTTTTCACATATTTCCTTTGTCCCTGTCGCAGGTCCAGGTATAAAAAAGATCATTAGAAAAGATCTCTGTACTGTTCCTTCATATATTTGTACACAGAGTCGGACTGGAATACATTGGGCCCACCAGAGAAAATCATTCTTGGGGCCCACTATGTAGCTACATAGAAATAAATACAAGACCACCAATTGTGTGGTAATACATGCTAATATCAGGGTAAAATATAAGGCAGTAAACGTTTTATTGTTATAGAAAGAGCTGGTGCTCACATTTTGGTGCAAACTCAATGATAAATGTCCCCTGATGTGTATTAACCACTAAACCAATGTTTTATAGCACAAGCATAGTGGATGAAATTTTATGACATCTCATCCATACACTAAGAAAATCCACAACGTGAATTAACCAATGCTGCGGATTTCACATGAACAATGTACCAATTTATGCTGCGGATATTCACCACCGATTTCATACTTTAAAAAACAAAAGGATTAAGTCAGCGGTAAAGGTGGACCAGTAGTAAATGCAACAATATCTGCACAATACCTGTGTGGATATTACTGCTGTCAATTTGCTGTGGGATTTCCATTGTAGAAATTCTGCAGCAATTACATAATGTGAATGTACCCTCTAATAGTGGCGTGGGGCCCTAAATCACTTATGTATGACATTGGAATTGATATTGAAAGAGCTTTTAACCACATCCCTTCATACACTTGCATATACACATTCCACATACGTAAATTTCCCTGCCACATTTAAGGCCATAACTTTTTATTAAGGGCCTCATTTTGTTAGTAGTGGGGGAAAAAAACATTTAATAAGTTAGGGGTGACACATGGGGGGCGAACTCAGTCAGGGCAGATACAGGGAGAGGAGGTTCAGGGAGAGGGGTGATACAGGGAGAGGGGGTTCAGTCAGGGGTGATACAAGGAGAGGGGATTCAGTCAGGGCTGATACATGGTGAGCGAACACAGTCAAGGGTGATACAGGGGAGGGGGCTCAGTCAGTCAGGAGTGATATAGGGATAAGATGCTCAGCCAGTCTGGGGTGATTCAGGGAGAGCTACGCAGTCAGGGATGATACAGGGAGAGGAGGCTCAGTCAGTAGGGGGTGATACAGGGAGAGGGGTTCTGGTCAGGGGTGATACATGCAGAGGGGGCACAGTCAGGGGCAATACAGGGAGAAGGCGTGCAGTCAGGGGTGATACAGGAAGAAGGGGCTCAGTCAGGGGTGATACAGGGAGAAGAAGCTCAGTCAGTAGTGGGTGATACAGGGAGAGGGGGCACAGTCAAGGATGATACAGGGAGAAGGGGCTCAGTCAGGGGTGATACAGAGAGAAGATGCTAAGTCAGTTGGTGTTGATACAGGGAGAGGGGTTCAGTCAAGGGTGATACAGGGAGAGGGAATGCAGTCAGTCAGGAGTGATACGAGAATAAAGGGCTCAGTCAGGGGTGATACAGGGAGAAGGGGCTCAGTCAGGAGGGGGTGATACAGGGAGAGGGGGTGCAGTCAGGAGTGATACAGGGAGAAGATGCTCAGCCAGTCAGTAGGGGGTGATACAGGGAGAGGGGTCACAGTCAGGGGTGATATAGGGAGAAGATGCCCAGTCAGTAGGGGGTGATACAGGGAGAAGATGTTCAGCCAGTCAGGAGTGATACAGGGAAAAGGAGCTCAGACAGGGGTGATACAGGCAGAGGGGGTGCAGTCAGCAGTCATACAGGGAGAATATGCTTAGTCAGTAGGGGGGTGATACAGGGAGAGGGGGTGCAGTCAGGGGTGATTCAAGGAGAAGATACTCAGTCAGCCTGGGGTGATACAGGGAGAGGAGTTCAGTCTGGGGTGATACAGGGAGAAGATGCTCAGTCAGTCGTGATACAAGGAGAGGGGGTCAGTCAGGGGTGATACAGGGAGAAGATGCTCAGTCTGGAGGTGGTGATACAGGGAGAGGAGGCGCAGTCAGGGGTGATACAGGTAGAAGATGCTCAGTCAGTGAAGGGTGACATAGGGAGAGGGGTTCAGGTCAGGGGTGATACAGGGAGAGGAGGCTCAGTCAGTCGGCGGTAATACAGGAAGAGGGGGCTCAGTCAGGGGTGATGCAGGGAGAGGGGGCGCAGTCAGTGGGGGGGTGATACAGGGAGAGGGGGCTCAGTCAGTAGGGGTGATACAGGGAGAGGTGGCGCAGTCATTGGGGGGTGATACAGGGAGAAGATGCTCAGTCAACCAGGGGTGATACAGCGAGAGGAGGTAAGTCAAGGGTGATACAGGGGGAAGATGCTCAGTCAGGGTGATACTGAAAGAAGATGTTCAGTCAGTAGGGAGTGATACAGGTAGAGGGTGGCAGTCATGGGTGATACAGGGAGAAGATGCTCAGTCAGACAGGGATGATACAGGGAGAGGGGGCACATTCAGGGGTGATACAGAGAGAAGATGCTCAGTCAGTTGGGGATGATACAGGGAGAGGGGGCACAGTCAGGGGTGATACAGAAAGAAGATGCTCAGTCATTCTGGGTTAATAAAGGGAGAGGGGGTCAGTCAGGGGTGATACAGGGATTAGATGCTCAGTCAGTCGGGGATGATACAGGGAGAGGGGGCACAGTCAGGGGTGATACAGAAAGAAGATGCTCAGTCAGTCTGGGTTAATACAGGGAGAGGGGCTCAGTCAGGGGTGATACAGGAGGAGGGGGCCCAGTCAGGGGTGATATACAGGGAAGGAGATCAGTCAGGGTTGATATAAGGCAAGGGAGTGCAGTCAGGGGTGATATAGGGGAATGGGAATCAGGGGTGATATGGGAGAGAGAGTGCAGTCAGGGTTGATACAGGGAGGGTGTGCTGTCAGGGGTGATACAGGGAGAAGATGCTCAGTCAGTCGGGGGTGATACAGGTAGAGGGGGCGCAGTCAGGGGTGATACAAAGAGAAGATGCTCAGTCAGTCTGCGGTAATACAGGGAGAGGGTGTCAGTGAGGGGTGATACAGGAAAGGGGGCTCAGTCAGGGGTAATACAGGGGGAGGGGGCTCAGTCAGTGGTGATATAGGGGGATGGGGTGCAGTCAGGGGTGATACGGGGATGGGGTAGAGTCAGGGGTGATGTAGGGGGATGGGGATCAGTTAGGGGTGATGTAGGGGAATGGGGTCAGTCAGGGGTGATATAGAGGGAGGGGCTGCAGTCAGGGGTGATACAGGGGAGGGGGTGCTTTCAGGGGTGATACAGGGAGAAGATGCTCAGTCAGTCATGATACAGGAAGAGGGGGTGAGTCAGGGGTGAAACAGGGAGAAGGGGCTCAGTCAGGGGCGATACAGGGTGGGGGGGCTCAGTCAGGGGTGATATAGGGGGAAGGGGATCAGTCAGTGGTGATATAGGGGAATGGGAATCAGTTAGGGGTGATATGGGAGAGGGAGTTCAGTCAAGGTTGATACAGGGAGGGTGTGCAGTCAGGGGTAATATAGGGTGATGGGGATCAGTTAGGGGTGTTATGGGAGAGGGGTGCAGTCAGGGGTGATACGGGGGAGGGAGTGCAGTCAGGGGTGATAAGGGGGATGGAGAGCACCGTGCAGTCAGTCTGGGGTGAAAGGAGCGATGAGGGAATAGGGCCCTCAGTCACCCCTAAGTTACTTAGCCCCTTCCCCTCTATCATTTCTGACTAAAGGCCCTCCATTTGCATTTACTCACTGTTACGCTGGCAGGGGGGCCTCCTTCAATCATTGCAGCTGTAGCAGGGAGTCATATACAGTATCCTCCTCTGCTGCTTACACTGTGGGGGAGGGGAGAGTGCTTTGTGAATCACAGTACAGCTCATTACTTGAGCCCTGCTGTCCAGCCAGGGAGGACACAAGCAAAGCTAACACTAATTGACTGCGCTGCGGCCAATCAGTGTTAGCCTTATCAAGACCTGCAGTGCTCTCCCTGCTTGTTCAACACAGGGAAGAGCAGTGAAATAAAAAGATATCAGGGCGCAACAACGCTGACTTACAACTAGTGAGCTGCAGTTTCCAACAGGCGAGCATGTCTTCAGTGTTATCAGTGATGCGTGCACTGCTCTCCCGATTTGTTTAACTCTGAAAGGAGTTGCGAGGAGTAGTGACGTACAGGCTGGGAGGAGGGGGGATGTACTGCTTGCGGCTCCTCCAAGAGTTAGGCAACCAGGGAAAGCAGTGCACACATCATTAAAAACACTGAAGACGCACTCGCCTGCTGTAGATTGCGGCTCACTAGTTGTAAGTGAGCGCTGTTGCGCCCTGATATCTTTTAATGTCACTGCTCCTCCCAATTAGACAACGTGGGAGAGCGGTCAATTTGTGCATCGCTGGCACATGTGACATATCTTCACTGTGCCAGCAGATGTCAGTGCCTGGGCCCATCGGAGAATCCTCCGTTCCCCCGTTGGCCCAGGCCGACCCTGTTTGTACATTGTAATAAGATCAGCCCTAAGCCTTTGTTTTTCAAAGCTAAATAACCCCAAGGTTGAAATCCTTTGTTGGTATTGCAGATCAGCCCTTCATTTAATTAGCTTGGTTGATCTTCTCTGCATCCTCTCTAGTTCAGCTATGTCCTTCTTATATCACTGGAGCCCAAAATTGTATTGTATTGTAAATGTGGCCATTGGGGATGAGCGAACCCATGGAAGTTCGGGCTCTGGTACCCCACAGAACTTTAGTCCAAAGTTCGGTTTCGGGTACCAGAACTGTACTCCAACATGAACCTAAACCCAAACATCATTGAAATCAATGGGGACCCGAACTTTGGAGTTGGAAAATATCTCTCTCACACCACACTAGTGACTTGTATACAGTGCCTACAAGTAGTATTCAACCCCTGCAGATTTAGCTGGTTTGATAAGATGCAAATAAGTTAGAGCCTTCAAACTGCAAACGAGAGTAGGTTTTATGAACAGAAGCATAAATCTTACAAACCAAAAAGTTATGTTGCTCAGTTGAATTTTATTAAATTTTAAACATAAAAGTGTGGGTCAATTATTATACAACCCCTATGTTTAATATTTTGTGGAATAACCCTTGTTTGCAATTACAGCTAATAATCGTCTTTTATAAGACCTGATCAGGCCGGCACAGGTCTGTGGAGTTATCTTGGCCCACTCCTCCATGCAGATCTTCTCCAAGTTATCTAGATTCTTTGGGTGTCTCATGTGGACTTTATTCTTGAGCTCCTTCCACAAGTTTTCAATTGGGTTAAGGTCAGGAGACTGACTAGGCCACTCCAACACCTTGACTTTTTCCCTCTTGAACCAGGCCTTGGTTTTCTCGGCTGTGTGCTTTGGGTCGTTGTCTTGTTGGAAGATGAAATTACGACCCATCTTAAGATCCTTGATGGAGGAGCGGAGGTTCTTGGCCAAAATCTCCAGGTAGGCCGTGCTATCCATCTTCCCATGGATGTGGACCAGATGGCCAGGCCCCTTGACAGAGAAACAGCCCCACAGCATGATGCTGCCACCACCATGCTTGACTGTAGGGATGGTATTCTTGGGGTCGTATGCAGTGCCATCCAGTCTCCAAACGTCACGTGTGTGGTTGGCACCAAAGATCTCGATCTTGGTCTCATCAGACCATAGAACCTTGAACCAGTCTGTCTCAGAGTCCTCCAAGTGATCATGAGCAAACTGTAGAGGAGCCTTGTCATGACGCTTTGAAAGTAAAGGTACCTTACGGGCTCGTCTGGAACGGAGACCATTGCAGTGGAGTACGTTACTTATGGTATTGACTGAAACCAATGTCCCCACTGCCATGAGATCTTCCCGGAGCTCCTTCCTTGTTGTCCTTGGGTTAGCCTTGACTCTTCGGACAAGCCTGGCCTCGGCATGGGAGGACACTTTCAAAGGCTGTCCTGGCTGTGGAAGGCTAACAGTAGTTCCATAAGCCTTCCACTTACGGATGATGCTCCCAACAGTGGAGACAGGTAGGCCCAACTCCTTGGAAAGGGTTTTGTACCCCTTGCCAGCCTTGTGACCCTCCACGATCTTGTCTCTGATGGCATTGGAATGCTCCTTTGTCTTTCCCATGTTGACCATGTCTGAGTGCTGTTCACAAGTTTGGGGAGGGTCTTAAATAGTCAGAAAAGGCTGGCAAAAGAGATCTTTAATCCACACATGTGAAGCTCATTATTCTTGGTGCCTGAACTACTTCTTAATACTTTAGGGGGACCAAACAGGATTCTTGTGGTTTGAGGGGTTGAATAATAAATGACACTCTGAATTAACTTTTAACGTTTTAAAAAAAAAAAAAAAAAAATTTGCTGCAGTGCATTTCCCACTTCCAGGCTGATCGACAGTACAAATGTCACAATGCCAAGTTAATTCCGCATGTGTCAACCAGCTAAATCTGCAGGTGGTTGAATACTACTTATAGGCACTGTAGATACAAAACTATGTTCATGTCATAAACATCTAAGCCTCTTTAAATGCTTCCCATTATTTTATCTGCCTATGAAACAGCTGCCTGCAGTGGTTACAAAAGTTTAGTTTGCCATCCACCCATATGTCCAAGTTTTTTTCAGTGACAGTTTTACCCAGTGTTTTACCACTTAGAGTGGCTATAACATCTCCCTGTCTACTTGACTATCAGTTTAATTCTACATTAGAGATGAGTGGTGTTCGACTCGAACTGTTCGCCAATCTCAAATTCGAGCTGTTTTGGGCGGTGTTCGATCTGTTCGGCGAACACGAACGATTTGAAAAGAATCCGGCTGTTCGAGGTTTTGTTCGATAACTGTTCGTGCACAAAACTCATAACTGGATTTTTTCTCAGTAATGCTGAAAATTAATGTTAATACGCAGTTTGAGTGTACAGCGGGGCGGGGGGAGGGGCAGGGGATGGATCTCTGCATAAATAATGAAGACTCCATTTTTTTTCTCTTTCCTGCATTTACAGTGGGGAGGTGCAATCTGTCAGCCTATCAGCAGCGCACACACGGAGCGAACTGCTTTTTTTCACACAAGCAAGGGCATGTGTCATTGGCAGTGTATGTCACATGTCCTTGCCCTATAAGACCCAGCCATTTTCCACGTAGCCACCATTTTCTCACTGCTGCAGCTGCGTGTTAGACGGCACCGCTGTTGCTGTGTGCGCTATACTTTGAGTGTTCATTTCAATCCAATTTTCGCACAAATCTACAGATAGCTTGGGAGTAGGGAATAGTTGTGATTGCAGTCCTTTTGAGGACTAGGTTACATCATTTCCTACGACTTTTATCAGGTAGGTCTGTGCTCTTAAATAGATAGGAATAGATAGGTTGGGAGAAGGGACTAATTGTAATTGCAGTCCTTTTGAGGACTAGGTTACAGCATTTCCTAGGACTTTTTGCCAGGCAGGTCTGTGCTCTCAAATAGATAGGTTGGGAGTAGGGTCTACTTGTAATTGCAGTCCTCTTCAGGACTAGGTTACAGCATTTCCTAGGACTTTTTGCCAGGCAGGTCTGTGCCAGTGCTGTGCAAGCTTTTTTCACAGCATTTGGCTAAATCTAGCTAAGCAAATCCTTTTTGGCCTCTTGCAGTGTGTGTTAGTCAGTGGAGTAGCCTATCTGTGTTGCAAGCTACACCACCTGTGTATAGAATACAAATTTTTTTACTGCACCTAGCCAAGTAAAACCTTTTGGGCATAGCATTATTCTATTAGTCCATCTATACTAACCTCCACCAGGTTGCAAATTAAAAATAATTTTTATCTGCATCTAGCTCTGAAAAAAAAATTGGGCTTGTAGCAGTGTGTGGGACTTGTTCTATTAGTCCATCTATACTAACCTACACCAGGTTGCAAATTAAAAATAATTTTTATCTGCATCTAGCTCTGAAGAAAAATTTGGGCTAGTAGCAGTGTGTGGGACTTGTTCTATTAGTCCATCTATACTAACCTCCACCAGGTTGCAAATTAAAAATAATTTTTATCTGCATCTAGCTCTGAAAAAAAATTTGGACTTGTAGCAGTGTGTGGGACTTGTTATTTTAGTCCATCTATACTAAGCTCCACCATCTGTGTATATAATAAAATAGTTTTACTGCATCTAACCCAGCCAATACTTTTGGGCTAATACCACAGTTTGGCCACTCAGCTCTGCTCGGTTTCCATCCATTGTTTTTTGTGCAAACAACTCCAGAGTTGTCAATTAGTTAACCACCAAAATGAGTGGAAAAAGGCCTGCTGATGGTGGAAAGGGGAATAGGCGTGTTGGGAAGGGAAAAAAGGTTGTGTCCGTGGGGTAGGTGTTAAAGCAACAGTAACATTTGCAGAAGAAAGACCATCTTCCAGCCAAACTAAGATGTCTACTTCTTTTAGCGGACAATGTGATAAGATCCCTTTCTTACGGCCACGCCAATCGCTACAAATTCCAGATAAGGCACAAAAACAGCAGGTGCTTCAACGGATATCAAGTGCTCCTTTATGTGGGCTCTCCTCCACCTCAACTTCAACATCACAAATACTCCAGTCCTCAGAGGTGTCACCCCAATCGCACTTGCTTCCTCACAGCTCCCAAGTCTCCAGCTGCCCGTCTGAGTATGGGGTAGAACAGATGGTTGAGTCTGCAGAGCTGTTTACTCATACTGTAGTCTGGGAATCAGAGGTCGGCTCCAGAGCTTCTGTGAATCCAGACGAGGAAATGATCTGCACTGAAGCCCAGAATCTTTATGAGTCAGATCCAGGAACAGACGCAGAAGGTTCTGACCATAATGTAGACCCTCGTTCCCAAACTGTAACTCCTGTTGGTGGAGACAATGAGGAAGACGATGATGAGACTCAAATACCTGATTGGAGCGACAACTTAAGTTTTTTGTCAGGGCAGGAAGAGGTTGGCTCTGAGGACGACGGGTGTGATAACACACAGGGTGATGATGACGAAGTTGGAGATCCCACTTACTGTCAACCCACAGTCAGCCAGTCGATGAGGTCAGTAGGGGAGGTGGAGGAGGATGCTAGTGACGACGAGGTCAGGTTGCGCCTTCATGGACAGAGACGTAGTACTGGAAACATGTCAACAACTGCATCCTCAAACACAACTCTGCCTCTGACCACAAGTCGTGGTGGCTCTTCAGGTTGCATGGGTGCTAAGCCTTGCATAGCCTGGGCATTTTTTCAGATCGATAAGGATGACCCAACTTGTGTTCTCTGTAACATTAGTCAGCAAAACTAAGTACAGGCCAAAAAATACATAGTTTGAGTACTTCATGCATGAACCGTCACATGGATATGAAGCATAAGTTGCAGTGCGAAGCTCACTGTGCTACAATGCGGCCTAGCCAGCCAGGCCAACCACCGTCTGCCACATCTTGTGCATCCGCGGCCTCTTCATCCTCTGTGACTGGGGGGACAGTAGTCACACCTGTTTTGGGACGCAGACCTGCCACCTCTTTACCTGCAACAGCCAGCGTGATTGCCAGGTCATCATTTTATTTGGAGGTGGAAACACCAGCTGGTGTTGAGCGCTGTCCGACATCGATAGCGCCACCTTTGGATCAAGGCAACCTAACATGTCCGCCTGCATCTTCCTCACAGATCGGCAGTTTGCCGGGGACACCCTTCTCAACCCCGTCTAAGCACAACAGCCAGCCCTCGGTCCCTCAGATGTGGACAAGTAAAAGACCATTTCCTCCTAGCCATGAGAAAGCTAATAGGTTGAATTTCACCATCTGCAAGCTCTTGGCTACAGAAATGCTGCCTTTCCGCCTGGTGGACACAGAGGATTTTCGAGACCTCATGTCCATCGCAGTGCCCCAGTACCAGATGCCCAGTCGGCACTACTTCTCAAAGAAAGGTGTGCCTGCGCTCCACCAGCATGTCGCACACAACATCACCGCTTCTTTGAGAAACTCTGTGTGTGACAGGGTGCATTTCACCACAGACACTTGGACGAGTAGGCATGGACAGGGGCGTTACATGTCGCTGACTGGGCACTGGGTAACTATGGTGACAGCAGGACAAGGGGCTGCTGTCCAAGTCTTGCCGTCCCCACGAGTTGTGCGCCAATCCTCTTTATCTCGAAGTTCCTCCACTGCTTCTGCCTCCTCAACCTCCTCTCAGTCCTCCACCTGCACCCAAAGCCTGTCTGGTCATGCCACAAGCTTTCTAACTGCGCAGAAGGGATCCTGCACACCTCCTTACTATGCTGGCAGCAGGGCTCAACGTCATCAGGCGGTTTTTACTTTGAAATGTCTGGGAAATGTGAGTCACACAGCTGAGGAGTTGTGGTCAGCTCTGGAGAACCAGTTTCATGAATGGTTGTCTCCACTGGACCTGAAACCAGGGAAGGCCGTGTGCGACAATGCTGCAAACCTCGGTGCGGCCCTTCGCCGGGGCAATGTCACACATGTGCCTTGTATGGCTCATGTATTGAACCTGGTTGTCCAGCAATTTTTAGCCCACTATCCCGGACTAGATGGCCTTCTGCAGAGGGCACGGTCGCTGTGTGCTCACTTACGCCGTTCGCATCCCGCAGCTCAGCGACTTACATCTCTACAGAAGTCGTTGGGCCTGCCACTTCACCGGCTAAAATGCGATGTGCCTACCCGGTGGAATTCAACTCTGCACATGTTGCAGCGACTGTGGCAGCACTGACAAGCCCTGGTGCAATATGTTCTGACGTATAGCCTGGGCCAACGAGATCCAAAGGTGGGGCAAATCACGCTGGAGGAGTGGTCTCAGATTAGGGACCTATGCACCCTTCTGCACAGTTTTGAAATGGCGATGAAGATGTTTAGTGCTAACGATGCCATTATCAGCATGACTGTTCCGGTGATTTACATGCTGGAGCACATGTTAAACAGAATTTGGAGTCAGGTGGTGGCACAAGAGAAGGTGGAGGAAGTAGAGAAGGAGGAGTTGTATGCGGAAGGGCTAACATCTGCAGCAAGGTCCAGACGGTCGGCAGCACCAAGGCGGCAGGCATGTGAGGGTGGGGGAGATGGTTTTACCAGGGCGCATGGTAGCAGCCAAACTAGTGAAGAAGGTGCAGGAGCCCAGGAAGAAGTGGAGGACGAACTGATGGAAGACTCATCAGTTGAGTAAGACCTTGATCACATTTCTGTTGTGCGAGATTGGGGGGAGAGGGCAGAGGAAGGAAGCATGATTGTTACCTCGCCACCAACACAACAGGGACTTGGTGCTCCTGGATGCTCAAGACACATGAGTGCCTTCTTGCTGCACTACCTGCAACATGACCCACGAATTGTGAGAATTAGAAATAATCCTGACTACTGGGTTGCAACACTGTTTGATCCCCGGTACAAAAGTAAATTTGCAGAAATTATTCCTGCCATAGAAAAGGATGCATGCATGCAGGAGTATCAGCAGAGACTGTTGCAGAATCTTACATGTGCTTTTCCACAAAACACCAGTGGTGCACGTAGTGAATCTCACAGTTCCAACTTGCCAACCGTGGGACCGTCGAGTGTTCAGCACTCAAAACGTAACAGACACACAGTATCTGCTGGTAACATCAATTTTGCGGAATCATTTCACCACTTTTTTAGCCCATCCTTTGCAAGGCCACAGGAGACAAGAAGTCTGACACATAGTCAACACCTAGAGACAATGGTACAGGAGTATCTCCAAGTAAACATTGAAGCCATGACTGTGTCACTGGACCCTTGCTCTTTTTGGGCTTCCAATCTGGATAAATGGCCGGAGCTCGCCACTTACGCCTTGGAGATCTTGTCATGCCACGCAGCCAGCGTTCTCTCTGAACGTGTGTTGAGCGCTGCTGGTGGTGTGCTGACAGATAAGTGCACGCGGCTCTCCACTGATAATGTAGACAGACTCACGTTCATAAAGATGAACAAATCATGGATCCGAAAGGACTTTTCTACCCCTGTGTCATCCTGGGGAGAGTAAAAGCTTGATGATTTGTTAAAATCACCTCACCAACCGTTTTAAGCTTTCAAATTACTAATCATGTTTATCTGTATCTTGGCTGGAAAATAATTTGGGCCTTGTAGCAGTGTGCAGTACTGATTCTATTAGGACATCTATACTAAACTCCACCAGATTTAAAATTACTAATCATGTTTATCTGTATCTTGGCTGGAAAATAATTTGGGCCTTGTAGCAGTTTGCAGTACTGATTCTATTAGGCCATCTATACTAAACTCCTCCAGATTTCAAATGATTACTAATCATGTTTATGTCTATCTTACCTGTAAAATAATTTTGGCCTTGTAGCAGTTTGTAGTACTGATTCTATTAGGCCATCTATACTAAGCTCCACCAGCTTTCAAATTAATAATAATTTTTAGCTGCATCTAGCCCGGAAAATAATTTTGGGGCTCCTAGATGCGCAAGACACATGAGTGCCTTCTTGCTGCACTACCTGCAACATGACCCTCAGATTATCAGAATTCGAAATAATCATGACTACTGGGTTGCCACACTCTTAGATCCCCCACACTCTTCGATCAACCTTTTCATTTTAATAAAGAACAAAAAAATGGTCATTTTTGAAATTATAAGCATTAGCAGGTTATTAGAAACTGAAATCAAACAGTTTTCAACTCAAAACTTTATTCTAGGTGATGTTACATTTGCACATAGGACCCCTTGTTCGAAAGGAGCTTCTGAACTCTCTCGTCCATTGAATTTGTCAGGTTTTGGATGGTTTCTGCTTCAATTGTTTTTCATGATGACAGAATACCCTCCCAAAGCTGTTGCTTAGATGTGAACTGCCTCCTGCCATCATAGACACTCCTTTTGATGAGGAGGTTTTCAATGGGGTTGAGGTCAGGGGAGCATGGGGGTCACACCATAAGTTTGTCCCCTTTTATGCCCATATCAGCCAGAGATGCAGATGTGTTATGTGCAGCATGAGACGATGTATTATCATGCATGAAAATGATCTTGCTGCGGAATACACGGTTCTTCTTCTTGAACCATGGCAGGAAGTGCTGTTTGAGAAACTCCACATACATTATGGAGTTCATCTTTACCCCTTCAGGGATCCTAAAGGGGCCGACAATCTCTCTCCCCATGATTCCAGCCCAAAACATTACTCCACCTCCTCCTTGTTGGCGCCGTAGCCGTGTTTGCATGGGGTGTCCATCAACCAGCCATCCTCCACTCCATCCATCTGGACCATTGAGCGTTGCACAGCACTCATCGGTGAACACAACAGTTTTGAAGTCAGTCTTCATGTATTGTTTGGCCCACTGGAGCCGTTTCTGCTTGTGTACAGTGGATAGAGAAGGTCGACAGGATGGCTTACGCACAGCTGCAAACCTCTGAAGGACCCTGCATCTTGTTGTTCGGGGGACGTTGGAGGCACCAGCAGCTTCAAAAACTTGTCTGCTGCTATGACAAGGCTTTTTTGCCGCTGCTCTTTTAACCTGACGTAATTGCCTGTAGGAAAGAGTCCTCAATTTTCCCTTATCAGCACGCACACGTGTGTACTGTGAATCAGCTACATACTTCTTGATTGTGCGATGATCAGGATGAAGTGTCTTGGCAATGTTGATTGTAGTCATGCCTTGACCTAAACACTCCACAATTTGTTGCTTCTCAGCATCCGACACATCCTTTTTCTTTCCCATTTTGGCAGAAAATGTAGGCTGCTTAATAATGTGGGACAGCCTTCTTAAGTAGCCTTGCCTTTCATTGGACACGCCTGCCAAACTAATTAGCACAGGTGTCTGCAATTGCTTACAGTGATATAAAGAGCCCTGACACACATCACCATCAATGAGTTTAACTGGCAAACAAAAAAATTCTTAACTTATCACTCCTAAACACTTTTTGTATAATAATTTGGAACATAGTGTACGTGTGCTTTTCCACAAAACACCAGTGGTTCACGTAGTGAATCTTACAGTTCTAACTTGCCAACCGTGGTCTGTATGAAGTTGTTCAATAAAGGGCCCAAAATTAAGATAACATAGACGGGAGAGGTCTCTATGAATACGAATTCCTAAGTATATGATACCCTGTGAGGGCCAGGCAAAGGGAAAGTTGGACTGGATGGAATCCTGTATGGATTTGGGGAGGGAGACATCGAGGGCCTCAGACTTTGCTGCATTGATATTAAAATTTGACCATGTAATAAAGTGATCTATTTCAGCCATAACAGCAGGGATGGATATATGTGATTGAGTGATATATACTAGGACATCATCAGCAAATGCACAGCACTTGTACTCGGTGCCACCCACCTCAATCCACGTAATATTGGGGTTATGGCGAATTGATGAGAGCAGGTGCTCCGTCACTAGGATGTATAAGAGAGGGGACAGAGGATATCCCTGCCTTGTCCCATTGGTGATTTTGAAAGGTGATGAAAATGTTCCATTTATCTTCAGCCTAGGTGACGTATTGCGATACAGGGCCGTGACTTTGCCTATAAAAGGGTCCCCTAGACCCCTACCCCAAGCTTTTTAAGAGAATAATATATGGCGTGCCAGGAGACTCTATGGAATGCTTTCTCAGCATCCAAGGAGAGTATCTAATTACAAATTTTTAACTGCATCTAGCCCAGGAAATACTTTGTGCCTAGTAGCAGTGTCTGCTAGTCAGCGAATTATCCCAGCTGTTAAGCAAGCTACACCACCTGTAGTTTGGACACTTAATTTTTTCAAAGGAAATGCTTCGGGCCCCCGGGACACTCAGTGAAGAGCATCGGGAGGCACCCCAAGCCACAGGGGCTGGGACTGGTGGTAGGACGCCTTGAAGTGGACCGCCAAGCTCGATCCTTATAAAAGCTTTTTAACTGCAGCAGCTTTAGTGGACGCTACTTGAGCTATAATTCCCGCGGCTGCTGGCATCAGACTTGCCCTCCAATAGATCCTTGTAAAAGGATTTAAAGTGTACTCATTCAAATTAGAGAGACAATTTAAATTAAAAAGCTTAGACCTGCCTCCACCGCAGGGGGGCTCGCTCGACCCACCAGCGGACAGGCACCAGTATTGGGAGAGGGGGGCTGGCCGTCAGGGTCCACCGAAGCTCTGGCACAAACCCGGCGACACAGAGGTCGCACAGGCAGGAACGGACTGGCCGTGTCAGCTTCGCACTTTTTTGGTTTTAGAAGGGCATGACATGCCTATAGCTGTGTCTCCCCCTCCTTTTACTCCTCAACCTCTTTTCTTTTTGCATGACTATATGTATTTGTCACTTTTCCATGTGTTAGTTGAGTCTTCTGAGCAGTTTGTCAGCTTTTGGACACCTTTGAAGTGTTTTCTATGTGTTTTCTATGTGTTTCTATGTGTTTTTGTTTGCCTGCCATTGGTTTTAACGGTGTTCGACTAACAGTTCGGCGAACATACGGGTGTTCGACGGACTGAACCGAACTCGAACACTACGGGGGTGGTTCAACTCTATTCTACATCATTCTGCTGCCACAAGTGCCGATGGCCCATGCCCGGCCAGGCATCTACTCCCTTGCCATCGTGTCATCTGTACTCATTCTAATATAGACATCTCATGCAATTCTGTGCTTCCTTTCATTCGGTTTCCCTCAAAGCCAATTGAATAACTACATTCCAAAGGCAGAAGGCACCAGTTGCTATGATAATGGGGATAGGATTAGAGGTGGAGGAAGAGGTGGAGCCCATTTCAAATGGCGTATAAATAGCTGAAATGTTTTACAATCTATATTGGCTGTTTTATCTCTTTTTGGCACGGTCTCCACACTTTCCTTGTCTGCTAGGTTTCTATTGTGTGGAGGCTGTCAGTCTGTTTTGGGTTTGCTGGGTTGTTTCTGCAATCATCTGTGTTCACTTCCCTTGATTAGTCTTCTACTTAAGCATGCTAGCTCCTTCACCCAGTGTCAATTGTACACTTGGTATTACCTGTGTAGGACTGATCTCTCTGTGCTCTGTGCCTGACCCAGCCTGACTATTTTCCCTTACCTGGATTTTGACCATTTGCTTGTTATCTGACTACTCTTTTGTCTGCTCCCTTTTTACTGCGCCATCTTCCTGGACTTGACTTTGGATTGTTTGACCTCCCTATTTTTATCTAGTAAGTAGCTCTAATATTATATTTCTTTCAGTAATATTAGTCTTTTCTCTCCTCTTCTGAGACTGTTATTTCTGTAGTGACTCGCGTCACATTTTTTTTCTTTTATACTTGACAAAGGTCAGGTACTGCCGAAATGTTGCTATGTATTGTTGCTATACATTTTTAAGGATGAAATAAAAGCTAACTTTTTTTAGGGAGTTAAAAAAGACTCTAGTGTCTCATATCTTTGGAATGTCATCTATACTGTGCTGCACTGCTGCTGCCAGGCATGCTGTTACTGGCCCTAAACACCCAGACATTGCTTTACCTGAGTATCAAATTTTTCTACTGACCAACTTCTAACACTGCCACTGCACCGCCATGCCAGCCACACATCTCCTGGCTGCCCACTGTGTTTATAGTGCTATATTAAGACATCTTCTTTCCTGAAGATTTTTCTACTGCTTCCTAAATAAAGGGATAATTTTTGTTTGTGAAAAAGTTATTGCTATTGATATTTCATTTATCAAAGTACAAAGCTTTTGATACTCACCAAATAGAAATACTTTAGCCATGGTTACTTCTGTTTGCGCTGCCTGTATATAAATTTTAGCAAGACAGGAATTTGTACCCAAAAGGCATAATTTTTGGACCATTTTTGATAATTTAAGTAGCTTAATAAGTCTGGTAATACATTTTGTTTTTAAGCAAGTTGTTGGTTACCACAGTTTACCATCTGTTTTTCCCTAGTCAGATAGTTTGAGGTCACTTAGACTTTACTAAGGCTGTTTTTATGTAAAAAAACTCAAAAGAGGTTCAAAACAGTTCTAGGAGACCTCAGTGTGTCATACATGTCTTTTAAGGGCAAATGAAGTACCTGCGATTTGATGCAAATTTATTTATTGTGAATTGAATTATTCACAAAAATGTTTTAAAACCTGGCTAATTGGAATTTCAAAAGAATCAATCTCTAAAGGTTACCCATGATCTATTATGTTTACAAAAGTCTAAAGCACTGATTCATCGAAACAATTTTGTCAGATTTCTAGCATAAGTTGCTTTGAAAAATCAACAAATTTGGATTCACTAAAATGGGCGGGACTGAGGCGATTTGGTATCACGGCAAGGGGGAGAGACTCCACAGCTCATCTAATTTACTTACTTCAGTCAGGGAATGGAGTAAGAATTCTGGTGTGACACAAGGAGGTGCACAACACCTACTGCCAGTTTTTAGAAGCCACTTTCTTCATGAAGTGGTACAGGAAAAAGTTTGCATCTTTCAACAAAACTATGATTTTTATGCAGGACAATGCTCCATTGCATGAATCGAAATACTCCATCTTGGCTAGCCATTTCTTGGCCCAGTCTTGACGGTTCAACTTATGTGTCCTGCTCACTGGTGGTCAGGTTTCAGCCCTCATTACCTTGGCCATGTCTCTGAGTACTTCTAGTCACTGCAGAGAGGTTGCAGTTCTGGAATATGGCAGCACTAGAAGACAATGGGTTTCTGATCTCTTCACATCTTATTTCTCTCAAAACTTTGGCAATTAATGTGCGTCTCTCAGCATGTTTTTTCGACGATGTTGACTTTTTGCAGCAAAACTTTTGATGGTTCTGTGATCATACCCTGGAGGGTTCTGCAAAAGCATGTGAAAGGTCGTGATATCATGATGGCACATGAGAGGTAAGGTCAGTATAAGTATTTTTTTATTTCTTACATCTTACATTTATTATGCTCTAGGGTCTGGAGAGACCTCAGAGCAAAATAAGGGACATTAAATTTGTGGAATATAACTGTTCTGCCAATTGAATGTCCCAAGAAAATCAGCGCGAACAGGTGAATTTGAATTTTGCTTGATCTACTCATCTCTAGTTGCCTATATTTTTATGATAACTTTCAGATAATGTCCAACAGCTATCATTTTAACTGACTCATTGTAATGCATTATGAAATGTGACAGATTTTGTAATTAATTAAATATCCTGGAGGAAATAAGTTAATATGTTGTATAAAGGGAACAGCTGACATTGAAGTATTCAGGGCAGTTGGCCTATTTGGCCTCATTATAGCGGATGACAGAGATTTGTAGAACAAAAAAGCCCTGAAATCAATGAACAATCATACTGCATTTCACCTGTATTGCATATCTTATGACCACTTTACACAGACTGCAGACAAATATATAAGCACTACTGAAAGTTAAAAGAGTAAGGTCATCGTAAGGAAGTCTAAATGCTCTTGCTCTTGTAAATGCAAAATATGTAAGAAAGGTTACTAAGATAAAGGTGCCTGCTGAATTTACAGCAATGCTAGGAAACCAAAAATAGAGACAGTAATGAAGAGTTTAAGCTGTTTACATCCCATAAATATACAGCAGGCAGGACAACTTTGTTTCACATATCACAGATTCTGACTCCCAAATGCAGGCATTTATGTGGAGACAGGGAGTCCATATCATCCTGGCATCGTAGAAATAAAATCAGGAATATTTCTCTATCGGCTCTATTTAGCACACACAGAATAGATTGGACAACTGAGAAACAAGTCATGACCAGTGGTGGAAGCTACTTCATAAAGTTTTTGCATAGTTAGCGGTTAACAGCAATATTTATTTTCTATCACTTGTAAATTCTATTGACGGGAAAATACCCAGGGCTAAATCTGGGGAACAATAAAAAGAATAACCTAAAATAAAATAAAGGACACTCAACATATTCTGTGAAGTAAAATTGTTGTGTCAGAAATCTGGCGTATGTATGCACGTTCTTTTGGTGTAAATCATTGTAGATTCAAAAAGGTGGTATGGATGGGGGTCTAAAAATTTGCCAGATTAGTGATACATGCCGGTTTTAGTTGCAAACTCATGGTTTTTACTAACCCAAATAATTGGCATAATTGCCCAATTTTGTGTAAGATACATCAAATCTAACACACAGACTTTGGCATATCTTATAACTGCCAGGTCTACTTTTGTGCTGTCTAACTACAGTAGTAGACAGATTCAGTAAATGTTGACCACTGTCCTTTATATTGAAAACCAAATAAATGAGCAGTATATAAAAGTAGTAGTGGTGCATACTTCATAGTCATGGTAGAGATAATAACAAAAAATGCCAGAGAAGAAACATGAGATGTGTTTACATCATTTTACATCAAATTACATCAATTACATCAAATGACCATCCACCATCATATCTATATATTTATGAATGAATTAGTATTTTCTATTAGTATGACTTTTCAATTTACTTGTAAAATATTACATGATTATTAGAGATGAGCGGTGTTCGACTCGAACTGTTCGCCAATCTCAAATTCGAGCTGTTTTGGGCGGTGTTCGAGTCGTTCGACGAACTCGAACGATTTGCAAAAAATTCGACTGTTCGAGGTTATGTTCGATAACTATTCGTGCACCAAAAGCGTAACTGGATTTTTTCACAGTAATACTGTTAATCAATGTTAATGGACAGTTTCAGTGTAGAGTGGGCGGGGGGAGGGGCAGGGGATGGATCTCTGCAGAAATAATGCCGTACTCCATTTTTTTTTTCTTTCCCGCATTTACAGTGGGGCGTGCAGTCTGTCAGCCTATCAGCAGCGCACACACGGAGCGAAGTGCTTTTTTTCACACAAGCAAGGGCATGTGTCATTGGCTGTGTATGTCACATGTCCTTGCCCTATAAGACCCAGCCATTTTCCCCGTTGCCACCATTTTCTCACTGCTGCAGCTGAGTGTTAGACCGCATCGCTGCTGCTGTGGGCACTATACAGTATAACTGAGT
The DNA here is from genome assembly GCF_046119375.1 of Phyllobates terribilis. NCBI lineage: Eukaryota > Metazoa > Chordata > Amphibia > Anura > Dendrobatidae > Phyllobates > Phyllobates terribilis. The sequence goes on along the minus strand of NW_027362761.1, from coordinate 418,268,070 downwards.
GAATTGCAAGCAAATTTCCAGTTACATAGAGAGATAGGTTTAGGGAGTAGGGACTAGTTCTAATTGCAGCCCTTTTGAGGGCTAGGTTACAGCAGTTCATAGCACTTTTTGCCAGGCAGGTCTGTGCCAGTGCTGTGCAAGTGTTTTTCACAGCATTTGGCGAAATGTAGCTCAGCAAATCCTTTTGGGCCTGTAGCGGTGTCTGTTAGTCATTGGAGTAGCCTGTGTTGCTAGCTACACCACCTGTGTATCTAATAACAATTTTTTACTGCATCTAAGCCAGCCAATCCTTTTGGGCCTGTAGCAGTGTCTGGTAGTCAGTGGAGTAGCCCATCTGAAGCAAGCTACACCACCTGTGTATCTAATAACAATTTTTTACTGCATCTAACCCAGTAAATCCTTTTGGGCATAGTAGCAGTGTCTCGTAGTCAGCGGAGTAGCCCACCTGTGAAGGAAGCTACACAGCCTGTGTATCTAATTCTAATTTTTTACTGCATCTAACCCAGGAAATCTTTTTAGGCCTAGTAGCAGTGTCTCGTAGTCAGCGGAGTAGCCCACCTGTGAAGGAAGCTACACCGCCTGTGTATCTAATTCTAATTTTTTACTGCATCTAACCCAGGAAATCCTTTTGGGCCTAGTAGCAGTGTCTGGTAGTCAGTGGAGTAGCCCATCTGAAGCAAGCTACACTACCTGTGTATCTAATAACAATTTTTTACTGCATCTAACCCAGGAAATCCTTTTGGGCCTAGTAGCAGTGTCTCATAGTCATTGGAGTAGCCCAGCTGTGAAGCAAGCTACACCGCCTGTGTATCTAATAAAATTGTTTTACTGCATCTAACCAAGCCAATCCTTTTGGGCTAGTACCACAGTTTGGCCACTCAGCTCTGCTCGGTTTCCATCCATCGATTTTTGTGCAAACAACTGCAGAGTTGCCAATTAGTTAACCACCAAAATGAGTGGCAAAAGGCCTGCTGCTGGTGGAAAGGGGAATAGGCATGTTGGAAAGGGAAAAAAAGGTTGTGTCCGTGGGGTAGGTGGTAAAGCAACAGTAACATCTGCAGAAGAAAGACCATCTTCCAGCCAAACTAAGATGTCTACTTCTTTTTGTGGACAAGGTGATATGATCCCTTTCTTACGGACACGCCGATCGCTACAAATTCCAGATGAGGCACAAAAACAGCAGGTGCTTCAACGGATATCAAGTGCTCCTTCAAGTCGGCTCTCCTCCACCTCAACTTCAACATCACAAATACTCCAGTCTTCAGAGGTGTCACCTCAATCGCATTTGCTTCCTCACAGCTCCCAAGTCTCCAGCTGCCCGTCTGAGTATGGGGTAACACAGATGGTTGAGTATGCAGAGCTGTTTACTTATACTATAGCCTGGGAATCAGAGGTCTGCTCCAAAGCTTCAGTGTCTGCTAGTCAGCGTAGTAGCCCAGCTGTGAAGCAAGCTACACCGCCTATGTATGTAATAACAATTTTTTACTGCATCTAACCCAGCCAATCATTTTGGGCTAGTAGCAGTGTCTCGTAGTCAGCGGAGTAGCCCATCTGAAGCAAGCTACACAGCCTTTGTATCTAATAACAATTTTTAACTGCATCTAGCCCAGGCAATGCTTTGGGTCTAGTAGCAATGTCTGCTAGTCAGCGGAGTAGCCCAGCTGTTAAGCAAGCTACACCACCTGTGCTTTGGACACTTAATTTTTTCGGACCCCCGGGACACTCAGCCAAGAGCATCATGGAGGCGCTCCAAGGCAAAGGGGCTGGGACTGGCAGTAGCACGCCTTGGGGAAGACCGCCAAGCTCGATCCTTATAAAAGCTTTTTAACTGCAGCAGCTTTAGTGGAAGCTACTGGAGCTGGAATTACCGTGGCTGCTGGCACCAGACTTTCCCTCCAATAGATCCTTATAAAAGGATTTAAAGTGTACTCATTCAAATTACAGAGCCAATTTAAATTACAGAGATTAGACCTGCCTCCACCATGGGGTGTCTCGAACCACCAGCGGACAGGCACCAGTATTGGGAGAGGGGGGCTGGCCATCAGGGTCCACCGCGGCTCTGGCACAAACCCGGCAACATGGAGGTCGCACAGGCAGGAACGGCCTGGCCGTGTCGGCTTCGCACTCCAGCATAGTCCCTCTGCTCGCTCGCGCCCGTAACCTCAAAGGGATGCGTAAGCGGATTTTCTTCCCAGGGCTGTTCCCCGCCCAGCAGGAACGTGGGGGAGCTCAGGTCGGCCTTCCACCGTACTCCCTTACCTCCCTCGCCCTCTTTCCTTCTTCCAATCTCCATCTAACCCCTCGGCTCTGTGGTGTCCGCTCTCCCTCCAGCTCTCTCCTTCTCACAGGTGGACTACCGCGTGTATTCACACTGTGGCAAATCTTTTGGGCCCAGGCATAAGAAGTCGTCGAGGTAATGGATAATATGTGCCCCCTTAGAAACGTCCATGACGACCCATTCGAGGAAGCAACTAAACACCTCAAATAGTTAGCAGGATATGGAGCACCCAATGGGCAAACAGCGATCTATATAGTATGCTCCTTCCCAGAAGCAGCCCAATAGGCAGACACTATTCAGAGGCAGAGGTAGTAAGTAACCGGAATGCCCCCTCAATGTCTGTTTTGGCCATTAGGGTGCCCCTTCCCAACTTCTTGACCGCCTGATTGCCTTGTCAAAGGAGGTGCAGTATATACTACTGTACTTAGTTCCGCGTCGATGTTGTCGTTTACTGACCTGCCCCTTGGATATGACAAATGGTGGATTAGTCCGAATGTATTGGGTTCCGTTTTTAGCACGACTCCCAACGGGGATACCACTACGTCTTGTAAGGAAAGTGTTCCGAATGGAACCGCAATTCTACCTAAAGATATTTATTTTTTTTAATTTTCTTGTCACGACCTCTGGGTGTTGGTACGCTGATTTTAGATTTTTACTCCAGCCTTTCTTGATTTTAGAAGGGCATGACATGCCTATATCCGTGTCTCCTCCTCCTTTTACTCCTCCACCTCTTTTCTTTTCGCATGACTATATGTACTTGTCACTATTCCATGTGCTAGTTGTGTCTTCTGAGCAGTTTGTCAGCTTTTGGACACCTTTGAAGGTGTTATCTATGTGTTTTCTAGTGTTGAGCCACCCCCGTAGTGTTCGAGTTCGGTTCGGTTCGTCGAACACCCGTGTGTTCGCCGAACTGTTCGTCGAACTGTTCGTCGAACACCTTCGAACACCGTTAAAACCAATGGCAGGCAAACAAAAACACATAGAAACACATAGAAAACACCTTCAAAGGTGTCCAAAAGCTGACAAACTGCTCAGAAGACACAACTAACACATGGAAAAGTGACAAGTACATATAGTCATGCGAAAAGAAAAGAGGTGGAGGAGTAAAAGGAGGGGGAGACACAGATATAGGCATGTCATGCCCTTCTAAAATCCAAAAAGTGAGAAGCCGAGACGGCCAGTCCGCTCCTGCCCGTGCCACCTCCGTGTCGCCGGGTTTGTGCAAGAGCCGCGGTGAACCCTGACGGCCAGCCCCCCTCTCCCAATACTGGTGCCTGTCCGCTGGTGGGTCGAGAGAGCCCCCCTGTGGTGGAGGCAGCTCTAAGCTTTTTAATTTAAATTGACCCTCTAATTTGAATGAATACACTTTAAATCCATTTACAAGGATCTATTGGAGGGCAAGTCTCATGCCAGCAGCCGCGTAATTCCAGCTCCAGTAGCGTCCACTAAAGCTGCTGCAGTTAAAAAGCTTTTATAAGGATCGAGCTCGGCTGTCCACCGCAAGGCATCCTAGTGCCAGTCCCAGCCCCTATGCCTTGGGGTGCCTCCTGATGCTCTTCACTAAGTATCCCGTGGTCCCGAAGCATTTCCTTTGAAAAAATTAAGTGTCCAAACTACAGGTGGTGTAGCTTGCTTAACAGCCGGGATAATCCGCTGACTAGCAGACACTGCTACTAGGCACAAAGTATTTCCTGGGCTAGATGCAGTTAAAAATTTGTAAGTAGATACTCTCGTTGGATGCTGAGAAAGCATTCCATAGAGTCTCCTGGCACGCCATATATGATTCTCTTAAAAAGCTTGGGGTAGGGGTCTAGGGGACCCTTTTATAGCCAAAATCACGGCCCTGTATCACAATACGTCACCTAGGCTGAAGATAAATGGAACTGTAGCACCGAGGGCTCGGTTGCTACAGACGTATTGCACCTCACCCAGAGGTGTGATATCTCACTCTCAGATAAGGATGGAGTGTGGATCAGGACCCGACACCTGCATGCATTACACCACATTGCCGTGGGGCAGGGCGACCAATATGCCCCTGAGATGGGCACGACAGTCCCTGTCCCTGGCTGGAGTGGGGGGAGGGAACACTGAGGAAGGGGAACCCTGCAGTGCAGGAGCAGGGAGGAAGCAGTTCCTGGGTGCATTGAGAAGGGAGTATAAAAGGTGGGCACCATCTTAGTTCAGTGCAGAGAAGTCTGAGCAGAAGTGGCAGGGAGCAGGGGCTCTGCATGAGCTCTGCTCCGGAGGCGGGCCTAGTAACAGAGGCCCAGGCCTGCAAGAGGGAGAAGGAAGGAAGAGGAGCGGAGAAGGCTCCAGGAACGAGGAATGAAGGGATCCCAGGGGTGCGGACGGGCGAGTCGCCACCGCACGCCCGAATCCACCTGCGTGGAGGGGTCAGGCCAAAGGGGGAGACCGGTCCCCGAACTAGTGGAGGCAGGAAATGACCCTCAGCTAGAAACCGGAGGCTCTGACATTTTATGTGGCGCAGCCCCTTGCTCCACCCGCTAGGAAGGCACCACATAGGGTCAGGGAAACTAGCGCCAAGTTTACCAAGAGGAGGCCCGAGGCAGCCGGACAGAAGTGTTGGTAAAAAAGGCCAGACAAAGGACACACAAAGGGGGTCCTGTGAAGCGCTCCAAAGTTATCTGGGAGTTGTCTGAGCCCCTCACCTGGTGAGCACAGTACGACGTGGGCAGCCGTTACCTGCAGACGTGGTCTGGATAATAAGAACTGTGAGTAAAGGCCCTGAACTGCATCACTGACTCCGTGTCGTTACTGGTGCTGCCCTGCACCATCACCCCCATCCTCCGCATACACTGCCCTGAGGCTATACTCCTCCCGTGGGGAGTTATGCTACGCTCTGCTGCACCCACAACACCAGCCTTAGCGGTCTGCCCTGTAGCGGCGGTTCACTCTGACCGCAATCCACGGGTGGCGTAGTCGGACATTTAAACATCAAAACCACATAAATAGTTCCGCCACTGGTTTGACCGCCCTGAGCCACGGAACCGGATCGCCGCCACGAAGACTACAACCACCAGCATCCACCAAAAAGGGTCCGGCTCCGGGTGTCCCAAGGCCCAGGGGGTGCGTCAGAACATTTTCATCACCTTTCACAATCACCAATGGGACAAGGCAGGGATGTCCTCTGTCCCCTCTCTTATACATCCTAGTGACGGAGCACCTGCTCTCATCAATTCGCCATAACCCCAATATTAGGTGGATTGAGGTGGGAGGCACCGAGTACAAGTGCTCTCTATTTGCTGATGATGTCCTAGTATATATCACTCAATCACATATATCCATCCCTGCTGTTATGGCTGAAATAGATCACTTTGTTACATGGTAAAATTTTAAAATCAATGCAGCGAAGTCTGAGGCCCTCGATGTCTCCCTCCCTAAATCCATATAGGATTCCATCCAGTCCAACTTTCCCTTTGCCTGGCCCTCACAGGGTATCAAATACTTAGGAATTCCTATTCATAGAGACCTCTCCCATCTATGTTATCTTAATTTTGGGCCCTTTATTGAACAATTCCATACAGACCACGGTTGGCAAGTTAGAACTGTAAGATTCACTACGTGAACCACTGGTGTTTTGTGGAAAAGCACATGTACACCGCGTTCCAAATTATTATGCAAAAAGTGTTTAGGAGTGATAAGGGAAGAATTTGTTTGTTTGTCAGTTAAACTCATTGATGGTGATGTGTGTCAGGGCTCTTTATATCACTGTAAGCAATTGCAGACACCTGTGCTAATTAGTTTGGCAGGTGTGTCCAATGAAAGGCAAGACTACTTAAGAAGGCTCTCTCACATTATTAAGCAGCCTACATTTTCTGCCAAAATGGGAAAGAAAAAGGATGTGTCGGCTGCTGAGAAGCAACAAATTGTGGAGTGTTTAGGTCAAGGCATGACTACAATCAACATTGTGCGATGATCAGGATGAAGTGTCTTGGCAATCAAGAAGTATGTAGCTGATTCACAGTACACACGTGTGCGTGCTGATAAGGGCAAATTGAGGACTCTTTCCTACAGGCAATTACGTCAGGTTGAAAGAGCAGCGGCAAAAAAGCCTTGTCATAGCAGCAGACAAGTTTTTGAAGCTGCTTGTGCCTCCAACGTCCCCCGAACAACAAGATGCAGGGTCCTTCAGAGGTTTGCAGCTGTGCATACGCCATCCTGTCGACCTCCTCTATCCACTTCACACAAGCAGAAACGGCTCCAGTGGGCCAAACATTACATGAAGACTGATTTCAAAACTGTTTTGTTCACGGATGAGTGCCGTGCAGCGCTCGATGGTCCAGATGAATGGAGTGGAGGATGGCTGGTTGATGGACACCCCACGCAAACACGGCTACAGCGCCAACAAGGAGGAGGTGGAGTAATGTTTTGGGCTGGAATCATGGGGAGAGAGATTGTCGGCCCCTTTAGGATCCCTGAAGGCGCTAAAGATGAACTCCATAATGTATGTGGATTTTCTCAAACAGCACTTCCTGCCATGGTTCAAGAAGAAGAACCGTGTATTTCACAGCAAGATCATTTTTCTGCATGATAATGCACCATCTCATGCTGCACACAAAACATCTGCATCTCTGGCTGATATGGGCATAAAGGGGACAAACTTATGGTGTGACCCCCATGCTCCCCTGACCTCTACCCCATTCAGAACCTTTGGAGCATCATTAAAAGGAGTGTCTATGATGGCGGGAGGCAGTTCACATCTAAGCAACAGCTCTGGGAGGGTATTCTGTCCTCATGCAAAACAATTGAAGCAGAAACCATCCAAAACCTGACAAATTCAATGGACGAGAGAGTTCAGAAGCTCCTATCGAACAAGGGGTCCTATGTGAAAATGTAACATCACCTAGAATAAAGTTTTGAGTTGAAAACTGTTTGATTTCAGTTTCTAACAACCTGCTAATGCTTATAATTTCAAAAATGACCATTTTTTTGGTCTTTATTAAAATGAAAAGGTTGATCGAAAAGTTTGGGGGATCTAAGAGTGTGGCAACCCAGTAGTCATGATTACTTCGAATTCTGACAATATGAGGGTCATGCTGCAGGTAGTGCAGCAAGAAGGCACTTATGTGTCTTGCGCATCTCGGAGCCCCAAAATTATTTTCCGGGCTAGATGCAGCTAAAAATTATTTTTAATTTTAAATCTGGTGAAGCTTATTATAGATGGCCTAATAGGATCAGTGCTGCACACTGCTACAAAGCCCAAATTATTTTCCAGTCAAGATACAGATAAACATGATTAGTAATTTGAAAGCTTAAAACGGTTGGTAGGGTGATTTTAACCAATCATCAAGCTTTTACTCTCCCCAGGATGACACAGGGGTAGAAAAGTCGTTTCGGATCCATGATTTGTTCATCTTTATGAACGTGAGTCTGTCTACATTATCAGTGGAGAGCCGCGTGCGCTTATCTGTCAGCACACCACCAGCAGCGCTGAACACACGTTCAGACAGAACGCTGGCTGCGGGGCATGACAAGATCTCCAAGGCGTAAGTGGCTAGCTCCGGCCATTTATCCAGATTGGAAGCCCAAAAAGAGCAAGGGTCCAGTGACACAGTCGTGGCTTCAATGTTTACTTGGAGATACTCCTGTACCATCGTCTCTAGGCGTTGACTATGTGTGAGACTTCTTGTCTCCTGTGGCCTTGCAAAGGATGGGCTAAAAAAGTGGTGAAATGATTCCGCAAAATTGATGTTACCAGCAGATACTTTGGTTCTGTTACGGTTTGAGTGCTGAACACTTGACGGTCCCACGGTTGGCAAGTTGGAACTGTGAGATTCACTACGTGCACCACTGGTATTTTGTGGAAAAGCACATGTAAGATTCTGCAACAGTCTCTGCTGATACTCCTGCATGCGTGCATCCCTTTCTATGGCAGGAATAATTTCTGCAAATTTACTTTTGTACCGGGGATCTAACAGTGTGGCAACCCAGTAGTCAGGATTATTTCTAAGTCTCACAATTCGAGGGTCATGTTGCAGGTAGTGCAGCAAGAAGGCACTCATGTGTGTTGCGCATCCAGGAGCACCAAGTCCCTGTTGTGTTGGTGGCGAGGTAACAATCATGCTTCCTTCCTCTGTCCTCTCCCCCCAACCTCGCACAACAGAAATGTGATCAAGGTCTCCCTCATCTGATGAGTCTTCCATCAGTTCGTCCTCCACTTCTTCCTGGGCTCCTGCACCTTCCTCACTAGTTTGGCTGCTACCATGCGCCCTGGTAAAATCATCTCCCCCACCCTCACATGCCTGCCGCCCTGGTGCTGCCGACCGTCTGGACCTTGCAGATGTTAGCCCTTCCGCATACAACTCCTCCTCCTCTACTTCCTCCACCTCCTCTTGTGCCACCACCTGACTCCGAATTCTGTTTAACATGTGCTCCAGCATGTAAATCACCGGAATAGTCATGCTGATAATGGCATCGTCAGCACTAAACATCTTCGTCGCCATTTCAAAACTGTGCAGAAGGGTGCATAGGTCCCTGATCTGAGACCACTCCTCCAGCGTGATTTGCCCCACCTCTGAATCTCGTTGGCCCAGGCTATACGTCAGAACGTATTGCACCAGGGCTTGTCGGTGCTGCCACAGTCGCTGCAACATGTGCAGAGTTGAATTCCACCGGGTAGGCACATCTCATTTTAGCCAGTGAAGTGGCAGGCCCAACGACTTCTGTAGAGATGTAAGTCGCTGAGCTGCGGGATGCGAACGGCGGAAGTGAGCACACAGCGACCGTGCCCTCTGCAGAAGGCCATCTAGTCTGGGATAGTGGGCTAAAAATTGCTGGACAACCAGGTTCAACACGTGAGCCATACAAGGCACGTGTGTGACATTGCCCCGGCGAAGGGCCGCACCCAGGTTTGCAGCATTGTCGCACACGGCCTTCCCTGGTTTCAGGTCCAGTGGAGACAACCATTCATGAAATTGGTTCTCCAGAGCTGACCACAACTCCTCAGCTGTGTGACTCACATTTCCCAGACATTTCAATGTAAAAACCGCCTGATGACGTTGAGCCCTACTGCCAGCATAGTAAGGAGGTGTGCAGGATCCCTTCTGCGCAGTTAGAAAGCTTGTGGCATGACCAGACAGGCTTTGGGTGCAGGTGGAAGACCGAGAGGAGGTTGAGGAGGCAGAAGCAGTGGAGGAAAAATGACATAAAGAGGATTGACGCACAACTCGTGGGGACGGCAAGACTTGGACAGCAGCCCCTTGTCCTGCTGTCACCATAGTTACCCAGTGCCCAGTCAGCGACATGTAACGCCCCTGTCCATGCCTACTCGTCCAAGTGTCTGTGGTGAAATGCACCCTGTCACACACAGAGTTTCTCAAAGAAGCGGTGATGTTGTGTGCGACATGCTGGTGGAGCGCAGGCACACCTTTCTTTGAGAAGTAGTGCCGACTGGGCATCTGGTACTGGGGCACTGCGACGGACATAAGGTCTCGAAAATCCTCTGTGTCCACCAGGCGGAAAGGCAGCATTTCTGTAGCCAAGAGCTTGCAGATGGTGAAATTCAACCTCTTAGCTTTCTCATGGCTAGGAGGAAATGGTCTTTTACTTGTCCACATCTGAGGGACCGAGGGCTGGCTATTGTGCTTAGACGGGGTTGATAAGGGTGTCCCCGGCAAACTGCCGGTCTGTGAGGAAGATGCAGGTGGACATGTTAGGTTGCCTTGATCCAAAGGTGGTGCTATCGATGTCGGACAGCGCTCAAGACCAGCTGGTGTTACCACCTCCAAAGAAAATGATGACCTGCCAATCACGCTGGCTGTTGCGGGTAAAGAGGTGGCAGGTCTGCGCCCCAAAACAGGTGTGACTGCTGTCCCCCCAGTCACAGAGGATGAAGAGGCCGCGGATGCACAAGATATGGCAGACGGTGGTTGGCCCGGCCGGCTAGACCGCATTGTAGCACACTGAGCTTCCCACTGCAACTTATGCTTCATGTCCATGTGCCGGTTCATGCATGAAGTACTCAAACTATGTATTTTTTGGCCTCTACTTAGCTTTTGCTGACAAATGTTACAGATAACACGAGTTGGGTCATCTTTATCGATCTGAAAAAATGCCCAGGCTATGCAAGGCTTAGCACCCATGCGACCTGAAGAGCCACCACGACTTGTGGTGAGAGGCAGAGTTGTGTTTGAGGATGCAGTTGTTGACGTGCTTCCAGTACTACGTCTCTGTCCAGGAAGGCGCAACCTGACCTCGTCGTCACTAGCATCTTCCTCCACCTCCTCTGCTGACCTCATCTCTTGGCTGACTGTGGGTTGACAGTAAGTGGGATCTCCGACCTCATCATCATCACCCTGTGCGTTATCACACCCGTCGTCCTCAGAGCCAACCTGTTCCTGCCCTGACAAAAAACTAAAGTTGTCGCTCCAATCAGGTATTTGAGTCTTATCATCGTCTTCCTCATTGTCTCCACCAACAGGAGTTACAGTTTGGGAATGAGGGTCTACATTATGGTCAGAACCTTCTGCGTCTGGTCCTGGATCCGACTCATAAAGATTCTGGGCATCAGTGCAGATCATTTCCTCGTCTGGATTCACAGAAGCGCTGGAGTCGACCTCTGATTCCCAGGCTATAGTATGAGTAAACAGCTCTGCAGACTCAACCATCTGTTCTACCTCATACTCAGACGGGCAGCTGGAGATTTGGGAGCTGTGAGGAAGCAAGTGCGATTTGGGTGACACCTTTGAGGACTGGAGTATTTGTGATGTTGAAGTTGATGTGGAGGAGAGCCCACTTAAAGGAGCACTTGATATCCGTTGAAGCACCTGCTGTTTTTGTGCCTCATCTGGAATTTGTAGCGATTGGCGTGGCCGTAAGAAAGGGATCTTATCACATTGTCCGCTAGAAGAAATAGACATTTTAGTTTGGCTGGAAGATGGTCTTTCTTCTGCACCTACCTCACGGACACAACCTTTTTCCCCTTCCCAACACGCCTATTCCTCTTTCCACCAGCAGCAGGCCTTTTTCCACTCATTTTGGTGGTTAACTAATTCACAACTCTGGAGTTGTTTGCACAAAAAAACAATGGATGGTAACCGAGCAGAGCTGAGTGGCCAAACTGTGGTATTAGGCCAAAACTATTGGCTGGGTTAGATGCAGAAAAAAATTATTTTTAATTTGCAACCTGATGGAGGTCAGTATAGATGGACTAAAAGACCAAGTCCCACACACCGCTAGAAGCCCAAATATTTTTTCAGAGCTAGATGCAGAATTTTTTTTTATTCAATTTGCAACCTGATGGAGGTCAGTATAGATGGACTAATAGACCAAGTCCCACACACTGCTAGAAGCCCAAATATTTTTTCAGAGCTAGATGCAGAAAAAAAATATTTTTAATTTGCAACCTGATGGAGGTCAGTATAGATGGACTAATAGACCAAGTCCCACACACCGCTAGAAGCCCAAATATTTTTTCAGAGCTAGATGCAGAAAAAAATTATTTTTAATTTGCAACCTGATGGAGGTCAGTATAGATGGACTAATAGACCAAGTCCCACACACCGCTAGAAGCCCAAATATTTTTTCAGAGCTAGATGCAGAAAAAAATTATATTCAATTTGCAACCTGCTGGAGGTCAGTATAGAAGGACTAATAGAACAAGTCCCACACACTGCTAGAAGCCCAAATATTTTTTCAGAGCTAAATGAAGAAAAAATTATTTTTAATTTGCAACCTGATGGAGGTCAGTATAGATAGACTAATAGACCAAGTCCCACACACTGCTAGAAGCCCAAATATTTTTTCAGAGCTAGATGCAGAAAAAAATTATTTTTAATTTGCAACCTGATGGAGGTCAGTATAGATGGACTAATAGACCAAGTCCCACACACTGCTAGAAGCCCAAATATTTTTTCAGAGCTAGATGCAGAAAAAAATTATTTTTAATTTGCAACCTGATGGAGGTCAGTATAGATGGACTAATAGACCAAGTCCCACACACCGCTAGAAGCCCAAATATTTTTTCAGAGCTAGATGCAGAAAAAAATTATATTCAATTTGCAACCTGCTGGACGTCAGTATAGAAGGACTAATAGAACAAGTCCCACACACTGCTAGAAGCCCAAATATTTTTTCAGAGCTAAATGAAGAAACAAATTATTTTTAATTTGCAACCTGATGGAGGTCAGTATGGATGGACTAATAGACCAAGTCCCACACACTGCTAGAAGCCCAAATATTTTTTCAGAGCTAGATGCAGAAAAAAATTATTTTTAATTTGCAACCTGATGGAGGTCAGTATAGATGGACTAATAGACCAAGTCCCACACACCGCTAGAAGCCCAAATATTTTTTCAGAGCTAGATGCAGAAAATTTTTTTATTCAATTTGCAACCTGATGGAGGTCAGTATAGATGGACTAATAGACCAAGTCCCACACACTGCTAGAAGCCCAAATATTTTTTCAGAGCTAGATGCAGAAAAAAATTATTTTTAATTTGCAACCTGATGGAGGTCAGTATAGATGGACTAATAGACCAAGTCCCACACACTGCTAGAAGCCCAAATATTTTTTCAGAGCTAGATGCAGAAAAAAAATATTTTTAATTTGCAACCTGATGGAGGTCAGTATAGATGGACTAATAGAACAAGTCCCACACGCTGCTAGAAGCCCAAATATTTTTTCAGAGATAAATGAAGAAAAAAATTATTTTTAATTTGCAACCTGATGGAGGTCAGTATAGATGGACTAATAGACCAAGTCCCACACACTGCTAGAAGCCCAAATATTTTTTCAGAGCTAGATGCAGAAAAAAATTATTTTTAATTTGCAACCTGATGGAGGTCAGTATAGATGGACTAATAGACCAAGTCCCACACACCGCTAGAAGCCCAAATATTTTTTCAGAGCTAGATGCAGAAAAAAATTATATTCAATTTGCAACCTGCTGGAGGTCAGTATAGAAGGACTAATAGAACAAGTCCCACACACTGCTAGAAGCCCAAATATTTTTTCAGAGCTAGATGCAGAAAATTTTTTTATTCAATTTGCAACCTGATGGAGGTCAGTATAGATGGACTAATAGACCAAGTCCCACACATTGCTAGAAGCCCAAATATTTTTTCAGAGCTAGATGCAGAAAAAAATTATTTTTAATTTGCAACCTGATGGAGGTCAGTATAGATGGACTAATAGACCAAGTCCCACACACTGCTAGAAGCCCAAATATTTTTTCAGAGCTAGATGCAGAAAAAAAATATTTTTAATTTGCAACCTGATGGAGGTCAGTATAGATGCACTAATAGAACAAGTCCCACACGCTGCTAGAAGCCCAAATATTTTTTCAGAGATAAATGAAGAAAAAAATTATTTTTAATTTGCAACCTGATGGAGGTCAGTATAGATGGACTAATAGACCAAGTCCCACACACTGCTAGAAGCCCAAATATTTTTTCAGAGCTAGATGCAGAAAAAAATTATTTTTAATTTGCAACCTGATGGAGGTCAGTATAGATGGACTAATAGACCAAGTCCCACACACCGCTAGAAGCCCAAATATTTTTTCAGAGCTAGATGCAGAAAAAAATTATATTCAATTTGCAACCTGCTGGAGGTCAGTATAGAAGGACTAATAGAACAAGTCCCACACACTGCTAGAAGCCCAAATATTTTTTCAGAGCTAAATGAAGAAAAAAATTATTTTTAATTTGCAACCTGATGGAGGTCAGTATAGATGGACTAATAGACCAAGTCCCACACACTGCTAGAAGCCCAAATATTTTTTCAGAGCTAGATGCAGAAAATAATTATATTCAGTTTGCAACCTGATGGAGGTCAGTATAGATGGACTAATAGAATGATGCTATGCCCAAAAGATTTTACTTCACTAGGTGCAGTAAAAAAATTGGTATTCTATACACAGGTGGTATATCTTGCAACACAGATAGGCTACTCCACTGACTAACACACTCTGCAATAGGCCAAAAAGGATTAGCTTTGCTAGATTCAGCCAAATGCTGTGAAAAAAACTTGCACAGCACTGGCACAGACCTGCCTGGCAAAAACTGATAGGAACTGATGTAACCTAGTCCTGAAAAGGACTCCAATTACAATTAGTCTTTACTCCCACAATCTATCTATTTAAGAGCACAGACCTGCCTGATAAAAGTCGTAGGAAATGCTGTAACCTAGTCCTTAAAAGGACTGCAATCACAACTATTCCCTACTCCCAAGCTATCTGTATATTTGTGCGAAAATTGGCTTGAAATTAACAAGGTATAGCGCACACAGCAACAGCGGTGCCGTCTAACACGCAGCTGCAGCAGTGAGAAAATGGTGGCGACGGGGAAAATGGCTTGGTCTTATAGGGCAAGGACATGTGACATACACTGCCAATCACACATGCCCTTGCTTGTGTGAAAAAAAGCACTTCGCTCCGTGTGTGCGCTGCTGATAGGCTGACAGATTGCACCTCCCCACTGCAAATGCGGGAAAGAGAAAAAAAAATGGAGATCTTCATTGTTCCTGCAGAGATCCATCCCCTGCCCCTCCCCCCGCCCCGCTGTACACTCAAACTGCGTATTAACATTAATTTTCATCATTAATGAGAAAAAATCAAGTTATGATTTTGGTGCACGAACAGTTATCGAACATAACCTCGAACAGCCGAATTTTTCTCAAATTGTTCGTGTGTCACCGACCGGCTCGAACACCGCCCAAAACAGCTCGAATTTGAGATTGGCGAACAGTTCGAGTAGAACAACGCTCATCTCTAGTGTTTTCTATGTGTTCCTGCTACGGGTCCGGGAGGTGGAACCTCTGTGCTACGGTGCAAGGAGGGACCCAGAGGGGCGTAACTAAGTATCAACTCGGACGGACCCTGGTCGTACGGCGGCTAATGACTCCGTGACCAGGGAGGGACCGAGCAGAGGGACCAGGTGCTACTCTGGGGACTACCTTGTAAGGGAGCAGGTGACTCCCACTGTACAGATGGCAGGGACAGACCGGAATAGCAGGTAGGCACAGCAGGCAGGCTGGCGAGCAGAAGCCTCCAGGTAAACTATCAGGTAGACACGGCAAGTGGCGGCAGAAGTCTCGGGCTGGCTGGCACGGCAGGTAACAGGCAAGCAACAGGCAAGTGCTCCCAGGTGAGCGGGCTGGCAGGCACGGCAGGTAACAGGCAAGCAACAGGCAAGTGCTCCCAGGTGAGCGAGCTGGCGGGCACGGCAAGTAACAGGCAGGTAACAGGCAGGTAATAGGCTGGCGGGCAGGACTGGTAGTCAGGCTAGCAGTGGGACCTGAGTACTGAAGCAGAGGTCAGAAATACTGTGCAAGAACTTTTGCTCGTGCACCTCCATTTTGGAGGAGGTGCCTTATATATGGGACGACCCTCGGCTATTGGCCGGGGACTCCTTAGGACGGCGTGCGCGGCCCCTTTAAGAGGGAGGGAGCGCGCGCACCCTAAGCACCGTGCCCGGGGAGCTGCGCGCACCAGCAGCAGAAAGGGGAGCACTGGAGAAAGCAGAGCGGGGAGTGCGGGGAGCGAGGAGGTGAGTGGGATGGCGTCTCTGCCTGGCAGGGGGCAGAGACGCCGATGCTACAGTTTCTGTGTGTTTTTGTTTGCCTGCCATTGGTTTTAACGATGTTTGACGGTGTTCGACGAACCGTTCGACGGACCGTTCGGCGTACATGCCGGTCAGCGTGATGGTAAGTATGGTTTAATTTAGAACATTAAAGAATTGTGTGTTTATTTCAATTAAAGGACTTTATTCTGGGTGTTTGCGTTTTTTTTTAACTTTGACTATTGGTTTAGTAAAGGGGGTGTCTTATAGATGCCTCTCCATTACTAACCTGGGCTTGATGTCAGCTGGTATTATAAGCTGACATCAACCCCAGCCCTATTACCCCACTGCCACCGCTACAGGGCAGTGGGAAGAGCGAGGCTAAGTGCCAGAATTGGCGCATCCTACGGATGCGCCATTTCTGGGGCGGCTGACGGCTGGTGTTTCTAGCCTGGGAGGGGGCCAATATTCATGGCACTCTTCCTGGGCTATTAATATCAGCCCCCAGCTGTCTGCCTAGCCTTTGCTAGCTATTAAAATACGGGGGACCCGACGTAATTTTTTTGGGGGGTCCCCCATTTTAATAGCTAGTAAAGGCTAGGTATTCAGCTGGGGGCTGATATTAGTAGCCTGGGAAGCTCCGTGGGTATTACCCCCTTCCCAGGCTTCAAACATCTGTCCCAGCCATCTGCTTAACCTCCGCTAGAGACTAAAATTACGGGGAACCCCACGCCAATTTTTTTTTAAGTAAATCCACTAAATGACAAGTACAGTAATCAACACTATCACTGTACTTATTATATATGTGACTGACATGTTTCTATCTATCTAATCTATGTGTGATGCTCTATTCTTTCTGTTCTAAATTGTCTGGTACCGGTGTATGCTGCTGATGAATTGCCGGTCGGCTTTTTTAAAGAGACAAAAACACTATTATTTTTATTTAATAAATCCTTTATTTTAACACTAAATAACAAGTACAGTAACCAGCACTGTCACTGTACTTATTATATATGTGACTGACATGTTTCTATCTATCTAATCTACGTGTGATGCTCTATTCTTTCTGTTCTAAATTGTCGGGTACCGGTGTATATGAATTGCCGGCCGGCTTTTTTAAAGAGATGGGTGCATGAAAATCGGAGGGCACTAGTGTGTTCCAAGTGCCCTGCTATGTTTTCCATGCACCCTCCTATATACCCTGCCTGCCTGTCTGCCTATATATTTTGCCTGCCTGACATTTAATTGAGCACCGTTCCCATCGATTTGGGCAATTTTTGACCTTCTGCAGACCGCCGGGGGGGACCACCAGAAAAATGCTCGAGTTTTCCATAGACTTACATTGGGCTCGTTGCTTGGGTCGAACACCCGAGTATTCCAATGTGCTCGACCCGAGCTTCGAGCACCCGAGCATTTTAGTGCTCGCTCATCACTAGTAATTACCAAACAAGTGTTAATCAGCTTGACCGTCAGGTTCCCCAAGACCCCTACATTCTATCTTCTCCCCGAAGTCCACAAGTATGCCGCCAACCCAACCGTGAGCCCGATTGTGTCAGGTATAGATGGCTTATGCGATACCATTTGCAAATTTATTGACTTTTATATTACTTTAGTTGAAACATTACCTTCGTACATTAGAGATACAACAGATGCCCTCACCAGGGTGTATGGCATCCTTGTGGACGAGCAAACCTTATTGGTTGCAGCTGATGTGAAATCACTGTACACCTGTATTCATCACTCCGTTGGACTTCGGGTGGTCTGCTTCTTCTTGGGGCCTGCTAGCCCGCGTACACCAATCTCTTCCTGGGCACCTGGGAGAGATCCCTCTTTGGTGATGTGGGCACGTGGGCCACTGACTAAGTACTGTGCTGGTATAGATATATAGATGACATCCTGTTTCTGTGCGTGGGACGACGTAGCAGCTCGAGAAATTCATGAGCGGAATAAATATTAACAACTACAATATTCACCGGATTTATAAATACCATCCTAAAAAAACTGACTTCTTGGATGTCACTCTGGAGGTGGAACAGGCCAGCATCCAGACTGATGTCTTCAGGAAGTTGAAGGCAGTGAACTCTTACATACATGCACACTCCATTCATGGCTGTGCCACCATTAGTGCCATCCCAGTCAGACAGTTCCTAAGGGTGAGGCGGATCTGCTCTTCGGATCAGAAGTTCGAGGTACAGGCAAGAGAATTAAGAAGCAGGTTTGAGGAAAGAGGGTATAGCCGGAGAAACATCAAATCGGGTTACAGTAGGGCTAGGGCAATCACTCGTAACCAATTACTATACCCAAACAAACAGAAGAACAAAGAGGTTGAGTACTACAAAATCCGGTTTATCTCTACTTTCAACCATGAGTTTCAAACATGAGGGCTATCTTAAATAAACTCTTGAGTACCGAACCCTTCCTTGGTCCCGTCCTTGGCAATATACCCTCCATGACACCTAAAAGATCTTCTGGTCAAAAGCCATTATGTACTGGCTAAAATGAACTTTTTTGGATCACGTCAGCCTGTTGTGGGTTGTTTCCCATGTGGCCACTGTCTTGCCTGCGCCAATGTCTTGGACTGCAGAACCTTTGACACGTCTGATGGCAAAAGACAATTCTGTATCAAACACTGGATCTCGTGTGGTAATACTAATATCATCTACTACACTACATGCAGTTGTAAACTTATACTGTATATGTGGGCCTTACATCTAGGTAACTTAGAGTAATGGTCCGTGAGCATGTGTGGTACATTGGTGCGGCCAAGTCAGTGGTCGACCCCTCTCAATTAAAGACGATTCCGCAACATTTCGGGACCCACCATGACTGTGATCCCTAGACACTCATGGTGAGAGGTACCGAGGCATGGGCATTAGAGGAGGTAACATTAGAAAACTTCTAGCCCAATGGGAGGCTACATGAATTGTCACACTTAATGCAATGGCTCCCAATATATTGAATGGGTCTCTTAGTTTCTCCTACTTTTTGTAGACATGGCCCCCCTCTTCTTAACAATATTACTTTTTCATGTTGAGTATTTTCGTTTTGACCCCTCCATACCTTTTCCATGTTTTAACTGGATTTTTATGTTTGTTTGTGTTTTTGTGTTGCACTTTTTTATTGATTTCTCCTCTTCATATGTATCCAGGTTTTTCCTGTTGCTGCCTTCCTTTGACCGATGACATCTTTGTGTTGTATTACCTTTCAAGAACCAGCTTCTTTGACACCCCTTGAGAAAGCATCTGCAGCCAAATTCACCATACTTCTGGGTGTTATGCAATCATTATTTATTGTTTGTATTTTACATTTGGGTGACTCTATTTAAATGTTGCTGCTGTTGTTATCATGCACTTTGACTGTATGGCTCTTGTATATTTCATATAACACACTTTTGGGCCAGATTTACCTTTGCTCAATTCCTGCTTTTGTGCGCACGCGCCTCATTTCCCGGGATCGGCCAACGCTTACTGGCATCTATACATCCGCTGCGCATGTCCGGGGGCCATGGAAACCCTTCCACGCTCCCGCACATGAGCCATGGTTCTGATGGCCGGGGGCGGATGGGTGATGCAGCTGAGGAGGCGCGCAAGCGCTGGAGGTACAGTGCTATAGGGCAATTACCGATCATGTGAGATGCCACGTGACAGTTAACCATGCATACATGGTCCTTCATACACAAAAAAACTCCCCTTAGAAAGTGACTATTTATACACGCTAAACACGATTCGGGAGCCTGCAGGGGTTCATCCCCACCTGTTTTTTTCCTTTTTGCCTGCCTTCACTTGGGTAAGAATGTTTACATTCCTTTGGATGCCACTGGGCAGATTACAAAATAGTAACCTGTTGTGGCTATATAGGCATTAACCCTCTGTGGATTGTGTGTTTACATACTCCCTAGTATGTACAACTTAAATAACTTTGGCACTAGACTGGTTTATGGCACTTTTTATTGTGTTGCACCTTAGTATTAGAGATGAGCGGTGTTCGACTAGAACTGTTCGCCAATCTCAAATTCGAGCTGTTTTGGGCGGTGTTCGAGTTGTTCGACGAACCCGAACGATTTGCAAAAAATTCGGCTGTTCGAGGTTATGTTCGATAACTGTTCGTGCACCAAAAGCGTGTCCTGCATGTCTGGCGCTATTTAGAGCACCAATCATGCAGGGATTGTCTGCCACTCACTGTAATGCCACAGCCATGGTGGTTGTGGCATTACAGTGATTGCCCAAATCGATGGGAACAGTGCCAACAGTGAAACATGAAAAGCCGGCAATTCAGCAGCGGCATACACCTGTACCCGACAATTTAGAACCGAAAGAATAGAGCATCACACATAGATTAGATAGATAGAAACATGTCAGCCACATATATACGAAGTACAGTGAAAGTGCTGCTTACTGTACTTGTCATTTAGCGTAAAGGA
This sequence comes from Phyllobates terribilis, assembly GCF_046119375.1. Taxonomy (NCBI): domain Eukaryota; kingdom Metazoa; phylum Chordata; class Amphibia; order Anura; family Dendrobatidae; genus Phyllobates; species Phyllobates terribilis. The sequence goes on along the minus strand of NW_027362761.1, from coordinate 418,247,851 downwards.
TTTATCAAAAAAAATAATAGTGTTTTCATGCACCGTCTCTTTAAAAAAGCCGGCCGGCAATTCAGCAGCGGTACCATACAATTTATAACAGACAGAATAGAGCTTCACACATAGATTAGATAGATAGAAACATGTCAGCCACATATATACGAAGTACAGTGACAGTGTTGCTTACTGTACTTGTCATTTAGCGTAAAGGATTTATCAAAAAAAATAATAGTGTTTTCATGCACTGTCTCTTTAAAAAAGCCGGCCGGCAATTCAGCAGCGGTACCCGACAATTTATAACAGACAGAATAGAGCTTCACACATAGATTAGATAGATAGAAACATGTCAGTCACATATATATGAAGTACAGTGATAGTGTTGGTTACTGTACTTGTCATTTAGTATTAAAATAAAGGATTTATTATTAAAAAAATTGGCGTGGGGTTCCCCTTAATTTTAGGCTCTAGCGGAGGTTAAGCAGACGGCTGGGGCAGATGTTTGAAGCCTGGGAAGGGGGTAATACCCACGGAGCTTCCCAGGCTACTAATATCAGCCCCCAGCTGAATACATAGCCTTTACTAGCTATTAAAATGGGGGACACCCCAAAAAAAATGACGTGGGGTCCCCCCTAATTTAATAGCTAGCAAAGGCTAGGCAGACAGCTGGGGGCTGATATTAATAGCCCAGGAAGGGAGCCATGAATATTGGCCCCCTCCCAGGCTAGAAACACCAGCCGTCAGCCGCCCCAGAAATGGCGCACTCATAGGATGCGCCAATTCTGGCACTTAGCCTCGCTCTTCCACGCTGCCCTGGTGCGGTGGCAGGGGGTAATAGGGTTGGGGTTGATGTCAGCTTATAATGCCAGCTGACATCAAGCCCAGGTTAGTAATGGAGAGGCGTCTATAAGACACCCCCATTACTAACCCCATAGTCAAAGTTAAAAAAAACACAAACACCCAGAATAAAGTCCTTTAATTGAAATAAAGACACAATCCTTTATTGTTCTAAATTAAACCATACTTACTGTCACGCCCATTCCAGCTGAAGCCAACGATCTCCTGCAATAAAAGAAAAATAATAAAGCAACCTCATCCTTACCTTTCCATGGTTCCCACGACAGCTTCAGCTCTGCTACATCGAGATGACAGGCTGGACCGCAGCAGAACGCTGCCATCCAGCCTCTCATCCCGCAGACACTGAGAAGCGCAGGCTTGCTTGCGCTGCTCAGCGTCTCTCTGTGACGACATCCAGATGAGCCGAGTTCATGTCCAATGAACTCGGCTCACCTCATGCACGTCACTGACAGCGTGGGAAAATTCTCACGCTAAAGCGGTGAGTGCAGGAGAATTCTCCCACGCTGTCAGTGACGTGCATAAGGTGAGCTCATGTCCAATGAACTCAGCTCACCTCATGCACGTCACTGACAGCGTGGGAGAATTCTCCTGCACTCAGCGCTTCAGCGTGAGAATTCTCCCACGCTGAAGCGCTGAGTGCAGGAGAATTTTCCCACGCTGTCAGTGACGTGCATAAGGTGAGCTCATGTCCAATGAACTCAGCTCACCTCCTGCACGTCACTGACAGCGTGGGAGAATTCTCCTGCACTCAGCGCTTCAGTGTGAGAATTCTCCCACGCTGAAGCGCTGAGTGCAGGAGAATTTTCCCACGCTGTCAGTGACATGCATGAGGTGAGCCGAGTTCATTGGACATTAACTCGGCTCATCTGGATGCCCTCACAGAGAGACACTGTGGAGCGCAAGCAAGCCTGCGCTTCTCAGTGTCTGCGGGATGAGAGGCTGGATGGCAGCGTTCTGCTGCGGTCCAGCCTGTCATCTCGATGTAGCAGAGCTGAAGCTGTCATGGGAACCATGGAAAGGTAAGGATGATGTTGCTTTATTATTTTTCTTTTATTTCAGGAGATCGTTGGCTTCAGCTGGAATGGGCGTGATGGTAAGTATGGTTTAATTTAGAACAATAAAGAATTGTGTGTTTATTTCAATTAAAGGACTTTTTTCTGGGTGTTGTGTTTTTTTTAAATACTTTACTAGAAATTCATGGTGGTCATGTCTAATATTGGCGTGACCCCATGAATTTCGGGCTTAGGGCCAGCTGATAATGCCAAGCTGGCCCTAACCCCTTTATTACCCAGTGAGCCACCGCATCAGGGCCCTGGATGAGTTGGGTACAGCGCCAGAAGATGGCGCTTCTATGAACGCGCCATTTTCCGGGGTGGCTGCGGACTGCAATTTGCAGCGGGGGTGGCCCAGAAAGCTTGGGCCTCCCTGCGCTGCGGATTCCAGCCCCCAGCTGCCTAGTTGTACCTGGCTGGACACAAAAACAGGGCGAAGCCCCACGTCAATTTTCTTTAAATTATTTCATGAAATAATTAAGAAAAAAAGGGCTTCCCTATATTGTTGTGTCCGGCCAGGTACAAATAGGCAGCTGGTGGTTGGGGGCAGCCCGTTCCTGCCTGCTGTACCTGGCTGGACACAAATATAGTGCGAAGCCCCACGTCAATTTTTTTTAAATTATTTCATGAATTTCCTGAAATAATTAAAAAAAATTGAAGTGGGGCTTCGCACTATATTTGTGTCCAGCCAGGTACAGCAGGCAGGAACGGGCTGCCCCCATCCACCAGCTGCCTATTTGTACCTGGCCGGACACAACAATATAGGGAAGCCCTTTTTTTCTTAATTATTTCATGAATTTCATGAAATAATTAAAAAAAATTGAAGTGGGGCTTCGCACTATATTTGTGTCCAGCCAGGTACAGCAGGCAGGAACGGGCTGCCCCCATCCACCAGCTGCCTATTTGTACCTGGCCGGACACAACAATATAGGGAAGCCCTTTTTTTCTTAATTATTTCATGAATTTCATGAAATAATTAAAAAAAATTGAAGTGGGGCTTCGCACTATATTTGTGTCCAGCCAGGTACAGCAGGCAGGAACGGGCTGCCCCCATCCACCAGCTGCCTATTTGTACCTGGCCGGACACAACAATATAGGGAAGGCCTTTTTTTCTTAATTTTTTCATGAATTTCATGAAATAATTAAAAAAAAAGTACGTGGGGCTTCGCCCTATTTTTGTGTCCAGCCAGGTACAACTAGGCAGCTGGGGGCTGGAATCTGCAGCGCAGGGAGAACCAAGCTTTCTGGGCCCCCCCCCGCTACAAATTGCAGTCCGCAGCCACCCCGGAAAATGGCGCGTTCATAGAAGCGCCATCTTCTGGCGCTGTACCCAACTCATCCAGGGCCCTGGTGCGGTGGCTCACTGGGTAATAAAGGGGTTAGGGCCAGCTTGGTATTATCAGCTGGCCCCAAGCCCAAAATTCATGGGGTCACGCCAGTATTAGACATGACCGCCATGAATTTCTAGTAAAGTATTTAAAAAAAACACAACACCCAGAATAAAGTCCTTTAATTGAAATAAAGACACAATTCTTTATTGTTCTAAATTAAACCATACTTACCATCACACCCATTCCAGCTGAAGCCAACGATCTCCTGCAATAAAAGAAAAATAATAAACCAACCTCATCCTTACCTTTCCATGGTTCCCACGACAGCTTCAGCTCTGCTACATCGAGATGACTGGCTGGACCGCAGCAGAACGCTGCCATCCAGTCTGTCATCCCGCAGACACTGAGAAGCGCAGGCATGCTTGCGCTCCTCACTGTCTCGCTGTGATGGCATCCAGACGAGCCGAGGTCATGTCCAATGAACTCGGCTCACCTCATGCACGTCACTGACAGCGTGGGAAAATTCTCACGCTGAAGTGCTGAGTGCAGGAGAATTCTCCCACGCTGTCAGTGATGTGCATGAGGTGAGCTCATGTCCAATGAACTCAGCTCACCTCCTGCACGTCACTGACAGCGTGGGAAAATTCTCCTGCAATCAGCGCTTCAGCGTGAGAATTTTCCCACGCTGTCAGTGACGTGCATGAGGTGAGCCGAGTTCATTGGACATGAACTCGGCTCATCTGGATGTCGTCACAGAGAGACGCTGAGCAGCGCAAGCAAGCCTGCGCTTCTCAGTGTCTGCGGGATGACAGGGTGGATGGCAGCGTTCTGCTGCGGTCCAGCCTGTCATCTCGATGTAGCAGAGCTGAAGCTGTCGTGGGAACCATGGAAAGGTAAGGATGAGGTTGCTTTATTATTTTTCTTTTATTGCAGGAGATCGTTGGCTTCAGCTGGAATGGGCGTGATGGTAAGTATGGTTTAATTTAGAACAATAAAGGATTGTGTCTTTATTTCAATTAAAGGACTTTACTCTGGGTGTTTGTGTTTTTTTTAACTTTGACTTTGGGGTTAGTAATGGGGGTGTCTTATAAACGCCTCTCCATTACTAACCTGGGCTTGATGTCAGCTGGCATTATAAGCTGACATCAACCCCAACCCTATTACCCCCTGCCACCGCACCAGGGCAGCGTGGAAGAGCGAGGCTAAGTGCCAGAATTGGCGCATCCTATGAATGCGCCATTTCTGGGGCGGCTGACGGCTGGTGTTTCTAGCCTGGGAGGGGGCCAATATTCATGGCTCCCTTCCTGGGCTATTAATATCAGCCCCCAGCTGTCTGCCTAGCCTTTGCTAGCTATTAAATTAGGGGGGACCCCACGTCATTTTTTTTGGGGGGTCCCCCATTTTAATAGCTAGTAAAGGCTATGTATTCAGCTGGGGGCTGATATTAGTAGCCTGGGAAGCTCCGTGGGTATTACCCCCTTCCCAGGCTTCAAACATCTGCCCCAGCCGTCTGCTTAACCTCCGCTAGAGCCTAAAATTAAGGGAACCCCACGCCAATTTTTTTAATAATAAATCCTTTATTTTAATACTAAATGACAAGTACAGTAACCAACACTATCACTGTACTTCATATATATGTGACTGACATGTTTCTATCTATCTAATCTATGTGTGATGCTCTATCTTTCTGTTCTAAATTGTCGGGTACCGCTGCTGAATTGCCGGCCGGCTTTTTTAAAGAGACAGTGCATGAAAACACTATTATTTTTTTAAATAAATCCTTTACACTAAATGACAAGTACAGTAAGCAACACTATCACTGTACTTATTATATATGTGACTGACATGTTTCTATCTATCTAATCTATGTGTGAAGCTCTATTCTTTCTGTTCTAAATTGTCGGGTACAGATGCTGAATTGCCGGCAGGCTTTTTTAAAGAGACGGTGCATGAAAACACTAATATTTTTTTAAATAAATCCTTTACACTAAATGACAAGTGCAGTAACCAACACTGTCACTGTGCTTCTTATATGTGTGACTGACATGTTTCTATCTATCTAATCTATGTGTGATGCTCTATTCCTTCTTGTCTTAATTGTCGGGTACCGGTGTATGCCGCTGCTGAATTTGCCGGCCGGCTTTTTTAAAGAGAGTGTCTTCTGAGCAGTTTGTCAGCTTTTGGACACCTTTGCAGGTGTTTTCTATGTGTTTCTATGTGTTTTTGTTTGCCTGCCATTGGTTTTAACGGTGTTCGACGGTGTTCTAAGGTGTTCGACGAACAGTTCGACGAACAGTTCCTCGAACATCCCGGTGTTCGACGAACCGAACCGAACCCGAACACTACGGGGGTGGCTCAACACTACTTAGTATGCAGTGTTGCTAAAGTTATTGTGGAACTTGCAAAACTCCCTATGGCTGGCAATTATTTCTGTATGTCCTGTTCACAGCTGGTTTTATCATGTGTGATTTTAGTGTTATATTTAATACAATTATCTTTTTGATTATTCATACCATACACTCCTATTTCTCCTCTTATTGGAGTTCACTGGAGTTCCACTTAAACTACATGATCATAAGATATTCTGCTCAAATACATTTTACATTGCATCATATTTCTTATCTGTATGATTGTTGCTTTTTAATTTGAATCATGAAATTGTGCACTGCCTACAGTATACGGCTTAGTGGATTCCTTTGCTCAGAACCACATTTCTTTTATGCAAGTATTGAAAAATTATTGCTATAAATATTTTTAGTATTACGTTGGTTAAAATTCTGCCGTTACAGTAGACTCTAAGAATATAACTTGATTATGATGATCTTATGGGTCGTTGCCTGTACGTATTATTACTAAAATGCTTATTTAAACTGAACCTACATAATTTACAACCTCAGCTAAAAATAAGTGGATGACATGCATATTTTACAAATCTAAAAGCAAAATTACTTTCAGTAACTGTTGGATCACGGCAATTACATGGCATTTACAGCTCATGCTTTAAAGTGATTTAAACGCATTTTTATTTCCTAAAGGAGTTGTGCGATGGAATTATAAATACAGCTACACACTGACTGTCCATATCATCGGTTACATCTGCTTTGCCTGCGTCATTACATATTAGCAGTAGCTGATATTTAAAGTTGGCATATGTCAATCAGTCATATCATGGCAAAATGTAACCCTTTTGTGACGGATGCCAATTTTGACCTTAATGACCAGGCCAAATTTTACAATTCTGACCAGTGTCACTTTATGTAGTAATAACTCTGGAACGCTTCAACGGATCCCACTGATTCTGAGAATGTTTTTTCATGACATATTGTACTTCATGACAGTGGTAAAATTTGTTTGATATGACTTGAGTTTATTTGTGAAAAAAATGGAAATTTGGTGAAAATTTGGAAAATTCCACGATTTTCAAACTTTGAATTTTTATACCCTTAAACCAGAGAGTTATGTCTGGTATATAGTTAAGAAATAACATTTCCCGCATGTCTATTTTACATCAGAACAAGTTTTGAAACATAATTTTTTTTTGGTAGGAAGTTATAAGGGTTCAACGTTGACCAGCGATTTCTCATTTTTTCAACAAAATTTACAAACCATTTTTTTAGGGACCACATCACATTTGAAGTGACTTTGGGAGGTCTTTATGACAGAAAATACTCAAAATTGACACAATTCTAAAAACTGCACCCCTCAAGGTATTCACAACCACATTCAAAAAGTTTATTAACCCCTCAGGTGCTTCATAGTAACTGAAGCAATTTGGAAAGAAAAAAATAACATTTAACTTTTTTTCACAAAAAAATTACTTTAGACCCAATTTTTTTTATTTTCACAAGGGTAACAAGAGCAAATGGACCACAACAATTGTTGTTTAATTCTTAACCCAAACCCTAATCCTAACACAACCCTAACCCTACCCTAACCCAAACTTAACCCTACCCCTAACCCCAACCCCATCCCTAACCCCAACCCTAACACAACCCTAACTCCAACTCTAAAGGCAAAGAATGGAAAAAAAATATTTTTTTATCTAACTAAGAGGATGTGAAAGGGGGATTTGATAAATTTTTGGGTCTATCACAGTGATCAAAAGGAACCAATAGGAAAAATTCCCAATTGTTGCCGGGTACCGGCCGGCAGATCTCGGCAGGCGCAACGCTCATGCGCTTGTCATTTTTTTTACAGGAAGATGACGTGGAGGGCCAGGGATGGACCAAGAGGGACCAGGGGATGGCAGGGGTACCAGGAGGGCTTGGGGACATCAATCCTCTCTCCCTTGACATGTATATCATGTCAGAAGAGAGAAAAATCATTGTAACAGAGGGCACAGTTTTTTTTTTGTGATCGCCATTATTCACACAACAGCAACCACGTGATCGGGGATTAGGTAGCTGAGACTCCAGAGATTTTCCAACTCTGGGGTGGCGCCACATCCTTTTTCCCGATTGCCATTTTAAAGCAGGAATGAGGGAATAAGGCCCCTTAACTGCTGCCGTTTTAATGCTTATTGGCGGTTGTTAAGGGGTTAAAAATAGTCTGGGTAAGGCAACATGTAAAGAGTAGAGATGAGTAGATTGCTTGAAATACATTTGCACAAATCTCATTACTGTAAAGCCTCTTATTGTCCGTGTATAATATTCTGAGAACTGCTATGTGTGTATTGAACCTGTTTTGAGCTCTGTAATGCAAACACAGCCTTTCCTTTTGGGAACTAGCAATAGTTTTGTCCTTTGCTAAATGAAGTAGAACTATTTTTTTCACAAACTGTCCAAAAATTATCCCTTAATTTAGGCAGACAAAACAGCTGCACTGTTTTGAATGTGGAGAAGTAATAGATTCTCAACTAAGAGTGAAAAAAATCCCTTTTTTGGGATCCTCAACAGGTTTGCTTTTCACAAAATGATTTAGCAATTACAAAGGCTTTTTATCAAGCCATCCAAGAATTATCCCTTTTAAGGGAGCATGAGTAGGCTGCTATTTTAGATAATGAAGGAGCAATGGCTTGTCACCAAAGTGTTCCAAAACATAGCCCTATTTTGGGAGATGTTACATGTTTTTGTACTCTCAAGAGGAAAGGTTTTCCATCAGCAGTACAATCTATGACTGAAAAACACAGGAGACATTCAGGAGATGTGTGACAGTGCAGTGGCAGTGGCAAAAGCTGCATGGTAGAGAATTAAGACAGGACAGGCAATTCGATGTCTAGCAATGTAGGTTCAGCAACTGCAGTCTAGGTGATCATGGGCCATTGGCAGTGTGGCACTAACAGCAATAGAACGATGTAGAAGACAGACAATGGACGGTCAAGTAGGCAGACAGATGGTATGGCCGAATTAATCATTGACATCAGCCATAGGTAAATGACCTGTCAAACAGGCAATCTCAGCATGTGTCACAGTTGTCTAACAGCCGTGACACTTGCAGCCGCGGTGACAGTAAGAAAACTGCCGAGCACGCCAAAATACTCGGCGAGCACCCGAGCATGCTCGCCAAAAGGCTCATCACTAGTCCCCACTCATTGCCATTCAAATATTTTAAAAAATCAATAAGTGTCTCCTTAGGCCCCTTCCAAATGAAAATCATATCATCAATAAGCCATCCGTAAAAGTGAATATATCTAGAAAAAAATCTATTTTATGTATAAATGGCTCTTCAAACACCCCCATGTATAAATTTGCATAAACCAGTGCACACTTCATGCCAATTGCGGTCCCATTACACTGCAAATATGCTTTGTTATCCTTAAAATCTTGTATGTCCCTCATATACTGTTGATTCTTGCTTTCTTTCAGATGATATTGAAAGTGTTCTAGGTTTGTTTGTAACTTATTTTCCCTAACAGAGAAATCGGTTTCTGATGCAAAATTTTAGTTATCTCCACTTGCTCTTTTAGTTTGTTATTAGGAGCTGACAGTGTTTGTTTCTCCTCTTCCAATAAGATTCGCATAAACCGTAAGAAACTATTTGTAGCCTCCTTCTTCCATTCTGGATTTTTGTATCTGTTACCTACCGTAAGGTTAATTCTCAACCGCCGTGGGGTGATGCCTGCCTTAAGATAACTCTCCAAGCTCTGCACCTCCCACCAGGAGTTTATCTGGTTCCTATAGGTCTGCGTTAGCTCTATAAAGGCTATGTTATCAGATGGAAGCTACTTTTTTTTTTGAGTAAAGACTTGATCCGAAAATATGTCCTTTGCCTCACTAAGCCATTGATCCGTGTTCACACCAACAGATAAAAAAATCTGCCATACCCTTATATAGTTAACAGAGAAAAGCAAAATTAGTGGAAATATAGTCCACTTACAATCAGAAACACCTCACTATATCAAATCCGGTACAGCAATATGTGAATGTACAATACAACTTAACTTTTAATGAATATATTTACGATAAAAAGGTGCTGCACAGAGAAGGCAGATTCCCCAGCCAAGGTATAGTGACCTTTTTTAGTGGATGAAGGTCTGTATCTCTTATATAAAACTATATACAACAAAAATATGATCCCGACTGCCCTTCAGTAAGGCGTTCTTGTCATAATAATGAAAGGTATTATGTCGCAGATACAGTGAGACACTATAAGAACAATAGTCAACTCTCTGTCCAAAGGTCCACCACAATCCATTAGACAATTGTGTACTAATGCAGAATAGTTTTAATACAATTTAATGTTAATTAGCTGTTAATGACATATAAATAAACACAAGTCATTCATCCTTGGAGATAAACCTATATCTCCCAAGTGATTAGCCGACAGTGGTCAGATGAAATATAACTCCACCAGCTAAAGTAACCAGACCAAACCTAGACAATTAGATATATTGTCAAAAGTACACATTAGATCAAACCAGTACACAGTCCCTGGTATATATCAGAACACACAGTTGGTTAGAAACAAATAGGAACGTTCTCACCCATTTGTTGTTCTCTGCCACAGGTGGAGATACACTTCACCCTGACAGATGTGATCCAGAAGAAGAAAGAGGTTTGCAGTCTAGCCCTATAGGTACTCTCATTAGGTCAGTAAATCGCAATGTAAGGTGGAGATTCGAGGAAGGGGAGGGGAAAAGAAAGGGGGCAGGGAAAAGAGAGGAAACTTTGGGTGAGGTGTGTCTGCATAAATGATACCGCATTATACCGTGTACTTTTGACCATATATCTAATTGTCTTTATTTGGTCTGGTTACTTTAGCTGATGGAGTTATATTTTGTCTGACCACTGTCAGCTAATCACTTGTGAGATATAGGTTTATCTCCGAGGATGAATGTTTTGTACTGATTTATATTTCATTAACAGCTAATTAATATTCAATTGTCCTAAAACTATTCTGCATTAGGATGCAATTATCTACTGGATTGTGGTGGACCTTTCGACTGAGGGTTGACTATTGTCCTTTTAGTGTCTCACTGGATCCACAACATAGTACCTTTCATTATTATGACCTAGAACACCTTACTGAAGGGTAATCGGGATAATATTTTTGTTATATATAGTTTTATACAAGAGAGACTGACCTCCATTCATTAAAAAAGGTCACTTAGACCCTGTTTGGGGAATCTGTCTTCTTTCTAGATCGCACCTTATTATCTTAATTATATTTATTAAAAGTTAAGTTGTATTGTACTCCCACATATTGCTGTTTCTGATTTGATAGAGTGGGGTGTTTTTTGATTGCAAGTGGACAAAATTTCCACTAATTTTTCTTAGTTAGCTGTTAGTGGTAATAACCATGGATACCTAAGCTAATGCAATGCCCTGCACATGGGACAAGTGACATAGCAAATCTTAAAACCCCATCCTGGCACATCAGGGCTTTTGATTTGCTTTTAATACTCACCTTTCTCTGATGTCTTCATCGCTCAATTGCTCTTTGCGGTTGGGCTGCATCTCTCTTCCCAGTGCACAAATTAAACTGTAATAGTCACCCCTCTCCTGTGAATTAGTCTCCACAAGACTCAAACTCACATCACCATGTTTGGAGGCTGCAGCACTATCTATGAGCCACAGCCCACAATGATGTAGATTGGAGAACTTGGTGATCTAGACCTGTATTGCAGACAGTGAACACAGAAGCAGATTATACAAGTCCATAGAGATACAATGTATTTCAATGTTCTCTGTATGCTAGAGATGAAAAAAAGTCAGATATTTTTGTTCCTATAAAACATCTAAAAATAATTTTAAAAAAATTACAAAAGTATTTGAACCCACAACCTTCAACATTACAGGCAGGAGCTAAAGCAGCCACAGACTCTGGTGACATAGTAAGAAGAATTTTGCATACTTGAACTGTATTGCAGACTCTGACTCTACAGACTAATTATACTGATACTATAGAAATACACTGCTATGTACAATGTAAGAAAAAAAGGGTTTGGAAATCAGCTCACCTTCTCTGTCCTAATCGTGCAGGAGAAGGGAAACTGTGTGACCACACGTCTGTAAATAGGAAAAATAAGGAAAATTCCAGCTCCTAAAATTCCAATGTTTATGTCAAAAAATTAAACACATGAATCCACAGTGCAGAGGAACGCATTTTAAATGCATGCAGGCATTCTTTATCAAAGCCTGATTCATGTTTATAATTTTTTTAAATAAATATTGGAATTTTAGGAGCTGAAATTTTCCTTATTTTTCCAGTGTATTTCTATGTATTTGTGTTCTAGAGGGAGAATAAAAGAGATTTTTTCATCCTAAAATTACTAAAAAATAACGAAAAACACTTGATAATAAGCACTTGATAATAAAAAAAATGTAATTTTTAATGCACCTTTTTTAAATAATAAAAATCACAAATCTGCAAATAACAAACATATTTGGTATCCCTGTAATAGTAACAACCCGCACAACACAGCAATCAGATAGGGAATCAGTAGATGATGTAGAAAAAATGACGTGATTGATATTTTTTTCTCCTATAAACCCATAAAAAATGTAATAAAAATGTAATGCTGAGGCCATGTTCACATGTAGATTAAATGCTGCTTTCTTTCCACTGCTTTTTTTCTGCAGGTGTCCTCCCCACACACAATAATAACAATCTTCTCTGATTATTGTGTGTTTGCTGTGTCTCTTTTATGCGTTTTCCCTTTCATTTAATGTGATTTTAGTGCAGATATGAAGCAGACTTTTTTTTTAGTAGTACAGAACAGTTTTGAATCTGCGCTTAAAAATGCAATAGTGTTTTTTTTTTTTTTTCAGAAGAAGCCTACAGAGGAAAAAATGCACCAAAACTGCACAGTTCAGCAGCATCTTTAGACGCACAGAAGACAGAGATTTCATAGAATTAAATCGACTTTGCTTGGAAATTTAGACCATGTTCACATGTAGAGTAAATACTACATATTTTCTGTTGCTTTTTTGCATAGAAATTCCAAGCAAACTGGATATGGTTTCATGAAAACTGCATCCCCTGTGTGTCTAAAGATGCTGCTGAACTGTGCGGTTTTGGTGCTTTTTTTCTCTCTGGTCTTCTATGTGGAGCCTAAAAACACGCATGTAAAAAACTGCAGTTACTTTTTTAAGTGCAGAAGAGCTTTACTGTACTATAAAGCACACCTTTAAAAATGCGGCTTCACATCTGCACTAAAAATGCATTGAATAAGGGGAAAAAGATCTAAAAAATTCAGAAATAATCAGAGCAGATTGTTATTGTGTAGTTTTGTGTAGACATCTGCAAAAAACAAAAAACACAGTATTTATGCAACATGTGAACATGGCCTTACAGACACCAAAAAGCTATATGTCATATAGTGAAGCTACATAAACATGAGATAGTTCTGGCTGCTACGACTGTGAATGAATAAACAAAAAATGAATCCATAGGTCTCAACTAGAGATGAGTAGGACGCACAAATGACGCTACGCCAGCCTCGGCTAATCAAAAGTTGAACCAGCGACACCAGAAGATAAGATATCCCATCCAGCCACCAGGTAGCACTGATCTAGACCTTGGACCGGAGTCCCGTGAATTGATCCATTCATGTCTAGTTCCAACTGTCCCGGATACAGTGGGACAATCCAGAATTTGGGTCTACGAACTGCAGTCTTGGTCGTGTGCTTAATGTCCCTCACTACTACAGCTCCTCTGACATATCTTCCTGCCAGGTTAGAAAGAAATGGTAAATGGGTGTGGATTGGGGTGTGGCCAAGGTGTGACTAAAATTTTCCATGGTGCGCTATTCGCACCGCATAATTTATCCCTCTTTCTGTTCTTCAAAATTTGGGAGGTATGTTACACCTACGTCTTTCTGCTCCCTCTCTTCTCTGTTCCTTCCGCTCTGCTTCTTCACTGGCTCCTTGCACTGTATTCTTTTTGCTCATGTTTTCTTTCTCCCACCACTGCGCTGAACAGGCTTTGTCCCTTGTCCAGATTGGCTGTTCTCTTCCTGGCATCAATCACAGCTGTTGATGACCTGCTGTGTGCATCACTGAGAAGGAAGCCCGGATTGGCTGTTGCTAGGGCCCTCAGATCCCTGGTAAACAGCAAGATGCAGTGATTAGGGAAGGTCCGGAGAATTGGGTCCACCAGAGGATCCACTGATTCTCCGCTAGGCCAGTCCAAGTCTAAAGTTATACCTCAATTGTCATTTTACAGGTAAAATGACCCTTAACCATATTTGTGGATGGTGAATATTCTCTACTTTTATTGAATCTTTAAAATTTCCAGAAATCGATAAAAAAAATTGATTCACAGTGGCTCTATTCACTATGAAAAGACGCATATAACACTTGGAGGTTTACTAGGTTTCTATCCATTGTCTTTCTATCTCTTTAACACAAATACATTGTAACGCCAGCGTCCCTGGATGCTACCCTCCTCCCCAGACAGGGATGCCGACTTACTTACCGCCCCCATCCTGCACTTCCTTCTCCTCCTCCGGCTCCTGCCTGGAGTCCGCGCATGACTCGCATATCCCTGTACACCGTGCTTAGGGCGCGCTCTCCCTGCCTCTTAAAAGAACAGCGCACGTCGTCCTAAAAATTCCCCAGCCATTGGCTGGGAGACACTTATGATTTAAGGCACATCCACCTTGTTTGTTTGCATGCTTGTTAGTTCTCAGGTCCCCAGCTTGTTAGTACCAGCCAGTACTCGCTAGTTGCCACTAGTGTCTGCCTGTACCTGCCCATACCTGCTTGTTCTTGCTTGTTCCTTTTATGTCCTTGCTTGTACCTTCCAGCGTACCTGCCGGCATTAGCCATGTCAGTCTGTATACCAGCCGCACCTGCTTGTGACGCGCCCCCTGGGCCGTGGGGTACTCGGTGCCGGGCCGGTCGATGCAGGGGATGTCACAGTGGCAGTGACCCGGTCCATGACCCAGGGCGGTCAATAAAAGGAGATTATAGTTTTTATAGTTTAATGTTCGTGATGCCACCTGTGGTATGCGGCTATATGTAGCTGCCGCTGCGGTGCAGATCCTCTGGAGCTGATGGTGATGCAGCAGAGTTGGTTTAGCTCTCCACAGGCAGAGCTTAGCTCCAGGGCAGTGTAGATGTTGTATGAGGTAGTGTGGAAGTGAGGTTCAAAGGACCCCAACTCTTTGCTTATCCCTTGTCAAATTAACTTATTCAAGTGTATACGTGAAGCTTTGATATCGGACAGACAGAGTCAGATACTGAACTTCTCTTGAAGAGAAATGGTGCAGGAAAGGAGATGTGTTTATTATTCCAGCACAACATATATATATATTCAGTATAAAGGAAGGTCCCAATAGGGTGTCGCCCTGAGGCAATTGAGCAATCACAGTAGTCTCTGGCCCATGGTATAGATAAGTCTTATTATGTTGTCCTATGGGGTTAAATGTTTCCTCCCAGTTATTCTCCTCATTCGCCAGGATATTCTCTTGGGAGGTGTCATGTTGAATCCTTTGTCTCCTTCTTGTAAACAATTTGAAAGTCCACTTCTATAACCAGTTCCAACTAGTTCTTTCAGGATATATATATATATATATATATATATATATATAGTGACACACGGGTGCAGATATATAATACATATATCAAGGTTTTCATAATATATTAAAGTGAGGGTATATATGACTAAATGATATCCAATATAGCAAATATATGCAAAACAAGATTCATCATAACATATAACAAAATATAAGTATAGATATTTAGTATACATCAGAGTTTCATATAATGTTTTTTTAGTAGATTGTAGAATCTTATCTTTAACAGTCCCCCCTAAAAACATTTTTGAAACCCTTCATCAGATCCCCTCTCTGCTTAGCACTTGTAGAAATACATAGCAAAAATTTCACACAAAAGAATATAGAGGTTACATTTAATAATATACATTCTAGATATAACTAAATGAATACTGCTTTCACAGCTCCCTTCTCCTTTCGCAGTGGGTGAATGCTCCAGCCGAAGTGCAAACACACAGACCTGACCATGTACTTCTCATCCCCTAGTGGGAGGAGGCAGCCGAAGCCGGATTCCCCAGACAAGCCTGTCCGCTACACTGCCGGATGGACACGAACACACACAAACCACGACAAACAAGGGAACTATACAGGTGCCACAATCAAGTGTTAGACTTATTACTTAAGACTGACTGTTTAATCTGGATTGTTGTCAAAGATTCTTCTGTCCAGTTATTAGTTTCCTCATCAGTCATTACCATTATAGGATCCACAGTTTTTCGTATTAGTTTCCGTATACAAGGAACAACACAACATGCCATCATCGCTAGTATAATCATAATTACAAGAATTGCCATCCCCACCTGAACTAAATATTTCTGCCAGCCACTCATCCATGAGAAATACTGTACCCATGGATCCTTGATCCCTGAATTTTCTTTAAGTTCTTCTGATAAACTAGTAAGTTTCTTTAGAGCAATTGTTACTTTGCCTGTAGGGCCAACATTATCTGGAATATAGGTACAACAAGAGTCCCCGCACATCTTACATACGCCCCCTTTTTCTGCTAAAATCATATCCAGGGCCATTCTATTCTGGTATGCCATTACTGATGTAGGACCTAGTTGATCTGTCAAACCCTGTAGGGCATCTTTAGTAGCATTTACAAATCTCTGCTGGTTATAATACAGATAATTAATCCAATCTACATTCTTGTTGATAGTTACCAGGGGCATGACGAAGGATTCAAATCCTGCTTTAACTTGATCTCTGGCTTTAAACTCGTCTGGTACCCCCCTTGGCACTCCTATAGCATCAATATAGACATGGGGATCCAGATTTCCTTTGATATTTATTCCCACTCCCCTTCTTGTCCTATGGAGACCTTCTGATTTCTTGACACCCTCTCCTTCTGTTACTATATGGAAAGGCATGATAGATTTGGCCAATGCACACTGTCCTGTCCAATCACCTTCAAGTCTGGACCTAATTTTCATATCTCCACATATCCAGAAAACATCTGCCACAGATTGGATCTGATTAGTGATTTGTTTCTTAGTGGCATTGCTAAACCTGGCACAATACCCTTCAGCAAAATTCCCTAGAAATCTACCAGTTCCTTCACTGTGAAAACACCTTTGTAGATAGTAATACCATTAACTGGACTGGGTGCCGTGGTAACAATAGGATATTTCTGCGTCCATTTCTCACATACAGGGTCATCAGAAGACTGATTAGTGAATAAACTTAGAAAACATTTTTCTATTTCAGATGGTACATTCAGAGGGACAGAGCCTAAATGGGATCTAGCTCCCGCACACACATAGCAATTAGATTTATTATATTGGCTGGCTGTATATTTCATCCATTCTAACCATACATTAGTCTCTGAAAACCCTGTTTCAATAGCAAAAACATCTTCAAAAGTAGGGTTCATGATTGCGGTCATTCCTAGGAAAGTTAGAATGTGAGGCATCAGGCGATTTGAATTTATAGGTTTCAATGACTTTTGATAGGTTTGCCACTCAGGCGAATTCTTGTCAGCTAATTTAAACTTCCTGAGATCAGAACAACCATAGCAACCTCCACTTATATATGTTCCCATCACATATAATTCTGCATCTCTAGGTTGGGGAGAGTCAATATTTAAAATTAGGGGGTTACAACTTCCTATGTTCCCACAATTACGTGTTGTCTGTTGTTTGGTGAGGGTCATTCTGATAAGGAGGGATCTTCGTTTGGTGTCCTGCTTATTTAGTGCTACCTGAGGTCTGTACCCCCAATCATCCCGTGTTCCACGCAGCCTCTTCCCCTGAACTACAACTCTCTCCCCATCCCCCTTCTGTTACACATATATATTGTTGCCCTCTCCTCAATTGGGCGGCCCTACCTATTTGTGTAGCATATTCATGATAACAGGGAACAATGCTACAATAATCAAATCTAAACGTTGCCACTTGAATGCTGGTGGCATTATACCAGAAGGTAGGTACACCTCCCGTTTTAGTAATTGCTACCTGGGACTCGGGATTCTGAGAGCTCACAAAAACAATGCAGAAAAAAATATACAGTTTCATGGCTGTGCTGGTGCTGGGGTCTTCTTGCAATGTGAAGCGTGGATCCAAATGGCCTTCCCTTCGACTTTGACTGATGTATGTGTCACCAAGATCACTTGGAATGGGACCTCGTATCTGGGATCCAGGCAGGACTTCTGGACATGCTTCTTAACGTCCACCCAGTCTACAGGTTTGATTGAGTGAGTATGCTCATCACTGTCAGGATCTGGGATAGAACACAAATCTGCAGCATGTGTTATTGCAAGTTCTTTGGACAATTGTATTACATAGTTAACAAGGGTATCACTACCTGCAACCCTCTCTTGGGGGAAATACCCTCCCAACCTTGGGGCTCCTCCAAACAAAATTTCATAGGGAGTCAGTTTGTGTTGGCCTGTCGGGGTGTTTCTGATTGGGAACAGGGCAATGGGAAGGCCGTCTGGCCAGGGAATTTGTGTCTCCTGATTAATCTTCAACAATTTTTACTTTAAAGTACCATTTAGTCTCTCAACCTTCCCACTACTTTTGGGATTGTAAGGCGTATGAAGGCCTAAGCTGGTTCCTACCATACTCCACAGATCCCTGTAGAGTTGGGCTGTGAATGCTGGTCCCTGGTCACTTTCTACTACTTCTGGTACCCCAAACCTACACACAACCTCTGTCATCAGTTTCTTAGCTGTGGTGTGGGCTGTCATGTTAGTGACTGGGTAGGCCTCAGGCCAGCCTGAAAACATATCCACTATTACCAAAACATATTCATATTTCCCTACTTTGGGCATCTGAATATGGTCAACTTGGATTATCTGAAATGGGTATAGTTGTTTTGCCAGATGTTTTGGTGGAGTCTTCTCTGTTTTTCCTGGATTGCAAGTTGCACAGATCAAGCAGGCCTTTGTGTATCGCAGAATGGGTGTTGATATTCCAGGCGCCAAGTATAATTTGTTTATCTTTTGGAACAGCTGATCTTTTCCCAGGAGTGTGGCTCCATGAGCCCATGAGATTGCTGCTGGGTGTAGTGTTCGTGGAAGGCATACTCTTGGACCTAACATCCATAGGCCATACTTGTCCTGCTTAGCTCCCAAATTCTTCCACTCTTCTTTTTCTTCTGCTCCAGCTTCTGCCTGATGTTTGTATAGTAAGGTCCATGGTGGTGTTATATGTTCACTCTCATTCTGGTCTTGGATTTGTCTCTGACTTCTTGTCATAACCATTGTTTGGGCTGAGATTTGTTGTTCCTGCCGTGCCACTTCTGCTGTCTCTTTCCCTGGGCACCACTGAAGGGCTGCGTTCTTTGCTGCTTCATCTGCATAATGATTACCCAGGGCTTCTTTTGTATCCAAGCATCTGTGTGCTCGGACTTTGATTACAGCTATTTCTTATGGCAACTTTAATGCCTCCAAAAGGTCTTTTACAAGACTTGCGTGTTTGATGGGTGTCCTGGTGGCTGTAAGAAATCCTCTGTTCTTCCACAGATAACAGAAATCATGTGCCACACCAAAAGCATAGTTTGAATCCGTATAGATATTGATCTTCTTGCCCTCCCCTGCCTTGCAAGCCTCTGTGAGTGCAACTAGCTCCACCTCCTGAGCTGTCATGGACGGGGGCAATGGGCCTACTGAGACAGGCTGGTCCATCGTGACAACTGCGTAGCCCGTGTGGAATCTTCCTGCTTTATCAGCAAACCTAGAGCCATCCATCCACATCTGGAGGTCTGGATTGGGGAGGGGCTCTTCTTGGATCTTCAAATTATGTTGTGCTTCTGACATCATCTGTTCAATGCAATCATGCTCAAGGAGATCTTCTATATTCGGGCCGTCTGGGTCAAAATCATGGGGCCTGAGATTAACGGGAGGAGAATTGTCCACATCATCCCCCCTAGAAAGAGGCAGCAGAGTGGCAGGGTTGAGTACTGTACATCTGTGGAGAGTGATGTTCTCAGGAAGCAAAAGGTAACACTCAAGACGGACATGTCTTTGCGCAGATAGGAATCTTGGCTGTGTCTGAGCAAGGATAGCCTTGAGGTCGTGAGGAGCCATAACACGGGTTTCATGTCCGAGGATCACATCAGCCGTCTTGTCAAGAAGCTAGTGTGCAGCCTGAACAGCTCTGAGACATGAAGGGGCGGCTCTGGCAACAGGATCAAGCCTTGCTGAGCAGTAGGCAACGGATCTCATGCTGCCTCCATGTTTCTTGGCGAGAACTCCAGAGGCATGTCCCTTGACTTCATGTACAAAAAGGTAGAAGGGCTTGGTATAAACAGGTATGCCCAAGGCTGGGGCAGATGTGATGGCTTATTTTAGCTTCTCAAAGGAGTCATACATCTGGCTGGGTATGTTATGACCATCGTCGATAAGATTAACTTCTCTTAGGTCATCATAGAGAGGTTGCATGAGTCTTGAAGCATCGGGGATCCATTGTCTACAGTAGGTGATGAGTAGAGATGAGCGGTGTTCGACTAGAACTGTTCGCCAATCTCAAATTCGAGCTGTTTTGGGCGGTGTTCGAGTCGTTCGACGAACGCAAATGATTTGCAAAAAATTCGGCTGTTCGAGGTTATGTTCGATAACTGTTCGTGCACCAAAAGCGTGTCCTGCATGTCTGGCGCTATTTAGAGCAACAGTCATGCAGGGATTGTCTGCCACTCACTGTAATGCCACAGCCATGGTGGTTGTGGCATTACAGTGGTTGCCCAAATCGATGGGAACAGTGCTCACAGTGAAACATGAAAAGCCGGCAATTCAGCAGCGGCATACACCGGTACCCGACAATTTAGAACAGAAAGAATAGAGTATCACACATAGATTAGATAGATAGAAACATGTCAGTCAAATATATAATAAGTACAGTGACAGTGTTGGTTACTGTACTTGTCATTTAGTGTTAAAGGATTTATTAAAAAAAATATTAGTGTTTTCATGCACCGTCTCTTTAAAAAAGCCGGCCGGCAATACAGCATCGGTACCCGACATTTTATAACAGAAAGAATAGAGCATCACACATAGATAGATAGAAACATGTCAGTCACATATATAAGAAGTACAGTGATAGTGTTGATTAATGTACTTGTCATTTAGTGTTAAAATAAAGGATTTATTTTAAAAAAAATTGGCCGTAATTTTAGTCTCTAGCGGAGGTTAAGCAGACGGCTGGGGCAGATGTTTGAAGCCTGGGAAGGGGGTAATACCCACGGAGCTTCCCAGGCTACTAAAATCAGCCCCCAGTTGAATACCTAGCCTTTACTAGCTATTAAAATGGGGGACCCCCATAAAGATGAGTCAAGGTCATGTCCAATGAACTCAGCTCACCTCATGCACGTCACTGAGAGCGTGGGAAAATTCTCCTGCGCATGCGGTGAGTGCAGGAGAATTTTCCCACGCTCTCAGTGACGTGCATGAGGTGAGCTCATGTCCAATGAACTCAGCTCACCTCATGCACGTCACTGACAGCGTGGGAAAATTCTCAGCGCTCAGCAGGAGAATTCTCCCACGCTGGGATGGCATTGAGATGACAGGCTGGATGGCAGCTGAGCACTGCCATCCAGCATGCCATCCTTCATAGACACTGCAGAGCGCAGGCATGCTTGCGCTCTGCAGTGTCTCTGAAGGATGACAAGCTGGATGGCAGCGCTCAGCTGTGATCCAGCCTGTCATCTCAATGCCATCGCAGCGTAGGAGAATTCTCCTGCTGAAGCGCTGAGCACTGAGAATTTTCCCACGCTGTCAGTGACATGCATGAGGTGAGCTGAGTTCATTGGACATGACCTCGGCTCATCTTTATGCCGTCACAGCGAGACACTGAGGAGCACAAGCATGCCGGCGCTTCTCAGTGTCTGCCGCATGGCAAGCTGGATGGCAGCGTTCTGCTGCGGTCCAGCCTGTCATGTGAATGTAGCAGAGCTGAAGCTGTCGTGGGAACCATGGAAAGGTAAGGATGATGTTGCTTTATTATTTTACTTTTATTGCAGGAGATCGTTGGTTTCAGCTGGAATGGGCATGATGTTATGTATGGTTTAATTTAGAACAATAAAGAATTGTGTGTTTATTTCAATTAAAGGACTTTATTCTGGGTGTTTGTGCTTTTTTTTAACTTTGACTATGGGGTTAGTAATGGGGGTGTCTTATAGACGCCTCTCCATTACTAACCTAGACCTGATGTCAGCTGGCATTATAAGCTGACATCAACCCCAGCCCTATTATCCCACTGACACCGCTACAGGGCAGTGGGAAGAGCGAGGCTAAGTGCCAGAATTGACGCATCCTATGGATGCGCCATTTCTGGGGCGGCTGACGGCTGGTGTTTCTAGCCTGGGAGGGGGTCAATATTCATGGCACCCTTCCTGGGCTATTAATATCAGCCCCCAGCTGTCTGCCTAGCCTTTGCTAGCTATTAAAATAGGGGGGACCCCACGTCATTTTTTTGGGGGTCCCCCATTTTAATAGCTAGTAAAGGCTAGGTATTCAGCTGGGGGCTGATATTAGTAGGCTGGGAAGCTCCGTGGGTATTACCACCTTCCCAGGCTTCAAACATCTGCCCCAGCCGTCTGCTTAACCTCCGCTAGAGACTAAAATTACGGGGAACCCCACGCCAATTTTTTTTTTTTATAAATCCTTTAACACTAAATGACAAGTACAGTAATCAACACTATCACTGTACTTCTTATATATGTGACTGACATGTTTCTATCTATCTAATCTATGTGTGATGCTCTATTCCTTCTTGTCTAAATTGTCGGGTACCGATGTATGCCGCTGCTGAATTGCCGGCTGGCTTTTTTAAAGAGAGTGTCTTCTGAGCAGTTTGTCAGCTTTTTAACACCTTTGAAGGTGTTTGCTATGTGTTTCTATGTGTTTTTGTTTGCCTGCCATTGGTTTTAACGGTGTTCGACGGTGTTTGACGGTGTTCTAAGGTGTTCGACGAACAGTTCCACGAACATCCCGGTGTTCGACGAACCGAACCGAACCTGAACACTACGGGGGTGGCTCAACACTAGTGACGAGGCCTAAGAAGGCTTGGAATTGTTTATACCCTTTAGGGAAAGGTATATCCACAATGGCTTGTTTTCTTTCATCCGTTAAATGTTGGAGGCCCTGAGATAGACAATGGCCTAGAAAGACAACCTTCTGGTGGCACCAGTCCTTGGAGACTTTACAGTTCTGTGCAGCAAGATGTAGAAGGAGATCAAGAGATAGACTCTCACAATCCTAGAAGGTTGGGGCGCAGAGAAGAAGGTCATCAACATACTGTAGCAGCGTAGAGTCGGGATGTGAATCTTTCCATGGTTAGAGACATACTGACAAGGCCTGAGTGAACTGATTTGGAGAATTTTGAGCTCACTGTGACATTACTGTCCAAGTGAATTGGGATACTTGAAAAGTAAAGGCAAACAAGAAATGACTGTCTTCGTGGAGCGGTACGCTGAAAAAAGCATTTGCAAGATCAATAACGGTAAAGTGCATGGCATCTGGGGGTACTCCAGAAAGAAGAGTGTGTGAGTTTGGGACCACTGGAGATTCCAACACTGTTGCCTCATTAACGGCTCTGAGATCTTGTACAAGTCTAAATTTATCTGGCTGACCTTTCACTGGTTTCTTCTTTACTGGAAACAAGGGTGTGTTGCAGGGAGAAACGCATCTGACGAGAGCACCATTCTTTAATAGGGCCATGATTTGTTCTTTGAGAGAAGATTCATGTATTGCCTTGAGAGGGTATTGGGGCACTCGGGGTAATTGTGCCCCTTCCTTCAGTTGCACAGAAACAGGGAGTACCCTGAGGCACCCAATATCATCTGGTCCTTTTGACCAGAGATGATCGGGTACTTGGGAGACAATGTGGTCTGGTACTCCATATCCCATTGTTAATTCAAAAAGAAGCAGAGGCACGGCTTGGAGCACACACATATCTTCATCTTGAAGAATAACTTCTGTGCGCGGGTTGTGTAGGATCAACTGGAGACCTGTAGAAGTGTATTGGATATTTGCTCGTAATCTGGCGAGTAGGTCAGCTCCAAGGAGATTAACAGGGCAGGTGGGGGAGACAACCAACCTGGCGAGCAACTCTTCATAGAGTCCAATCTGTACCGGTTGAGTCAAATGGGCTTTAGTAGGTTTCCCATCCACCCTTACGCACGTAATAAAGTCTTTAGTAGTCATATTAGAAAATGGCAACTCATCTTGGCGTATAACAGTTCTGGCAGCGCCCGTGTCAACCATAAATTCAAGCGTTTGTCCTTCCACCTGTAAGGGTACCTTGGGACACGTGAAGCCAGATTTAGACACCATTGTTGACACGAGACCGCCAAATTCCTATTGCTGGGAGTGAGGCTGATTCCTCGCATCTTGATTTTGCCTGTACTTTTGTCCTGTGGGTTGTCTTAATCTTGGGAGTGGGTTACAATGATTTCTGGGCGTTCTACAATCATTCCTCATGTGGCCAATCTTGCCACATCTATAGCAGGGGCCAGTAAAAGATCTTTGTTGCCTTCCTTGATAAGATTGTTGTGGTGGGTAATAAACAACTGGAGTCTGGTGCTGGGAGTATTGCTGTCCCTGTGGCTTGCCATAGGGAACTTGGCACGGGTCTGCTGAGATATGGGGCATTATGAGATAATCTTCTTCATCTGTAGTTAACATGACAGTGACTGCTTTCTTCTGCTTTGGAGTAATCTTTTGAAATCCTTTAGCTATGAGCACTGTAGTTTTCATATCTAGAGTCTCGATTTCTGGCCTAGCTGTAGTGATCAGTTTCTTAAGGTCATCTCTAAGGCCACGAACAAAGGAAGAAACTAAAATACCCATGTCTTGGAACATTTGAGTCATTCTGGCTTCATACCTTTCCACTGATTCTTTCTCCTCCTGTGTAATATCTGATAAATTGGTCGACTGGTCACTTAATTTCTCCTGAGCCCATGTTTTAAGTTGCTGGCAGAAATCCTGTCCCGATTCCCATGTAGTATCAGAGACTAACCGGACATCATCCAGAGATCTTTCTATTACAGGCCAATATGCATCTCCTGCTTTAACAGACACAAGAGAGGACAAATCTTGCCACGTAGCTGAATATGTCTTCTGAATAGCCAAAACTGCACGGTAGAAAGGCATGGGTTGTTTCTCTGGGTCTGGCAATTGGTTGCAGAGTGTCATGGCCTGAGTCGGTGTGAATTTTACATACGTGATAGGTTCTGGTTTGCCAAGAGCAGGTGGTGGCGTGATAGGCTAAGGGGTTAAATTAGATGGTGGTCTAGGTAGGCCTGACAGCAACTCTTCTTCATCCACATCATTTTTAATTGGTACTGGTGTGATGGGAGTCACATTTGTTTGACAAGCATGTTTCATTGCCCTTGCAGTGTCAGTCTGTTTACTGACTAGGCGTATCTCGGTTAGATGGCAAGAAGGCTTAGAAGCATCTTCTATCACGGTCTGTACTAGCTCCCTTGCACATGCTCTGACTGGGTATCCAAAGATACCGGAGCTAATTTAAGGAAGTGCTATAGTCTTAATGCCAGCAATCTTGTTTGCAGTGTCTAATGCTGCATGTACAGTCTGGCGCAAGATCCGTGCACTATTATCTGGATAGGAAGGGTCATAGATGGGCCCCACTGCATGAATAATAGTGTTACAGGGTAAATCACTTGATTCTGTAACCGTAACCATTTCTGGCTGAAAAGGACCATGTCGTCGCACAATATTATCACTTTCCCTTTGAATACTGTCTCCCCCTGCCATAACAATATCTCTAGCCAGGCCCCCCTGTGCTGCAGGTGGCTATTGGTAGTATTCACTATAGCATCCACCCACTGATTGACCATGTTCCCTACACCCACAGAAATTAGTACCCCAGCCCCTGTCTGTCCCTGGGTAATCATTTTCTCAAAAATAGGATCCCAGTCCTCTGGGGGGACCGACACAAAGCTGCCATTATCCACATCTTGATATGATGGGGCAACAGATGGAGCCCCTTCACCTGACTGAGGGACAGGTGATGTAAGAGCTGGGAACATTGGTGTCGGAGGTGCGGGAGATGCTGAGGTAGATTGCTGAGGTGGGGTGTAGTATTGTCCTTGCATAGTCACAACTGGATATATAGAAACTGGTGGAGGAACTAATTGGGCATTAGGCTTTGGAATATCTGTCGTCTCATTGTTATCAGGTCTTACGGGTGGTGTAAGATGGCCGCCAAAGGAAGTACCTGTGGGTGGGACTTCCTTTGAGTCATGCATTCCAAAGGTGGGAGGGCACCCAGGTGGTGTGTCTGTCCGAGAACAGTCAAGAGGAGGAGAAGGAGCTGTGGCTACAAAGTCAGTCGGGGAAGGGGGTTGAATGAGCTATGAACTCCACAATGTAAACAATTGTCCCGAGAGTCTAAAGTTTGCACATCACTCCTACAACATGTCCACTCCCTGAGGTCATTATAAGGTGGTGGCTCAACAGTTTTCAAAGCAACATTAAAAACATGGGGCTTAACATACTGTACATGCAATATACATCATCATTATCATCTGTTCTCTCTTCCTCTTATTCATTCCTACAATGTCCATTAACTGTTTAACTCTAGCAATATGCTTAACCCCTTCCCTTTCAGCCACCAGGGTCTGAGCGCTATAGCTGTTATTTGACACCTCAGCTTTCTTTGTGAACAGTCTCAAGAATTTCTGAATGGCTGAAGAATGTTAACACAGTACAATGAAACAGTACTCAATGAAACAGAATAATCTCCTTATATAAACAATAACGGCAGATACTAGCTGGCCAGCCTAGCTTCTGTATCCACCCTCGTGCGTTCTATCGACAAAGAACAGGACGTTGTCTAGGGAGCGATACAGAACTGCAAAACTTTTTCCCTTTCTCACATCATCCCCCCTGCATTCTCTCTTTTTTTTCCAAAGAACAGGAGGTATATGGAGATGCAATGTGAGAGTACAACCAGGAGAGTACTCTGTTCATAAGTCACACACAACAGCCCATCCACTAAGTCACAGTCTCAAACACAAACAAATTAGAATAAGCAAAGGTTACAGTGGATTGGAATGTGAGTGGGTTTCGATAGCACCAGCAGGGTCACACCTACCCCCACTTAAGGATTACCACAACAGACTGACTTGTGCCCTCTGCTAATCTATGAACGACTGGAAACACAAGCAAGTCTGTAATTACAGTGTAATTAAACTAGACTTACCGTGTAAGGGGGGTAATCAGGCCTATCCAGTCATCCACGATCCACAGCTGGACACCTTCATTCGGTCTACCCTGGTGTGGTGCCTGTGTGGTGCCCCACGTTGGTTGCGCCAATTGTGGAAGTGAGGTTCAAAGGACCCCAACTCTTTGCTTATCCCGTGCCAAATTAACTGATTCAAGTGTATACTTGAAGCTTTGATATCGGACAAACAGAGTCAGATACTGAACTTCTCTTGAAGAGAAATGGCGCAGGAAAGGAGATGTGTTTATTAATCCAGCACAACATATATATATATTCAGTATAAAGGAAGGTCCCAATAGGGTGTCGCCCTGAGGCAATTGAGCAATCACAGTAGTCTCTGGCCCATGGTATAGATAAGTCTTATTATGTTGTCCTACGGGGTTAAATGTTTCCTCCCAGGTATTCTCCTCATTCGCCAGGATATTCTCTTGGGAGGTGCCATGTTGAATCCTTTGTCTCCTTCTTGTAAACAATTTGAAAGTCCACTTCTATAACCAGTTCCAACTAGTTCTTTCAGGGTATATATATATATATATATATATATATATATATATATATATATATATATATATAGTGACACACAAGTGCAGATATATAATACATATATCAAGGTTTTCATAATATATTAAAGTGAGGGTATATATGACTAAATGATATCCAATATAACAGATATATGCAAAACAAGATTCATCCTAACATATAACAAAATATAAGTATAGATATTTAGTATACATCAGAGTTTCATATAATGTTTTTTTAGTAGATTTTAGAATCTTATCTTTAACAGTAGATGTGATGGGTGCTGTGTAGCGCAGGCAGGTGAGGGCGCAGCAATTATTCACAGAGACAGTGGGGTGCAGTCTTCAGGGTTTTACTCACAGTTCTTAAGTTCCTCAGGTTACACTTTCCGGACGTTAACCACCCATGTCATCCTGCGTTCACCAAGGAAGGGGTTCAGCAATCCCTCAGATAATTCAAAAGTACTTAACGGGACCCTGTTCTATGTGCCTTTCTCAGTCGTCTTCCTGCGCTGGCTCTCACCCTCCTGCCCTGCGCCTCACAATCAGTGTCCCAAGCCGGTAGCCTCGGATCTTGTCGGGCGAACTGCAGTCCCCTGGACCCTCTGTGGCCACCTTTTTCGGCGATGTAATTGTGGCTATGGTAACTGCACCCTAAAAGTACAGAAGCCTCCGGTTTCTAGCTGAACATTGCAATTCTCACTAGTTAGGGGCCGGTCCCCTCTGCGGCCTAATCCCTCCATGTCCTGGTAGATTCGGGTGTACGGGTGGCCTCCAGCACTTCCCGTACCCCTAGGATCCTCTCTTCCCTTCTGGAGCCTTCCTTTCTGTTCCTCTCCTCTATTCAATCAGTCTCAACTCCTGGGCCTCTCACTAGGCCCGCTCTTCTGAGCCGAGCTCCTGTAGAGCTCCTGCTCCCACTCACTGTCCTCCTCTGACTGGAACCCTTCTAGATGGTTCCATCCCTTTTTATGCACCTACTGAAGTGCTTCCCTAAACTCCTTCCCCATCCACACCCACTACATGGTTCCCCCTCTCTTGGTTCCCCCCACCCCAGCCAGGGACAGGGCTCAGCAGAGGAGCAGCGCATCTTGCCCCTCCTGCTGGTCTGGAATACTGTAGGGTTGGATGCAAGTGTGTGGGTCCCGGGCAGTACTCCATCCTTAGCTGAGAGTGGGATACCACACCTCTGGGTGAGATGCAGTACCTCTGTGGCGACTGAACCCGCATGGGCGCCACACTTGCATCTGCCTGTGCCTACCTGTATACCAGCCATACCTGCCTGCACCTTCCAGTGCCAGTCTGTATACCAGCGGTTCCTGCCTGCACCTGCCAGTGCCTGTCTGTATACTAGCTGTGCCCGCCAGCACCTGTCACTTCTGGGTTCCAGCTGTGCTTGCCTGTACCAGCTGAACCTTTTCTTCTTGGTCATTCCCTTGCGGGTCAGCTGCCGGGAGTCCAAAGTCCGTCCTGGTGTAGTACATGGCGTCCATCTGGAGCCAAGTCTAATCACACCATCAGGGGCTCTAGCAAAGAGTCGGGTGTTCACCTAGTTACGCCCCTCCAGGTTCTCTTCGAATCACAGCACAGTGGTTCCACCATTTCCATTAATAAAAGCAACAAAAAATCAGATGGTAAACTATCTAGTGGGTGCAGCCTTGCTCCATACAAGAATATTGAGCGAGGGTGTGGATGTCTAGTGGGCATGCCCTCGCTACATACATTTGCATGGAGCGAGGCCACCCCCATTAGACGGTTTCTGCCAAGGAGTATGCATATCGCATATATCACTGCTGTTCCCGGTTCAGAAACCGGCGAATCCATGCATTGGTGGTTTCAAAAATCTGCACAAAGATACTTTAAGATAAGATAAGTGTCTAATCACAATTTGATCCATCCTGTGATTTTGAGTACTTAGTGCTTGTAAAGTATAGGCCTACTGTTTTTTTATTTTTGTTTTTCCTTTGATGATATTTTAATAGTTACTAACAATGATGTTTTATAAGTCCTGTGCATCACGGTTGCTGGATACCTGCCTTCTAGTT
This sequence comes from Phyllobates terribilis, assembly GCF_046119375.1. Classification (NCBI taxonomy): domain Eukaryota; kingdom Metazoa; phylum Chordata; class Amphibia; order Anura; family Dendrobatidae; genus Phyllobates; species Phyllobates terribilis. The sequence goes on along the minus strand of NW_027362761.1, from coordinate 418,218,440 downwards.
CACCATTTCTATCCAGGAGGCTCCCGAGATTCTGCTCCGTGCCTTTAATATATTGAATTATATCCAGACTGGGTGAGTTAATGTGATCTTTTTATTTTTTTATATCCATCAAGACCTAAAAAGGACACATCAACCCTATAATAAAGTCATAAAATCGCAAAATTTTATTGAATCATGTGAAAAAAAATAGTAAGAAGAAGGGGGAGGGAAATGGGAGACACTCAAGGGGGAGGGCAGGCCAGGGGGAAAGAATGCATCAATAAATAACAATAATAAATAAAGAAGACTTGCATGACCCTATGACATGAATTGTGTGAACGCAATAAATAAATATATAGATAATAGCAGCGATTACTAATGGAGGCAATGATATAAGGAAATCAGACTAGTAAAGTGCACAATGTTGCAAATAATCTCATATTGCCTCCAAAGAAAATTACATCAATAGGCCACAAAAGACAACCAAGTCATGTGAGCAGTAAGGTAAGTGGAGAATACTGTCCCAGAGGACGCCACTCCTCACAACGAACGCGCGTTTCGCCAATGCTTTGTCAAGATTATGAGTGAGGCCAGTAAGTTGGTGTATATATACAGAGAGACCGGTGGTTAATTAGTTTGGGCAGGTGGAGGCGCACGTACCATGCATGGAGATCCCGACGTCACATCCTGCCAGGCAGACAAGTCTCCATGGAGCGCGGCCGCCAGGGAGGAAGTGACGTTGGCGTGCATGTCAACGTGAGCCGCATGAAGGAAAGCAGGAAGTAATATTAGCGAACTTGTCAACATGAATCGCATAGGGGGAGGAACAACTCGTCAAAGCTGGGTAAGTATATTGGATATAGTGGTGCTGTCAGTGCTGAATGAAGTACAAAGAAAAGTGCATCGTGCTATGGCCTCATGAATCAAAGTACAAAAACTAGATAAATAAAAGGAGGCAATGTGACAACATGAAAAGTAATAAATGGGTAAAAGGAACCCAGTGTAAAAAATAGTGAGTAATAAAGTAATAATAATAAGATGAAATGAAAAATAAATGAAAATTAAAAAATAATGAAAGTAAAAAAATATAAAAATAAGAATAATAAAAAAATAAAAAATAATAAATAATAAATAAAAAATAATAAATGGAAAATACCAATTGAGAAAATAAAAAATAAAAATTAATAAAAAATAGATAATAAAAAATAATGAGGAAAAATAATATAAAATAAAATATAATACGAAAAAAATGATAATAGAATAATATAATAGTGAACAAATATAAATACAAGTATAAACACGAACAGTAAGAATTAAATAAAGTGACACGTGCAGCAGAAAGGCTCTTCCTCTAAGGATGAATTCATGACAGGCTTTGATGATCCATGGCTCCTCCTGCAAGTTGACTAGAAGGAAAGTGACTGGCAATAAGGTGGATGACAACGAGCGAAAGAACTAAAGAGACTGAAATAAGAAAAAGCTAATTAAAATAAAAAAATAAAAACAACTGAATTTAAAAACAAGCCACAAGGACAAAAAATGCAGCTCATAAAGACAATGAAATATTTAGAGAAAAGGTGCAAAACTATATGATTCATTTAGACCATGAGCTGATATCGCATCAAGAATGGTAATCCACCTCACCTCCTTTTCTGCTAATAATTTTTTCCAATTACCCCCCCAAATGCCAGGGTAGACCCTGTCAATGCCACTCACCTTCAATGTCGAGGGATCACAATCATGGAACTTTTTGAAGTGGCGGGGAATGGTTTTCAAATCCTCAAGGGAGTCATTTTCTCTAGATGCCTTTATATCTAGGACATGTTCTTGTGTTCTTCTACGCAATTCTCTTGTTGTCATCCCGATGTAAATTTTGTTGCAGGGACACCTAGCGCTATAAATCACACCAACTGTGTCGCAAGACATGGTGTGAGTGATCTTAAATCTGCGTGAGTTATCAGCATTGGTAAAGATCTTAGTTGATTCAATATTGGGACAAGCTACACATCCGCCACAAGGACGGCAGCCCCATTGTTGGCCCTTAGAACACAGTGGGAAGAGGTATGTGATAAATGCTCATGTGAATTCTTGGGTCTAATTATTGACAAGAATGGGACCACCTTGAATGAGATTGATTCAGAGATCACTGCAAGAGAAGATAAATTAAAATCTTTGATGTTAATAAATGACTTTGATAAATTTAATGAAGAAATGGAGGAATGTTTCACACTTTGGGAGAAACAAATTAAGATGACAAAAACATATAAATACCAATGTGATCAATCTGACAGAGATAATAACAAAGTATATAAATGGAAATTTAGCAAATCGTGATGCAGCAAAATTTACATCGGGATGACAACAAGAGAATTGCGTAGGAGGACGAGAACATGTCCTAGATATAAAGGCAGCTAGAGAGAATGACTCCCTTGAGGATTTGAAAACCATTCCCCGCCACTTCAAAAAGTTCCATGATTGTGATCCCTCGACATTGAAGGTGAGTGGCATTGACAGGGTCTACCCTGACATTCGGGGGGGTAATTGGAAAAAATTATTAGCACAAAAGGAGGTGAGGTGGATTACCATTCTTGATGCGATATCACCTCATGGTCTAAATGAATCATATAGTTTTGTACCTTTTCTCTAAATATTTCCTTGTCTTTATGTGCTGCATTTTTTGTCTTTATGTGGCTTGTTTTTAAATTCGGTTGTTTTTATTTTTTGATTTAATTTGCTTTTTCTTATTTCAGTCTCTTTAGTTCTTTCGCTCGTTGTCATCCACCTTATGGTCGGTCACTTTCCTTCTAGTCAACTTGCAGGAGGAGCCATGGATCATCATAGCCTGTCATGAATTCATCCTTAGAGGAAGAGCCTTTCTGCTGCACGTGTCACTTTATTTAATTCTTACTGTTCGTGTTTATACTTGTATTTATATTTGTTCACTATTATATTATTCTATTATTCTTTTTTTCGTATTATATTTTATTTTATATTATTTTTCCTCATTATTTTTTATTATCTATTTTTTATTAATTTTTTTTTTTCCCAATTGGTATTTTCCATTTATTATTTTTTATTATTTATTATTTTTTATTTTTTTATTATTCTTATTTTTATATTTTTTTACTTTCATTATTTTTTAATTTTCACTTATTTTTCATTTCATCTTATTATTATTTACTTTACTACTCACTATTTTTTACACTGGGTTCCTTTTACCCATTTATTACTTTTCATGTTGTCACATTGCCTCCTTTTATTTATCTAGTTTTTGTACTTTGATTCATGAGGCCATAGCACGATGCACTTTTCTTTGTACTTCATTCAGCACTGACAGCACCACTATATCCAATATACTTACCCAGCTTTGACGAGTTGTTCCTCCCCCTATGCGATTCATGCTGACACGTTCGCTAATATTACTTCCTGCTTCCCTTCATGCGGCTCACGCTGACACGCACGCCGACATCACTTCCTCCCTGGCGGCCGCGCTCCATGGAGACGCGTCTGCCTTACAGGATGTGACGTCGGGATCTCCATGCATGGTACGTGCGCCTCCACCTGCCAACACTAATTAACCACCGGTCTCTCTGTATATATACACCAACTTACTGGCCTCACTCATAATCTTGACAAAGCATTGGCGAAACGCGCGTTGGTTGTGAGGAGTGGCATCCTGGGGGTCAGTATTCTCCACTTACCTTACAGCTCACATGACTTGGTTGTCTTTTGTGGCCTATTGATGTAATTTTCTTTGGAGGCAATATGAGATTATCTGCAACATTGTGCACTTTACTAGTCTGATTTCCTTATATCATTGCCTCCATTAGTAATCGCTGCTATTATCTATATATTTATTTATTGTGTTCACTCAATTCATGTCATAGGGTCATGCAAGTCTTCTTTATTTATTATTGTTATTTATTGATGCATTCTTTCCCCCTGGCCTGCCTTCCCCCTTGAGTGTCTCCCTTTTCCCTCCCCCTTCTTCTTACTATGTTTTATCATATGATTCAATAAAATTTTGCGATTTTATGACTTTATTATAGGGTTGCTCTGTCCTTTTTAGGTCTTGATTTTTGATTCATTTGCTGTTACAGCTAATTTTTTGTGTTGTTTATATTCATACTTAATCCTTACATTGTTACAAGTAATATGTGTCACTATTCGTGTTATTGGTCCCATCATTTACTAATGATGCCTAATATGTTTTGTTTACATTAGTTTATATGTTATTATGATAGTGGCATGTTGGCTCAGTGGTTAGCACTGCAGCCTTGCAGCACTGGGGTCCTGGGTTCAAATCCCACCTAGGACAACATTTGCAAGGAGTTTGTATGTTCTCTCCGTGTTTGTGTGGGTTTCCTCTGGTTTCCTCCCACACTTCAAAGCCATACTGATAGGGGTTCTAGATTGTGAGCACCAACGGGGACAGTGACCATAATGTCTGTGAAGCACTTTGGAATCAATGGCGCTTTATAAGTGAGTAAAATAAATAAATAGTGGCATACAATATCATCAGCAGGGGACTGATGACTATTTACTTGTGCCTCCATTTGATTTACAATAATGAAGGCTGTGGGTGGGTCAAAATACATTGTATCCGATTGATAAGATATATGTAGTTTTGCTTAAAATGATGTAAAGAAGCACTGAAGCAACAAAGAACAAGGGAGTCGGAAATTCATCTTATATAATGGAGGCAGAAAATTCGGAGCTTGTACTATGCCATACTACAACCTCACAAATCAGGGGTAACAAAAATGTTACCATTGTTACTCTACTTTTCAAACTTATTTGGTGATTTTCCTTTTGACTTTTTTTTTTACAGTCAATTTTATGTCATTTTTATGTATTGCTGTCAACTCTATTAAACCCTATGCTGAGCAAGGAAAATAATACAATGATTGTTTTCAGTAACAATACGGGTATGCCATTAGGGTCATTGAAAGTGACAACAGTTCAAAAACTGGCAAATGGTTTGAATAACTTTTTATTGTGGGAAAGTTATTGTTATTTAGAAAATATATAGCACAAATTAATAATGTAAGTTATAACTCTGAGTATGAAACGTTCTTGCTACTTTAACCAATAACTTCATAAAAAAAATCAAGAAGACAATATGGAAAAAAAATACAAAAATATAATAAAATGTTGTAAAAATAAAAATATTATAAAGTATACATCACGCTGAATGTACTAAAAATCTCAGAAAAAATGTCAGTAATAAATAAATACCTATTATCAAAAAAATCATAAATAACTTATCAAAAGAAGCTCTTTTTGTCTAAGGTTAATCATTGTGACACCTGCAATACAATGAACAGTGTATGCAACAGGACAGGTTGTGTGAATAAGTATATACTGTATGTAGCCATTGTTAAACTAATGCGCAAGACACGCAAGAAGGATGGTGGCGCAGAAAGTTGGGGGAAAGTCAAGAGGCCCCCATACACATTTGAATGTCAGCCAAGCCCGGTGATATTGGCCTGTTCAGCCACCGTTAGTCTAATGTATATGGGGGTCTTCATATTCTTTGGAATATGTTTCTGCATTGTAAAATATTTGTTATTTTAAGAATGGCTACATCTTTACTATTCAAGACCAATTAAAAAATATTGTAAGACCTACTTCATTTTCAGGCAAATTGGAAGAAACAACAAGAAATTACAAATTGGAGCATGCGTGATGCATGATTGAATGTACAGATCAGTATGATTACTGTGTTACCAAACTTGTATAGGTTTTTGTTATTATTTAAGTGGAGAAAAGAAGAAAATCAGAAGTTCGCATAAAAAAAAAAAAAAAATTCTGAGACCCATAATGTTTTCATTTTTCTGTCAACGGAGCTCGTTTTTTGCATGGCAGGAAGCTCACGTCTTTATTGATATCTTCTCCTCACTGCTGGCGATATCTCTCCAAATCCTGGCCCTCCTCACCACATCCCCACAGTCACTTCTACCTCTTATCCACGACCTACCACAAATTTCCGTAAACTCTCTAACCCTCTGTAACCCTCTTATACCCATCCGCCCAGCCCCCGCTTCCCCAGTCCCACTAACAGGAGGTCTATGGAACGCACGCTTTGTCTGCAGCAAACTTTCCTACATCCATGATCTTTTCATTACTAACAAACTCTCCTTTTTCGGTATCACAGAAACCTTGCTCACCCCATCTGACACAGTTTCTCCAGCTGCACTTTCCTATGGTGGATTTCATCTTTCTCACACACCCCGCTCCAGTGGCAAGCATGGTGGAGGAGTTCGTATCCTCCTGTCTGATAACTGCTCCTTCTCCCCAATTCCACTGCCGCTCTCTGTTACTTTCCCCTCTTTCGAGGCACACTGTGTGCGCATCTACTCCCCCTCCAGCCTCCAACTGGCTGTCATTTACCACCCCCCAGGGACAACCACCACTTTCTTCTAACACTTTACCACCTGGCTGCTTAACTTCCTTTCCACTGACATCCCCACTATCATCAAATGCGACTTCAACATCGCCATTGACACTTCCCACTAATCTGTCTTTAAGCTTCTATCCCTCACTTCCTCCTCCTGCCTTGCACTCACAAAGATGGCCACACACTGGACCTCATCTTCACCCACCTCTGTTCCCTATCTGACCTCTCTAACTCACCTCTCCCTCTATCTGACCACAACCTACTCACATTCTCTTCCCTCTTCTCCCTAGGTGAACAATCCCCACTCCACAAACTTGTATATCCTCACAGAAATCTCAAACACCTCGACCTACACTCACTATCTGAATTCCTTCTCCCTCTTACAGACATAAGCTCCTTACATGAAACAGATGTTGCTGTTGCATTATATAACACCACAACAGCTGCAGCCCTCAATTCGGTCACTCCCCTCACACATACCAAAGCTCGCACAATCCACAGGCAACCCTGGCACACCAGCCTGACGAAAGAACTGAGTCGGACCTCCAGGGTTGCTGAGCGGAGATAGAAAAAGTACCACTCCAACGAGCACTTCATCGCATTCAAACAGTCCCTCACTACTTTCAAGTCCACACTCACTGCAGCAAAACAAACCTACTTCTCATCTCTAATATCCTCCCTATCACACAACCCTAAACAGCTATTCAACACTTTCAATTCTCTCCTCCGTCCTCCAGCGCCTCCTCCCTCTCCTCTCACTTCAGCCGAGGACTTTGCCTCATTCTTCAAGCAAAAGAATGATACCATCAGACAAAGTTTTAGCCTAAAGTCCCCATAGCCCCTTCTCATATCTACTCAGTGTTCCTCCTTCAAAACCAGCTTCTTCGTCATTACGGAAGATCAACTTTCCTCCTTACTCTCCAAGTCACACCTCACCACCTGTGAACTTGACCCTATCCCATCCCACCTCATAACTAACCTTACTGCAGTCTTCATCCCAACTCTAACCCACATTTTCAACCTGTCACTAACAACTGGTGTCTTCCCCTCATGCTTCATACATGTCTCGATCACACCCATCCTCAAAAAACCCTCCCTTGACCCCTCCTCTCTGACTAGCTATCACCCCATATCACTTCTCCCCTATGGCTCAAAACTACTCGAACAACACGTCCATTTTGAACTGTCCTCCCATCTCTCCTCCTGCTCCCTCTTTGACCGCTTACAATCTGGCTTCTGACCGCACCATTCTACTGAAACTGCCCTGACTAAAGTCACCAACAACCTACTAACCGCCAAATCCAAGCAACACTATTCTGTCCTTCTCCTCCTGGACCTGTCATCTGCCTTCAACACACTGGACCATTCCCTCTTACTACAGATTCTCTCATCTCTTGGCATCAAAGACTTGGCCCTATCTTGGATCTCGTCATACTTAACAGACAGGATCTTCAGTGTTTCTCACTCACACACCACCTCCTCATCTTGCCCCTTATCTGTCGGTGTCCCCCAAGGTTCAGTCCTAGGACCTCTGCTCTTCTCAATCTACACCCTCAGCCTGGGACAGCTCATAGAGTCCCACGGCTTTAAGTATCATCTCTATGCTGACGACACACAGATTTACCTCTCTGGACCTGATATCACCTCCTTACTAACTAGAATCTCACAATGTCTGTCCACTATCTCATCCTTCTTCTCTGCTAGATTTCTAAAACTTAACATGGATAAAACTGAATTCATCATCTTTCCCCTATTTCACTTAGCCCCTCCTATCTGACCTATCCATCAAAATCAATGACTGCTCACTCTCCCCAGTCCCGCAAGCTCTCTGCCTCGGGGTAACCCTGGGCTCTGCTCTCTCTTTCAAACCACATATCCAAGCCCTTTCCACTTCCTGCCGACTGTAACTCAAAAACATTTCCCTGATCCGCACATTCCTCAAACACGAATCTGCAAAAACACTAGTACATGCCCTCATCATCTCCCGCCACGACTACAGCAACCTCTTGCTCTGTGGTCTCCCCTCTAACACTCTTGCACCCCTCCAATCTATCCTAAACTCTGCTACCAACTAATCCACTTGGCCCCCTGCTATTCCCCGTCCTCTTTTCTCTGTCAATCCCTTCACTGGCTCCCCATTGCCCAGAGACTCCAGTTCAAAACCCTAACCATGGCATACAAAGCCATCCACAACCTGTCTCCTCCATATATCTGTGACCTAGTCTCCTGGTACATACCTACACGCAACCTACGATCCTCACAAGATCTCCTGCTCTACTCCCCTCTTATCTTCTCTTCCCACAATCGCATACAAGATTTCTCCCGTGTATCCCCCCAACTCTTAAACTCTCTACCCCAACATATCAGACTCTCGTCTACAGTGGAAACCTTCAAAAGGAACCTGAAGACCCACCTCTTCTGACAAGCCTACAACCTGCATTAACCATCGCTCCACTACACCACTGTATGACCAGCTCTACCCTCACCTACTGTCTCCTCACCCATCCCTTGTAGACTGTGAGCCCTCGCGGGCAGGGTCTTCTCTCCTCCTGTACCAGTTTGCCGTTGCGTTTGTGTTCAATATTTTTGTAATTGTTTTTGCTATGTATACCCTCTTTTTCACAGGTAGAGCACTATGGAACAAATGGCGCTATAATAATAAAAAATAATAATAATGATTGTGAGGTAGATACAATTATTTTATCGCTTCTAATTACATTTTTTGCAGTGTTGTGCTGACCAAAAACGAAACACAATTCTCGCATTTCGATATTTCTAACTAAGCCATTTACTAATTAGGCAAGTTAATTTATATTTTGATAGACCGGACTTTTTTGATGAAGCAATATTAAATATGATTAAATATTTTTTTACTTCTTTATTTTTAATGGGACAAAAGGAGGTAATTCAAATTTTAATTTTTTTTTCCAGGGGTCTGAAACCTGAATATGTAGTGAAAATGATGTTCCCTTATGATGTCCACCCATGCTGGGCTTCAAAGGAGGACCAAGATGGCAATGATGGGGGCTTTCAGCAGAACTCCAGTTGCCCTAACTACCCATCAATTTCCAACAATTGAGTCGCAGTGAGCTGGTGGAAGAAGGTGACCACTTGCACTGGCGATCACATCATTTAAATGCCCCTCTCAAAGATTGACAACGGACTTTAAAAGGAATCTGTCGTGCTCAGTTACCATGCCCCAGCACCGAATCACAGCTAACTCTGTTCTGATGCAATGTAGAGCAGGCTGTCAGTTAGTGCTGGGATGTGATCTCAGCCACCACTCGCTGTATACTGAGTGGTGACTGAAGATGCTCTGGCCAATTCTCTGGCTGAAAGCTAGAGGCTGCCGGAAGGAATAAAGTCCATTTCCTTCCAGTAGCCATGCCATCAGTGCAGTGGCTGCACTGTTTTAGAATGCTATTAACCTACAGATTAACCACATATCTCCAAGTTAATGTTTTTTGAGATGACAGGTTCCCTTTACGTGGCTGGCGATCAGAGCATTCTGAAGCCGCTGTAGTTACAGGCTAATGCCATCTATATATTACAGCTGGCATCTGCCCATTTTGGTGTGGGCTCAGCTCCTGAGCATGTTCCATACATGGGCACCCAATATAAGACATACTATTACACCATATATTGGAATGGGGTTAACAAATGTATGATTAGCTGCTTTAGACAAAACCAATGTTTTCATATTTCTAGATTTTACTCATGACCCTACAGGGAATCAACATAATATATGAGATCATCTTTGTAAAAAATATTTATGGACTTTATATTATTCTTGCTATGTCAAATACAATTGTAAATCCCTTTTCCAAATCAAATTTAGAAAGACAGAGGGCAGCTTTGCTTTGCCAGGAACATATTTTATTTTATTACAGAGAATGCATCATTCATATTTTAGGGATGTTTACTTTATGTGTATACTTATAATGAGAAGCCTATGCTGCAGCATGAGTTGTGTATTGCCCGTCATTGTGCACATCCCAACCATGTCGACTCGTTGCTAATTAGTGACAAGTTTATAGTGACACCACAGGGTAAAAATGTTAATTTGAAGTTCAGCTCTGAGAAATAACAAATTGTGCAAACATCTGTCACATAAAAGCAAATCACATGATCATCTGAGCGGATCCTGTCACTACGTATCAGATTAGAAGAGATCTTTCTTATAGATATTAAATGCTGAAACTACTGTCAGTGCTATGACAAATGAGCAGATTGCTTGAATTTGGCAACACAAATTAGGTAGACAAAGGATCGGCCATACTGAAGGTGAAGCTGAAAGAGTAAGCATGCATGACTGTGAGAGGATGATGGTGGACAAAATAGGGAATGGTAAGCTCAAGTGTCCCAGCTGCCCATATTACCATTAGTTGAAGATGATGGTTTCTACTCCAAATGATATAGTTTGAGAGGGTGTTTGTGGATTGGGGTCCATTACGAGTAGTCAGGACCCTAGGTAGTTTAGAGGACGTGGGCCCCCCAGCACCCGATCTATCATGTGACATGTCACATAATTCCCTTGAGAGATCATGTAATAGGTCACGTGATTAACACACAGGTGCTCCAGTGTACATCTGCAGATGCAGAATGACAGAGACTACATGTGGTGCGCTCATTTTTTTCCCTTGTGTACAGAGCTATATATATCATAGTGCTATACGTAATAGAGGATACTATGTAATAAGAAACAGTGCTATATATAAGAAGAGGACGGTATATAATACAGGATGGTGCTATATATAACCAAAGGGCATGCTTTTTAATAAGGAATAGCACCATATATACAACAGAAGACGCTATATAATATGGGACGGATCGCTCAGTGCGCATAGTTTAATAACCTGTTTAAACAGACAAATGGCAATAAATAAGTGCCTAATGGTTTACCAGTTGGAGGCCGTTTAGTGCCATCGGTCAGTCCCTGAAAATAGTGTTGAGCCACCCCCGTAGTGCCCGAATTCGGTTCGGTTCGTCGAACACCTGTATGTTCGCCGAACTGTTCGTCGAACTGTTCGTCGAACACCGTCGAACACCATTAAAACCAATGGCAGGCAAACAAAAACACATAGAAACACATAGAAAACACATAGAAAACACTTCAAAGGTGTCCAAAAGCTGAGAAACTGCCCAGAAGACAAAACTAACACACGGAAAAGTGACAAGTACATATAGTCATGCGAAAAGAAAAGAGGTGGAGGAGTAAAAGGAGGGGGAGACACGGATATAGGCATGTCATGCCCTTCTAAAACCAAAAAAGTGCGAAGCTGACACGGCCAGTCCGTTCCTGCCCGTGCGACCTCCGTGTCGCCGGGTTTGTGCCAGAGCTGCGGTGGACCCTGACGGCCAGCCCACCTCTCTCAATACTGGTGCCTGTCCGCTGGTGGGTCGAGCCCCTCCGCGGTGGGGGGAGTAACATCTGCAGAAGAAAGGCCATCTTCCAGCCAAACTAAGATGTCTACTTCTTTTCGTGGACAATGTGATACGATCCCTTTCTTACGGACACGCCCATCGCTACAAATTCCATATGAGGCACAAAAACAGCAGGTGCTTCAACGTATATAAAGTGCTCCTTCAAGTGGGCTCTCCTCCACCTCAACTTCAACATCACAAATACTCCAGTCCTCAGAGGTGTCACCCCAATCGCACTTGCTTCCTCACAGCTCCCAAGTCTCCAGCTGTCCGTCTGAGTATGGGGTAACACAGATGGTTGAGTCTGCACAGCTGTTTACTCATACTATAGCCTGGGAAACTGAGGTCTGCTCCAGAGCTTCTGTTAATCCAGACGAGGAAATGATCTGCACTGATGCCCAGAATCTTTATGAGTCGGATCCAGGACCAGATGAAGAAGGTTCTGAGCATAATGTAGACCCTCGTTCCCAAACTGTAACTCCTGTTAGCGGAGACAATGATGAAGACGATGATGAGACTCAAATACCTGATTGGAGCGACAACTTGACTTTTCGGTCAGGGCAGGAAGAGGTTGGCTCTGAGGACGACGGGTGTGAGAACACACAGGGTGATGATGACGAGGTTGGAGATCCCACTTAGTGTCAACCCAGAGTCAGCCAGTCGATGAGGTCAGCAGAGGAGGTGGAGGAGGATGTGACTAGCCCAGGGGATGGGGATGACTCGGTACCCGGGCCTTTGCCTGGCCTTTGGGATGTCGCGGTGGTTGGCTCCAGGGCCCGTACCCTGGGGTCAGTCTTTAAAAGGGTGGATAATTGTTAATTTTATAAGAGTTTGTGACGCCACCTGTGGTATATGGTGAGAAGCACCAGCACTGCAGTAGTCCACTGAGGCCGGTGATAAGGCAACTCGATGTTATAGCTCCCCACAGGTTGAGCTAGGCCTCAGAAAAGCGTATGCAGGGTGAATGCAGGACAGGCGAGACCCAGCTGGGTCAGAGCAAGAACAGGAACGGACACGGTAGTCACTTCAGTACCTTTTACTGGTGGAAATTCAGGCACATCCCGGAGCACTGTAGGGTGAAGGGTGCATATCATGATCCTCCCCAATGAGTGGGTATGGGGCCTCCTGTTTCTTGCCTCTGCGTAGTAAGTTTCTGACCTGCCTGGAGCTAGGCCTAACTTTGTCTCTGTCCTGCGCTGGCTGACCTTGTGGTAGGGCCTTGTCTTGGAGTTCACGCTCCCAGTATGCGGGGCCTAAGCGTCTCCTGGCTCTGTTACGTATCAGCACCTTAGCGATCCTGGACTTGTAGTTCTCCAGCGATTCCGGTTATGCCTTACTGGGTCATAGAGATCCCGGTAAGCTCGGATCTGGTGTCCGGTAAATGCTTCGGGGTGAGCTGGTTAAGCTCCTCTGCCCCCTATGTACTAACTCTCCACTCGCCTTCGGCCTACTCGGGCCCTCACTAGGCTATACACACTAACGGCAACTTGCCGCGCTTCACCGATCTTATGGCGCCGGCACACCTTAAGCTCTAACTGGGCTCCCTGAATCTAGCTAACAGGAGCCTCGTGCTCCACTGCTGAACTATTAACTGAGTTCTCTAGACTAGACTGAGCAGCACTGCAGACTGACCTCTCTTAGGCTTCTCTACTGCAGGAACTCTTCAGAGGAACTGAAATGCCTAGCTCCACTTTCCCTATTTATATCCCTAACGGGCTCCCTCTGCTGGTCTGAGGCGGAAGGTGTAGATGTGTGAATGTTTATGGGGGCCTCTTGTGGAGAATTCCATCAATGCACTCTTCTAGGATCTGTGATACCAAGCGCAGCTGGGCATCACAGATGCTATTAACGACGAGGTTAGGTTGCGCCTTCCTGGACAGAGACGGAGTACTGGAAGCACGTCAACAACTGCATCCTCAACCACAACTCTGCCTCTGACCACAAGTCGTAGTGGCTCTTCAGGTCGCATGGGCTCTAAGCCTTGCATAGCCTGGGTATTTTTTCAGATCGATAAGGATGACCCAACTCGTGTTATCTGTAATATTTGTCACCAAAAGCTAAGTAGAGTCCAAAAAATCAATAGTTTGAGTACTTCATGCATGAACCATCACATGGATATGAAGCATAAGTTGCAGTGGGAAGCTCACTGTGCTACAATGCAGCCTAGCGGGCCGTGCCAACTACCGTCTGCCCCATCTTGTGCATCCGCAGCCTCTTCATCCTCTGTGACTGGGGGGACAGCAGTCACACATGTTTTTGGACGCAGACCTGCCACCTCTTTACCTGCAACAGCCAGTGTGATTGGCAGGTCATCATTTCATTTGGAAGTGGAAACACCAGCTGGTGTTGAGCGCTCTCTGACATCGAGAGCACTACCTTTGGATCAAGGCAACCTAACTTTTCTGCCTGCATCTTCCTCACAGACCGGCAAGTTTGCCGGGGACACGCTACTCAACCCCGTCTAAGCACAACAGCCAGCCCTCGGTCCCTCAGATGTGGACAAGTAAAAGACCATTTCCTCCTAACCATGACAAAGCTAAGAGGTTGAATTTGACCATCTGCAAGCTCTGGGCTACAGAAATGCTGCCTTTCCGCCTGGTGGACACAGAGGATCTTCGAGACCTTATGTCCGTCGCAGTGCCCCACTACCAGATGCCCAGTCGGCACTGCTTTTCAAAGAAAGGTGTGCCTGCACACCACCAGCATGTCGCACACAATATCACCGCTTCTTTGAGAAACTCTGTGTGTGACAGGGTGCATTTCACCACAGACACTTGGGCGAGCAGGCATAGACAGGGGCTTTACATGTCGCTGACTGGGCACTGGGTAACTATGGTAACAGCAGGACAAGGGGCTGCTGTCCAAGTCTTGCCGTCCCCACGAGTTGTACGTCAATCCTCTTTATCTAGAAGTTCCTCCACTGCTTCTGCCTCCTCAACCTCCTCTCGGTCCTCCACCTGCACCTAAAGCCTGTCTGGTAATGCCACCCGCTTTCTAACTGCGCAGAAGGAATCCTGCACACCTCCTTACTATGCTGGCAGCAGGGCTCAACGGCATCAGGCTGTGTTTACTTTGAAATGTCTGGGAAATGTGAGTCACACAGCTGAGAAGTTGTGGTCAGCTCTGGAGACCCAGATTCATGAATGGTTGTCTCCACTGGACTTGCAACCAGGGAAGGCCGTGTGCGACAATGCTGCAAACCTGGGTGCGGCCCTTCGTCGGTGCAATGTCACACACGTGCCTTGTATGGCTCACGTGTTGAACCTGGTTGTCCAGCAATTTTTAGCCCTCTATCCCGGACTAGATGGCCTTCTGCAGAGGGCACGGTCGCTGTGTGCTCACTTACGCCGTTCGCATCCCGCAGCTCAACGACTTACATCTCTACAGAAGTCGTTGGGCCTGCCAGTTCAACGGCTGGAAATGCGATGTGCCGACACGGTGGAATTCAACTCTGCACATGTTGCAGCGACTGTGGCAGCCCTGGTGCAATACGTTCTGACGTACAGCCTGGGCCAACGAGATCCAGAGGTGGGGAAAATCACGCTGCAGGAGTGGTCTCAGATCAGGGACCTATGAAGTTGACGCGCCCCCTGGGCCGTGGGGTACCCGTAGCCGGGCCGGTAGACGCTGGGGGTTGTAGTCACTGTGGCGGCGACCCGGTCCGTGACCCAATACAAGGGTAATTTGTATATATGTGTTTTATAATGTCCGACTACGCCACCTGTGGAGTGCGGCCAAAGGGGCCGCCGCTGCGGAACAGTCCTCTGAAGCTGGTGGTTTTGCAGCAATGGTATTATTACTCCCCACAGGAAGAGTGTAGCTTCAGGGCAGTGTGGGGGGATGATGGTGGTTGTAGTGCAGGGAGTCAGTAATGAACACAGAGTCTATGTGATGCAGTCCCAAGATCTTTACTCACAGTTGTTGCAGTCCAGATTACAGGTACCAGAGCTATCTCCCATGTCGTGCTGTGCGTACTCAGTGAGGGGCTCAGTCCACCCCCAGATAGCTCCGGAGTACTTAGCAGGACCCCCTTCTGTGTGTCCTCTCTCTGGCCTTCTCCCTGCACCTCACACCCAGTGACACTTCTATCCGGTATCCTCGGGCCTTGGTGGGTGACGTGTGTTCCGTCCCCTGGGTCCTATGTGGCTACCTTCTTAGTGAGACTGGTGTGGACTCTGGCCTGCAGTACATGAAATGCTGCAGCCTCCGGTTTCTAGCTGAGCCTTGCTGTTTCTACGCTAGTTGAGGGACCGGTTCCCCTTATCTGGCCTGACCCCTTTACCTCCTGGTAGCAGCGGGCGTACAGGTGGCCTTCTGCACGGCCCGTACCCCTAGGGTCCCTTCGGTTCCTGGAGCCTTCCTGCTCCCTCTTCTCTCCTTCAGTCCCGGGCCTCCCAGGCTAGGCCCGCCTCCGGAGCAGAGCTCATGCAGAGCCTCTGCTCCTGTCACTTCTCCTCCTCTGACTGGCTTGCTCTTTCTAAGATGGCTTCCTATTTATACTCTCCCTGTCATGTGCTCCCCTAAGCTGCTTTCTCCACCCACACCCACTACATAGGACCCTCCCACCAGCTAGGGACCTGGGACTGTACTCTCCCTTAGGAGCAATCTTGCCCTACCCCCACTGCGGGTATGTGTTGGATGCAGGTGTTAGGGTCGCGAGCCATACTCCTTCCTTACCTGAGGGTGAGATACCACACCTCTGGGTGAGATGCAGTACCTCTGTGGCGACTGAACCCTCAGGGGCGCCACACACCCTTCTGCACAGTTTTGAAATGGCGACGAAGATGATTAGTGCTGACGATGATGCCATTATCAGCATGACTATTCTGGTGATTTACATGCTGGAGCACACGTTAAACAGAATTCAGAGTCAGGTGGTGGGACAAGAGGAGGTGGAGGAAGTAGGGGAGGAGTCGTATGCGGAAGGGATAACATCTCCAAAGTCCAGACGGTCGGCAACACCAAGGCGGCAGGCATGGGAGGGTGGGGGAGAGGGATTAACCAGGGTGCATGGTAGCAGCCAAACTGTTGAGGAAGGTGCAGGAGCCGAGGAAGAAGTGGAGGACAAACTGGCGATGGGCATGTAAGACTCATCAGATGAGGGAGACCTTGATCACATTTCTGTTGTGCGAGGTTGGGGGGAGAGGGCAGAGGAAGGAAGCATGATTCTTACCTCGCTACCAACACAACAAGGACTTGATCCTCCTGGATGCGCAAGACACATGAGTGCCTTCTTGCTGCACTACCTGCAACATGACCCTCGGATTGTAAGAATTCGAAGTAATCCCGACTACTGGGTTGCCACACTCTTAGATCCCCGGGACAAAAGTAAATTTGCAAAACTTATTCCTGCCATAGAAAGGGATGCACGCATGCAGGAGTATCAGCAGAGGCTGTTGCAGAATCTTACATGTGCTTTTCCACAAAACACCAGTGGTGCATGTACTGAATCTCACAGTTCTAACTTGCAAACCGTGGGACTGTCGAGTCTTCATCACTAGTGTTGAGCGAACATGCTCGACACTGCTTGGTACTCGCCCGAGCATCACGCTACTCGGGATGTTCGGCGAGCACCGAGCATTTCCGGGTTACTCGGGCGGGAGCTCGGGTCTCCGCCCTGCACGTTTGGCGCTCTTTACAGAGCCAATGAACATGCAGGGATTGCCAGCCAGTCACTGTAATGCCGCAGCCATGTTGTTTGTGGGCATTACAGTGATTGGCTGGCCGCACAGCGTCACCTCGAGTATTTAAAACCGAGCACCGCCATCTTGGACACAGTCGCTCCGGATCAGACAGTGTAGGGACAGCGCTGCTGATTTAGGGAGAGATATATCCTGCAAAATAGTTAGTGTAGGGTCTGTAAAGGCTGCCAGATCAAACAAACAGTCCTTCTCAGGACTAATATCCATCCCAGGTATATCAGGCAGGCAGGCTGTATAGGAGACGCAGTGGTTATACCAGCAAACGCTGCATTACAGTCCTGAGGGCTGCTCCTGTTGCTGAAATTGCTGGACTTAGCTCCAGGTCCCGGGGGCCTGGAAAAATCCTTTTTTTTAATCTAAATCCTCTTTTTTTTTCCTCCTTCACAATGTACAAATACCCATCTTATTAACCTTTTGGTGCCCCCCCCCAAAAAAAAAAAGTGTGCCTCTGATTTTTCAGACACAAATATATCTGTTGAAAATAGTCTGGTGTAGGCCAGAGAAATAGAAGTGTGGTTTTGCAGTTCTATGGGCCATTTGTATCTAAAAAAAACAGTTTGAGTGTGTCGCTCACTGTTCAGCCGCAAATATATATATATTTTAAAAAGCTTGGTATACACCAGTAAATTATTACTGTGGTTTTGATGTTCCACGGTAAAACATCTCTATTATCCTGTTTTTGGCATTTTTTGCTGTATAAAAATAATAATAGTGTCTCCCTGATTTTTCAGACACAAATATATCTGTTGAAAATAGTCTGGTGTAGGCCCGAGAAATACAAGTGTGGTTTTGCAGTTCCACGGTACAAACCTCTGTATTATCCACTTTTGGGCCATTTGTATCTAAAAAAAACAGTTTGAGTGTTTCGCTCACTGTTCAGCCGCAAATATATATATATTTTAAAAAGCCTGGTATACACCAGTAAATTATTACTGTGGTTTTGATGTTCCACGGTAAAACATCTCTATTATCCTGTTTTTGGCATTTTTTGCTGTATAAAAATAATAATAGTGTCTCCCTGATTTTTCAGACACAAATATATCTGTTGAAAATAGTCTGGTGTAGGCCAGAGAGACAGAAGTGTGCTTTTGCTGTTCCACGGTAAAAAATCTCTATTATCCTGCTTTTTGCATTTTTTGCTGTAAAAAAAAAAATAAATAGTGTCTCCCTGATTTTTCAGACACAAATATATCTGTTGAAAATAGTCTGGTGTAGGCCCGAGAAATACAAGTGTGGTTTTGCAGTTCCACGGTACAAACCTCTGTATTATCCACTTTTGGGCAATTTGTATCTAAAAAAAACAGTTTGAGTGTGTCGCTCACTGTTCAGCCGCAAATATATATATATTTTAAAAAGCCTGGTATACACCAGTAAATTATTACTGTGGTTTTGATGTTCCACGGTAAAACATCTCTATTATCCTGTTTTTGGCATTTTTTGCTGTATAAAAATAATAATAGTGTCTCCCTGATTTTTCAGACACAAATATATCTGTTGAAAATAGTCTGGTGTAGGCCAGAGAGACAGAAGTGTGCTTTTGCTGTTCCATGGTAAAAAATCTCTATTATTCTGCTTTTTGCATTTTTTGCTGTAAAAAAAAAATAGTGTCTCCCCGATTTTTCAGACACAAATATATCTGTTGAAAATAGTCTGGTGTAGGCCAGAGAGACAGAAGTGTGCTTTTGCTGTTCCACGGTAAAAAATCTCTATTATCCTGCTTTTTGCATTTTTTGCTGTAAAAAAAAAAAATAAATAGTGTCTCCCTGATTTTTCAGACACAAATATATCTGTTGAAAATAGTCTGGTGTAGGTCCGAGAAATACAAGTGTGGTTTTGCAGTTCCACGGTACAAACCTCTGTATTATCCACTTTTGGGCCATTTGTATCTAAAAAAAACAGTTTGAGTGTTTCGCTCACTGTTCAGCCGCAAATATATATATATTTTTAAAAGCCTGGTATACACCAGTAAATTATTACTGTGGTTTTGATGTTCCACGGTAAAACATCTCTATTATCCTGTTTTTGGCATTTTTTGCTGTATAAAAATAATAATAGTGTCTCCCTGATTTTTCAGACACAAATATATCTGTTGAAAATAGTCTGGTGTAGGCCAGAGAGACAGAAGTGTGCTTTTGCTGTTCCACGGTAAAAAATCTCTATTATCCTGCTTTTTGCATTTTTTGCTGTAAAAAAAAAAATAAATAGTGTCTCCCTGATTTTTCAGACACAAATATATCTGTTGAAAATAGTCTGGTGTAGGCCCGAGAAATACAAGTGTGGTTTTGCAGTTCCACGGTACAAACCTCTGTATTATCCACTTTTGGGCAATTTGTATCTAAAAAAAACAGTTTGAGTGTGTCGCTCACTGTTCAGCCGCAAATATATATATATTTTAAAAAGCCTGGTATACACCAGTAAATTATTACTGTGGTTTTGATGTTCCACGGTAAAACATCTCTATTATCCTGTTTTTGGCATTTTTTGCTGTATAAAAATAATAATAGTGTCTCCCTGATTTTTCAGACACAAATATATCTGTTGAAAATAGTCTGGTGTAGGCCAGAGAGACAGAAGTGTGCTTTTGCTGTTCCATGGTAAAAAATCTCTATTATTCTGCTTTTTGCATTTTTTGCTGTAAAAAAAAAATAGTGTCTCCCCGATTTTTCAGACACAAATATATCTGTTGAAAATAGTCTGGTGTAGGCCAGAGAGACAGAAGTGTGCTTTTGCTGTTCCACGGTAAAAAATCTCTATTATCCTGCTTTTTGCATTTTTTGCTGTAAAAAAAAAAAAAAAATAGTGTCTCCCTGATTTTTCAGACACAAATATATCTGCTGAAAATAGTCTGGTGTAGGCCCGAGAAATACAAGTGTGGTTTTGCAGTTCCACGGTACAAACCTCTGTATTATCCACTTTTGGGCCATTTGTATCTAAAAAAAAACAGTTTGAGTGTGTCGCTCACTGTTCAGCCGCAAATATATATATATTTTAAAAAGCCTGGTATACACCAGTAAATTATTACTGTGGTTTTGATGTTCCACGGTAAAACATCTCTATTATCCTGTTTTTGGCATTTTTTGCTGTATAAAAATAATAATAGTGTCTCCCTGATTTTTCAGACACAGATATATCTGTTGAAAATAGTGTGGTGTAGGCCAGAGAAACAGAAGTGTGCTTTTTCTGTTCCACGGTAAAAAATCTCTATTATCCTGCTTTTTGCATTTTTTGCTGTAAAAAAAAAAAAAAATAGTGTCTCCCTGATTTTTCAGACACAAATATATCTGTTGAAAATAGTCTGGTGTAGGCCGGAGAAATACAAGTGTGGTTTTGCAGTTCCACGGTACAAACCTCTGTATTATCCACTTTTGGGCCATTTGTATCTAAAAAAAACAGTTTGAGTGTGTCGCTCACTGTTCAGCCGCAAATCCACTGACTGGGTGGATCAGGGAAATGCTGTAGATATAGTATATCTTGACTTAAGCAAAGCATTTGACAAAGTATCTCACACCATCCTTATTGAAAAAATGACCAAGTATGCAATGGACCAGGCAACTGTTATGTGGATTCATAACTGGCTTAGTGATCGGACTCAAAGGGTGGTTGTAAATGGCTTCACATCCAGCTGGATGAATGTCTCAAGTGGGGTACCACAGGGCTCCGTCCTGGGACCTGTATTGTTCAACATCTTTATCAATGATTTAGATGAAGGAATTGAGGGTAAACTGATTAAATTTGCTGATGACACAAAGCTAGGAGGGATAGCTAATACTAGAGAAGAGAGAGAGAGGATTCAAAAAGACCTAAATAAACTGGAGCAGTGGGCAGCAACCAACAGAATGTTTTTTAACAGGGAAAAATGCAAAGTACTACATCTGGGCAATAAAAATGAAAAAAGCATATACAGAATGGGAGGAATAGAGCTAAGCAACAGTACATGTGAAAAAGACTTAGGTATACTAATAGATCATAGACTGAACATGAGTCAACAGTGTGATGCAGCAGCAAAAAAGGCAAATACAATTCTGGGATGTATTAACAGAAGCATACAGTCTAGATCACGTGAAGTCATTATCGGTATTTACTCCTCTTTGGTCAGACCTCATCTGGAATACTGTGTACAGTTTTGGGCACCACATTTTAAAAAAGACATAGACAAACTGGAGCAAGTTCAGAGAAGAGCGACCAGAATGGTGATTGGTCTGCAAACCATGTCCTATGAGGAACGGTTGCAGGATTTGGGAATGTTTTGCTTGCAAAAAAGAAGACTGAGAGGAGACTTAATAGCGGTCTACAAATATCTCAAGGGCTGTCACATTGTAGAAGGATCATCTTTATTCTCATTTGCACAAGGAAAGACTAGAAGCAATGGGATGAAACTAAATGGGAGGAGACACAGATTAGATATTAGAAAAAACTTTTTGACAGTTAGGGTGATTAATGAGTGGAACAGGCTGCCACGAGAGGTGGTGAGTTCCCCTTCAATGGACGTCTTCAAACAGAGGCTGGACAGACATCTGTCTGAGATGACTTAGTGAATCCTGCTTTGAGCAGGGGGTTGGACCAGATGACCCAGGAGGTCCCTTAGAACTCTACCATTCTATGATTCTATGAAATATATATATATTTTAAAAAGCCTGGTATACACCAGTAAATTATTACTGTGGTTTTGATGTTCCACGGTAAAACATCTCTATTATCCTGTTTTTGGCATTTTTTGCTGTATAAAAATAATAATAGTGTCTCCCTGATTTTTCAGACACAAATATATCTGTTGAAAATAGTCTGGTGTAGGCCAGAGAGACAGAAGTGTGCTTTTGCTGTTCCATGGTAAAAAATCTCTATTATTCTGCTTTTTGCATTTTTTGCTGTAAAAAAAAAATAGTGTCTCCCTGATTTTTCAGACACAAATATATCTGTTGAAAATAGTCTGGTGTAGGCCCGAGAAATACAAGTGTGGTTTAGCAGTTCCACGGTACAAACGTCTGTATTATCCACTTTTGGGCCATTTGTATCTAAAAAAAACAGTTTGAGTGTGTCGCTCACTGTTCAGCCGCAAATATATATATATTTTAAAAAGCCTGGCATACACCAGTAAATTATTACTGTGGTTTTGATGTTCCACGGTAAAACATCTCTATTATCCTGTATTGGGCATTTTTTGCTGTATAAAAATAGTAATAGTGTCTCCCTGATTTTTCAGACACAAATATATCTGTTGAAAATAGTCTGGTGTAGGCCAGAAAGACAGAAGTGTGCTTTTGCTGTTCCACGGTAAAAAATCTCTATTATCCTGCTTCTTGCATTTTTTGCTGTAAAAAAAAAAAATAGTGTCTCCCTGATTATTCAGACACAAATATATCTGTTGAAAATAGTCTGGTGTAGGCCCGAGAAATACAAGTGTGGTTTTGCAGTTCCACGGTACAAACCTCTGTATTATCCACTTTTGGGCCATTTGTATCTAAAAAAAACAGTTTGAGTGTGTCGCTCACTGTTCAGCCGCAAATATATATATATTTTAAGAAGCCTGGTATACACCAGTAAATTATTACTGTGGTTTTGATGTTCCACGGTAAAACATCTCTATTATCCTGTTTTTGGCATTTTTTTCTGTATAAAAATAATAATAGTGTCTCCCTGATTTTTCAGACACAAATATATCTGTTGAAAATAGTCTGGTGTAGGCCAGAGAGACAGAAGTGTGCTTTTGCTGTTCCACGGTAAAAAATCTCTATTATCCTGCTTTTTGCATTTTTTGCTGTAAAAAAAATATATAAATAGTGTCTCCCTGATTTTTCAGACACAAATATATCTGTTGAAAATAGTCTGGTGTAGGCCAGAGAGACAGAAGTGTGCTTTTGCTGTTCCACGGTAAAAAATCTCTATTATCCTGCTTTTTGCATTTTTTGCTGTAAAAAAAAAAAAAATAGTGTCTCCCTGATTTTTCAGACACAAATATATCTGTTGAAAATAGTCTGGTGTAGGCCCGAGAAATACAAGTGTGGTTTTGCAGTTCCACGGTACAAACCTCTGTATTATCCACTTTTGGGCCATTTGTATCTAAAAAAAACAGTTTGAGTCTGTCACTCACTGTTCAGCCGCAAATATATATATATTTTAAAAAGCCTGGTATACACCAGTAAATTATAACTGTGGTTTTGCTGTTCCACGGTAAAAAATCTCTATTATTCAGGTTTTGGTAGTTTTTTCGGTAAAGAAAAACAGTAGTGTCTCCTGACTTGTGACACAAAAATATATCTGTTGAAAATAGTCTTGTGTATGCCCGACATCCCAGTGTGGTTTCGCAGTTCCATGGGTCAAATCGCTGTACTATCCAGTTTTGGGCCTTTGGTATCTAAAAAAAAAGCAGTTTGAGTGTGTCGCTCACTGTTCAGCCGCAAATATCTCTATTTAAAAAAGTGTGGTATACCCCAGTAAACAATAACTGTGGTTTTCCTCTTCCACGGTTCTAATCTACTCTTTATTACCCTTTTTCCATTGATAGTGCAAGTGTAAGCTATTTTACTTCATTTACAATGGGCAAGGCGCGTGGCAAGGGGCGTGGAAGTGGACGTTCTGGTGATGGTTCGTGCAGAGGACGGGCCGTGGCCAAGGTGAAAATGTGCCACAACCAACAGCCACATCTTCTCGCTCCCACTTCTTGACCAAATTACTAGGGAAGCACAGAACAACACCGGTACTGAGAACTGATCAGTGTGAACAGGTTATTAATTGGATAGCAGACAATGCTTCCAGTTACCTGGGCACCACCACCTCCGGTCTGTCTTCCACACGGTCAACTCTTAGTAGCCGTGAGTCTCGACCGCATACTCCTCCTCACCCTGATGCTCCTTCCTCCCACCATGCCGAGTGTCGTCAGACAGCAAGTGATCCCACACTTGGACACTCTGAAGAGCTGTTCACTGGTCCATTTCCATATTTGGGCCCCTCGCCTGATATGCTTGAAGTGGTGGAAGAGGAGATCCCATGTTGCGATGCCCAAATATTTGAACAGCCTCGGCCACAGGAAGTCGACGTTGGCAATCTGTCACAAGAGGTGGACGATGACGAGACACAATTGCCAGGAAGTGAGGAGGAGGATCGTGGTGCGCAAGTGGAAGAGGAGGAGGTGGTGGATGATCTAGTAACTGACCCAATGTGGAAGGAGGACATGCAGAGTGAGGCCAGCAGCACACAGGGGGAGGGAGGCAGTGTACCCCAACAGGCAGGAAGAAGCAGTGTGGTGGCCGCAGACAGAAGGCAGGCAAACGTTCCCCGTAACACCAACACGAGGGACGTTGCGGTAGGTCTACCAGAGTCTGGAATTTTTTTAAAGACTCTGCTGATAACCCCAAAAAGGCCATATGTTCCACCTGCCATGCCAGCATCAGCAGGGGTGACAAAACTACCAGCCTGACCACCACCAGCATGATCAGGCACATGGCAGCAAAGCACCCGACTTTGTGGGGCGAAACCCAGGGTCCACGACCAGTGTCAGCGGGTGTCACCACTGCTTCTTCCACTGTTGTGCGTGCAATAGAACCCCCTGTTGTGTGTTCAAGGCAATCCCCTGTCCATACTGCATGTAAAGATGCCCCCTCCTCTCAGTCTTCACTTGTTATGGCAGTTTCTCAAGAAACAGCATCACCGCAGCGTTCAATTGTCCATATCCCAGACCTTTGAACGAAAGCGGAAATTCGCAGCTAACGCCCCACAGGCCACAGTCCTAAATTCGCACATTTCACGACTGCTTGCATTGGAAATGCTGCCTTTTAGGCTGGTGGAGACGGAATCCTTCCGCAATCTTATGGCGGTGGACGTCCCTCGGTACTCAGTCCCCAGCCGACACTATTTTGCCCGGTGTGCCATCCCCGCACTACACAAGCACGTGTCCCAAAGCATCTGCCGTGCACTCAACAACGCAGTTACTGGGAGAGTCCACCTGACAACGGACACGTGGACAAGTGCTTGTGGCCAGGGACGGTACATCTCTCTGACGGCACACTGGGTAAACATAGTGGAAGCCGGGATCCAGTCGGACCTTGGGACGGAACACATCCTCCCCACACCGAGGATTGCGGGCCCTATGTCAGTCAGAGTTGCCCCCACAGTGTACAGCTCCTGCGCATCCTCCTCCTCCTCATGTTCAGCCTCCATCTCAGATATCACCACATCAGTTACAAGCTGGATGCATTGCAGTACTGCCTCCGCCAAGCGGCAACAGGCTGTGCTGAAACTCATAAGCTTAGGTGATAAACCTCACACTGCTTGTGAGTTGTGGACAGCTGTGAAAGAGCAGGCAGATCTGTGGCTGAGACCGCTGAACCTACATCCCGGCATGGTCGTGTGTGACAATGGCCGTAACCTGGTGGCGGCTCTGAGGCAAGGTGAGATCACACACGTACCATGCCTGGCTCATGTGCTTAACCTCGTGGTTCAGCGGTTTCTTAAATCGTACCACGAGTTGCCGGATCTGCTCGTGAAAGTACGCCACCTGTCAGCTCATTTTCGCAAGTCGGCTACAGCTTCCGCCGCCCTTGCTGTGTTGCAGCAGCGTTTGCAGCTTCCAGCACACCGATTGGTGTGTGATGTCCCCACACGTTGGAACTCTACCCTCCACATGTTGCAAAGGATTTATGAGCAAAAGAGAGCAGTTGTGGAGTACCAGCTGCAACAAGGCCGTCGATATTCAGGTCAGACTCCACACATAAGACCTCAGGAGTGGACCTGGATGTCTGACATATGTACCATCCTGACAAACTTTGAGGAGGCCACCAAGATGGTGAGTGGCGATGACGCCATCATTAGTGTCAGCATCCCACTTGTCTGTCTTTTGCAACACTCTCTGCAGAGAATTCAAGAGGAGGCATTGCAGCCAGAGTATGATGAGATGGATCAAGAAGCCGTAGCGGGCGATTACACACAGCCCAGCCTCATCTCATCCCAACGTGCATTGGGGGACAATGAGGAAGATGAGGAGGAGGAGGAGGAAGAACAGGAGCTGCTATCATGCGTTGTGGACGGTAGTACCTGTACAAGTGTCATACCGTCGGTTCAGCGTGGGTGGCCTGAGGACAGGGGGGAGGAGGAAGAGGAGGAGGAGGAGGAGAGCATGGTCAGTCGTCATCTTGGTGAGGACACGGAAATCTTGCCCGTTACCAGTCTGGCATGCATGGCTGACTTTATGTTACGCTGCCTTAACCGTGACCCTCGCGTTGTCAAAATGTTGGGTGACAGTCATTACTGGTTGGTGACACTTGTAGACCCCCGCTACAAGGAGAACTTTCACTCTCTTATTTCTGAGGTGGAGAGGTCTTCAAAAATGGGACAATACCAGAAGGCCCTTGCTGCAGAACTCTTAAAAAAATTCCCATCTGAACACGCTAGCGGCAGAGGTCACAGTTCGTTGCCCAACCAAGGCGTACAGGCGAGAGAGATGCAACTCCAATCCAGCAGAGGCAGGGGAACACTGTCAACGTTCAGGGACAGTTTTCTGACACCCAGCTTACAGGCCCTGAGGCGCGGGGTACTCTCACAAGGAGTGGAAAGTTTCAAAAGATGGTAAGGGAGTACTTTGCCGATCGTACCAGCGTCCTCCGTGATTCCTCTGTGCCTTTTAATTATTGGGTATCCAAGCTGGACACTTGGAATGAACTCGCTCTGTACGCCTTGGAGGTCCTGGCCTGCCCTGCCGCTAGCGTGTTATCGGAGCGTGTTTTTAGTGCCGCTGGGGGAATTATAACTGATAAGCGCACTCTCCTGTCAACTGACAATGCTGACAAGCTGACCCTTATCAAAATGAACAAGGGCTGGATTGGGCCAGACTTCTCATCACCACCAAATGACAGCAGAGTAACATAAAGTCAAATCCACTGTGTTATTTTGGGAGGTGTATTCACATGCACCGCTTCACACCCACACATGGGTATACGCTTCCTCATTTCGGCTGTTTAATCTTCTTCTCCTTATCCTCAGCCTCCACCACCACTATACCACCAGGGTGCCAGCATTGCAAGTTCCTCCGTCCTAATTTTTGGCAGCCTTTGCTGTGAAAGCATAAGCAAATACCATGGGACACCCACTCCCCAATAATGAGACTTATGTTTGTAATATGCTGTACTGCATGGCTCTTGTAAGGGGCATTGCAAGTTGCTCCGTCCTAATTTTTGGCAGCTTTTGCTGGGAAAGCATAAGCAAATACTATGGGAGACCCACTCCCCAATAATGGGACTTATGTTTGTAATATGCTGTACTGCATGGCTCTTGTAAGGGGCATTGCAAGTTGCTCCGTCCTAATTTTTGGCAGCTTTTGCTTGCAAGGCATAAGCAAATACCATGGGACACCCATTCCACAATAATGGGACTTATGTTTGTAATATGCTGTACTGCATGTGACGCGCCCCCTGGGCCGTGTGTACACGTGTGTGGGATACCCGGTGCCGGGTCTCTGGGGTCTGTAGTCTCCGTGGCGGTGACCCGGTCCCGTGGCTCAGGCTGGTCAAACCAATGGCAATCTTTCTTAGGTTTTGAGGTTAATTGTCCGACTGCGCCACCCGTGGATTGCGGTCAGGGAGTACCACCACTGCGAGGCAGACCGCTGAGGCTGGTGTTGTGTGCACAGCATAAAATGGGATAACTCCCCTCGGGAGGAGTATAGCCTCAGGGCAGTGAGTGTGGATGATGGGGGTGATGGTGCACGAGCGCAGCAGGAATGACTCAGAGTCTTTGCAGTGCAGTTCAGGGTCTTTACTGATGACTATAAGGTAGACCCTCCCGGGAGTACTGGCTAGCATAAGAGGCCTGGTCAGTCTGTGAGCAAGCAGGAGTTCCCCTGGCCAGGTGGAGTTGTAGGCCTCCCCGTCTGTCTGCACTCTTCCTGGCTACCTTGCTGTAAGCTGGTAGAAGTAGCCCACGTCCCTGAGTGTACCGTGTAGTGCTCACCCGTATGGCTGGTGACTTGGGACCTTCTGTTAGCCTCCACTCCATGACGGCGGTGCTGGTCCCTTGCTTGTGACTGAGCCTCCGGGCTTCTATGGCCAGAGGACCTGAAATCCCATGCCGGCTGGTTTCTGCTGCTGGATATATAAGTCCTCACAGCTTCGGACTCCTGTGTCCGGTTCCTATTGTCTTCTGCCAGGGCGAGCTCTGCTCAGCTTCCAGCCCCTCGTCTTTAGCTCCTAGCTCCTACAGAGCTCCTTGCTGTTACTTTCCCTTGCTCTCACTCTGACTCTGACTGTTCTCTGTTCTCTGACTCACTCAACCCCACCCCAGATCCAGTTTATAAGGGCAGAATTCTCCCCTCCCAGGACTGGGGCAGGAGGTTGTTGCATGTTTAAGGGATCCTGACCAGGAAACCTCCCACTTGCTCTCCGACGTAATCTCTATTACTGTGGTGACCAGACCCCTGGGGTGCCACACATGGCTCTTGTAAGGGGCATTGCAGTACCTCATAATTTTTGGAAAGCATTCCATTCACTGCTTAGGCCAACAGTGCACAGTAGACCCAGTTGCTATAAATGGAAAAAAAAGTTTAGTTAATGCCCTCTGACCTCCATGTCATTTCCAAGGGGCATTGGAGTGCCTCGAAATTTTTGGAAGGCATTGCACTCACTGTATGCCCTATAACTGTGTAGCCGAACCGCTCCTTTTGTTTCAGAAACATATCCTACAAGACATATCTGGTTGACTGGCCTGATATTGATGTGAATGGTCCCTGTTCCTCCTGCTCTTTCTCCTTTGCCACTACCTCAACCATCATTTATCACCTGAAGCTTTTTTTTAATGGGAGTCATAGAACTTGGATAGTAGCAGGAAAACATCCAGCAATCCTCGGAGGAGGTAGGATATGCGCCAAAACGCTGACCTCCTCAGGCCTAGCCGCTACTACATACATGCGCTTGCATTACAACAAAACAAAGCAGATGCTAACTTCTATCATCCTCATCATGCTCCTCACCTTGGCACTCTCAACTCCCCTGATGGAGAAGTCAGGGCCCACCGGAGGAGTCTGATAGTCCGGTGGGCTCGGCCAAAGCTGCCCTAAAGCAGGCCAGGCTAAGAAAAGTGTGGGAAAGGTTACCGGGACAAATAGGTAGGAGGCTGGGGAGCAAGCGGGGACACCCGGCCTCCAGGCGGCTGGGGACTGAGTATGGATACCAGGCCGCCGACACAGCCATGGCGTGGTGGCCAGATTCCGCCTCCACATGCCTAAAAGGCCCAATTTAAGGTGCAAGCAAGCAAGCAGTATGGTATTGCAGCCTGGGGGTGGGTGGGTGGAAGGCTGCATACTTGCGCTTGCATTGCAAGGAATGGGAGAGGTACAATTGAACACTGCCCTGGGACAAGGACTTGAATGGGGATAGTTGCAAGTCTGCAATGACAGGTGCAAGGTGGGAGGCATCTTCGCATGTACCATGAACAGGGGTTTGGCATGCACACACTACAGCGGAATAGGCTCTCCTTCCCACTAAATGCACTGGGGAGGGCACAGGTAATGTTTTGGTATACGCGCTTAATCTTATGTATAAGGCACACCAGGAAAAATAGGGGCGGCTGGGGACTGAGTATGGATACCTCGCTGCCGAAGCAGCCATGAGGTAGTGGTCAGCTTCGGCCTCCTCTAAACTAAAAGGTCCCATTTCAAGTGCAAGCTAGCAGTATGAATTGCAGTCTGGGGGTGGGTGGGTGGCAGGCTGCACACTTACACTTGCATTAAAAGAAAACATAGCAGATGCTAACTTCTGTCATCATCATCATGCTCCTCACCTTGGCACTCTCAACTCCACCGATGGAGAAGTCAGGGCCCACCAGAGGAGTCTGGTTCTCTGGTGGGCTCGTCCAATGCTGCCTAAAGCAGGCCGGGCTAAGAAAAGTGTGTGGGGGAATGTTCCAAGGATAAATGGGGGCGGCTGGGGACTGTTTATGGACACCCGACTGCCCCCAGGTGGCTGGGGACCGTGTGGACACTCGGCCGCGGGGTGGCTGGGGACTGAGTATGGACACCCGGCCGCCGGGCGGCTGGGGACTGAGTATGGATTCCAGGCCGCCAACACAGCCATGACGTGGTGGCCAGATTCCGCCTCCACATGCCTAAAAGGCCCAATTTCAAGTTCAAGCAAGCAAGCAGTATGGTATTGCAGCCTGGGGGTGGGTGGGTGGCAGGCTGCATACTTGCGCTTGTATTGCAAGGAATGGGGGAGGTACAATTGAACACTGCCCTGGGACTAGAACTTGCATGGGGATAGTTGCAAGTCTGCATCTTCTGATGCGGCAAGGATCACTTATGATGGGCACACTTTTAGACAGTGACCTGGGAGTCAGAGATGCTTCCAGGGGTCTTCCCCATGCTGTTCCCATGTCTTTTCAGCACTTTATGCATGTGTCACACAGCACATGGCCAGATAAGGTTGTAAAATGTTAAAATGACATTTCCCGGTGAATGCATTTGTCATAGTTGAAAGCAATACAAAAGTGCAAAAACGCATAAAAAATGCTACTTGTGAACATAGCCGAAGGTATGGAGGAGTATTTTTGTTTTTGGTCATTTATTTTAACTTATACACAAGTCTTTTCCCTGGAAAGGATGTTCCTTAACATATTTCACAGGAAAAAAGTTTCACTTTCGTTTTATTGTGAGCCTGTAAAAGTGGCTTAATACCTCTGACCACGTTGTTGACAGCAGTGACCTGGGGGTCAGAAATGCTTCCTGGGGCGATCCCCATGCTGTCCCCATGTCATTTGAGCACTGTCACTATCGTTTTGGGCACTTGTTAGGCTTTTAAAAGACTGCCGGGGGTGCCACCGCAAAAATGCTTGAGTCTTCCATAGACTAACATTGGGCTCGTTGCTCGGGTCGAGCACCCGAGTATCACGGCGAGCTCGGCCCGAGCTTCGAGCACCCGAGCATTTTAGTGCTCGCTCAACACTATTCATCACTCAAACCGTAACAGTAACACAGTATCTGCTGGTAACA
This sequence comes from Phyllobates terribilis, assembly GCF_046119375.1. Taxonomy (NCBI): domain Eukaryota; kingdom Metazoa; phylum Chordata; class Amphibia; order Anura; family Dendrobatidae; genus Phyllobates; species Phyllobates terribilis. The sequence continues at coordinate 418,186,966 of NW_027362761.1, read as the reverse complement.
GCAATTTTGTGGAATTGTTTCACCACTTTTTTAGACCATCCTTTGCAAGGCCACAGGAGACAAGAAGTCTGACAAATAGTCAATGCCTAGAGAGGATGGTACAGGAGTATCTCCAAGTGAACATCGAAGCTATGACTGTGTCACTGGACCCTTGCTCATTTTGTGCTTCCAATCTGGAAAAATGGCCGGAGCTCGCCACTCACGCCTTGGAGATCTTGTCATGCCCTGCAGCCAGCGTTCTCTCTGAACGTGTGTTCAGCGCTGCTGGTGGTGTGCTGACAGATAAGCGCACACGGCTGTCCACTGAGAATGTAGACAGACTCACGTTCATAAAGATGAACAAATCATGGATTCGCAAGGACTTTTCTACCCCTGTGTCATCCTGGGGAGACTAAAAGCTTGAGGATTTGGTAAAATCACCTCACCAACCGTTTTAAGCAACTCTGGGGCAATTGATGCCACTTAAGTGGTGTCTGTGCCACAATTTTTGGAAAAAAATGGAGACTCTTTTTGGTGTCCCCTTGCTGTGTTTTACGTGACGTTGGCATCGTCAATTCCAGGTGGGTTGGGTCGCCCCCCCCCCCCCTTTTAACTGTAAGAAACTACATACACTATGGCTTGGGGTAGCACAGATGGTTGAGTCTGAAGAGTTGTTTACTCAGAGGTCTGCTCCAAAGCTTCAGTGTCTGCTAGTCAGCGTAGAATTTTTAACTGCATCTAGCCTAGGCAATACTTTTGGGCGTAGTAGCCCAGCTGCGAAGCAAGCTGCACCGCCTGTGAATCTAATAAGAATTTTTAAATGCATCTAGCCTAGGCAGACTGTGGGGACCTCCAACCAAACCCAGACGCTCAGCCCCCCTACCGCCCCCCTTTCCTTGACAATACAATAATGTAACTCTTACAACTGGATGGGTGAGGATCAGTCACAGCTTTATTAACTCTTTATACTCATTCCATTAGAAAGGCATTTTATTTCTAAAATAATTCAGCTTGTTGCAGCATGCCCTGGGTCTCCACACCGGCAAGTTGGCCAACAAGTGTAACTCTCCAACATGTCCTTTCTATTTCCAGGCCACGGAGGATCCTGCGTACTCGTATGCAGGACTCTGACCCCCATCCATCACTCTTAACGCTTGTTCCACTCCGTCCTGGAGTCCTGACAGGAATATGTCCAGTCCAATATCCATTAAGTGAACACCGTCGGGCCGTATGAGGCCTGCTTTATCTCCTTCCAGTTGTCGGTGTTGTATCACTACACCGCCTCTGTCTCTTCTAAATTTTGCCATCCGAATATTTATTACCCGCCTTGTCCGTTCGATGGCCGTGATGTCTCGCGCACCTTGCCATACGGCTATCAGCACAATCTCTGACCATACTATAGTTAGTTTTGTGAAAAATTCTCTGAAGCGCTCAGTGTCCAGTTCCCTCATTGCCATTAGTTATGCGCTCTTGTGATGACCTAGGTCGTTTCCCCCGGCCTGTATAACTAAGATGACCGGACCTCTTGCCTCTCTCCCTACCTTGATTACCTCCATTAGTACCTGTGGCCATAGCAGGCCTCTAATACCTCTCCAGTTGAAATATGTGTTATGAAACTCTAATTTCCTCCCGCCTGGGCGGACTTTCGCCCTTTTTTCTGCCCAATATATATGAGTGGCCTATCATCACCCACACTGTTGTCTTAGCGTCACCTGTAAAAGAAACAAATCACGTTAGGATAACAAGTCCGGTCTTATGTATCTCGCCAAACACGTGGATCGCCATCTCCCTATCCTCTGAACTTCCGTTTCTGACAGTCCTGCTCTTGCTGCTTCCATGGCCGCGCCTATGCGGAATGAGTGTGTCCCGTAATCTTTGGAGTGGTTCCCTGCCGATGTTATGCATTTATTAAATATAGCTTGGAACTGGTATTTTGATAATGGCGTTCCATCAATGTGTGATAGGAAGAAATTACTGTGTGATCTGATGGTTATATATGTTTTTACTATTGTTACCCGACTCAGAGTACCGTTTGTGTGTTGTAGAAGTACCCAAGTGCCACTGCCCGCTGGAACCGTTTTCGATTGGCGTATGCGTAGACGTATTGCATTAGCGGCTATGACTACGTCCTGGTGTAATAAGCCTCCACTGGTGGTAATTTTGGATTGAAGGACTAATTCGCTTATGCATAGCGCCCCGAAGAAGGCGATCGCAAATGCAGTAGACAGTAGTGTTGCTTCAAATTGTGAGTGTCATGTTAATGGTGTTAGGGATATGATGTGAGAAATCAGTTTTAGTGACACGGGATGGGACGTCTACACTCCTGACTTGGCTGACCCCTTTTCCACCCTTTTATGGATTGTCTGATGATGAATCTCTTTGTCACATCTCCCCAATTCAGTAGTTGGAAGTGAAATGCTACTCCGGTCAGACACCGCTGCGCTGACGCCCCTGATATGCCCCTCATCATTAGCTGGTGGAGAAATTCTATGGTGACTTGTAATTTGGCTTGTTCACATTGGTCAAACCGTCTGCCTGCTACTAGTCGTGTCCACTCTTCCCATGCCTTACCGTATGCTTGCCACGTCGACGGGGCAACTGACGCTCTGATTAATGGCATCAACTATTCGCCACTAGATCCCATAGGGAGGGTGGGCAACTGTTGCCCGATGGGTGGGCGTTGGGGAGGAGCTCTGTGAAAATCTGCCAATTGAATTGTGATAAAGCGTTAGCAGCAGCTTTAGACCCCTCAGCATCGTGGCTAGCGCGGACCCATACATTGTGTTTTAGGCACAGGAATGCTAGCCGGTGTAGATGGGAGAGACGATGATGCCATCTTATTAATGCAGTGCGCTTGGCTGGTGTTTTTTGTTATGAAGCGCATATTTTTGTTAGCCAGGAGCGCGCCCCATATTTCTATTGCTACCACTATTGGGAAGATGCAGCTAAAAATTATTATTAATTTCAAAGCTGGTGGAGCTTGGTATAGATGGACTAATACAATGAGTACCACACACTGCTACTATGCCCAAAATTATTTTCCAGGCAAGATGCAGCTAAAAATTATTTTGAATTTGCAACCTGGTGGAGGTTAGTATAGATAGACTAATAGAACAAGTCCCACACACTTCTACAAGCCGAAGCCCAAATATTTTTTCAGCGCTAGATGCAGATAAAAATTATTTTGAATTTGCAACCTGGTGGAGGTTAGTATAGATGGACTAATAGAATGATGCTATGCCCAAAAGGTTTTTCTTGGCTAGGTGCAGTAAAAAAATTTGTATTCTATACACAGGTGGTGTAGCTTGCAACACAGATAGGCTACTCCACTGACTAACACACACTGCAAGAGGCCAAAAAGGATTTGCTTAGCTAGATTTAGCCAAATGCTGTGAAAAAAACTTGCACAGCACTGGCACAGACCTGCCTGGCAAAAAGTGATAGGAACTGATGTAACCTAGCCCTGAAAAGGACTGCAATTACAATTAGTCTTTACTCCCAACCTATCTATTTAAGAGCACAGACCTGCCTGATAAAAGTGATAGGAACTGATGTAACCTAGCCCTCAAAAGGACTGCAATTACTATTAGTCTTTACTCCCAACCTATCTATTTAAGAGCACAGACCTGCCTGATAAAAGTCATAGGAAATGATGTAACCTAGTCCTCAAAAGGACTGCAATCACAACTATTACCTACTCCCAAGCTATCTGTAGATTTGTGCGAAAATTGGCTTGAAATTAACACTGAAATTATAGCGCACACAGCAACAGCGGTGCCGTCTAACACGCAGCTGCAGTAGTGAGAAAATGGAGGCGACGGGGAAAATGGCTGGGACTTATAGGGCAAGGACATGTGACATACACTGCCAATGACACATGCCCTTGCTTGTGTGAAAAAAAGCAGTTCGCTCCGTGTGTTCGCTGCTGATAGGCTGACAGATTGCACCTCCCCACTGTAAATGCGGGAAAGAGAAAAAAAAATGGAGATCTACATTATTTATGCAGAGATCCATCCCCTGCCCCTCCCCCCGCCCCGTTGTACACTCAAACTGCGTATTAACACTAATTTTCAGCATTACTGAGAAAAAATCCAGTTATGATTTTGGTGCACGAACAGTTATCGAACATAACCTCAAACAGCCGAATTTTTTTCAAATTGTTCGTGTTCGCCGAACGGCTCAAACACTGCCCAAAACAGCTCGAATTTTAGATTGACGAACAGTTCGAGTCGAACACCGCTCATCTCTACCTGTAAACATACTCCTATACAGAATAAATATACCCCTGACATCTCGACATCTCGTCTGATTACAGACTTTTTCTTCTTCATCTTGTCAAACCTTCATGCCGTCGTCCTAAAGCCGTTACTCGTTCACTGCAGAATTTGCTGCACTGTTCACCGCGTCCTTTAAAATAAAAGTCACATATATGTACACATTTGTTTCCTGAATAAGAATTCCCCTACCCTTCACCGCTGAATACAGACGTGCACCAACCATTAAATATGCAACCCACCATTACAAATGTAAATTGATAATCTACCACTGAGCCATTTATGAGCAGTTTATTAGCTACTGTACTCTTTCTCCCAGTTCATTAACAGTCACTCTCCTGCATCCTCAATTCCCCACCACTGTGCACCTCTGACTCCCCCTATTCATTATAATTATATGCCCCTTCAATTTATAATATTTACATGCCCTCCTCCCGCCCAATTCATTATGTCATGTCCTCTCTCCCACCCCCACCCTCAATTCATTATAATATAATATCATTTCACTTACTTTTACTTTTTTTAAAAAGTTTTAATACTTACCTCTCCATATGATCTCCTGCGGCTCCACTTCTTCTTGTGGCCAGCACGTACATGACATCATCGCGCCAGCGCTAGCTGAGGCACGTCACAGAAAGAGCGACTGGAGTTCCCTTGCCAGCAGCGGAACTTCAGGAAAGCTCTCTGCCCGGAGATATTGCCGATAGTGCTGCACAAAACATTATAATGATGAGCCCTTTGAGCTTTGGGCCCCAGGCGGTAGCCCACATTGTCCTCGATAGAATCTGCTTATGCTGTGGATATGTATTCCCCAAATTACATTTTGCAAGTTCTTGTTGGTTTTGGGTGTTATGTTATGCCCCAAAGCCACTGATGGACAACCCCATATAAACATTTTTCCTCCCCTTCTTCCAAGAGCCAAAACTTTTTTATTTTTACATCGATATAGCCATATGAGGGCAAGTTTTTTGCAGGACACATAATTTTAAATGAGTCAATTTCACCATTCAATGTACTGAAAAACAGGAAAAAAATTCAAGTGCTGTGCAATAGTGAAAAAAAAATTAAAGTAAACTATTTTTTTTTATTTTGTGGTTACGGTGTTCATTGTGTGATATGAATGACCTAGTAACATGATTCTCTTGGTCCAGGTACAATTACAGCAATACCAAAATTGTAATGTATTGGATGCTTTTTAAAGGGGACCTTTCACCAAAGTTATCACTTTGTGTGTTTTTCTTTCTTTAGGGTGTACCCATGTTTTAAAATATGTATTTTTTAATTGGATTAGCCAACTAATTCTGCTACCCATCTCTTGTATAATTTAAATAGTTTGCAAGAAACATGTATGGCATTTGCTATATTTATGATAATTTAATGCCTTGCTATATTTGGGGTTAAAAAAAGTGTGGTGGTGCAGATTGCACTGATATAGCACCGAACACTACCTTCAGTTTTTTATTTGTAGTTGACTGTAGATGGGCTTCATAGGAGCATTGACATGGCAACCATGGGTACTTTGAGCAGGTCCCCACCTGACTTGACAACTCATCGACACCCCTGAACAGACTGGTATTAAAATTTAAGGGGTTTACAGAAGCGATAGGAGCTAGCTCTTGTCACTACTGATAGATGCAGAAGCAAGCTGGGTAACACTGCCAGCATCCATTATGAGAGAGATGTCAGCTCCTATGCCATATTGAGAGGGAACAGGACATGCCCATATTGAGAGGGGACAGCTCCTTTGTCTGCTCCCTAAGCCGGCACCCAACATCCGCGGATGTCGAGAAGTGGTTATTAGCCGCAAAAAAAATTTTCTTATTATTCTGCCAGAAGGGAAGAACAATGATACATATGGCATCTACAATATTCTTCTGAACCAGTCTATGGCTAGAGATAAAAATGTGTGTTGGTGCAGATAGCCCATAGACTTTTGTAGCTTAGCGCACTACCATCAATTATTTATTTGCTGTTGATGTTTGATTGGATAGGGGTCTTTTTTCATTTATGGAGATTACTACAATTTCAGCATTATTTATGTAATAAATAAGATGTTTGGTGTTTTTCTTTATGAAATAGTTGTTGACACCATATTTATTCAAACTCTGTATTCATTTAGCAGTTTAGGTGGGTTTTATAGTTTTTTCCTTGACTCTAACTTATTATATTATTATCAGTCATTAGAATTTTTCTAAATGCGACCACTGCTAGGTTCAATGGTATATAGAATTTATTTAACCCTTCGGATGCTGTATGAACCAGTTTCTATTACATTTCAAGAGAGAAAGAGAAGTACTATGATATTCTGAAATATAAAACTTTATGTCACCCACATCATCAATTCTCAGACTCCATGAACACCATGTTCTACCCTCAAGCAAAACAAGATGATGAATGCATTGGCATTAGCAGGATCTATTATTAGCCTTCCCCAATGTGAATGATAAAATGTAAGAGCCAAGCAATGTACCTGCACATATGCTGAATTTAATGAATATCTCATAATACATAACATTAGAGTCATACATTAAAGCATTTAAAAACAAATGTTGGCACATGGACCTATTATTAAAGAGGACCTGTCAGCACGAATTTGGAATCTAAAATAAAGACAACAATAATGGCGGTGTAACGCAAATTAAAATGATACCTTTGTAGAAGAAATTTGTGGAGTTATTATTTTGTAATCCCCTCAGTTGAAGTTATATGCTAATTAGGCACAAGTGCACAGGGGCTGGACGGTACACTTGGTCATCTCCTGCCAGTCTGTGCATTTCCCGTCCACCTGCCTTTGGTCATTGAACCACAGGTCACTGCTTTTCAGTGATCTCCTCCTCTGTTTGAAATCTCATTCTGGTGCCTTCATTGCCATGGCCGAGGCACATGCAGATTGAGTTTGCGGATCAATGACATATACACTTGACTGCTCATGCACCACCTGCAGCAATGACAGCACAGGCATTTGATTTCAGCTGGAGGAGGCTGGTCACAGAAAAAGCAGTGACCTGTCATTCAAAGACCGAAGAGGGGTTGGAAAATACACAGAAGAACAAGTGAGGTGTACAGTGCCTAATTAGCGTATAACTCAACTTGTGATTACAAAAATTAACTACATGGATTTCTTTTACAAATGTATCATTTTATGTCTTTATTTTATATTCCAAACTTGTGCTGACAGGTCTTTAATAAATTTATGTAATATTATTAAATAGTATCAAATAAACTCATTTGAAGTGTTAGAACATGGCTGGGCTACTTCTGATACATACAGCCTATATTAAAGTGAAAAACTGTTTTACGTTTTTTTTCAATACAGGATTTGTGTCCTTTTTTAGGTATTACATCTGGTAACATCTTCCAGCTGGCCACATGATGTAAAGAAGTTCAGTAATATTTAAAAAAAATTATAAAAGGGGAGGTTTACTAAAGTGAGTGCAGAGGCAGATCTAGGTCTTCCTGCACTCAGGGCAAAAAATCAGTTTTCACCTTCTCGTATATGCAGCTTAAGCGGTTTGAGTAGTCATTATGTGACCACTCATATGCAAATTGTATTCTTAGTCATGTGCCATCTAGCTGCTCTTACTAATACTCTCAGTGTTCAGTGAAATATTACAGCCCCTGCTACATTGAGAAAAGCAGGAAGAGAAGCTGGTCAGCATGTGATCGTAAGTATGAAAATCGCATGAGTGGTCATGTGATGACCACTGAAATTGGCAAGCAGAACTGAATCCTGACAGTGAGTATATTATACTCTATTAGGATTGAGCATGCCACAGTGCTTGATTTTATAATTAAAGGAATTGTCCAGGTTTGTGATGAAAGTCAGCAGTCATTTTATGTGACTGCAGACTTCTGAATCCTCACAATGTGTGCACTGCACACTGTCAGAATTGTCTCATGCTGGCAGCAAGAGTGGGTGGTCATGTGGGTGCAAATATTCTATTTGCATATTGCCTGCCACATGCTGACTAGACGTGAGCAGTCTCACTCAATACAAGTGAATTGAGCAAGGCAGTGCACGTTTAGTTAGCACACGTCTCCACATATGCAAATTGCATACATGTAGTTATGTGACCTCCCACTCTCACTAGAGAATCCTAACATTGTGCAGTAGACATGCTGTCAAAATTCAGAAGTATGCAGTCACATAGCGTGACTGCATACTGTCATCACAAACCTGGACAACCCCTTTAATGCTCCAAACATAAATACAAATAAAGTAACACTTCGCTTATAAAATGGCACAATACTGTACTTTGTTAACATGGCTATGTATCACGGAATCTTAAGTTATCGATTGTTACATAGGTACAGGATGAGAACCAAAAACAGCACAGGAATGCATCACCAGAACCACCAGCAGTACATAAACACATCACTACAACCCTCATCAGTAAATTACTATATCACAACAACCCCATTCAGTACAGAAAAACATTACCAGAACCACAACCAGTGCATGACTGCATCACCAGAACCACCATCAGTACAGAAATACATCACCAGAACCACCATCAGTACATTAATACATGACCAGAACCATTATCAGTACAAGAATACAGCACCAGAAATACCATTATTACATGAATACATCACCATGCCTAGTACAGTGATCAAATGTAGCATCAGGTAAGCACCATATATAATTGTATTGTATGAACCTACAATTCCTAAAATGTCATTAACAATGGTAATGAGATGCTGGCAGTTGTTGCTATCAGTCGTCATCCAAATGCAGGCTATAATGGAACCACAGCACTGATGAAACACAGGCAGTATTACAAATAAACAATTATACCCAGGTACCTTATAGGTGACATTTTCTCTGATTGGAGTCACTCTTTTTCTTCTTCATCTTGTCCAGACGCATGATGACTTTTCATATACAAGGCTCATCCCTGCAGACTTTTACATTCTCTGGTCTTCTGCAGCACATTCCAATATAGTGCCCTTAAATAAAACAGTGTGACTGTAATGCTCCTGAGTAGAAATATCTGACCTATGCTGTTCCCTTTACTGTACTCCCTGCAGAAAATATGACTTCCACACTGTCACTATTATGGTATGTAGCCTCCACACTATCCTCGTCTATAAAATATTGTCTCCACATTGTCCCTCTTATAATATATGGCCTCCACACTGTCATCTCCTTTCCATACTGGGCCCCCACTTCAAACTATCTCCTCACACTGAGTCTACCTATACTACGCAGTCTGTACTGTACCCCCTTCTCACACTCCCGTCTACATACTGTCCCTTCTATATTGTGCTCTCACATTGTCCTCATATGCTTCCCCCTCTCTATACTGACCTCTCACAGTACCCAGTCTCTATACTGTGCCCCCTCACACCTTTCTCCTCCATATTATCCCTTCAAACATTTCTCCACCCCAAAGCAATTCTCCCCATGCTGTCCCCTCCCACTTCAACCCTACTAACCCCTCACACATTTCTCCCCTCTACTGTCCCCTCACACATCCCCCCACTCTCCTGGCCACCATTTTTCTAAACCATAAGAGGCCATCAAACTATTAAAAAAAATCCTTATACTCACCTTTATAGCTCCTCTGGTCTTTGACACATCTTCCAATCTCCTCTGCTAGCGTAGTAATCTCCAGGCCTCTCACCATCGGTAAGGAAATCTGACTTTAATGAGAGCCCAAGAGTGTTCTGTGCAAGAATTCAAAGCTTACAGCGTCATGATGTCAAGAAGTGTGCTATGACATTGCGCACATGCGCTGAACCCTCCCATTATTTACAAATAATTGGTAAAGGACTGCTAGTAAGAACAGTTTCCGATTATACCCTGATGTAAACATGCTGGTGATTATGAGTAAGCATTTCAATCCTTCTACACAGCTGTTTCTGTTTCAGTTAATAACTATGTTTCAGCCTACACATGAATATGATGATTCAATGATCATCTGTCACCTGTTTAGTATAATTGGTTACTCATACACCTGACTATAATATTACAAAATCCCTGACTTTGTGCCAGTGTACCTAGATGTTGTTTTAAAGGCAAAAGACGCAAGGGGTGGTCACTTAAAAAAATTGATGATTTGATTTAGTTTTGAAGGAAAAGTGTGGTAACAACAAATATTGATTTGATTTATTTTTTGTTCATTCACTTTTCATTTTGTTATTTGATGACATTAAACTGTTAACACTTCTATTTTTTAAATCATTCTTACTTCACAGGTTTTTTTCCACACCTACCTAAAACTTTTGTACAGTATTGTATATATAGTCGATCAGCGCTTGTTAAGATGCACTGATTGGCTGAAATCAGCATGTCTAAATGCACCATAACTCATAAGCTTTAAACTTTCAGCCTTGCCTAATACCAATACATTTTATTATTATAGGCACTGTATGAAGCTGTCATTGTTGATTGTCAGTTTTACACATATGCTTGTATTATGTAGGAAGAGTACAGTAGTATTTTTTTGGCATTTCTAAGCATAGAACCCTTTGAAAGTTCAGGTTGGAGCAGGATAATTGAGAAAGGGTAACATAAAAATAACGAGAAAATACAAAGAACTATCAGTTATTTGAAAGAGAGATTATGCATTGCATATAATACAATAATTATATGCTGACTATATCCAGATAGTCAGTGCATTCAGACAATTTGACAGACAGCCATGTCTAAATGAAATCAATGAGCTTTACATTTGAACATATCCCAAGTTTTTGGATGTTTACCGTAAATCTCCATTTCCAAATTTATTCTGGTAATAAGCATTACATTTTCCAGTTTTAGTTTTAGTTTAATCTGCATTGAAACTATCTTATGCTTGACAGCTTTAAACATTTTCACTTTGTAGAGATGGCACAAAATCCAAGTCCATAACATAATGCATATGGCAAACAACTAAGTAGAGAACTTAGCCAAGACTAATTTGACACTGTACTACTGTATGTTCCTTCTTCAGGAACATGACGCTTTGTTGGAAGCCAAGATGCATACCATTCATCAAGTGATTGCACCATCTGCTTTGCTGCCAGGCAAATTTGGACATTCCATTCTCTTACTTATTACATGTATTTGTTTTCTTTATTTTTAATTTGTGCAAATTTGAAGGAGAAATTAATTGACATGAAGACAAATGGATGCCATATTTAATGAGATTTTAAAAATCATGATAAACATGACTGACAAAGGAAAATAATCAGGGTGTCCCGTGCGCCACAGATATTAGTTAATCTACAGTTCTTCTTTATACAAATACATGTTTCAATGCATATGGTAACATAATTGTTGCCAACCTAAACTAAATTTTGTTATTTAATTTAATACACTTAGAAAATCACATACAGCAATAAAAAATCACATTATATAATCCACATACAAATTACTGACACTTAAAGGGAACCTGTCATGTCCTAGCTACTATCTACACTGCCCCCATTGCTTTGTTAATGATGCAATGTGCACTGCATGTGCGGTGAGGCTGTGTAGTTCGCAGCTTCAATGCGCATGCGCTATGACCCTCTGCTCCCCGCTCGTGAGCAGTGAGGCTGTGTGGTTACCAGCTTTACTGCGCATGCACTATGACCTGTGGCTCCCTGACCGTGCACAGTGAAGCTGGTAACCACACAGCCTCACTGCGCAGGCACGGGGACCAGCGGCCGGACATGTAGAAATGCGCATGCGCCACAATAATATCAGCGCTTGCAGGGAGCAATATTCAAATATGTGGGCGGCGCCAGCAGTGACTCAATGTGGTGCCCGCACTTGACTGAATAGCAAAATCACACCCCTATGACTGAAAATTAGCAGGTAGGACAAAGTATATATAATGTTATAAAATCATTATAACACCACCAATTTTAATGAAAAAAGCTTGTTAGTGATGCATATTGCACCACTAACAAAGCAATGGGGGAGTGTAGATAGTAGCTAGGATATGACAGGTTCCCTTTAAAGAGGACCTTTCACCAAATTTTTCATGCTGAAATGGACACACAATGTAATTGTGGCTGCAGAGTGGAATACAACTTTTTTCTATTTTTTCACCTCTTTGATTGGTAATATTTCCACAACAAAGAATTTGGTGTATAACTATTGTTATGTCCAAGTGGGTGTTATCAGATAATTTTCACTTGGGGCTTGTACTTCTCCTCCCTGTATGATGCTGACCAATCATAAGCATGCAGCAACATAAAGGAGAAAGTAGATCACACCCCGAATCAAAGATTAGAGCCAGTTTTTCGGAGTGAGATGTATGACAGATAGCACTGGTCTTGATCTAACCTTCTGCATGATTAGAAAGTGCTGGGAGAAGAAGACAGATGACATACCTTTTAGATAAGGTCCCTGTAGTGGGGGAGGAAGCAACAAAGCTGAGGTTAGCTGTGTCATATTACAAACCCTTCTATCAGCTCTCTTCCTCTCATAGCACTGTCACCGCTGCTGTACTGCCTCTCTCCCCCACACTAACAGTCCAGATATGAGCTCAAATGTATGAACATCACACTTATGTCTGTTGTGCTCACAGTAACCTGTAATCTCTCTGCAGTGAAAGCTCAATATAGTGACCTTTTCTGAAAGGTGTTAGTCATCTGTGCTATTCTCCCTGCAATTTCTAATCATGGACAAGTTTAGACCAGGAGACAAGGAGAACTGGCTATATCCTTAAATTGCATACACTGAGAAACTTGCTCTGAGTTATTGCAGGGTGTGTTCTTCTTTGACCAGTGGGTTGTTGCTTTCTTATGATTGGTCATCATCATACAGGGAGAAGGAGTACACACCCCTCCCTCAGTGAAGCACCCACATAGACTTTAAATTTAACTGAACAAGTGGCAAATACCTTGATTTCTAATAACTCCGCAATGGAGAATCAAAATTTAAAAAAAAAAAAAAGTTTTTCTGCAGCCACTATTACATCAACATACAAAATTTGGTGAAAGGTCCTCTTTAACACATTGGATATTATAAAACTAATATGGTGCTCCATGAGTTGTCACAGTTTAGCAGGCTATATCCTTTTTACAGGGATGAATTGTAAAGGCTGCTGTTGATCAGCAGCCACTGATTCGCGGCAGCAATAATATGACCTTATTTTTATCAATAAACCGTCCGGAGTCACATTGCTTAGAACGGAGTTGCAGCACTGGTCTGGAATGTAAATATAGATTTTTTTTAACTTATGCAGCATCTTTGTACCATTAATAAGGGGTTGTTCAGCAGTATTTGTAGCCTTTCCGTTAGTTTTTCAAGATATTTCTTGTTACTTATTGCTTAGCTTTAATTGGCTAATACTAAAGGGACAGTCACATGAAGTCAAGCTTTCCTTTACAAGAATAAAACATTAGCCATTTTTAAGCAAAACATTACATGGAGGGCATAGTTCTAGCCATTAAAGGACTCCTCTCTATGATATCCACATGTCCTAATGTCTGTCTTTTCACTATACCATTTAAATGTTCAAGTCACATAGCGGTGAGACAGACCCTTTAATTTTTAAAGTGAGCCTCCAACTAAGGGCTCGCTCAAACGAGCATATACATCGGACGAGTGCTATCTGATTTTTTATTAGATAGCACTTGGACAAATGATACGTAATGCGGCAGTGCTGATCAGCGTTTTTTTTTCTCATGCAGATTCGGCAGCGCAAGTCAGATGCCACTCAGTGCAAGTCTATGGGCGCGTGGGAAACATTGGGAAACATTGGGCTGCCCCCGGATGAAATCCGAGTGCAATCGGATTTCCGCAGATTTACACAATGGAGAAGATGGAAAAATCTTGTTCTCCATCATCTCCTTACATGTGCTATGATTCTCTCTTCTGAGAGAATCGAATCACACTAAGCTAACATTCTGATCAAACTCGGATCAGAGTTTGATAGGAGTGTCATTAACATATTCGATCCAATTCTCTCGCATAAGAGATTCTACGTTCATGTCACCCCGGCCTAAAAATGAAAATATTAATTTGTGTAATTTTTACTTTGTAAACATAGAAATTTATTCTACAGCAAGTATTTTATAGCCAAGGCAGCGTTTACAATTTTGCTTTCTCCAAGCATCCACTGCTTGTTCAGTGTCTGCATGGATCTTAATACCATCACTGACTTTGAATCATAAACATAAACAGTAGTTCGGCAAGTCTACTACACTGCTAGCTGGAATTCAATTCAGAGAAGCAACTTCTTACACTGTAGATTATTTACATTTAATTTCCAAGTCATTGAAGTTTATTTGCTTTGTTCTACTTGCACCTATAGTATTAATCATTGCATTATTTTCATTTTACATAATAATCTGCTTTTAAGATTACAATCCCCTGAAGTATAGCAATATGATCCTTTTATCCAATTTTTAAGTAATGCTGTCTCTTAATTAGTCCCTGGAAGTAAATGTGTTAATTATAAGGTTTCATTGAATGAGGAAGATTATCATGATTAGAAAACAGATTGGAAGTTTTACTAATTTCCGATTTGAAATTGTCCTAGTAAGGGTCCATTTAGACAGTTCGATAATTGCAAATGAACGTTTCTAGGAACGCCTGTTTCCCCAATTATCAGCTTTAAAGTCTATAGCAAAATATTGAAATATGTACAGCTATTTTCAAAATAGCAGTCTAACATCAATAATGTGTTTAATTACTGTTTCTGGTATTGACCCTTCACTACCTATGACATATAGGTACGTCATAGGTCGTCTCCCTCTCTTTGATGTGGGCTCTGGTGCTGAGCCTGCATCTTTTCCAGCACATGACAGGTGATCTATTCAGCTGTTATGTGCGCCTAACAGCCGTGGATGGAATCACGATCCACTAGCAACTGTTAACTAGTTAAATGCTGCTGTCAGTCTTAACTCGCACTTACCTGAAGCGCGTCGATAATCCCGCCCATCGGCACCCCTGTCACATGATCACGGGGCACCAAAGGCGCAGAAATGCTCGTTGGAGCTGGTGACACGCTACTCCACATGGGGAATATGGGTAAGAGATGAGCCTGAATATATTTATTTCCACTGCATACTTCCGGTTCAAAACACAAGTTTCATCATTATATTAACTAATTGTATGCCATTACAACTTACATATATTACTCTTGCACTTAGGCAATTTATATATTGATTGGCCCTTTTGTTGATGTAGGCACTTGCTTATGATTGTGGGTTTTTATATCCCGGCTCTTTCTCTTCCCACCCTGGATACTCTATTGAGTAGTATGTCTTCTAACACCTGAGTCCGGTCATTGACTTTGTATTAACTTCTGTCTGTTATTATGTATGCCTATTGTATACGTGTAATAAATTTTGTTATACTTTACAATGGACTGTTTACTCCAGATTTTTTAGGATAATGCTTTAATTGAGTAATGTTCATATAACTACTTGGGCCCATAGATTATATGGCATAGGGTCCTTTTCTTGGATATGATGTAGTCTGTTGATATTGTGCTCACATATTTGATATCACTGAGTTCAGAAACGCCCGATCTATCCAGATGTAAAAAAAATAATCCAATAGGTAAATGACGTAACGAGAAAAAAAATCAATACGCCAGAATTACTTATTTTGGTCGCAACAGCAATGCAATAAAATGCAATAGCAAGCGATCAAAACATTGCATCTATCCCAAAATGGTGTCAATAAAAACGTCACCTCGGCGCCCAAAAAATAACCCCTCACCAGGCCCCAGATCCCAAAAAATGGAGAAGCTACGGGTCTTGTAAAATGGCACCATTTTTTTTTTTTTTTACAAATTTTACAAATTTTGGATTTTTTTCACGACTTAAATAAAAAACAGCCTATACATGTTTGGCATCTACAAACTCTTAATGACCTGGAAAATCATAATGGCAGGTCAGTTTTAGCATTTATTATGGTCCTTATTTAAAAAAGGAGGACAGCAAATGTTGTACCTGTTTGTTTCAGCCATTGCTCAGTGAGTAAAATGGGTCATTTCCCACAATGTACCACAGGAGAAAGAACTTTGATCAATAAGTTGATTGGAGAGGGGAAAATATATAAAGAAGTGCAGAAATCCCAATCCCCAAACCTCAATCCGAGAATTTGTGGAGTGACATCAACAATGCTGTTTTTGATACAAAACCTAAGAATTCAAAAGAACTGTGGATTGTAGTCCAGTCAGCTTGGGCTGGAATATCTGTTCGCAGGTGTCAGATGTTAGTTGACTCCATACCACACAGATGTGAAGCAGTTATCAGAAATAAAGGTTATACAATGAAATATTAGTTCAGTGATTAACAGGAAAGTCTGTAAACAAATTTCAGTTTATACTGTAAATATTCGGGTTTGTAAATGAAAATGCAGACACTGCTATTTTTTTTAGCAACCTATTATTCCCTTGTCTTAAATTTCAGTTTAAAAATTGATGTTTTGTTCATGTTTTCATTTGGAATTGAATGTGCAGTTCCCGGTGCCTTTGTGCATATGGGAGATGCTATTATGAGGATTGAGCTTTTTCTCAGTTGTTTAAAACACACTGCTATCATTACATAAATGTACAAAAACAGTATTATTTCTTTTTTGTGTGTGTTTCTGAATTGTTTTTTCGAAACGCAGCAGATATGGGTATAGCGGTTTTTCTCATATTTTTTCCATAGGCTCCTTTATAGGACTTCAGAATCACCATTAAAAATTTACGTTACAATTGTTTAAAATAAAAAATGACACAAAAAAATACTTGGCATAGCCATTATGAAAGCACTTGAAAATCATTTAAAAATGTTGAAAAATATTGTGTGTGTTAGGGATAATATTTTACATCTCAATTTGTTGTTGCAACTGCTCATTTTGGCTGAAAAAGATGCAGTCTACTGCATAATTATTCTGTGGAAATAATGCAGTAAACTGTCAAACAAAAATTACTTTTTGCATGGTGTGGTCCACATGTTGCAGGTACTTTGCTTGAATCTGACAGTTTTTCTTGAAATAATCATTCTATTTATATGTTATAAGGGAATCCTAGTTGTAAGATGCTATTACCTGTCAACATGATAAGTGATAACTGCTAGATCAGTGGGGTTATGGCTGGTAGGACCCTCACAATAGCCAGTGTAAGGGTCCTGAATGCCCTATTCAAATTAAGATTCTGTGGGACTGACTGAGATAGCCGTGTGCTGCATTTTGCTATCTGTCAGTTTTATGCATTTTGAATGGAGCAGCCATATGTACGAATAAGGGACATGGGATCCTCATTCTTGCGATCAGTGATGGCCCAGTGTTTATACCCACACTGATCTAGAAGTTCTCATCTATCTTCTGGATAGGTGATAATTTGTTAGAACTTTTGAGAATCAGAAAAAATTATGGGATTTTCCGGACACTGCCAGTGGGTGAAGGATGTCCCAAAGTCAGGTAGAAGGAGGTTTTTTTATGGTGTTACACGTTTCGGAGTTGATCCAACTCCTTCCTCAGAACTAACAAGTTTTTCTCCAATGTTAATTCCAGTTCCAGCACTATACGCCTAGGAACCAGCAGTCGGAGCTGCAGCCATCTCTAGTGTACTCATACGACCTCTCCAGTGTTGTGCCTAACAGGCACAACCTCCTCAGCTGAGCAGTGCACAATCTGGTATTGAAAGTAGATCCACAGATTTATACAAGGAGCGCTTTCCCTATTTTTGTATAATTTGTTTGAACTGGAACATACTTTAATTTTTGCAACTGTTTGCACTGAATAAGAAGTTTAATTTACATCCAAAACCCTAAACTAAAAAGTATTGAACATTATTCTGTCAATTATTTTATAAAGAAGTTTTATTAAGTTGCACAATTTTTCAATATATAACATCATATTTGAGAATGCATTGCTATCCTTTGCATCATTTTCTGTTATTTGTAATCCAGGAATAACAAATGTACTGTACTGTATATTGCTGTACTTAGCATTTCCCACAATGATGCAGAATCGGCTTTTTTTTTTTTTAGACAAAAAAAACTTATTATTCTCAACCTACACATTAGTCAAAATGACAATTTAATTGTTACTTGATATGACTGAGAAGATGTCTCTTTTGTAATACTTCTTTTTGCAGCTATTGTAATTTTCCAACAAAAGCTGTTAATAATTAAATTAAATAAACTTGAATAACATTGAATTTTAGGACACATGATTTGTGTTATTTCAGGATGTTGCATTTGATAACCAACCATTACACTGTGTGCCGAATTATTAGGCAAATGAGTATTTTGCTCACATGATACTTTTTATACATGTTGTCCTACTCCAAGCTGCATAGGCTTGAGAGCCAACTCCCAATTAAGTAAATCTGGTGATGTGCATCTCTGTAATGAGGAGGGGTGTTGACTAATGACATCAACACCCTATATAAGGTGTGCTTAATTATTAAGCAACTTCCTTTCCTTTGGCAAAATGGGTCAGAAGAGAGATTTGACTGGCTCTGAAAAGTCCAAAATTGTGAGATGTCTTGCAGAGGGATGCAGCAGTCTTGAAATGTCCAAACTTTTGAAGTGTGATCACCGAACAATCAAGCATTTCATGGCAAATAGCCAACAGGGTCGAAAGAAGCGTGTTGGCCTAAAAAGGCGCAAAATAACTGCCCATGAATTGAGGAAAATCAAGCGTGAAGCTGCCAAGATGCCATTCGCCACCAGATTTACCATATTTCAGAGCTGCAACGTTACTGGAGTATCAAAAAGCACAAGGTGTGCGATACTCAGGGACATGGCCAATGTAAGGAAGGCTGAAAAACTACCACCTTTGAACAAGAAACATAAGATAAAACGTCAAGAATGGGCCAAGAAATATCTTAAGACTGATTTTTCAAAGGTTTTATGGACTGATGAAATGAGAGTGACTCTTGATGGGCCAGATGGATGGGCTAGAGGCTGGATCAGTAAAGGGCAGAGAGCTCCACTCCGACTCAGACGCCAGCAAGGTGGATGTGGGGTATTGGTATGGGCTGGTATCATCAAAGATAAACTTGTGGGACCTTTTCGGGTTGAGGATGGAGTGACGCTCAACTCCCAGACCTACTGCCAGTTTCTGGAAGACAACTTCTTCAAGCAGTGGTACAGGAAAAAGTCGGTATCGTTCAAGAAAAGCATGATTTTCATGCAGGACAATGCTCCATCACATGCATCCAACTACTCCACAGCATGGCTGGCCAGTAAAAGTCTAAAAGAAGAAAAAATAATGACATGGCCCCCTTGTTCACCTAATCTGAACCCCATAGAGAACCTGTGGTCCATCATAAAATGTGAGATCTACAGGGAGGGAAAACAGTACACCTCTCGGAACAGTGTCTGGGAGGCTGTGGTGGCTGCTGCACGCAATGTTGATGGAAAACAGATCAAGCAACTGACAGAATCTATGGATGGAAGGCTGTTGAGTGTCATCATAAAGAAATGTGGCTATATTGATCACTAATTTTTTTGGTTTTGGTTTTTGCATGTCAGAAATGTTTATTTCTAAATTTTGTGCACTGATATTGGTTTACCTGGTGAAAATAAACAAGTGAGATGGGATTATATTTGTTTTTTATTAAGTTGCCTAATAATTCGGCACAGTAATAGTTACCTGCACAAACAGATATCCTCCTAAAATAGCCAAATCTAAAAAAAAACACTCCAACTTCCAAAAATATTAAGCTTGGATATTTATGAGTCTTTTGGGTTGATTGAGAACATAGTTGTTGATCAATAATAAAAATAATCCTCTAAAATACAACTTGCCTAATAATTCTGCACACAGTGTATAGGTGCATTATTTTGATAACACAAAATAAACACTTTCTGCATTTTTGTATACACATTTCTTCAGATTACAATCTTTGGTAGTACATGCATGCCTAAAATTATAAAAACTATAAATATAGACTTAAAGCCAAATTTCACCTCTTTTTATGACTTTTCTGAGACTGTCCTTGATTCTTAGGGTTCTTTCACATTGCATTTAGGCACTTGTTCTGTGGCCCCGACAAGGCTTACGTCTGAACTCCCACAAAATGGGATTCGGACTATGCGCCTATGGGACCATAGACTATAATGGTGCCAACAGAGCAAACATCCACTCTGTTGTGTATCATCTTCGGGCATGTACGCCTACTGGAGCCAGACACCCAGATGCAGTCTACTACATCTGAGTGTCTGCCTTCAGTAGCCATACACACCCAAAATGATGCACGGTAGAGCGCACGTTCGCTATGTCGGCACTATTATAGTCTATTGCCTCATCGGCACATACGTCCGAATCCTGTTTTTCAGGGGGTTTGGACTTAAGCCCCAACGGGGTCACTGAATGGGTGCCTAAACGCAATGTGAAATCACCCTCAGCACTATCAAAAACTGCAACTACTATTCTTTCTAGCAACTTATGCTATCCACTACCCATTTTTGCCTGTAGAAAGACGATATAACTACAATTCATTTTCTCTGTTCAGACTCGCACACTAGAGTTGGTGTGAATCTATCCGCACGTCCCATTCCATCGGCCACGACAGTGGTCCATAGCCGCTGCAAGGGAGAGGTCTACCGCCTCTAAGATGTCGGGATCCATGGCTCATCTTTTGATTAACTGACCTGGCACAGTGTCATTGTTGCAGCATGATACACTTGTGCCAGGCCAGCTGTGGATGCTGGTAGGTAAGAGGTGCTGTGGATGCTGGTAGGTAAGAGGTGGTACTCCTGCTCCTGTGCAGCGGTAGCAAACTGATTCATACAAACTCTACTGCCCACATATTTGCTAGCAATGAAGGAGTACAGAGTGGTGCAGGAACATGGAAGAGATACTGTAAGTGTGTTATATTATTGCAGCACTGCGGCTGATACAGTTGCATGCACACTAGTCTGTCTTAGACTTTTGTTTGTACAAGTGATTTTTAGCACACTTGTATGAGCAGTTTTCTGGTAATCACAATTATACATATTTTGCAAGGTACTTACTCTGGCAACACTGCTATGTAATTTGAACTATTTTATGGACTGTACTATATTGGTGGCACAATCATATAGATATTTTTTTCAGGTTGGCATAATATCAGAAATTTTCTATATAATGCTTGGTACCATTATTTGGAAAACATGTCTGTATTGAAATATGAACCAGTATAACACAGATTGAGGTCCTAAAATGACAGCAAGCCATCACTAACGTATCTAGTTATATAACGACCATACATATTCTGTATAGTTAATACTAGATTACTAATCATTACTTATAGTTATTTGTTTACTGCAGTATGACATTTAGTGAAGAATTCCTATACCTCTATGAGTACTTCTAGCTGCCTGTTAGCAACTTCCTCATTAGAGAGTTTTCACTATTAATTCTGTTAGCGTAAGGGCAGGTGCCGATGAGCGTCAAAGGCGATCTGACAAAACATCAGATTGCACCCCCACCAATGTTAGTCTATAGGCTCGTGCATATGTCTGATTTTATCCTCCTACTGCCTGAGAAAAAATTCGCTACACATCCAAGTTGGATCCAATATTCAGATCGCACTCCGCCATGCAAATCGATGAGTGCGTTGACGTCGGACTGCACTTGGATGACTTCCCATTTCAGCACACTGACAGAATAGAGAACATGGAGAAATTTTTTTTCTCCATCTTCTCCTCATCCGAGAGGGTCATAACACACTATAATCACACACTGATCAGAATTTGATGAGTGTAATTTGTATAATTGACACGATTCTCTAGGGTGAGAGAATCTACAGCCGTTTGGCCCTGCCCTAAAGCTTTTTCATTTGGGTTATTAGTTCACTCAAGAAGTTCCTAATTATGCCCTGTAAACACACAAGTTGCATGATTATGCTCAGTAAGAGCCAGCCTCCATTATTTATAGGAAAATAAAGTGGGAGACCTGAATACACCACAATATGATGCACTTCCAATCACTCGCCGATGCTCAGATATTCGCCTCTGATTATAATATAGAAAAACAAATAACAAGGAAAAAAAAAATTCTACAAGGGTGTCTGTCACTGCCAAATCACTCACTGATTAAACCACTGAGTGCATTGCTCGCCCCCTCAGTATTGCATATTGACCACTTTGTTATAACTTGATTGACAGCACTGAAGTGTCAATCAAGCACCTGAATACCCTAACCTGGGCATACAAAGCCAGCCACAACCTGTCTCCTCCATACATCTGTGAGCTAGTCTCCTGGTACTTACCTGCACGCAACTTCTTATCTTCACAAGATCTCCTTCTCTACTCCCCTCTTATTTCCTCTTCCCACAATCACATACAAGATTTCTCCCATGCATCCCTCCTTCTCTGGAACTCTCTACCCCAACATATTGGACTCTCGCCTACCGTGGAGCCTTCAAAAGGAACCTGAAAACCCACCTCTTTCGATAAACGTACAACCTGCGGTAACCCTCGCTCCACCACACTGCGTGATCAGCTCTGCCCTCACCTACTGTATCCTCACCCATCCCTTGTAGCTTGTGATCCATTGCGGGCAGGGTCCTCTCCTCTCCTGTACCAGTCCCTGACTCATTTTTGTTCAAGATTATTGTGCTTGTTTTTTGCTATGTATACCCCTTTCAAATGTAAAGCGCCATGGAATAAATGACGCTACAATAATAAATAATAATAATTCAATCAGCAGTTCAGCGCATTTGCAGTGATGCTAAAGGAGTCCAGTCATGCTCAGTGTAAATGTGCACTCTAATCACTGGCTCTTGTCAATAAAACAGTACAGTACAGCTGCGGCCACAGACAGGAGCCAGCGATGAGAGTGCACACTTACAATGAGCATGGCTGGGCTCCTGCAGTGTCACTGATTGAGTTTAGACAACGCTCGCTTGAGTAAGGCCATGTTCATACGTTCAGTATTTTACATCAGTATTTATAAGCCAAAATCAGGAGTGGAACAATCAGAGGAAAAGTCTAATAGAAACACGTCACCACTTCTGTATTTATCACCCACTCCTGGTTTTGGCTTATGAATACTGATGCAATATACTGACCAAATGCTGAACATGTGAACGTTGGTCTTAATCAAAATAAAGTGAACAGTATGCAAATTGAAGGGTTGTAAAGGATCACTCACCACTTGGACATGCACGGAAGCCCCCTCATTTGTAATAAATGTATTCAGGGTTTTTCTGGCAAGTAAGCCACTAAAATCTATACTACAGGTAAGACTTTTATATTGGCTAAGTACCCTAAATACCTACATAAATGGTTTAATTTGTGTTTCGGGGGGATAAATATAATTAAGCCAAAAAAAAACAACAACAGATTGCTAGGATCTAGAACTTTTTCACAGTTTTCTGGAAATCAATGTCAGTGAAATGCTAAGTGATATAAGTTGAGACGCTAGCTTTAACAATATCACATTGCAACACACAAAGTTCTAATGTAACAATGATTTACTGAGATTCAGGGTTTATAAAGTCTGTGAGAAGCGATACGTATGAAAGATCAATCAATGACTCAATTCCAATACAGAAAAAGATTCAAATAAACACATTTGAGGTCTTATATAAATTTACATATAAAGTATTTTAGAGTAAGATGCATAAATAGTAACATATTCAATTATATGTCGGTTCGTAACCAGTTTAATTAATAGCATGGAGGCTACTGCCAGCCAGAATAATGAAAGCAAATCAATGATTGCTCATTCTGAATTACAGCATTTTACTGCACTAAAAACAATCTATTTAATCAAATTTTATGTTTTCTGGATTCAAAGCAAATGTTACTTCCAAAATAATAACAGTAATGGCATGGAATACTTTGTTTTCTCTTGCTGAATCTGCTATGTGCTATGCTTCATTTATGACTACTGGATTTAAGTACAAATATAAAATATTGTATCACTGTTCTTTGAGCAGAATTAACCAGGAACCATATGTGTCTCTCAGGTCCCCAGAATGTGGGGACCTGACACAACTCCACACATTACTATACACTACTGGCTGAAAGGAGGCTCTAGGATTATTATAGCTTGTTCACTGGTATTTAAAGGGGTTGTCCTTGACTTTTATATTGATGGCCTACCCTTTGGATAAGTCGTCAGTATCTGATTGGTAGGGATGCGACATCTGGCACCCCTGCCTATCAGCTGTTCACAGTGTCAGCGACTGCCGAGTGTGCTCAGCACAGCTCCGTCAACAGGATAGTGGCCGTGGTCTGGTACTGCACATCCACCACCTGTAATCTTTGGGGGTTTTTTACATGTAGAGATAACAGTGCTTTTTAACAAACACATGGCTCACAAGGAAAGTGAGAGGAGTGATTAGAAGAACTGCTCTGTAAGCAGCAACCAGGCAGATGGCAGCTTGCAACTATGCAGAATTCATAACAGCAACTCTGAATCAAGAGCTGACAGGAAGGGGGAGAAAAGCAGCTAACTGCTGTATAGAAATCAATGGTCCGCAAAGAGATGCCTTTAATCTTTGGAATTAACTCCTTAGCCTGGAATGTAGCTACTGTGCATACTTGGCCAGGATCTGGTGGTCAGTCTCCTTGCCAACAAGCTGTACACTATGTAAGATAAAAACTCTCAATGCAAAATAATGAAAGCAGATAAAAAAGCAAGTCAATTACAAACTTGCTTATTTTAATGCTGTCTAACCAACTATACCAATTTTAAACCATGAAAATCGCCCTTTAATGCCCCATCAACTTAGGTAGTTTGGTTAATTGTTTGGTTGGCAGTTATTTCAGCATCTCTCCCATACAGTGGGTATGGAAAGTATTCAGACCCCTTTAAATTTTTCACTCTTTGCTTCATTGCAGCCATTTGGTAAATTCTAAAAAGTACATTTTTTTTCTAATTAAGGTACACTCTGCACCCCATCTTGACTGAAAAAAAACAGAAATGTAGAAATTTTTGCAAATGTATTAAAAAAGAAAAACTGAAATATCACATGGTCATAAGTATTCAGACCCTTTGCTCAGTATTGAGTAGAAGCACCCATTTTGAGCTAGTACAGCCATGAGCTAGGCAACAAGCTTTTCACACCTGGATTTGGGGATCCTCTGCCATTCTTCCTTGCAGATCTTCTCCAGTTCCGTCAGGTTGGATGGTGAACATTGGTGGACAGCCATTTTCAGGTCTCTCCAGAGATGCTCAATTGGGTTTAGGTCAGGGCTCTTGCTTGGCCAGTCACGAATAGTCACAGAGTTGTTCTGAAACCACTCCTTTGTTATTTTAGCTGTGTGCTTAGGGTCATTGTCTTGTTGGAAGATGAATCTTCCAACAAAGTCTGAGGTCCAGAGCACTCTGTTTCCTTCAATTGCAACCAGTCGTCCTGTCCCAGCAGCTGGAAAATACCCCTGTAGCATAATGCTGCCACCGCCATGTTTCACTGTTGGGATTTTATTGGGCAGGTGATGATCAGTGCCTGGTTTTCTCCACACATACCGCTTAGAATTATCACCAAAAAGTTCTATCTTTGTCTCATCAGACCAGAGAATCTTATTTCTCATAGTCTGGGAGTTCTTCATGTGTTTTTGAGCAAACTCTATGCGGTCTTTCATATGTCTTGCACTGAGGGGAGGCTTCCGTCAGGCCACTCTGCCATAAAGGCCCGACTGGTGGAGGGCAGCAGTGATAGTTGACTTTGTGGAACTTTCTCTCATTTCCCTACTGCATCTCAGGAGCTCAGCCACAGTGATCTTGGGGTTCTTCTTTACCTCTCGCACCAAGGCTCTTCTCCCACAATTGCTCAGTTTGGCTGGACGGCCAAGTCTAGGAAGACTTCTGGTGGTCCCAAACTTCTTCCATTTAAGGACTATCGAGGCCACTGTGCTCTTAGGAGCCTGGAGTAATGCAGAAATTCTTTTATAACCTTGGCCAGATCTGTGCCTTGCCACAATTCTGTCTCTGAGCTCCTTGGGCAGTTCATGATTCTCATTTGGTCTGACATGCACTGTGAGCTATGAGGTCTTATATAGACAGGTGTGTACCTTTCCAAATCAAGTCCTATCAGTTTAATTAAACACAGCTAGACTCAAATTAAGGAGTAGAACCATCTCAAGGAGGATCACAAGGAAATGGACTGCATGTGACTTAAATATGAATGTCTGAGCAAAGGGTCTGCATACTTATGACCAAGTGATATTTCAGTTTTTCATTTTTAATAAATTTGCAAAAATTTCTACATTTCTATTTTTTTTTCAGTCAAGATTGGGTGCAGAGTGTACTTTAATGAGAAAAAAATGGCTGCAATGAAACAAGGAGTGAAAAATTTAAGGGGTCTGAATACTTTCCGTACCCACTGTATATCTCTGCCGAGCACTCTTGTGCTTTCTATTAGTGAGCCACTGCCATGCATCTCTGGCGGCGGCTTATCTCAGAGAGAATAAAAGGATCAGCAGTCTGAAATCAGACATTCTAGAACCTCCACTCCATCGACAATTATTTGTCAGGGTCCCCCTTACACACTATAGCCTTTCAGCCAAACCTGTCGATATTGGCGAGTTCATCCAACTTTAGTCCAAAGTGTATGGGGGGTTTAAATAAATACAGGAAAATATCAAAAATGTAACTGAAAAACTGTACAATGTTTTTTTCAGAACAAAGTCCTGCAATGTATAAAGATGAATTGCTTAAAATCTCTGATATAAACAATGCATTGGTCACTTCAGTTAACACAAGGATAAAACACCAGATTACTCCACTCTACATGATCCAACTTTGCAATAACCTTTTGCTCTAAATCTTGAATGTGACATTATTCACCACTTGAAGTATAACTGTAATGCTACATTTACACTTCCACGTGACATGTCCAAGTGTTGTCTGTTTTTTCTACAAAGACCCATAGACTTTCGTTTAACTATACATACATCAGTTTTAAAAATGGGTCAGTTTCTCAGGTCTAGAAGACTCTGTGTATGTCCTATTCTCATCGGTTTTACACATCGGACTCGGCTATTAAAGGCTATGTTGATCTGTGAAACATGGCTGAAACTAGGAAGACAGACTTTAGATTTCTGTGTTCTATCCTAGATTCATCCATTTTTAACGATAAAAGTCAATCGATAAAAAAGTTCAGACAGTCTACCTGCTGCTGTGAAAAAATAAGGAATGAGAGAAGAAAAGCTGATGCAACTAGGATGACACCTGAGAAAACATATGTCCGTTTCTCTCGGATGGTAAAGCTCACATGGATATGTGAATCTAGCCTTATAAAGTGACCATGGAGTTGTGCAGCTGTCTTATATTTGTTGGACTCCAGTATGTTGGAACCAGTTGTTACCAGATCATGCATAATGACCTACACTTCTAGAGAATGTCTCTTTTGTTGTTTTGGTTGCATGGCAATAAAATTAACAGCTGCATGTGCAGAGTCTATTAAATAATAAAAAAATAATAATAGTTAGGTTTATATAAGCTATAATTAGTGATGCTGAACTTCAGTGGACTGGTTTGCACTTTCTCTTTAACATGCAATTAAAATTATGTTCTGGATACTGATAGTTTCATACATTGTGTAAATCCAACCTTTTGTTGCAAGCTACATAATCTAACTAGTGTTGTTACATATTTCTCAAGTTGCAATTTGTAGGTTGCACACTAATTACAAACAAGCAGCACTAGATGAATATATTAGACACATAATTTGTGAACTACTACTACTAATAATAATAACTACATATTCCGCCATTATAGAGAAGCCTTCATCAGAAAATGACCTATTGTTTAAATAAAGTTTTTGTGTTACACGTATATTTTAAACAATTTGCCCTTTCTTTCCATATTTTAATTAAAAAAAAAAAGAAGTCTTGCAATTTTCACACTGGCCACTTGGGCTTTTTTTTAGACTCATACTTCCTGTCCTTCATGAAGAGTTTTCAGCAAGGCTCCTACTCATCAGAGGAAGGATTATCCAGCAATGACAGGTAATAGTTTCGTACACAGCTGATTACACAGGATCCATCAATCACAATAGGTGATGTCTCTACTGACCCTGCAGCAACCCTACCTTCATAATGACCTTTACACTGGCTCACTAGGTGCTTTAAAGGGGTGGTCTGAAACTAATATTGATTTTAATCCTAAATGTCTATTTTTTATTGTAATCATCTAATCACCTTTCTAATATACCTTACTTAAAAATTCCCTACTACTCCCTCTCTATTCTGAGCATATGTCAGAATTGTCAACTGATGCGTGCTCAGTAGAGCCAGGACTAGCCCAACTCCTGAAAAAGACGTCACCGAAGATGCTTCATTTCAGGTATGAAGAAAGAGGTTGTGACAGTGACCACTGCCTCTGCCCCCTGATGACGTCACCTTTGACAGCATGCACTGGGGATCCTCAAATGAAATATCATCAAAACCGAAGTAGGTAAAATGAATGGAGTATTGTTTAAGTCCTTATCAGTTATAACATAGTCATATGTGGTGCTCAACAGGAGACAGGCAATATCCAAAATAGGAACAGAGAAAAAATTGTGGCACTCACCCCTTGGCTAAAAAAATATTCCTTTATTACATACCTGATGGAGGATACAGACAGACAGTAAAAAGGAGCGATGGCCGTTTCATGCTGCCAAGCGCTTCATCCAGGCTCTGTTATCAGCTCCATCCAACCCCCATTAAAGCCTGTTTTGCCACGTAGGTTGAGACATATAAAAAACAATTACATAATAACCCACAATTTACATATATACATAAGCTCCATGTTGAGGGATGGAACCCCAGTCTTCCGTACAACAGGCAGGGAAACTCTCAACTATACTAACACAAATCACAAATGCATTACAGTTCAAATGTTTTCATGTATTTTTTAGAAAGGGACTTACATTGTTTCTATAATTTAACCCTAAAGGCCCCAAAGCTTCCAATCTTATAATTAGTTCTACTTCCTTTTGTAATAATAAGTTATGTCTGTTTCACTGAAATGGCAGGGGGTCGACATGTGCTATTGCTGCAAATCATATTGCTCATAGATTGCCGTTACGAACTTGTTGTACTAACTTATCGTACAACTATGTTGTATTAAGTATGGTGACCCCAAACCTGTTTCCAAAGATATCACATGCGCATTAAAACGTTTGAACGTAGGGCAAATTGTCTTACCAAAATAGCAAAATCGCAGTCACAAATGACTACATAGGCTACTAACATGAATCACTGATTATGCCTAGTGGAGAGGTTCTCCACCTGGCGTGTGGAATGCTGGCGTTCAATCCCCTGATAGAGAGCTTATTTATTTATGTAAATAGTGTGTTACGAATTAATTGTTTTTTATTTTTCTCCACCAGCCTGGCACAACAAAATATTATGGGGGTTGGGTAGAGCAGATAACAGAGCCTGGATGAAACGCTTGGCAGTGCGAAACGTCCGTGAGTGTTTTTTCTGTCTGTATCCTCTACCTGGTATGTAATAAAGGAATATCTTTTTAGCCACAGGGTGAGTGCCACAATTTTTTCTCTGTTCCATAAGGCAGGGGTCTCAAATAGTGATGGGGGAGCACTAAAATGCTCGGGTGTTCGATGCTCGGTTGCTCGACCCGAGCAACGAGCCCAATGTAAGTCTATGGGAAACTCTGCAGAGGGCCTAAAAATTGCCCAAATCAATGGAAACAGGGCTCAAATGACATAGGAACAGCATGGGGAAGACCCCTGGAAGCATTTCTGACTCCCAGGTCACTGCTGTCAACAACGTTGTCAGAGGTATTACGCCTCTTTTTCACAATAAAACATACAAAAACGAAACCAAAATGGATTTTCCTGGGAAATATGTTAAGGAACATCCTTTTCAGGGTAATGACTTGTATGTTAGGCAAAATAAATATACAAAAACAAAAATGCTCCTCAACACCTTGGGCTATGTTCACACGTAGCGTTTTTTATGTGTTTTTCCACTTTTGCATTGCAAAAGCAAAAACACAAATGTTCCCATTATTAGGAAGTGGGTCTCACATAGTGTTTGCCTATGCAGTGAATGCAAAAGTTGCCAAATATTTGGCGGAACTCCAATGCCCCTTGCAAGACACGTAGAGGAGGTAATATGGCAGATATGGTGGTGAATGATATGGTGATGGAGGATGAGGAGAAGGAGGAGGACAAGAGCAAATAGACAAAATCAGGAAGCGTATACCCATGTCTGGGTGGGAAGACAGAGGTGCATGGTAATAGAATTAGACCTCCCAAAAACAGACACAGTTTTTGCGTTTAGGTTATGCTGCTATCATTCGGTGGTGATGAGAAGTCTGGCCCAATCCAGCCCTTGTTCATTTTTGTAAGAGTCAGCCTGTCAGCATTTGCAGTTGACAGGCGAATGCGCTTATCGGTTATAATTCCCCCGGCGGCAGTAAAAACCCGCTCTGATAAAACGCTAGCGGCAGGGCAGGCCAGGACCTCCAAGACGTAGAGAGACCATTCATTCCACGTGTCCAGCTTGGATACCCAGTAATTATAAGGCACAGAGGAATAACAGAGGACGTTGGTACGGTCGGCAAGTTACTCCCTCCCCATATTCCCAAACTTTGCACTCCTTGTGAGAGTACCCCATGTCTCAGGGCCAGTAAGATGGAGGGTCTGAGAAAACTGTCCTAGAACTTTGACAGTGTTCCCCTGCCTCTACTGGATTGGAGTTGTGTCTCTCTCGCCTGTACTCCTTGGTTGTCCAACAAACTGTGACCTCTGCCACCAACCAGTAATGACTGTCATCCAAAATTTGGAGAACGCAAGGGTCACGGGAAAGGCAGCATAACATAAAATCAGCCATGCGTGCCAGACTGCTAACAGGGCAAGACTTCCGTGTCCTCACCAAGAGGACGCCTGACTATACTCTCCTCCTCCTTCCTGTCCTCAGGCCATCCATGCTGAACAGACGGTATGACAGTTGTGCAGGTAGTACCATCTATAGTGCATGAAACTAGCTCCTTCTCCTCCTCCTCTTCCTCATTGTCACCCAATCCACATTGGGAAGAGATGAGGTTGGGCTGTGTGTAATCACCCTCTATGGTTCCTCGCTCCATCTCATCGTGCTCCGCCTGCAATACATCCTCTTTGATTGTGAGCAGAGAGCATTTCAGAAGACAGAGAAGTAGGATGGTGATGCTAATTATGGCATCATCGCCACTCATCATCTTGGCGGAGTCCTCAAAGTTTTGGAGGATGGTACATATGTCTGACATTCGTGTCCACTCCTGAGGTCTTATTTGTGGAGTCTGAACTGAGCACCGACGGCCTTGTTGAAGCTGGTAGTCAACAACTGCCCTCTTCTGCTCACAAATCCTTCCCAACATCTGCAATGTAGAGTTCCAAGCGTGGGGACATCACACACCAGTCGGTGAGTCGGAAGCTGCAAACGCTGCTGAAACACGGCAAGGGTGGCGGAAGCTGTAGGTGATTTTCTAAAATGGGCATACAGGTGGCGTACTTTGACAAGCTGATCTGGCAGCTCCAGGTAGGATTTGAGAAATCGCTGAACCATGAGGTTAAGCACATGGGCCAGGCATGGTACGTGTGTGAGCTTGCCTCGCCTCAGAGCCGTCACCAGGTTCCGGCTATTGACACACACACGACCATGTCTGGCTGTAGGTTCAGCGGTGTGAGCCACAGATCTACCTACTCTTTCAGAGCTGTCCACAACTCTTCAGCATTGTGCGGTTTGTCACCTAAGCATATTAGCTTCAACACAGCCTGTTGCCGCTTGGCCAAGGCATTGCTGCAGTGCTTCCAGCTTGTGACTGATGTGGACATTTCGGAGATGGAGGCTGAAGAAGAGGAGGAGGCTGAGGAGGATGAGGTGCAGGAGCTGTAGACTGTTGGGGGCAACACTGATCAACCTAGGGCTTGCGATCCTTGGCGTCGGGAGGACGTGTTCCATCCCAAGGTCTGACTGGGCCCCAGCTTCCATTATGTTAACCCATTGTGCCGTCAGCGAGATGTACAGTCCCTGCCCACAAGCACTTGTCCACATGTCCGTGGTTAGGTGGACTTTCCAGGTAACTGCGTTGTTGAGGGCACGGCTAATATTTTGTCATACATGCTTGTGTAATGCGGGAACGGCACACCGGGAGAAATAGTGGCGGCTGGGGAATGAGTACCGAGGAATGGCCACCGCCATCAGGTTGCGGAATACTTCTGCCTCCACGAGCCTAAAAGGCAACATTTCTAGCACAAGCAATCGCAAAA
Source organism: Phyllobates terribilis (assembly GCF_046119375.1). NCBI lineage: Eukaryota > Metazoa > Chordata > Amphibia > Anura > Dendrobatidae > Phyllobates > Phyllobates terribilis. The sequence goes on along the minus strand of NW_027362761.1, from coordinate 418,154,643 downwards.
TGTGGGAATTTAATAGTGTGGCCTGTGGGGCGTTGGTTGCATATTTGCGCTTGCATTCCAAGGACATGGACAACTGAACGCTGCGCTGGGACAAGGACGTGGACATGCTTCCTGATGCTGCTACTTGAGAGTTGCAGGACAGGAGGCATCTTAGCATGCTCCATGGACAGGGGATTGGCTTGCATGCACAACAGCGGAAGAAGCAGTGGTGCCACCCGCAGACACTGTTCCTGGACCCTGGGGTTTGGCCCACAAAGTCAGGTGCTTTGCTGCCATGTGCCTGATCATGCTGGTGGTGGTCAGGCTGGTCGTTTTGCCACCCCTGCTGATGCTGGCCTGGCTGGTGGTGCAAATGGCCTTTTTGGGCTTATTGGCAGAGTCTTTAAAAAACAACCAGACTCGGGAAGACCTAACAGTTGTACTGGCAACATTCTTCGTGTTGGTGTTACGGGGAACGGTTGCCTGCCTTCTTTCTGCGGCCGCCACACTGCTTCTTCCTGCCTGTTGGGGTGCTCTGCCTCCCCCCCCACCCTGTGTGCTGCTATCCTCACTCTGCATGTCCTCCTGCCAGGTTGGGTCAGTTACTATATCATCCACCACCTCGTCTTCCACTTCTGCACTCTGGTCCTCCTCCTGACTTTCTAGCAATTGTGTCTCATCATCGTCCACCTCTTGTGACACTTTCCCACTGTCGCCCATGTGTGATCGTGGCTGCTCAAATATTTGGGCATCGCTATATGCGATCTCCTCTTGCCCCGCTTCAAATGGACCAAGCGAGAGGCCCGAATCTATGAATGGAAAAGTGAACAGCTCTTCAGAGTGTCCAAGTGTGGGATCAGTTGTCTACGGGCACTCGGTATGGTGGGAGGAAGGAGGTTCAGGCTGAGGAATATACAGATGCACAGCTACTGAGACTTGACTGTGTGGAAGACAAGGTGGTGGTGGTGGTGGTGGCTAAGTGACTGGAAGCATTATCTGCTATCCAACCAATAACCTTTTCACACTGCTCTGGGTTCAATAGTGGTGTCCTGCGGTCCCCTATTAATTGGGGCAGGAAGGTCGAGCGAGAAGATGTGGGTGTTTGCTATGGCACAATTTCAGCTTGCCCACTGCCTTGGCCTCTGCATGCACCATCACCATCACGTCCAGTTCCCCGTCCTTTGCCATGTGCCTTGCCCATTTTAAATGGAGGACAATATCTTCCACGCTCACTACAAATAACTGAATTTAGAGCGAACTTATATGTAATCCGTGTGACAGACAAACCACAGTTTTAAATACCTGGCCTGTAGGTAACTATTTTGAACAGCAAACTGGTGTCAATTGCTTCACTGACACACTGAAAATTTTTTTTAATGGAGCCCAGAAATAGCAGTTTTTTCTGAAAACGTATATGTGATCCGTGTGACGGACAAAGCACAGTTTTAAATAGATGGCCTGTAGGTAACTATTTCGAACAGCAAATTGGTGTCAATTGCTTCACTGACACACTGAAATTTTTTTAAATGGAGCCCAGAAATGGCAGTATTTTCTGAAAACGTATATGTGATCTGTCTGATGGACAAACCACAGTTTTAAATAGCTGGATTTTTAGCGCTGTAATATGGAAAAGACCTGACTGTATTCTGCAGTGCCGACAAGCAAATGGCGCAGAACAACGGTGTTCTCTGGATTGCTTTTTAAGCAAATAATGAGGATTAAGATCCCAAAAAAAATTATTCCTGGCCCCTGAGACCTGGGCCTATTTCTAGAAATATCTAACAGCAGCAGCAGACAAAACTGGAATGGAGCCTCTTGTGTTATGTGCTGCAGTCTGCTATATACCCTGCCTGCCTATATACACTGCCTGCCTGATATCTCTGCAGATGGATTAGTCCTCAAAAGGGCTGTTTAGTGAGATGGATATGTGTCTCTAATATAGTTTGGTACACCTACACTAACTAGAAACAAGCAAATCTCTCCCTAGCTCAGCAGCATCTCTCCCTACACTGTCTGATTCTGGAGTGACTGTGACAGTGACTGTGACGAGCATGGCGGCGCCAGGTCTGATACAGACCTGATGACGCTGTGCGGCCAGCCAATCACTGTAATGCCACAACCAACATGGCTACAGCATTACAGTGAGCGGCAGGCAATCCCTGCATGTTCATTGGCTCTGTAAAGAGCGCCATACATGAAGGGAAGAGACCCGAGCTCCCGCCGAGCAACCCCAGAAATACTCGGCGAGCGCTGAACATCTCGAGCAGTGAGATGCTCGGGTGAGCCCCGAGCAGTAGCGAGCATCACTAATGATTATCTGTTTATTTTAATTTTCTTATAAAACTGACATATGAATTACTTTGTGTCCCTGTTTTCAAGGTTCCTTTATATATCAAGAGCTTTACTGTCCTAAAAAACTAAAGACCACAACCAGACATTGCTTTCAAATATTTCCGTATTTCATCTTGTCACTTAAGGAATTATGTCTAACACTGACTGCTTGGGGTCCCTGTGCAAGAAATGTGTCTGGGCCCCCCACCTTTTATGGCGACAAAGCTACAGATGTACAGTACAGACCAAAAGTTTGGACACATCTTCTCATTTAAAGATTTTTCTGTATTTTCATGACTATGAAAATTGTACATTCACACTGAAGGCATCAAAACTATGAATTAACACATGTTGAATTATATACTTAACAAAAAGTGTGAAACAACTGAAAATATGTGTTATATTCTAGGTTCTTCAAAGTAGCCACCTTTTGCATTGATGACTGCTTTGCTACGTAATAAAGGAGGGTGTTATACATAATAAAAGATGAAACTATATACTGTACCTAAGGATGGCGCTATACATAATAAGTGAGTACACTATATACTAAGGGACTGTGCTATACATAATAAGGCTACATTCCTGTATCTGTGTGCAGTGTCGGTGTGCTGCCTGCTTTTACAGACGCATTGAGCATGTCCTATTCTGATCCTCAAAATCGGATCAGAACAGGACATTCTCTGACCCTCACAGATTTCATTCTCAGATCCGTGATTTTCATGAATGTGTGAATGGATCTATAAAACTCTATGAGTCCGTGGACCATGCCATAAAAAAATCTGGCAGCACACAGGCATTTCACACAAATGTGAGAATGCAGCCTAAGGGATTTTACAGATAACATTATCACTCCAAGTCACACAGTGCAGATACAGAATAATATTTACATCCAGGCACTTACCACTGACGTCTCATCTGATCAGAGTCGGTTTCTGCTGTTTTTTCTCCATCTGGTCAGACATTCATGTCGACATCTCCCAGCCACAACTTGTCTTGTCACGATGATCTCCATCCTAGAAAATAAGAAGGTCACATATATTGTATATATACATGTGTCTCCCCTTTACTGTGCCCCTGAATACAGATATGTACCCCCTCCATTAATATACTATTAGCCACATAGTAATCAAAATATAAAGTGATAAGCAGCACTGTGCCCCCCATTAACTATAATCTCCACCGGCCAATAATATAAATTATTCAGTCTCTGTGACTCTCCCCAATTAACTGTAAGGTTCTGTGCACATGGAAAATATACAAGGCTTTACAGTACAGTCACTTGGCTACAGATTCTATGCTAGGGACCGGATGCACCTCAATGGGGAGGGTGCCGCTGTGCTGGGGGAGAAAATGGCTAGAAGGTTGGAGGAGTGTTTAAATTAGGGATTAGGGAGTATTCATTTTATAGGTGAGAAGATAGTGCAGATAGTGACCTGGGCACAAATAAAGAAATTGGGGGTGGGGTTAGAACAGTCAATAAAGTAAGAAGGAATAGAGGTACAGAGAGATACATAAAATGCATGTACACTAATGCCAGAAGCCTCACCAACAAAATGGAGAAATTAGAATTAATTTTGTTGGAAAATAATTATGACATGGTGGGGATATCTGAGACATGGCTGGACGAGAGCCATGACTGGGCAGTTAATTTACAGGGCTATAGTCTGTTCAGAAATGACTGTACAAACAAGCGAGGGGGGGGGGTGTTTATATGTAAAATCATCCTTAAAACCCATCTGGCGGGAGAATATATGTGAATCTAATGAAAATGTAGAGTCCCTGTGGGTGGAGATAAGAGGAGGGGGAAAAATAATAAATTACTGATAGGGGTTTGTTATAAGTCTCCAAAAATAATGGAAGCTGCGGAGAATATCCTCGTAAAGCAACTATATGAAGCAGCGATTCAAGGAGAAGTAATTATTATGGGGGACTTCAACTACCCTGAAATACATTGGGGGACAGAAACCTGTAGTTCAAGCAAAGGTAATAGGTTTCTGACAACTATAGGAGACAATTACCTTTCACAACTGGTTCAGGACCCAACAAGAAGGGGGGCACTGCTAGACCTAATATTAACCAACAGGCCAGACCGCATATCAAATATACGAGTTGGGGGTCACTTGGGTAATAGTGATCACAAAATAAGCTTTCATGTATCCTTTAATAAGATGTGTATTAGAGGGGTTACAAGGACACTAAACTTCAGGAAGGCAAATTTCCAACGGTTGAGAGATGATCTTAGTGCAACAAGCTGGGACGATATCCTGAGACATAAAGCTACACAAAGCAAATGGGAGATATTTATTAGCATCCTGAATAGGACCTGTGCACAACATGCACTGTGTGCAGAATTATTAGGCAAATGAGTATTTTGCTCACATGATACTTTTTATACATGTTGTCCTACTCCAAGCTGCATAGGCTTGAGAGCCAACTACCAATTAAGTAAATCTGGTGATGTTCATCTCTGTAATGAGGAGGGGTGTTGACTAAGGACTAGAGATGAGCGGTGTTCGACTAGAACTGTTCGCCAATCTCAAATTCGAGCTGTTTTGGGCGGTGTTCGAGTTGTTCAACGAACCCGAACGATTTGCAAAAAATTCGGCTGTTCGAGGTTATGTTCGATAACTGTTCGTGCACCAAAAGCGTGTCCTGCATGTCTGGCGCTATTTAGAGCACCAATCATGCAGGGATTGTCTGCCACTCACTGTAATGCCACAGCCATGGTGGTTGTGGCATTACAGTGATTGCCCAAATCGATGGGAACAGTGCCAACAGTGAAACATGAAAAGCTGGCAATTCAGCAGCGGCATACACCGGTACCCGACAATTTAGAACCGAAAGAATAGAGCTTCACACATAGATTAGATAGATATAAACATGTCAGCCACATATATACGAAGTACAGTGAAAGTGCTGCTTACTGTACTTGTCATTTAGCGTAAAGGATTTATCAAAAAAAACAATAGTGTTTTCATGCACCGTCTCTTTAAAAAAGCCGGCCGGCAATTCAGCAGCGGTACCGACAATTTAGAATAGAAGGAATAGAGAATCACACATAGATTAGATAGATAGAAACATGTCAGTCACATATATACGAAGTACAGTGATAGTGTTGGTTACTGTACTTGTCATTTAGTATTAAAATAAAGGATTTATTATTAAAAAAATTGGCGTGGGGTTCCCCTTAATTTTAGGCTCTAGCGGAGGTTAAGCAGACAGCTGGGGCAGATGTTTGAAGCCTGGGAAGGGGGTAATACCCATAGAGCTTCCCAGGCTACTAATATCAGCCCCCAGCTGAATACATAGCCTTTACTAGCTATTAAAATGGGGGACCCCCCAAAAAAAATGACGTGGGGTCCCCCCTAATTTAATAGCTAGCAAAGGCTAGGCAGACAGCTGGGGGCTGATATTAATAGCCCAGGAAGGGAGCCATGAATATTGGCCCCCTCCCAGGCTAGAAACACCAGCCGTCAGCCGCCCCAGAAATGGCGCATTCATAGGATGCGCCAATTCTGGCACTTAGCCTCGCTCTTCCACGCTGCCCTGGTGCGGTGGCAGGGGGTAATAGGGTTGGGGTTGATGTCAGCTTATAATGCCAGCTGACATCAAGCCCAGGTTAGTAATGGAGAGGCGTCTATAAGACACCCCCATTACTAACCCCATAGTCAAAGTTAAAAAAAACACAAACACCCAGAATAAAATCCTTTAATTGAAATAAAGACACAATCCTTTATTGTTCTAAATTAAACCATACTTACCGTCACGCCCATTCCAGCTGAAGCCAACGATCTCCTGCAATAAAAGAAAAATAATAAAGCAACCTCATCCTTACCTTTCCATGGTTCCCACGACAGCTTCAGCTCTGCTACATCGAGATGACAGGCTGGACCGCAGCAGAACACTGCCATCCAGCCTCTCATCCCGCAGACACTGAGAAGCGCAGGCTTGCTTGCGCTGCTCAGCGTCTCTCTGTGACGACATCCAGATGAGCCGAGTTCATGTCCAATGAACTCGGCTTACCTCATGCACGTCACTGACAGCGTGGGAAAATTCTCAAGCTGAAGCGGTGAGTGCAGGAGAATTCTCCCACGCTGTCAGTGACGTGCATAAGGTGAGCTCATGTCCAATTAACTCAGCTCACCTCCTGCACGTCACTGACAGCGTGGGAGAATTCTCCTGCACTCAGCGCTTCAGCGTGAGAATTCTCCCGCTGAAGCGCTGAGTGCAGGAGAATTTTCCCACGCTGTCAGTGACGTGCATAAGGTGAGCTCATGTCCAATGAACTCAGCTCACCTCCTGCACGTCACTGACAGCGTGGGAGAATTCTCCTGCACTCAGCGCTTCAGTGTGAGAATTCTCCCACGCTGAAGCGCTGAGTGCAGGAGAATTTTCCCACGCTGTCAGTGACGTGCATGAGGTGAGCCGAGTTCATTGGACATTAACTCGGCTCATCTGGATGCCCTCACAGAGAGACACTGTGGAGCGCAAGCATGCCTGCGCTTCTCAGTGTCTGCGGGATGACAGGCTGGATGGCAGCGTTCTGCTGCGGTCCAGCCTGTCATCTCGATGTAGCAGAGCTGAAGCTGTCATGGGAACCATGGAAAGGTAAGGATGATGTTGCTTTATTATTTTTCTTTTATTTCAGGAGATCGTTGGCTTCAGCTGGAATGGGCGTGATGGTAAGTATGGTTTAATTTAGAACAATAAAGAATTGTGTGTTTATTTCAATTAAAGGACTTTTTTCTGGGTGTTGTGTTTTTTTTAAATACTTTACTAGAAATTCATGGTGGTCATGTCTAATATTGGCGTGACCCCATGAATTTCGGGCTTAGGGCCAGCTGATAATGCCAAGCTGGCCCTAACCCCTTTATTACCCAGTGAGCCACCGCATCAGGGCCCTGGATGAGTTGGGTACAGCGCCAGAAGATGGCGCTTCTATGAACGCGCCATTTTCCGGGGTGGCTGCGGACTGCAATTTGCAGCGGGGGTGGCCCAGAAAGCTTGGGCCTCCCTGCGCTGCGGATTCCAGCCCCCAGCTGCCTAGTTGTACCTGGCTGGACACAAAAACAGGGCGAAGCCCCACGTCAATTTTCTTTAAATTATTTCATGAAATAATTAAGAAAAAAAGGGCTTCCCTATATTGTTGTGTCCGGCCAGGTACAAATAGGCAGCTGGTGGTTGGGGGCAGCCCGTTCCTGCCTGCTGTACCTGGCTGGACACAAATATAGTGCGAAGCCCCACGTCAATTTTTTTTAATTATTTCATGAATTTCCTGAAATAATTTAAAAAAATTGAAGTGGGGCTTCGCACTATATTTGTGTCCAGCCAGGTACAGCAGGCAGGAACGGGCTGCCCCCAACCACCAGCTGCCTATTTGTACCTGGCCGGACACAACAATATAGGGAAGGCCTTTTTTTCTTAATTATTTCATGAATTTCATGAAATAATTAAAAAAAAAGTACGTGGGGCTTCGCCCTATTTTTGTGTCCAGCCAGGTACAACTAGGCAGCTGGGGGCTGGAATCTGCAGCGCAGGGAGGCCCAAGCTTTCTGGGCCACCCCCGCTGCAAATTGCAGTCCGCAGCCACCCCGGAAAATGGCGCGTTCATAGAAGCGCCATCTTCTGGCGCTGTACCCAACTCATCCAGGGCCCTGATGCGGTGGCTCACTGGGTAATAAAGGGGTTAGGGCCAGCTTGGTATTATCAGCTGGCCCCAAGCCCAAAATTCATGGGGTCACGCCAGTATTAGACATGACCGCCATGAATTTCTAGTAAAGTATTTAAAAAAAACACAACACCCAGAATAAAGTCCTTTAATTGAAATAAAGACACAATTCTTTATTGTTCTAAATTAAACCATACTTACCATCACACCCATTCCAGCTGAAGCCAACGATCTCCTGCAATAAAAGAAAAATAATAAACCAACCTCATCCTTACCTTTCCATGGTTCCCACGACAGCTTCAGCTCTGCTACATCGAGATGACTGGCTGGACCGCAGCAGAACGCTGCCATCCAGTCTGTCATCCCGCAGACACTGAGAAGCGCAGGCATGCTTGCGCTCCTCACTGTCTCGCTGTGACGGCATCCAGATGAGCCGAGGTCATGTCCAATGAACTCGGCTCACCTCATGCACGTCACTGACAGCGTGGGAAAATTCTCACGCTGAAGTGCTGAGTGCAGGAGAATTCTCCCACGCTGTCAGTGATGTGCATGAGGTGAGCTCATGTCCAATGAACTCAGCTCACCTCCTGCACGTCACTGACAGCGTGGGAAAATTCTCCTGCAATCAGCGCTTCAGCGTGAGAATTTTCCCACGCTGTCAGTGACGTGCATGAGGTGAGCCGAGTTCATTGGACATGAACTCGGCTCACCTGGATGTCGTCACAGAGAGACGCTGAGCAGCGCAAGCAAGCCTGCGCTTCTCAGTGTCTGCGGGATGACAGGCTGGATGGCAGTGTTCTGCTGCGGTCCAGCCTGTCATCTCGATGTAGCAGAGCTGAAGCTGTCGTGGGAACCATGGAAAGGTAAGGATGAGGTTGCTTTATTATTTTTCTTTTATTGCAGGAGATCGTTGGCTTCAGCTGGAATGGGCGTGACGGTAAGTATGGTTTAATTTAGAACAATAAAGGATTGTGTCTTTATTTCAATTAAAGGACTTTATTCTGGGTGTTTGTGTTTTTTTTAACTTTGACTATGGGGTTAGTAATGGGGGTGTCTTATAGACGCCTCTCCATTACTAACCTGGGCTTGATGTCACCTGGCATTATAAGCTGACATCAACCCCAACCCTATTACCCCCTGCCACCGCACCAGGGCAGCGTGGAAGAGCGAGGCTAAGTGCCAGAATTGGCGCATCCTATGAATGCGCCATTTCTGGGGCGGCTGACGGCTGGTGTTTCTAGCCTGGGAGGGGGCCAATATTCATGGCTCCCTTCCTGGGCTATTAATATCAGCCCCCAGCTGTCTGCCTAGCCTTTGCTAGCTATTAAATTAGGGGGGACCCCACGTCATTTTTTTTGGGGGGTCCCCCATTTTAATAGCTAGTAAAGGCTATGTATTCAGCTGGGGGCTGATATTAGTAGCCTGGGAAGCTCCGTGGGTATTACCCCCTTCCCAGGCTTCAAACATCTGCCCCAGCCGTCTGCTTAACCTCCGCTAGAGCCTAAAATTAAGGGGAACCCCACGCCAATTTTTTTAATAATAAATCCTTTATTTTAATACTAAATGACAAGTACAGTAACCAACACTATCACTGTACTTCATATATATGTGACTGACATGTTTCTATCTATCTAATCTATGTGTGATGCTCTATCTTTCTGTTCTAAATTGTCGGGTACCGCTGCTGAATTGCCGGCCGGCTTTTTTAAAGAGACAGTGCATGAAAACACTATTATTTTTTTAAATAAATCCTTTACACTAAATGACAAGTACAGTAAGCAACACTATCACTGTACTTATTATATATGTGACTGACATGTTTCTATCTATCTAATCTATGTGTGAAGCTCTATTCTTTCTGTTCTAAATTGTCGGGTACAGATGCTGAATTGCCGGCCGGCTTTTTTAAAGAGACGGTGCATGAAAACACTAATATTTTTTTTAATAAATCCTTTACACTAAATGACAAGTGCAGTAACCAACACTGTCACTGTGCTTCTTATATGTGTGACTGACATGTTTCTATCTATCTAATCTATGTGTGATGCTCTATTCCTTCTTGTCTAAATTGTCGGGTACCGGTGTATGCCGCTGCTGAATTTGCCGGCCGGCTTTTTTAAAGAGACGGTGCATGAAAACACTAATATTTTTTTTGATAAATCCTTTACACTAAATGACAAGTACAGTAAGCAACACTGTCACTGTGCTTCTTATATGTGTGACTGACATGTTTCTATCTATCTAATCTATGTGTGATGCTCTATTCCTTCTTGTCTAAATTGTCGGGTACCAGTGTATGCCGCTGCTGAATTTGCCGGCCGGCTTTTTTAAAGAGAGTGTCTTCTGAGCAGTTTGTCAGCTTTTGGACACCTTTGCAGGTGTTTTCTATGTGTTTCTATGTGTTTTTGTTTGCCTGCCATTGGTTTTAACGGTGTTCGACGGTGTTCTAAGGTGTTCGACGAACAGTTCGACGAACAGTTCCTCGAACATCCCGGTGTTCGACGAACCGAACCGAACCCGAACACTACGGGGGTGGCTCAACACTACTAAGGACATCAACACCCTATATAAGGTGTGCTTAATTATTAGGCAACTTCCTTTCCTTTGGCAAAATGGGTCAGAAGAGAGATTTGACGGGCTCTGAAAAGTCCAAAATTGTGAGATGTCTTGCAGAGGGATGCAGCAGTCTTGAAATTTCCAAACTTTTGAAGTGTGATCACCAAACAATCAAGCATTTCATGGCAAATAGCCAACAGGGTCGAAAGAAGCGTGTTGGCCAAAAAAGGCGCAAAATAACTGCCCATGAATAGAGGAAAATCAAGCGTGAAGCTACCAAGATGCCATTCGCCACCAGTTTTGCCATATTTCAGAGCTGCAACGTTACTGGAGTATCAAAAAGCACAAGATGTGCGATACTCAGGGACATGGCCAAGGTAAGGAAGGCTGAAAAACGACCACCTTTGAACAAGAAACATAAGATAAAACGTCAAGAATGGGCTAAGAAATATCTTAAGACTGATTTTTCAAAGGTTTTATGGACTGATGAAATGAGAGTGACTCTTGATGAGCCAGATGGATGGGCCAGAGGCTGGATCAGTAAAGGGCAGAGAGCTCCACTCCGACTCAAACGCCAGCAAGGTGGAGATGGGGTACTGCTATGGGCTGGTATCATCAAAGATGAACTTGTGGGACCTTTTCGGGTTGAGGATGGAGTGAAGCTCAACTCCCAGACCTACTGCCAGTTTCTGGAAGACAACTTCTTCAAGCAGTGGTACATGAAGAAGTCGGTATAGTTCAAGAAAAAACATGATTTCATGCACGACAATGCTCCATCACATGCATCCAACTACTCCACAGCGTGGCTGGCCAGTAAAGGTCTAAAAGAAGAAAATATAATGACATGGCCCCCTTGTTCACCTGATCTGAACCCCATAGAGAACCTGTGGTCCATCATAAAATGTGAGTTCTACAGGGAGGGAAAACAGTACACCTCTCAGAACAGTGTCTGGGAGGCTGTGGTGGCTGCTGCACGCAATGTTGATCGAAAACAGATCAAGAAACTGACAGAATCTATGGATGGAAGGCTGTTGAGAGTTATCATAAAGAAAGGTGGCTATACTGATCACTAATTTTTTTGTTTTTTGTTTTTTTCATGTCAGAAATGTTTATTTCTAAATTTTGTGCACTGATATTGGTTTACCTGGTGAAAATAAACAAGTGAGATGGGATTATATTTGGCTTTTATTAAGTTGCCTAATAATTCTGTACAGTAATAGTTACCTGCACAAACAGATATCCTCTTAAGATAGCCAAATCTAAAAAAAAAACCACTCCAACTTCCAAAAATATTAAGCTTGGATATTTATGAGTCTTTTGGGTTGATTGAGAACATAGTTGTTTATCAATAATAAAAATAATCCTCTAAAATACAACTTGCCTAATAATTCTGCACACAGTGTATACCCTATGGGAATAAACATGCTAGAAATAGGAGGAAACCGCTATGGCTAAATAGAGCTGTAAGGGGCGCAATAAGTGACAAAAAGAAAGCATTAAGAGAACTAAAGCAAGTAGGTAGTGATGAGGCATTAAATAAATATAGAAAATTAAATAAATTCTGTAAAAACCAAATCAAGGCAGAAAAGATTGAGACAGAGAGAATCATTGCTGACCCCCTTAAAAATAGTCTGGGTGAAATGGTGGATGAGGATGAGGAAAAAGCCAGTATGCTAAATGATTTTTTTTTCAACCGTATTTACACAAGAAAATCGCATGACAGAAAACATGATTAGTGATAACAAAAATTCTCCATTAAATGTCACTTGCTTAACCCAGCAAGAAGTAAGGTGGCATCTAAAAATCACTAAAGTTGACAAATCCCCGGGCACGGATGGGATACACCCACGAGTACTGCAGGGATTAAGTAATGTCATAGATAGACCATTATTTTTAATCTTTAAAGATTCCATAATAACAGGGTCTGTACCACAGGACTGGCGTATAGCAAATGTGGTGCCAATATTGAAAAAGGGGACAAAAACCGAACTTGGAAATTATAGGCCAGTAAGCTTAACCTCCACTGTGGGTAAAATCCTGGAGAGATGCAATACTATGTAACGGGTCTGGGAGGCGGAACCTCTGAGCTACTATACAAGGGGGCGGTCCTTGTAAGGGAGCGGGTGGCGACCAGGGAAGACGGGCAGGCAGTCACAGCAGGTGACCGGGACAGTCTCTGAGTGAACGGGCTGGAGGTCACGGCAAGTGACCGGGGCAGTCTCTGGATGAACGGGCAGGAGATCACGGCAAGTGACCGGGGCAGTCTCTGGATGAACGGGCAGGAGGTCACGGCAAGTGACCGGGGCAGTCTCTGGGTAAAGGGTAGGTACGACCTGTGATGGCAGAGCCTCCAGGTAGGCTAGCAGGCAGATGGTTGATGTGTGCTCCCAGGTGAGCAAGCGAGAGTCTCTGGAATGGCAGGTGATCACAGCACGTGATGGCGGAGCCTCCAGGTAGGCTAGCAGGCAGGTAACAGGTGTGCGCTCCCAGGTGAGCGGGCAGGAGTCTCTGGAATGGCAGGTGGTCACAGCACGTGACGGCGGAGCCTCCAGGTAGGCTAGCAGGCAGGTAACAGGTGAGCGCTCCCAGGTGAGCGGGCAAGCTGGTCCATAGACAGACTGACAGGAGTTGGAGGGCAGGCCGTCGGACCTCAGGCTAGCAGGCAGGTAGCAGAGGAGCGCTCCCAGGTGAGCGGGCAAGCTGGTCATTAGACAGACTGACAGGAGTCGGTAGGCAGACCGTCGGACCTCAGGCTAGCAGGCAGGTAAGCAGAATATCAGGCAGGAATCAGACAGCAAACTGGCAGGAATCTGGCAGGTAACTGGCAACGGGACCTGAGGGCTGAAGCAGAGTAGTGAACAGTGCAACAACATTGCTCGGGCACCTCCATTTTGGAGGAGGTGCCTTATATATGGTGAAGTCCTCCGGCCATTGGCCGGGGACTCCTTAGGACGGCGCGCGCGGCCCCTTTAAGAGGGAGGGAGCGTGCGCGCGCCCTAAGCACAGTGGCCGGGAAGGAGCGTGCGCTGCCAGCAGAGCGGGAGGAGGACGCCGGGCTCGGAGCAGAGGGGTGAGGGGAACAGCGTCCCTGCCTAGCAGAGGGCAGGGATGCCGGCGCTACAGTACCCCCCCCTTTAGGCCCCCCCTTTTTTAGGCCAGAGAGAAATTTAGCTAGGATGAGAGGGGCATGGATGTTCTCCCGGGGCTCCCACGTTCTCTCTTCAGGACCAAACCCCTTCCAATCTACTAGAAAAAAGGTCTTCCCTCTTACCCTTTTGGTGGCCAGAATGTTCTCTACCTCAAATTCGTTTTCAGCGGAAACCGGAGCAGGAGGCGTACCTGTAGACTTGGAAAAAGAGTTAAGTACCACAGGTTTGAGGAGAGATACATGGAAGGAGTTAGGGATCCGCAATTTGGCCGGGAGTTTCAATTTATAGGCCACCGGGTTGATCTGACTGATGACCTCCAGAGGACCGATGAACCGAGGCCCTAACTTATAGGAAGGAATCTTGAGCCGGACATACTTGGACGAGAGCCAGACCTTATCCCCTGGACGGAATTGAGGAGGATCCAGACGTTTTTGTCAGCATGTCTTTTCATACGCTCGGATGACAGAAGGAGTGCGGATCGGGTACTCTCCCATATGGAGGAAAATTTGTTAACAAGAGATTCCGCAGCCGGATTGTCCACCGAGGTGGAGACGGGAAATGGGATCTGAGGATGCTGACCGAAGACAACAAAAAACGGGGATTTGGAGGAAGATTCGCTCTCGTGATTGTTGTAAGAAAATTCGGCCCATGGCAGGAGATCCACCCAGTCTGAATGGTGGGCATTAACGAAGTGCCGGAGGTAACTGGTCAGGTTCTGATTGATCCGCTCCACTTGACCATTAGACTGTGGGTGGTAAGCGGAGGAGAAGTCCAGGGTGACGTCTAGCAGTTTACAAGTGGCTCTCCAGAAGCGTGAAGTGAACTGTACCCCACGATCCGACACGATGTGGAGGGGCAGGCCATGAAGACGGAAGATGTGGCGGATAAAGTCTTTAGCCAGCTCGGGTGCAGACGGGAGGCCTGGCAGGGGAACGAAATGAGCCATCTTGGAAAAGCGGTCAGCGACCACCCAAATGACCGTACAACCGGCAGAGACGGGAAGATCAGTTATAAAGTCCATTGCTATATGCTGCCAGGGGGCAGCAGGTACTGGGAGCGGAAGGAGGCGACCGGCTGGCAGATGTCTCGGAACCTTGTTGCGGGCGCAGGACACACAGGCAGAAACAAAGTCTATTACGTCCTTGTGCAGGGTAGGCCACCAGTAGTGCCGGGTAATAAGCTGGAGGGTCTTTTTCTGACCGGCGTGGCCAGCTAGTTTAGACGAGTGACCCCAGTGTAGGATCTTCTCCCGATCAGGTACTGATACGAACGTCTTACCGGGAGGAAGACGATTTAGACTCACGGGAGCCACCTGCATTACTCTGGCGGGATCGATGATGTGTTTCGGTTCCTCCTCGAGATCAGACACCAGAAAGGATCGGGACAAGGCGTCCGCCTTGATGTTTTTGTCAGCCGGGCGAAAATGAAGAATAAAATCAAAGCGAGCAAAAAACAAGGACCACCGAGCTTGGCGCGGGTTAAGTCTCTGGGCATGCTGGAGGTAAGCCAAGTTCTTGTGGTCAGTGTAAATTATTACCGGGTGAAGAGCCCCTTCGAGCAGGTAACGCCACTCCTCCAATGCCAGCTTGATGGCCAATAACTCTCGATCTCCTATGGAATAGTTGCGCTCAGAAGAGGAGAAGAGTTTGGAGAAGAAGCCACAAGTTACCATTCTCCCGGAAGATGATTTTTGGGTAAGTACCGCTCTGGCTCCAGAGGAGGAGGCGTCAACCTCCAGGAAGAACTGCTTGTTGCCATCTGGGCGATGCAGCACCGGGGCGGAAGAGAAGGCCTGTTTTAAGGAAAGAAAGGCCTCCTCTGCTTCGGGCGGCCACTCTCTGGGATTAGTGCCCTTACGGGTGAGCGCGGAAATTGGGGCAGTCCGGGAAGAGAAGTGCGGAATGAAGAGGCGGTAGTAGTTGGCGAAGCCCAGGAACCGCTGAATGGCCTTCAACCCCTCCGGTCGGGGCCATTTCTCGATGGCAGACAGTTTCTCTGGATCCATTCGAAGGCCGGTCTGAGAAATAATGTAGCCCAAAAACGGAAGCGAGGTCTGCTCAAAGAGGCACTTCTCATATTTAGCGAAGAGGTGATTCTGCCTGAGCCTGAGCAGGACCTGACGAACGTCTCTCCGGTGAGTCTGGAGATCCGGAGAGAAGACCAAGATGTCGTCCAGGTACACCACTACGCAGGAGTAGAGAAGGTCCCGGAAGATGTCATTGACCAACTCTTGAAAGACGGCAGGATCGTTACAGAGACCAAAGGGCATTACCAGATATTCATAGTGGCCGTCCCGGGTGTTGAATGCAGTCTTCCATTCATCCCCTTGACGGATACGGAACAGGTTGTACGCCCCACGGAGGTCCAGTTTGGTGAAGATTCTATCCCCCCTCAGACGATCAAATAATTCTGGAATGAGCGGAAGGGGGTACTTATTCTTCACCGTGATCTGGTTAAGGCCTCTATAGTCTATACAGGGACGGAGAGAGCCGTCCTTCTTTTTTACGAAAAAGAAGCCTGCTCCCGCCGGGGAGGTAGATTTCCGGATGAATCCCCTGGCCAAATTCTCCTCAATATATTCGAACATCGACCGGGTCTCAGCAGCGGACAATGGGTAAATACGCCCACGGGGAGGCATAGTACCGGGTAACAGGTCGATAGGACAGTCGTATGGTCTATGAGGGGGTAATGTCTCTGCCTCCTTTTTATTAAAGACATCAGCAAATGACCAATAGGGAATCGGAAGTCCAGGTAGATTAGTTGGGGTAGGAGAAGGACGGGCGGGATGAACAGGAACCAAACAAGTCTTATGACAGTCCTGTCCCCAGCGAAGGACTTCTCCGGTCTGCCAGTCAAGCACGGGTGCATGTCTCTGGAGCCAAGGTAGACCTAGTAAGAGGGCGTGAGAGAGTCCAGGCAGAACATGAAAAGAGATGCTCTCAGAATGCAGCATTCCCACCTGCAGAGTTACGGATTCGGTGATGAGTTGGATGGGACGTGGTAACAGGCCCCATCCACAGCAGCGACAGATAATGGTATAGCCAGAGGTTTGGTGGGAATGCGGTATTTTTCTACCAGGGCCTGTGAAATAAGATTCCCGGCCGCTCCAGAGTCAAGTTGGGCTAGTTCGAAATAACGATTCTCCCCGCAGATAATTGAGACTGACAGCAGCAGAGATGGAGAGGATTTATTCTTGTCTAGGTCGACCTCTCTGAGCGAACCTAGACACAGGCGTTTCCCGACCTCTCCGGACAGGTACGGATCCGGTGCTCCTTACTGCCACAGTAGAAGCAGCTCCCCTCGGCACGGCGTAAGTCCTGACGGGTTTTGACCATCTTGGTCTGGTCGACCTGCATAGGCTCAGGAGAGTGTACCTGGGGAGAAACGGAGGGAGTGACGGATTTCTGAAAAGTAGGAGCTAGACGTGGAAACCTCCTCTCACGGGTGACTTCTTTGGCACGCTCCTGGAACCGTAGGTCAATCCGGGTGGCAAGAGTTATTAGGTCATCGAGAGTGGTAGGAATGTCTCGACCGGCAAGTTCATCTTTAATACGGCCGGACAGACCCTCCCAGAAGACAGATACCAGAGCGCCATTATCCCAGGCCAGCTCCGAGGCAAGGGTACGGAACCGTATGGCATATTGGCCCACGGTGAGACTTCCCTGACGGAGGCGTAGTAGAGATGATGCGGATGAGGTCTTCCGTCCAGGTTCGGCGAAGACTTTCCGGAAAGCCGTGAGAAAGGCAGGCAAGTCAGACACCAGGGGGTCTCCTCTCTCCCATAGAGGATTTAGCCAGGCCAGGGCCTCCCCGGTGAGATGGGACATGATGAACGCAATTTTGGCCCGGTCGGAGTTAAACTGGTGGGACAGGAGTTCAAAGTGCAGGGTGCACTGATTTATAAAGCCCCGAGCCTGTGCGGAGTCGCCTCCGAAGCGAGGAGGTGCGGAAAGCCGGGGTCCGGGGTAGGATACCATAGTATTGGTGGGCAGCGGAGCTGCCGGATTGCGAGTCATGGCTCTGGCGGTGGTAGCTGGTGGAGCAGTCAGAGTGTCCAGGCGAGTATTGACATTCCGCAGGTGACCCAGGATGGACTCCTGTTGGGACCTCTGACGGGACAGTTCATGACACAGGTCCGAGAGTGAGGGAGCTTGGGTGCCACCGGGTTCCATGGCCCGAGCAAACTGTAACGGGTCTGGGAGGCGGAACCTCTGAGCTACTATACAAGGGGGCGGTCCTTGTAAGGGAGCAGGTGGCGACCAGGGAAGACGGGCAGGCAGTCACAGCAGGTGACCGGGACAGTCTCTGAGTGAACGGGCTGGAGGTCACGGCAAGTGACCGGGGCAGTCTCTGGATGAACGGGCAGGAGATCACGGCAAGTGACCGGGGCAGTCTCTGGATGAACGGGCAGGAGGTCACGGCAAGTGACCGGGGCAGTCTCTGGGTAAAGGGCAGGTACGACCTGTGATGGCAGAGCCTCCAGGTAGGCTAGCAGGCAGATGGTTGATGTGTGCTCCCAGGTGAGCAAGCGAGAGTCTCTGGAATGGCAGGTGATCACAGCCCGTGACGGCGGAGCCTCCAGGTAGGCTAGCAGGCAGGTAACAGGTGTGCGCTCCCAGGTGAGCGGGCAGGAGTCTCTGGAATGGCAGGTGGTCACAGCACGTGACGGCGGAGCCTCCAGGTAGGCTAGCAGGCAGGTAACAGGTGAGTGCTCCCAGGTGAGCGGGCAAGCTGGTCCATAGACAGACTGACAGGAGTTGGAGGGCAGGCCGTCGGACCTCAGGCTTTCAGGCAGGTAGCAGAGGAGCGCTCCCAGGTGAGCGGGCAAGCTGGTCCTTAGACAGACTGACAGGAGTCGGTAGGCAGACCGTCGGACCTCAGGCTAGCAGGCAGGTAAGCAGAATATCAGGCAGGAATCAGACAGCAAACTGGCAGGAATCTGGCAGGTAACTGGCAACGGGACCTGAGGGCTGAAGCAGAGTAGTGAACAGTGCAACAACATTGCTCGGGCACCTCCATTTTGGAGGAGGTGCCTTATATATGGTGAAGTCCTCCGGCCATTGGCCGGGGACTCCTTAGGACGGCGCGCGCGGCCCCTTTAAGAGGGAGGGAGCGCGCGCGCGCCCTAAGCACAGTGGCCGGGAAGGAGCGCGCGCTGCCAGCAGAGCGGGAGGAGGACGCCGGGCTCGGAGCAGAGGGGTGAGGGGAACAGCATCCCTGCCTAGCAGAGGGCAGGGACGCCAGCGCTACATACTAGAGTATCTGAAGAAGAATAACCTCATGACCCAATATCAACATGGGTTTATGAGAGACCGTTCCTGTCAAACTAATTTGATCAGTTTTTATGAGGAGGCAAGTTCCGGACTGGACCAAGGAAATGCAGTGGATGTTGTGTATATGGACATTTCAAAAGCTTTTGATACGGTTCCACACAAAAGGTTGGTACATAAAATGAGAACAATTGGGGATAGGGGAAAATATATGTATGTGGGTTAAGAATTGGCTCAGTGATAGGAAACAAAGGGTGGTTATTAATGGAAAACACTCAGACTGGGTCTCAGTTAACAGTGGGGTACCACAGGGGTCAGTATTGGGCCCCCTTCTTTTTAACATATTTATTAATGACCTTGTAGGGGCATACAGAGTAATATTTCAATATTTGCAGATGACACTAAACTCTGCAGGGTAATCAATACAGAGAAGGACAATTTTATATTACAGGAGGATCTATGTAAACTAGAAGCTTGGGCTGATAAATGGCAAATGAGCTTTAATGGGGATAAATGTAAGGTAATGCACTTGGGCAGAGGAAATAAAATGCATAATTATATGCTTAATTGTAAAACACTGGGCAAAACTGTAACTGAAAAAGACCTGGGTGTATTGGTGGATGACAAGCTCACGTTTAGTGGCCAGTGTCAGGCAGCTGCTGCAAAGGCAAATAAAATAATGGGATGCTCATGAGGAGAACATAATTTTACCTCTATACAAGTCACTAGTGCGACCACACTTAGAATACTGTGTACAGTTCTGGTCTCCGGTGTATAAGAAAGACATAGCTGAACTAGAGTGGGTGCAGAGAAGAGCGACCAAGGTTATTAGAGGACTGGGGGGTCTGCAATACCAAGACAAGTTATTACACTTGGGGTTATTTAGTTTGGAAAAACGAAGGCTTAGGGGTGATCTTATTACTATGTACAAGTATATGAGGGGACAGTACAAAGACCTTTCTACTGATCTGAGGCCAGAGACGGGGACAAGGGTGCATCTTCTACGTCTGGAGAAAAGAAGGTTTAATCATAATCACAGACGTGGATTCTTTACTGTAAGAGCAGTAAGACTATAGAACTCTCTGCCGCATGATGTTGTAATGAGTGATTCACTATTAAAATTTAAGAAGGGCATAGATGCCTTTCTTGAAAAGTATAATATTACAGGTTATATATACTAGATTCCTTGATAGGGCATTGATCCAGGGAACTAGTCTGATTATCGTATGGAGTCGGGAAGGATTTTTTTTCCCCAATGTGGAGCTTAGTGTTTGCCACATTGTTTTTTTTTGCCTTCCTCTGGATCAACATGATAGGCTATGGGTTGAACTAGATGGACTTAGTCTTCCTTCAACCTTAAAAACTATGCTACTGTGTTATGTTACTATGTTATAAGCAAAGTGAAACCCCCATCATTGCTCTCTCCCAGCACCTCCATCATTGCTCTCTCCCAGCACCTCCATCATTGCTCTCTCCCAGCACCCCATCATTGCTCTCTCCCAGAACCCCCGTCATTGCTCTCCCCATCCCCACAATCCTCATCATTGCTCTCCCCATCCCCACCATCCCCATCATTGCTCTCTCCCAGCACCACCATCATTGCTCTCTCCCAGCACCCCTGTCATTGCTCTCCTAGCAACCCCCATCATTGCTCTCTCCCAGCACCCCCATCATTGTTCTCCCACCACCCCATCATTGCTCTCTCCCAGCAACCACCATCATTGCTCTCCCCAGCCCCACCATCATCATCATTGCTCTCCCCATCCCCATCATTGCGCTCCCTATCCTCATCATTGCTCTTTCCATCCCCATCATTGCTCCTTTCATCCCCATCATTGCTCTCCTCAGCCCCATCATTGCTCTCCTCAGCCCCATCATTGTTCTCCCCAGCCCATCATTGCTCTCCCCAGCCCCCTCATTGCTCTCCCCATCCCCACCATCCTCATCATTGCTCTCCCCATCCATACCATCCCCATCATTGTTCTCCCCAGCACCCCATCATTTCTCTCTTCCAACACCCCCATTATTTCTCTCCCAGCAACCCCCATCATTGCTCTCTCTCAGCACCCCATCATTGTTCTCCCACCACCCCCATCATTGCTCTCCCCACACCACCCCACCATTGCTCTCCCCAGCTCCACCATCCCCATCATTGCTCTCCCCATCCCTATCATTGCTCTCCCCATCCCTATCATTGGTCTCCCCATCCCAATCATTGCTCTCCCAAGCCCCATCATTGCTCTATACATCCCCATCATTACTCTCCCCAGCCCCATCATTGCTCTCCCCAACCCCATCATTGCCTTCCCATCCCCATCATTGCTCTCCCCAGCCCCAACCCCATCATTGCTCTCCCCAGCCCCATCATTGCTCTCCCCAGCCCCATCATTGCTCTCTCCAGCCCCATTATTGCTCTCTCCAGCCCCATTATTGCTCTCCCCAGCCTCATCATTGCTCTCTAAAGGCCCTTCATTGTTCTCCCCCTCCTCCCCTCATTCTCCTGTTCCTCTCCCCAGCATTTCAGTATAGAAATAATAAAAAACACAACTTGCCTCTCAGCCCGCTCCCCTGCAGCAGCATCCTCCTCGTTGCCGGAAACTTTTGCTCTGACCCAGGCGCGCGCTGCATGATGACGTCATCAAGCAGCGCAGGCCTGTGTCAGGGAGGAAGCGCCAGACAGGAAGCAGAGGTGAGGACGGATCCCTCCAGCTCTGCTGCTATTTTCCTCCTGTCAGCACCGGAGCTGGAGGAATTGCTCCCTGCCCGCCACATATGATGAGGGCAATCTGGCCATGGGCCCCCCAGAGCCTGGGGCTCCGAGAAGCAGGCCAGATTGCCCTTAATATTAATCACTCGGCAAGGGTCCCCCTGCACTGCCGGGCCCCGGTGCAGTTCCACCGGCTGCACCGGCGGTAGGTCCGCCTCTGTGTCTAACTGTGCCTCATCAGATAAGTGTGGCAGTATCACAAAAGTGATGAACGTATCTAAGATAGACAGAAGGTTACAAATGACATTACTAAAACTACCTTGTGTTTTAGCTTTCAGACTTTGATAATGCATATGTATTTGTATTGCACCTGAATACTCAATTTGTTTTAATGCTTTTACTGCATTACCAAAATGAATTATTTATATTAAAACTAAGCGTTGTTGAAAAAAATGCCACTTGGAGAATCGAACAGTAGGTTATGAATTGTGGCTAAGTGGCTTTCAAGCGGTATATTGTAGCTAAGTAAAAAGTAAAATGCAATCTTAGAAAATGGTTCAGGGGTATATTATACAAATGTAGTTTTTAATGTAAAGTGATAAAGTTGTGATAATCAATCTTTACTAACTTGTCTCTATATATCAAAGAAGGTTAAACAGAAAACATGCATTCATAAGGAATTTCATTGAATTTAATCTTTAGTGCATTTTACATTGATCTGCATCAATTTATGAAGATCAATTTGTTTGTAAAAGCACAACACATTATAGTCTGCCTAACACATGAGACCATGTGTATGGAAGCCTCCTGACTTCAGCTGTTGGAGAGAAGGATTGGGCAATTTAAAGGGATTTTATCATCATATAACATATAAGGAATGCTGCAGACATCATAGAAATAAATACTTTTGCAATTTAAATGTATTAAAAATGATGCTATAGTATGGCATGCTCTAGCTTTATCATTATTGGCCTCTATGTCCGTCCATTTAATGCAAAGTTCACACTTTTAGTATTTGGTCAGTATTATACATCAGTATTTGGAAGCCAAAACCAGGAGTGGAACAATCAGAGGAAATGTATAATAGAAATTAAGCTGAAAAAGAGAATGGACGACACCTCCAAAAACATACGTTGATCTAATGCCTCTCGGCAAAAATAAATAAAACTGAACATGAGGCTCTTAGTTTAACATTATAATCAGACTGTATGGAGCCCACTGCCACGTCACGGCAAACCTCTTAGTGGGTCCTAACATTTCCTGCCTGAATGGGAGCGGAGCCGTGCGCCAACCACTGCTGCAGCGACAATGCGCACCAGCAGGGCGGGCGGCCTGGTGCCTCACAGCACCCATGCTGTAAGACCGAGTTCCCATGACTCCAGGCCACGCCGCCCCACAAGCACAAAACCACAGCAACAGTGGCCGACACACTGCACCAACACCACATGAAAGGAGCATTGTGACTCACCTCAAGCTCTCAAGTGAGAGCAAAAATAGGCTAGACCCTCTTTGCAGTCTCCTGCTAATTAAAATCGCCTGTGCCAAATGGAAGAAGTGCACATGTGAAAAAAAAAGCACAGATCATGCATTAAGCTGAAAAAGAGAATGGACAGCACCTCCAAAAACATACGTTGATCTAATGCCTCTCGGCAAAAATATATAAAACTGAACACGAGATTCTTAGTTTAATTAGAAGGAGACTGCAAAGAGGGTCTAGCCTATTTTTGCTCTCACTTGGGAGCTTGAGGAAGGTAGAAATGCTCCTTTCATGCGGTATTGGTGCAGTGTGTCGGCCATTGTTGCTGTGGTTTTGTGCTTGTGGGGCGGTGCGGTCTGGAGTCATGGGAACTTAGTCTTGCAGCATGGGTGTTGTGAGGCACCGGGCCGCCCACCCTGCTGGTGCATTGTCGCTGTGGTGGTGGTTGGCGCACTGCGCCACTCCTTTTAGGCAGGAAATGTTAGGACCCACTACGAGGTTTGCCATGACGTGGCAGTGGGCTTCATACAGTCTGATCAGAATGTTAAACTAAGAACCTCATGTTCAGTTATACAGTGCATTGTGAAAGTATTTGGCCCCCTTGAACTTTTCTACCTTTTGCCACATTTCTGGCTTCAAACATAAAGATATAAAATTCTAATTTTTTGGGGAAGAATCAACAACAAGTGGGACACAATCGTGAAGTGGAACAAATTAAAAACTGAAAAGTGGGGCGTGCAATGTTACTCGGCCCCCTTGAGTTAATACCTTGTAGCGCCACCTTTGCTGCGATTACAGCTTCAAGTCGCTTGGGGTATGTCTCGATCAGTTTTGCACATTGAGAGGCTGAAATTCTTGCCCATTCTTCCATGCAAAACAGTTCGAGCTCATTGAGGTTGGATGGAGGGCGTTTGTGAATAGCAGTTTTCAGCTCTTTCCACAGATTCTCGATTGGATTCAGGTCTGGACTTTGACTTGACCATTCTAACACCTGGATACGTTTATTTTTTAACCATTCTATTGTAGATTTTGCTTTATGTTTGGGATCATTGTCTTGTTGGAAGATAAATCTCCGTTCCAGTCTCAGGTCTTTTGCAGACTCCAACAGGTTTTCTTCCAGAATGGTCCTGTATTTGGCTCCGTCCATCTTCCCATCAATTTTAGCCATCTTCCCTGTCCCTGCTGAAGAAAAGCAGGCCCAAACCATGATGCTGCCACCACCATGTTTGATAGTGGGGATGGTGTTTTGAGGGTGATGAGCTGTGTTGCTTTTACGCCAAACATATCGTTTTGTATTGTGGCCAAAAAGTTAAATTTTGGTTTCATCTGACCAGAGCACCTTATTCCACATGTTTGATGTGTCTCCCAGGTTTCTTGTGGCAAACTTCAAACAAGACTTTTTATGGATATCTTTGAGAAATGGCTTTCTTCTTGCCACTCTTCCATAAAGGCAAGATTTATGCAGTGTACGTCTGATTGTTGTCCTATGGACAGACTCTCCCACCTCAGCTGTAGATCTCTGTAGTTCATCCAGAGTGATCATGGGCCTTTTGGCTGCATCTCTGATCAGTCTTCTCCTTGTTCGAGATGAAAGTTTAGAGGGACGGCCGGGTCTTGATAGATTTGCAGTGGTCTGATACTCCTTCCATTTCAATATGATCACTTGCACAGTGCTCCTTGAGATGTTTAATACTTGGGAAATCTTTTTGTATCCAAATCCAGCTTTAAACTTCACCACAATAGTATCTCGGACCTGCCTGGTGTGTTCCTTGGTCTTCATGATGCTCTCTACACTTGAAACAGAACCCTGAGACTATCACAGAGCAGGTGATTTTATACGGAGACTTGATTACACACAGGTGGATGCTATTTATCATTACCAGTCATTTAGGACAACATTGGATCATTCAGAGATCCTCATTGAACTTCTGGAGTGAGTTTTCTGCACTGAAAGTAAAGGGGCCGAATAATATTGCACGCCCCACTTTTCAGTTTTTAATTTGTTAAAAAGTTAAAAATATCCAATTCATTTCATTCCACTTCACGAGTGTGTCCCACTTGTTGTTGATTCTTCCCAAAAAAATTAGAATTTTATATCTTTATGTTTGAAGCCAGAAATGTGGCAAAAGGTAGAAAAGTTCAAAGGGGCCAAATACTTTCACAATGCACTGTATATATTTTTGCCGAGAGGCATTAGATCAAATGTATGATTTTTTGGAGGGGTGGTCCATGCCCTTTTTTTGTATAATAGAAATATCTGCAGCACTTCTGTATTTTTCACGCCCACTCCTGGTTTTGGCTTACAAATACTGATGTCAAATACTGAACATGGGAACGTGGCCTAACCCTCTCTTCTAGAGGCCGAGCATGCTTTTTTCCCTCTCCTTTTTAAATGGCCACCTAAGCCATGCAGGAGGATCTCTCCATGAGTCAGACAGCCAGATCTCATCTACCTGACTGAAAGCTCTTAGGTGTGGGTAGCATCTGAAGACACTGCTCCTTCTACCCCCTTCTTCATGATGAGGGCAGCTAAATCAATGTTTGTTTCAATGGCTGCTGTCAGTGCAGAGCGAAACAGTTGTGATTAGTGTTGAGCGATACCTTCCGATATCAGGAAATATCGTATCGGATTGGATCGGACCGATACCCAAAAAGTATCGGATATCGCCGATTCCGATACCGGAAACCAATGCAAGTCAATGGGACACAAATATTGGAATGAAAATAAACCCTTTCTTTCCTTGTAGGTTAATTCTACATGAAGTAAAACAACTAAGAATAATGTAGAATGTATTACATGAAAAGCCGGCAATTCATCAGCGGCATACACCGGTACCCGACAATTTAGAACAGAAAGAATAGAGCTTCACACATAAATTAGATAGATAGAAACATGTCAGTCACATATATATGAAGTACAGTGACAGTGTTGCTTACTGTACTTGTCATTTAGTGTAAAGGATTTATTTAAAAAAAAAATTGTGTTTTCATGCACTGTCTCTTTAAAAAAGCCGGCCGGCAATTCAGCAGCGGTACCCGACAATTTATAACAGACAGAATAGAGCTTCACACATAGATTAGATAGATAGAAACATGTCAGTCACATATATATGAAGTACAGTGACAGTGTTGCTTACTGTACTTGTCATTTAGTGTAAAGGATTTATTTAAAAATATAATATTGTTTTCATGCACCGTCTCTTTAAAAAAGCCGGCCGGCAATTCAGCATCTGTACCCGACTATTTAGAATAGAAGGAATAGAGCAGCACACATAGATTAGATAGATAGAAACATGTCAGTCACATATATATGAAGTACAGTGACAGTGTTGATTACTGTACTTGTCATTTAGCGTTAAAATAAAGGATTTATTTAAAAAAAAAATTGGCGTGGGGTTCCCCTTAATTTTAGTCTCTAGCGGAGGTTAAGCAGATGGCTGGGGCAGATGTTTGAAGCCTGGGAAGGGGGTAATACCCATGGAGCTTCCCAGGCTACTAATATGAGCCCCCAGCTGAATACCTAGCCTTTACTAGCTATTAAAATGGGGGACCCCCTCAAAAAAATGACGTGGGGTCCCCCCTAATTTAATAGCTAGCAAAGGCTAGGCAGACAGCTAGGGGCTGATATTAATAGCCCAGGAAGGGTGCCATGAATATTGGCCCCCTCCCAGGCTAGAAACACCAGCCATCAGCCGCCCCAGAAATGGCGCATCCATAGGATTCTGGCACTTAGCCTCGCTCTTCCCACTGCCCTGTAGCGGTGGCAGTGGGGTAATAGGGTTGGGGTTGATGTCAGCTTATAATGCCAGCTGACATCAAGCCCAGGTTAGTAATGGAGAGGCGTCTATAAGACACCCCCATTACTAACCCCATAGTCAAAGTTAAAAAAAAAACACAAACACCCAGAATAAAGTCCTTTAATTGAAATAAACACACAATTCTTTATTGTTCTAAATTAAACTCTACTTACCATCACGCCCATTCCAGCTGAAGCCAACGATCTCCTGCAATAAAAGAAAAATAATAAAGCAACCTCATTCAGAATTCTCCTGCATTCAGCGCTTCAGCGTGAGAATTTTCCCACGCTGTCAGTGACGTGCATGAGGTGAGCTGAGTTCATTGGACATGACCTCACCTCATTCACGTCACTGACAGCATGAGAAAATTCTCACGCTGAAGCGCTGAGTGCAGGAGAATTTTCCCACGCTGTCAGTGACGTGCATGAGGTGAGCCGAGTTCATTGGACATGACCTAGGCTCATCTTTATGCCGTCACAGAGAGACACTGAGGAGTGCAAGCATGCCTGCGCTTCTCAGTGTCTGCGGGATGACAGGCTGGATGGCAGCGTTCTGCTGCGGTCCAGCCTGTCATCTCGATGTAGCAGAGCTGAAGCTGTCGTGGGAACCATGGAAAGGTAAGGTTGAGGTTGCTTTATTATTTTTCTTTTATTGCAGGAGATCCTTGGCTTCAGCTGGAATGGGCGTGATGGTAAGTAGAGTTTAATTTAGAACAATAAAGAAATGTGTGTTTATTTCAATTAAAGGACTTTTTTCTGGGTGTTGTGTTTTTTTTAAATACTTTACTAGAAATTCATGGTGGTCATGTCTAATATTGGCGTGACTCCATGAATTTCGGGCTTAGGGCCAGCTGATAATGCCAAGCTGGCCTTAACCCCTTTATTACCCAGTGAGCCACCGCACCAGGGCCCTGGATGAGTTGGGTACAGCGCCAGAAGATGGCACTTCTATGAACGCGCCATTTTCCGGGGTGGCTGCGGACTGCAATTTGCAGAGGGTGGGGCCCAGAAAGCTTGGGCCTCCCTGTGCTGCGGATTCCAGCCCCCATCTGCCTAGTTGTACCTGGCTGGACACAAAAATAGGACGAAGCCCCACGTATTTTTTTTTTAATTATTTCATGAAATTCATGAAATAATTAAGAAAAAAAGGGCTTCCCTATATTGTTGTGTCCAACCAGGTACAAATAGGCAGCTGGTGGTTGGGGGCAGCCCGTTCCTGCCTGCTGTACCTGGCTGGACACAAATATAGTGCGAAGCCCCATGTCAATTTTTTTTTAATTATTTCATGAAATAATTTTTTAAGAAAAGGGCTTCCCTATATTGCTGTGTCCGGCCAGGTACAAATAGGCAGCTGGTGGTTGGGCGCAGCCCGTTCCTGCCTGCTGTACCTGGTTGGACACAAATATAGGGCAAAGCCCCACATCAATTTTTTTTTAATTATTTCATGAATTTCCTGAAATAATTAAAAAAAAATTGACGTGGGGCTTCGCACTATATTTGTGTCCAGCCAGGTACAGCAGGCAGGAACGGGCTGCCCCCAACCACCAGCTGCCTATTTGTACCTGGCCGGACACAACAATATAGGGAAGCCCTTTTTTTCTTTATTATTTCATGAAATAATTAAAAAAAAAAATACGTGGGGCTTCTCCCTATTTGTGTGTCCAGCCAGGTACAACTAGGCAGCTGGGGGATGGAATCTGCAGCGCAGGGAGGCCCAAGCTTTCTGCCCCCCCCCTCAGTGCAAATTGCAGTCCGCAGCCACCCCGGAAAATGCGCGTTCATAGAAGCTGGATGCTGTACCTGGCTGGCATACAAAAATATGGCAAAGCCCACGTCAAAATTTTTGGGAAAAATTAATTAAAAAATAAATAATAATTTAGGGACTGCATCTTTATTAACTCCTCAAATGTCATTTAGTGTTAAAATAAAGGATTTATTTTAAAAAAAATTGGCGTGGGATCCCCCATAATTTTAGGCTCTAGCGGAGGTTAAGCAGACGGCTGGGGCAGATGTTTGAAGCCTGGGAAGTGGGTAATACCCACGGAGCTTCCCAGGCTACTAATATCAGCCCCCAGCTGAATACCTAGCCTTTAATAGCTATTAAAATGGGGGACCCCCCCAAAAAATGACGTGGGGTACCCCCTATTTAATAGCTAGCAAAGGCTAGGCGGACAGCTGGGGGCTGATATTAATAGCCCAGGAAGGGTGCCATGAATATTGGCCCCCTCCCTGGCTAGAAACACTAGCCGTCAGCCGCCCCAGAAATGGCGCATCCATAGGATGCGCCAACTCTGGCACTTAGCCTCGCTCTTCCACGCTGCCCTGGTTTGGTGCCAGGGGGTAATAGTGGTGGGGTTCATGTCAGCGCCAGCTGCCATGAAGCCCAGGTTAGTAATGATGGGCGTCTATAAGACACCCCCATTACTAACCTACAAAGTGTTAAAAAGAAAAAACACACTACACCCAGAAAAAAATAATTTATTTGAAATAAAACACACAATTTTATTTAATTCTTAGTTTACTAAAAAAAAATAGTTACCTGTCCACGTTCCTGCGCTGATCTCCCATGCACAGCTGTCACATCTGGAGATGGTGACAGCTGTGCATGGCTGCTGTAAGCTCACACTGCCGGGAACACGTCCGCTCCCGGCAGCGGGAGCCACTGACTGACGTCACCGGAGTGCATTCAGGCAGCGCAGCTCCGGAGACCTCCTTTACGGCACTGCTGTACCGTGGGAATTTCTCACGATACAGCAGGGCCGTAAAGGAGCTAACCGGAGCAGCGTTGCCTGAACTCCGGAGAACCCGCTTATGCAATGACGGGGCTGCTTTACGGCCCCATCATTCTAGCGGCGGCAGCGGTTCAGAGCGGTCACATTCTATGTGGCTGCTCTAAACTGGAGATCATCGTGGGACACTCGTGGACTACTACGGAGGGGTAAGGATAAGGTTGTGGTTTATTATTTTATATTTTATTACAGGAGATCGATGGCTTCGGGGAATTAGGTGTCTAGGTGAGTATAGGTGTAGTTTTTTATTTTTTACTTTATTTTAGGTGGCGATCAGCGGGGACAGGTAATGTATAAACTAATTTATTTTAGGTAATCACTGGCCACCAATGACATGTATTTAAAATTTATTGGGGACACAGTAGGGCAATTTAAATATCAGGATCAGGCTGATGGGAACTACTGCTCCCATCGAGCTGATCCTGCTGGCATGAGTGGACGGGGGACAGACATAGGCCGATGGGAGTAGTAGTGTCACATCGGCCTATGTCTGCCTGCACACACACACCCGCAGACATCGCACAGACACTGCACACACTCGCAGACACACGCACAGACACCCTGCACACACTCGCAGACACACGCACAGACACCCACACACACCAATCATGACGGGCTGATCGTCTGGGAGGTGAGGCTGACCTGTGCGGCCGTGGGAAAGTTCATGTGAGTTCATGCAATGCAGTCAAGCATGAACTCACGTGAACCCTCTGAGGGCACCGCGGCGACTTCAAATGAACAGCTGATCGGCATCACCTGATACCTCAGCTGTTCATTTGAAATAACTGGCAGGAAAGCGCAGCACAGAACGGGAAAGCCGGCGGTGAAGTCTTTTCACTGCCGGCTTCCCCGCCCGGGTCCTTCGCTCCCCGCTCCTTGGTGCTGTGCTCCCCGCCCGGTCCTAAGTTACGATCGGGATGGGAGGTGGCGAGGGGAGCGGAGGATCGGGGTGGGAGGCTGCGGGGAAGCAGTATGAGGCTGTGTGATTGTTTAAAAGCCGGCGGCTTTTTACCGCCCTCCGGCTTTTAAACGATCAGGAGAATTCTCCCACGCTGGGATGGCATTCTGATGACAGGCTGGATCTCAGCTGAGCGCTGCCATCCAGCTTGTCATACTTCAGAGACACTGCAGAGCGCAGGCATTATGGGAACTTCCGATTCCGGTGTTCGATATTGTAAAAGTATCGGAATTAAGTATCGGAATTCCGATACCGCGAATATCGGCCGATACCCGATATTTCAGTATCGGAATGCTCAACACTAGTTGTGATATGTCAGCAATCTGGTTGCAGTTCTGTACATCGACAATCTTCGGGATGACAGTTTTGTCTGAGAGTTCTGTCATCTCCATCACTGCCTCCACAGATCACAGCAACCAGATGAAAAACTCATTACAAGTGCTGTGTTCTCAGTGCTAGCACCAGTGATGGAAAAGACAAACACTTATTGACTGCTTCACTGATTCAGCTCCCCCTCTGGTCACACAGGTCAGTCTTGCCCCCACCCCTTTCTATATCTGTCCCTTCACAGATTTCTCCTCCCACAAGTCTCCTGCTGTCTACCAGGGAACTGAATCAGTGAAGCAGTCAGTAAGTGCTTTGTCTGCTTAATCGCTGCTATTATTGCAGAGAGCAACAGTAGTTGTCATTTGTCATTTGGTTTCTTCTCTCTGCACAGGTAACGACAGAGATGACAAAGCTCATTGAACTGAAAGCATTAACCGTTACTGTATGTCTATGCAGAGAACTGCAGCCAGATGACAAACTCCTCACTGTTGCTCTCTGCACTCGCAGTAGCAATTCAAAATACAAAGCATTTACTTATCCAGCAGTCTCTCTCCTCCCATGGCTCCTTGGCTTCTCAGGACTCCTTCCAAAGTTCCCCCATGATTTGTATGTCATCTCACTGCTCACTTTCTTTCGTTCCGTTACTCTCTGCCTCTTTTATCATTCTCTCACTTACAGTTTTGTGAGAGAATAAATGTAGAAGTGCTGGGAGAGCTTTCCAAAGTTAAAATAAGTATCCCCTTTTTTAAAAAAATATATACAGTACAGACCAAAAGTTTGGACACACCTTCTCATTTAAAGATTTTTCTGTATTTTCATGACTATGAAAATTGTAAATTCACACTGAAGACATCCAAACTATGAATTAACACATGTGGAATTATATACTTAACAAAAAAGTGTGAAACAACTGAAAATATGTCTTAGATTCTAGGTTCTTCAAAGTAGCCACCTTTTGCTTTAATGACTGCTTTGAACACTCTTGACATTCTCTTGATGAGCTTCAAGAGGTAGTCACCGGAAATGGTTTTCACTTCACAGGTGTGCCCTGTCAGGTTTAATAAGTGGCATTGCTTGCCTTATAAATGGGGTTGGGACCCTCAGTTGTGTTGTGCAGAAGTCTGGTGGATACACAGCTGATATTCCTACTGAATAGACTGTTAGAATTTGTATTATGGCAAGAAAAAAGCAGCTAAGTAAAGAAAAACCAGCGACCATCATTACTTTAAGAAATGAAGCTCAGTCAGTACGAAAAATTGGGAAAACTTTGAAAGTGTCCCCAAGTGCAGTTGCAAAAACCATCAAGCACTACAAAGAAACTGGCTCACATGAGGACCGCCCCAGGAAAGGAAGACCAAGAGTCACCTTTGCTTCTGAGGATAAGTTTATCCGAGTCACCAGCCTCAGAAATCGCAGGTTAACAATATCTCAGATTATAGACCAGGTCAATGCCACACAGAGTTCTAGCAGCAGACACATCTCTACAACAACTGTTAAGAAACCAAGCAATGTGAACTGAGGTCTAAGATGGTAGACATGCAAGAATTAGGAGCATGTTCACACTAGCAAAAAGAAGCAAAACCTGCAAAAGACAAAAGACAAAAATATATCTCATACCCTACCATCATTATATATAAATGTAAAGCAAAGTTGCATAATAAATATAGGGTACTTAGTGAACTATTTTTGATCAAAAAAAGTATACAAGCCGTCCCACCAGCGGCAAGGTGACCCTAAATTGGGACGGTACCTATACTGCCTATATTAAAAACCTTACTGTATATCGAAGTTGAAGCAATGCATATAAAAGGGTAGACAAATAGGACCGGGTCCCAACTCCAGACCACCCAGGCCCGTGGTAAGCTACATATATACCAGTCAGCTCAACAAAAGGGAATGCCACACCCTTAAATTGCACAGAATGCAAACAAGATAAAAAACCAAGCAATGTGAACTGAGGTCTAAGATGGTAGACATGCAAGAATTAGGAGCATGTTCACACTAGCAAAAAGAAGCAAAACCTGCAAAAGACAAAAGACAAAAGACAAAAATATATCTCATACCCTACCATCATTATATATAAATGTAAAGCAAAGTTGCATAATAAATATAGGGTACTTAGTGAACTATTTTTGATCAAAAAAAGTATACAAGCCGTCCCACCAGCGGCAAGGTGACCCTAAATTGGGATGGTACCTATACTGCCTATATTAAAAACCTTACTGTATATCGAAGTTGAAGCAATGCATATAAAAGGGTAGACAAATAGGACCGGGTCCCAACTCCAGACCACCCAGGCCCGTGGTAAGCTACATATATACCAGTCAGCTCAACAAAAGGGAATGCCACACCCTTAAATTGCACAGAATGCAAACAAGATAAAAAACCAAGCAATGTGAACTGAGGTCTAAGATGGTAGACATGCAAGAATTAGGAGCATGTTCACACTAGCAAAAAGAAGCAAAACCTGCAAAAGACAAAAGACAAAAGACAAAAATATATCTCATACCCTACCATCATTATATATAAATGTAAAGCAAAGTTGCATAATAAATATAGGGTACTTAGTGAACTATTTTTGATCAAAAAAAGTATACAAGCCGTCCCACCAGCGGCAAGGTGACCCTAAACACCTGTTAAGAGGAGACTTTGTGCAGCAGGCCTTCATGGTAAAATAGCTGCTAGGAAACCACTGCTAAGGACAGGCAACAAGCAGAAGAGACTTGTTTGGGCTAAAGAACACAAGGAATGGACATTAGACCAGTGGAAATCTGTGCTTTGGTATGATGAGTCCAAATTTGAGATCTTTGGTTCCAACCACCGTGTCTTTGTGCGACGCAGAAAAGGTGAACGGATGGACTCTACATGCCTGGTCCCCACCATGAAGCATGGAGGAGGAGGTGTGATGGTGTGGGGGTGCTTTGCTGGTGACACTGTTGGGGATTTATTCAAAATTGAAGGCATACTGAACCAGCATGGTTACCACAGCATCTTGCAGCGGCATGCTATTCCATCCGGTTTGCGTTTAGTTGGACCATCATTTATTTTTCAACAGGACAATGACCCCAAACACACCTCCAGGCTGTGTAAGGGCTATGTGACCAAGAAGGAGAGTTATGGGGTGCTACGCCAGATGACCTGGCCTCCATAGTCACCAGACCTGAATCCAATTGAGATGGTTTGGGGTGAGCTGGACCGCAGAGTGAAGGCAAAATGGCCAACAAGTGCTAAGCATCTCTGGGAACTCCTTCAAGATTGTTGGAAGACCATTTCCGGTGACTACCTTTAGAAGCTCATCAAGAGAATGCCAAGAGTGTGCAAAGCAGTCATCAAAGCAAAATGTGGCTACTTTGAAGAACCTAGAATATAAGACATATTTTCAGTTGTTTCACGCTTTTTTGTTAAGTATATAATTCCACATGTGTTAATTCATAGTTTTGATGCCTTCAGTGTGAATGTACAATTTTCATAGTCATGAAAATACAGAAAAATCTTTAAATGAGGTGTGTCCAAACTTTTGGTCTGTACTGTATATATAATGTAATAAACAAATTTTTCAATAATCTAATATTACAAATTTTTTAATTTCACCTATTTTTTCAAACCGTAATTAGGGTTTAGACTATGGTTAGAACTTAGATTAAGACTAGGATGAGGGTTAGGATTAAGATTAGGGTTAGGATGATGGTTAGGACTAAGACTATGACAAGAGTCACAAGGCACTGTGACGTGCAGGGGAGGGTGTTGCTATTATAATAAAGAGAAAAGGCAGTGATTTCGTCCAGGCACCCTATGCCCCGGGGTCTGGAAGGAATCATTAGCATAAAGATATAAAACAAGATTTCTTAACAACAAGACCACTAATATGAGGCATACAGGTAGGACAAGTTTAACATTTCTATCACCTGTATGCCCATATTAATAGGTTTTAGATGTCCCAAGGGGTAACAGATTACCTTTTAGTCCCTCAACCTGGCCCCTTTAATGAATAATTCCCCCATATTTGGCCCCCATGTCCCTGGTCCCCCATGTCCCTGGACCCCATGTACATGATGGCCAAGGACATGGGGGCCCAGGGACCAGAGACATGGGGACCAGAGACTTGGGGGCCATGGACATGGGGGCCAGGTAACCAGGGGCCAGTGACATGGTGGACAGGGACATGGGGACCAGAGACACGGGGGCCAGGCACCAGAGACACGGGGCCAGGGACATGGGGGCCAGGGACCAGAGACATGGGGGTGAGGGACATGGGGGCCTGGGACCAGAGACATGGGGGCCAGGGACATGGGGGCCAGGAACTGGATACAACATTATCACTCTAAGTCATACAGTGCAGATTCAGAATAAAATTTACATCCAGGAACTTACCGCTGACGTCTCATCTGATTAGAGTCAGTTTCTGATGCTTCCTCTCCATCTAGTCAGACCTTCATGTCAACATCTCCCAGCTATGACTCCTCTTGTAAAAATGGTCAACACAGCCCTAAAAAAAACAAGGTCACATACACACGTGATCAAAATAGTTGGTACCCCTTGTTTAATGAAAGAAAAACCCACAATGGTCACAAAAATAACTTGAATCTGACAAAAGTAATAATAAATTAAAAATCTATGAAAATTAACAAATGAAAGTCAGTCATTACTTTTCAACCCTGCTTCCACAGAATATTTAAAAAAATTTAACTCATGAATAGTGTTGAGCCACCCCCGTAGTGTTCGAGTTCGGTTCGGTTCGTCGAACACCCGTGTGTTCGCCGAACTGTTCGTCGAATACCTTCGAACACCGTTAAAACCAATGGCAGGCAAACAAAAACACATAGAAACACATAGAAAACACCTTCAAAGGTGTCCAAAAGCTGACAAACTGCTCAGAAGACACAACTAACACATGGAAAAGTGACAAGTACATATAGTCATGCGAAAAGAAAAGAGGTGGAGGAGTAAAAGGAGGGGGAGACACAGATATAGGCATGTCATGCCCTTCTAAAATCCAAAAAGTGAGAAGCCGACACGTTCAGTCCGCTCCTGCCCGTGCCACCTCCGTGTCGCCGGGTTTGTGCCAGAGCCGCGGTGAACCCTGACGGCCAGCCCCCCTCTCCCAATACTGGTGCCTGTCCGCTGGTGGGTCAAGCGAGCCCCCCTGTGGTGGAGGCAGCTCTAAGCTTTTTAATTTAAATTGTCTCTCTAATTTGAATGAATACACTTTAAATCCATTTACAAGGATCTATTGGAGGGCAAATCTCATGCCAGCAGCCGCGTAATTCCAGCTCCAGTAGCGTCCACTAAAGCTGCTGCAGTTAAAAAGCTTTTATAAGGATCGAGCTCGACTGTCCACCGCAAGGCATCCTACTGCCAGTCCCAACCCCTATGCCTTGGGGTGCCTCCTGATGCTCTTCACTGAGTATCCCGTGGTCCCGAAGCATTTCCTTTGAAAAAATTAAGTGTCCAAACTACAGGTGGTGTAGCTTGCTTAACAGCTGGGATAATCCGCTGACTAGCAGACACTGCTACTAGGCACAAAGTATTTCCTGGGCTAGACGCAGTTAAAAATTTGTAATTAGATACTCTCGTTGGATGCTGAGAAAGCATTCCATAGAGTCTCCTGGCACGCCATATATGATTCTCTTAAAAAGCTTGGGGTAGGGGTCTAGGGGACCCTTTTATAGCCAAAATCACGGCCCTGTATCACAATACGTCACCTAGGCTGAAGATAAATGGAACTTTAGCACCCTGAGGGCTCGGTTGCTACAGAGGTATTGCACCTCACCCAGAGGTGTGATATCTCACTCTCAGGTAAGGATGGAGTGTGGATCAGGACCCGACACCTGCATGCATTACACCACATTGCCGTGGGGCAGGGCGACCAATATGCCTCTGAGATGGGCACGACAGTCCCTGTCCCTGGCTGGAGTGGGGGGAGGGAACACTGAGGAAGGGGAACCCTGTAGTGCAGGAGCAGGGAGGAAGCAGTTCCTGGGTGCATTGAGAAGGGAGTTTAAAAGGTGGGCACCATCTTAGTTCAGTGCAGAGAAGTCTGAGCAGAATTGGCAGGGAGCAGGGGCTCTGCATGAGCTCTGCTCCGGAGGCGGGCCTAGTAACAGAGGCCCAGGCCTGGAAGAGGGAGAAGGAAGGAAGAGGAGTGGAGAAGGCTCCAGGAACGAGGAACGAAGGGATCCCAGGGGTGCGGACGGGCGAGTCGCCACCGCACGCCCGAATCCACCTGCGTGGAGGGGTCAGGCCAAAGGGGGAGACCGGTCCCCGAAACTATTGGAGGCAGGAAACGACCCTCAGCTAGAAACAGGAGGCTGTGACATTTTATGTGGCGCAGCCCCTCGCTACACCCGCTAGGAAGGCACCACATAGGGTCAGGGAAACTGGCGCCAAGTTTACCAAGAGGAGGCCCGAGGCAGCCGGACAGAAGGGTTGGTAAGAAAGGCCAGACAAAGGACACACAAAGGGGGTCCTGTGAAGTGCTCCAAAGTTATCTGGGAGTTGTCTGAGCCCCTCACCTGGTGAGCACAGTACGACGTGGGCAGCCGTTACCTGCAGACGTGGTCTGGATAATAAGAACTGTGAGTAAAGGCCCTGGACTGCATCACTGACTCCGTGTCGTTACTGCTGCTGCCCTGCACCATCACCCCCATCCTCCGCATACACTGCCCTGAGGCTATACTCCTCCCGTGGGGAGTTATGCTACGCTCTGCTGCACCCACAACACCAGCCTCAGCGGTCTGCCCTGGAGCGGCGGTTCACTGTGACCGCAATCCACGGGTGGCGTAGTCGGACATTTAAACATCAAAACCACATAAATAGTTCCGCCACTGGTTTGACCGCCCTGAGCCACGGAACCGGGTCGCCGCCACGGAGACTACAACCACCAGCATCCACCAAAAAGGGTCCGGCTCCGGGTGTCCCAAGGCCCAGGGGGCGCGTCAGAACATTTTCATCACCTTTCACAATCACCAATGGGACAAGGCAGGGATGTTCTCTGTCCCCTCTCTTATACATCCTAGTGACGGAGCACCTGCTCTCATCAATTCGCCATAACCCCAATATTAGGTGGATTGAGGTGGGAGGCACCGAGTACAAGTGCTCTCTATTTGCTGATGATGTCCTAGTATATATCACTCAATCACATATATCCATCCATGCTGTTATGGCTGAAATAGATCACTTTGTTACATGGTCAAATTTTAAAATCAATGCAGCGAAGTCTGAGGCTCTCGATGTCTCCCTCCCCAAATCCATATAGGATTCCATCCAGTCCAACTTTCCCTTTGCCTGGCCCTCACAGGGTATCAAATACTTAGGAATTCCTATTCATAGAGACCTCTCCCATCTATGTTATCTTAATTTTGGGCCCTTTATTGAACAACTCCATACAGACCCCGGTTGGCAAGTTAGAACTGTAAGATTCACTACGTGAACCACTGGTGTTTTGTGGAAAAGCACATGTACACTGTGTTCCAAATTATTATGCAAAAAGTGTTTAGGAGTGATAAGGGAAGAATTTGTTTGTTTGTCAGTTAAACTCATTGATGGTGATGTGTGTCAGGGCTCTTTATATCACTGTAAGCAATTGCAGACACCTGTGCTAATTAGTTTGGCAGGTGTGTCCAATGAAAGGCAAGACTACTTAAGAAGGCTGTCTCACATTATTAAGCAGCCTACATTTTCTGCCAAAATGGGAAAGAAAAAGGATGTGTCGGCTGCTGAGAA
This sequence comes from Phyllobates terribilis, assembly GCF_046119375.1. Classification (NCBI taxonomy): domain Eukaryota; kingdom Metazoa; phylum Chordata; class Amphibia; order Anura; family Dendrobatidae; genus Phyllobates; species Phyllobates terribilis. The sequence continues at coordinate 418,115,914 of NW_027362761.1, read as the reverse complement.
GCAACAAATTGTGGAGTGTTTAGGTCAAGGCATGACTACAATCAACATTGTGCGATGATCAGGATGAAGTGTCTTGGCAATCAAGAAGTATGTAGCTGATTCACAGTACACACGTGTGCGTGCTGATAAGGGCAAATTGAGGACTCTTTCCTACAGGCAATTACGTCAGGTTGAAAGAGCAGCGGCAAAAAAGCCTTGTCATAGCAGCAGACAAGTTTTTGAAGCTGCTGGTGCCTCCAACGTCCCCTGAACAACAAGATGAAGGGTCCTTCAGAGGTTTGCAGCTGTTCATACGCCATCCTGTCGACCTCCTCTATCCACTTCACACAAGCAGAAACGGCTCCAGTGGGCCAAACATTACATGAAGACTGATTTCAAAACTGTTTTGTTCACGGATGAGTGCCGTGCAGCGCTCGATGGTCCAGATGGATGGAGTGGAGGATGGCTGGTTGATGGACACCCCACGCAAACACGGCTACAGCGCCAACAAGGAGGAGGTGGAGTAATGTTTTGGGCTGGAATCATGGGGAGAGAGATTGTCGGCCCCTTTAGGATCCCTGAAGGCGCTAAAGATGAACTCCATAATGTATGTGGATTTTCTCAAACAGCACTTCCTGCCATGGTTCAAGAAGAAGAACCGTGTATTTCACAGCAATATCATTTTTTTGCATGATAATGCACCATCTCATGCTGCACATAAAACATCTGCATCTCTGGCTGATATGGGCATAAAAGGGGACAAACTTATGGTGTGACCCCCATGCTCCCCTGACCTCTACCCCATTCAGAACCTTTGGAGCATCATTAAAAGGAGTGTCTATGATGGCGGGAGGCAGTTCACATCTAAGCAACAGCTCTGGGAGGGTATTCTGTCCTCATGCAAAACAATTGAAGCAGAAACCATCCAAAACCTGACAAATTCAATGGACGAGAGAGTTCAGAAGCTCCTTTCGAACAAGGGGTCCTATGTGAAAATGTAACATCACCTAGAATAAAGTTTTGAGTTGAAAACTGTTTGATTTCAGTTTCTAACAACCTGATAATGCTTATAATTTCAAAAATGACCATTTTTTTGGTCTTTATTAAAATGAAAAGGTTGATCGAAAAGTTTGGGGGATCTAAGAGTGTGGCAACCCAGTAGTCATGATTACTTCGAATTCTGACAATATGAGGGTCATGCTGCAGGTAGTGCAGCAAGAAGGCACTTATGTGTCTTGCGCATCTCGGAGCCCCAAAATTATTTTCCGGGCTAGATGCAGCTAAAAATTATTATTAATTTTAAATCTGGCGAAGCTTTAGTATAGATGGCCTAATAGGATCAGTGCTGCACACTGCTACAAAGCCCAAATTATTTTCCAGTCAAGATACAGATAAACATGATTAGTAATTTTAAATCTGGTGGAGCTTATTATAGATGGCCTAATAGAATCAGTGCTGCACACTGCTACAAAGCCCAAATTATTTTCCAGCCAAGATACAGATAAACATGATTAGTAATTTGAAAGCTTAAAACGGTTGGTAGGGTGATTTTAACCAATCATCAAGCTTTTACTCTCCCCAGGATGACACAGGGGTAGAAAAGTCGTTTCGGATCCATGATTTGTTCATCTTTATGAACGTGAGTCTGTCTACATTATCAGTGGAGAGCCGCGTGCGCTTATCTGTCAGCACACCACCAGCAGCGCTGAACACACGTTCAGACAGAACGCTGGCTGCGGGGCATGACAAGATCTCCAAGGCGTAAGTGGCTAGCTCCGGCCATTTATCCAGATTGGAAGCCCAAAAAGAGCAAGGGTCCAGTGACACAGTCATGGCTTCAATGTTTACTTGGAGATACTCCTGTACCATCGTCTCTAGGCGTTGACTATGTGTCAGACTTCTTGTCTCCTGTGGCCTTGCAAAGGATGGGCTAAAAAAGTGGTGAAATGATTCCGCAAAATTGATGTTACCAGCAGATACTGTGGTTCTGTTACGGTTTGAGTGCTGAACACTTGACGGTCCCACGGTTGGCAAGTTGGAACTGTGAGATTCACTACGTGCACCACTGGTATTTTGTGGAAAAGCACATGTAAGATTCTGCAACAGTCTCTGCTGATACTCCTGCATGCGTGCATCCCTTTCTATGGCAGGAATAATTTCTGCAAATTTACTTTTGTACCGGGGATCTAACAGTGTGGCAACCCAGTAGTCAGGATTATTTCTAATTCTCACAATTCGAGGGTCATGTTGCAGGTAGTGCAGCAAGAAGGCACTCATGTGTGTTGCGTATCCAGGAGCACCAAGTACCTGTTGGGTTGGTGGCGAGGTAACAATCATGCTTCCTTCCTCTGTCCTCTCCCCCCAACCTCGCACAACAGAAATGTGATCAAGGTCTCCCTCATCTGATGAGTCTTCCATCAGTTCGTCCTCCACTTCTTCCTGGGCTCCTGCACCTTCCTCACTAGTTTGGCTGCTACCATGCGCCCTGGTAAAACCATCTCCCCCACCCTCACATGCCTGCCGCCTTGGTGCTGCCGACCGTCTGGACCTTGCAGATGTTAGCCCTTCCGCATACAACTCCTCCTCCTCTACTTCCTCCACCTCCTCTTGTGCCACCACCTGACTCCGAATTCTGTTTAACATGTGCTCCAGCATGTAAATCACCGGAATAGTCATGCTGATAATGGCATCGTCAGCACTAAACATCTTCGTCGCCATTTCAAAACTGTGCAGAAGGGTGCATAGTTTCCTGATCTGAGACCACTCCTCCAGCGTGATTTGCCCCACCTCTGGATCTCGTTGGCCCAGGCTATACGTCAGAACGTATTGCACCAGGGCTTGTCGGTGCTGCCACAGTCGCTGCAACATGTGCAGAGTTGAATTCCACCGGGTAGGCACATCGCATTTTAGCCGGTGAAGTGGCAGGCCCAACGACTTCTGTAGAGATGTAAGTCGCTGAGCTGCGGGATGCGAACGGCGGAAGTAAGCACACAGCGACCGTGCCCTCTGCAGAAGGCCATCTAGTCTGGGATAGTGGGCTAAAAATTGCTGGACAACCAGGTTCAACACGTGAGCCATACAAGGCACGTGTGTGACATTGCCCCGGCGAAGGGCCGCACCCAGGTTTGCAGCATTGTCGCACACGGCCTTCCCTGGTTTCAGGTCCAGTGGAGACAACCATTCATGAAATTGGTTCTCCAGAGCTGACCACAACTCCTCAGCTGTGTGACTCACATTTCCCAGACATTTCAATGTAAAAACCGCCTGATGACGTTGAGCCCTACTGCCAGCATAGTAAGGAGGTGTGCAGGATCCCTTCTGCGCAGTTAGAAAGCTTGTGGCATGACCAGACAGGCTTTGGGTGCAGGTGGAAGACCGAGAGGAGGTTGAGGAGGCAGAAGCAGTGGAGGAACTTTGACATAAAGAGGATTGACGCACAACTCGTGGGGACGGCAAGACTTGGACAGCAGCCCCTTGTCCTGCTGTCACCATAGTTACCCAGTGCCCAGTCAGCGACATGTAACACCCCTGTCCATGCCTACTCGTCCAAGTGTCTGTGGTGAAATGCACCCTGTCACACACAGAGTTTCTCAAAGAAGCGGTGATGTTGTGTGCGACATGCTGGTGGAGCGCAGGCACACCTTTCTTTGAGAAGTAGTGCCGACTGGGCATCTGGTACTGGGGCACTGCGATGGACATAAGGTCTCGAAAATCCTCTGTGTCCACCAGGCGGAAAGGCAGCATTTCTGTAGCCAAGAGCTTGCAGATGGTGAAATTCAACCTCTTAGCTTTCTCATGGCTAGGAGGAAATGGTCTTTTACTTGTCCACATCTGAGGGACCGAGGGCTGGCTATTGTGCTTAGACGGGGTTGATAAGGGTGTCCCCGGCAAACTGCCGGTCTGTGAGGAAGATGCAGGCGGACATGTTAGGTTGCCTTGATCCAAAGGTGGTGCTATCGATGTCGGACAGCGCTCTACACCAGCTGGTGTTACCACCTCCAAAGAAAATGATGACCTGCCAATCACGCTGGCTGTTGCGGGTAAAGAGGTGGCAGGTCTGTGCCCCAAAACAGGTGTGACTGCTGTTCCCCCAGTCACAGAGGATGAAGAGGCCGCGGATGCACAAGATATGGCAGACGGTGGTTGGCCCGGCCAGCTAGGCCGCATTGTAGCACACTGAGCTTCCCACTGCAACTTATGCTTCATGTCCATGTGCCGGTTCATGCATGAAGTACTCAAACTATGTATTTTTTGGCCTCTACTTAGCTTTTTCTGACAAATGTTACAGATAACACGAGTTGGGTCATCTTTATCGATCTGAAAAAATGCCCAGGCTATGCAAGGCTTAGCACCCATGCGACCTGAAGAGCCACCACGACTTGTGGTGAGAGGCAGAGTTGTGTTTGAGGATGCAGTTGTTGACGTGCTTCCAGTACTACGTCTCTGTCCAGGAAGGCGCAACCTGAACTCGTCGTTACTAGCATCTTTCTCCACCTCCTCTGCTGACCTCATCTCTTGGCTGACTGTGGGTTGACAGTAAGTGGGATCTCCAACCTCATCATCATCACCCTGTGCGTTATCACACCCGTCGTCCTCAGAGCCAACCTGTTCCTGCCCTGACAAAAAACTAAAGTTGTCGCTCCAATCAGGTATTTGAGTCTTATCATCGTCTTCCTCATTGTCTCCACCAACAGGAGTTACAGTTTGGGAATGAGGGTCTACATTATGGTCAGAACCTTCTGCGTCTGGTCCTGGATCCGACTCATAAAGATTCTGGGCATCAGTGCAGATCATTTCCTCGTCTGGATTCACAGAAGCGCTGGAGTCGACCTCTGATTCCCAGGCTATAGTATGAGTAAACAGCTCTGCAGACTCAACCATCTGTTCTACCTCATACTCAGACGGGCAGCTGGAGATTTGGGAGCTGTGAGGAAGCAAGTGCGATTGGGGTGACACCTTTGAGGACTGAAGTATTTGTGATGTTGAAGTTGATGTGGAGGAGAGCCCACTTAAAGGAGCACTTGATATCCGTTGAAGCACCTGCTGTTTTTGTGCCTCATCTGGAATTTGTAGCGATTGGCGTGGCCGTAAGAAAGGTATCTTATCACATTGTCCGCTAAAAGAAGTAGACATTTTAGTTTGGCTGGAAGATGGTCTTTCTTCTGCAGATGTTACTGTTGCTTTAACACCTACCCCACGGACACAACCTTTTTTCCACTTCCCAACACGCCTATTCCCCTTTCCACCAGCAGCAGGCCTTTTTCCACTCATTTTGGTGGTTAACTAATTCACAACTCTGGAGTTGTTTGCACAAAAAAACAATGGATGGGAACCGAGCAGAGCTGAGTGGCCAAACTGTGGTATTAGGCCAAAACTATTGGCTGGGTTAGATGCAGAAAAAAATTATATTCAATTTGCAACCTGATGGAGGTCAGTATAGATGGACTAATAGAACAAGTCCCACACACAGCTAGAAGCCCAATATTTTTTCAGAGGTAGATGCAGAAAAAAAATATATTCAGTTTGCAACCTGATGGAGGTCAGTATAGATGGACTAATAGAGAAAGTCCCACACACTGCTAGAAGGCCAAATATTTTTTCAGAGCTAGATGCAGACAAAAAATTATTTTGAATTTGCAACCTGATGGAGGTCAGTATAGGTGGACTAATAGAACAAGTCCAACACACTGCTAGAAGGCCAAATATTTTTTCAGAGCTAGATGCAGAAAAAAATTATATTCAGTTTGCAACCTGATGGAGGTCTGTATAGATGGATTAATAGAACAAGTCCCACACACAGCTAGAAGCCCAAATATTTTTTCAGAGGTAGATGCAGATAAAAATTATTTTTAATTTGCAACCTGATGGAGGTCAGTATAGATGGACTAATAGAGAAATTCGCACACACTGCTAGAAGGCCAAATATTTTTTCAGAGCTAGATGCAGATAAAAAATATTTTTAATTTGCAACCTGATGGAGGTCAGTATAGATGGACTAATAGAGAAAGTCCCACACACTGCTAGAAGGCCAAATATTTTTTCAGAGCTAGATGCAGATAAAAATTATATTCAATTTGCAACCTGATGGAGGTCAGTATAGATGGACTAATAGAACAAGTCCCACACACAGCTAGAAGCCCAAATATTTTTTCAGAGGTACTGTAGATGCAGATAAAAATTATTTTTAATTTGCAACCTGATGGAGGTCAGTATAGATGGACTAATACAACAAGTCCCACGCACAGCTAGAAGCCCAATATTTTTTCAGAGGTAGATGCAGAAAAAAATATATTCAGTTAGCAACCTGATGGAGGTCAGTATAGATGGAGTAATAGAACAAGTCCCACACACAGCTAGAAGCCCAAATATTTTTTCAGAGGTAGATGCAGATAAAAATTATTTTTAATTTGCAACCTGATGGAGGTCAGTATAGATGGACTAATAGAGAAAGTCCCACACACTGCTAGAAGGCCAAATATTTTTTCAGAGCTAGATGCAGATAAAAATTATATTCAATTTGCAACCTGATGGAGGTCAGTATAGATGGACTAATAGAGAAAGTCCCACACACTGCTAGAAGGCCAAATATTTTTTCAGAGCTAGATGCAGATAAAAATTATATTCAATTTGCAACCTGATGGAGGTCAGTATAGATGGACTAATAGAACAAGTCCCACACACAGCTAGAAGCCCAAATATTTTTTCAGAGGTACTGTAGATGCAGATAAAAATTATTTTTAATTTGCAACCTGATGGAGGTCAGTATAGATGGACTAATAGAGAAAGTCCCACACACTGCTAGAAGGCCAAATATTTTTTCAGAGCTAGATGCAGAAAAAAATTATATTCAGTTTGCAACCTGATGGAGGTCAGTATAGATGGACTAATAGAGAAAGTCCCACACACTGCTAGAAGGCCACATATTTTTTCAGAGGTAGATGCAGAAAAAAATATATTCAGTTTGCAACCTGATGGAGGTCTGTATAGATGGATTAATAGAACAAGTCCCACACACAGCTAGAAGCCCAATAATTTTTCAGAGGTAGATGCAGAAAAAAATATATTCAGTTTGCAACCTGATGGAGGTCAGTATAGATGGACTAATACAACAAGTCCCACACACAGCTAGAAGCCCAATATTTTTTCAGAGGTAGATGCAGAAAAAAATATATTCAGTTTGCAACCTGATGGAGGTCTGTATAGATGGATTAATAGAACAAGTCCCACACACAGCTAGAAGATCAATATTTTTTCAGAGGTAGATGCAGAAAAAAATATATTCAGTTTGCAACCTGATGGAGGTCAGTATAGATGGACTAATACAACAAGTCCCACACACAGCTAGAAGCCCAATATTTTTTCAGAGGTAGATGCAGAAAAAAATATATTCAGTTTGCAACCTGATGGAGGTCTGTATAGATGGATTAATAGAACAAGTCCCACACACAGCTAGAAGCCCAATATTTTTTCAGAGGTAGATGCAGAAAAAAATATATTCAGTTTGCAACCTGATGGAGGTCAGTATAGATGGACTAATACAACAAGTCCCACACACAGCTAGAAGCCCAATATTTTTTCAGAGCTAGATGCAGAAAAAAATTATATTCAATTTGCAACCTGATGGAGGTCAGTATAGATGGACTAATAGAATGATGCTATGCCCAAAAGATTTTACTTCACTAGGTGCAGTAAAAAAATTGGTATTCTATACACAGGTGGTATATCTTGCAACACAGATAGGCTACTCCACTGACTAACACACTCTGCAATAGGCCAAAAAGGATTAGCTTTGCTAGATTCAGCCAAATGCTGTGAAAAAAACTTGCACAGCACTGTCACAGACCTGCCTGGCAAAAACTGATAGGAACTGATGTAACCTAGTCCTGAAAAGGACTCCAATTACAATTAGTCTTTACTCCCACAATCTATCTATTTAAGAGCACAGACCTGCCTGATAAAAGTCGTAGGAAATGCTGTAACCTAGTCCTTAAAAGGACTGCAATCACAACTATTCCCTACTCCCAAGCTATCTGTAGATTTGTGCGAAAATTGGCTTGAAATTAACAAGGTATAGCGCACACAGCAACAGCGGTGCCGTCTAACACGCAGCTGCAGCAGTGAGAAAATGGTGGCGACGGGGAAAATGGCTTGGTCTTATAGGGCAAGGACATGTGACATACACTGCCAATGACACATGCCCTTGCTTGTGTGAAAAAAATCACTTCGCTCCGTGTGTGCGCTGCTGATAGGCTGACAGATTGCACCTCCCCACTGTACATGCGGGAAAGAGAAAAAAAAAATGGAGATATTCATTGTTCCTGCAGAGATCCATCCCCTGCCCCTCCCCCCACCCCGCTGTACACTCAAACTGCGTATTAACATTAATTTTCATAATTACTGAGAAAAAATCCATTTATGATTTTGGTGCACGAACAGTTATCGAACATAACCTCGAACAGCCGAATTTTTCTCAAATTGTTCGTGTTCGCCGAACGGCTCGAACACCGCCCAAAACAGCTCGAATTTGAGATTGGCGAACAGTTCGAGTAGAACAACGCTCATCTCTACTCATGAAATAGGCCTGGACAGAAATTATGGTACTCTTAACTTAATATTTTGTTGAACAACCTTTTGAGGCAATCACTGCAATCAAACGATTTCTGTAACTGTCAATGAGACTTCTGCACCTCTCGACGGGTATTTTGCCCACTCCTCATGAGCAAACTGCTCCAGTTGTCTCGTGTTTGAAGGTTGCCTTTTCCAGACAGAATGTTTCAGCTCTTTCCAAAGATGCTCAATAAGATTTAGGTTAGGGCTAATAGAAAGTCACTTCAGAATAGTCCAATGTTTTTCTCTTAGCCATTCTTGGGTGTTTTTAGCTGTGTGTTTTGGGACATTATCCTGTTGCAAGACATGCGACTGAGACCAAGCTTTCTGACACTGGGCAGCACATTTCTCTCTAGAATCCCTTGATAGTCTTGAGATTTCATTGTACCCTACACAGATTCAAGACACCCTGTGCCAGATGCAGCAAAGCAGCCCCAGAACATAACAGAGCCTCCTCCATGTTTCACAGTAGGGCCAGTGTTCTTTTCTTGATATGCTTCATTTTTCCATCTGTGAACATAGAGCGGATGTGCCTTGCCAAAAACTTCCATTTTTGGCTCATCTGTCCATAGGACATTCTCCCAAAAGCTTTATGGCTTGTCAACATGTAGTTTGGCAAATTCCAGTCTGGCTATTTTATGTTTTTTTTTCAACAATGGTGTTCTCCTTGGTCGTCTCCCATGAAGTCCACTTTGGATCAAATAACGACGGATGGTGCGATCTGACACTGATGTTCCTTGAGCTTGAAGTTTACCTTTAATCTCTTTATAATTTATCCTGGGCTCTTTTGTTACCATTCGTAGTATCCATCTCTTTGATTTGTCATCAATTTTTCCTCCTGCAGCCATGTCCATGGAGGTTGGCTACAGTCCCATGGATCTTAAATTTCTGAATAATATGTGCAACTGTAGTAACAGGAACATCAAGATGTTTAGAGATGGTCTTATAACCTTTACCTTTAACATGCTTGTCTATAATTTTCTTTCTAATCTCCTGAGACAACTTTTTCCTTTGCTTCCTCTGGTCCATGTTGAGTGTGGTACACACCATGTCACCATACAGTACAGTGAGTATCTGTAGCCCTATATACAGGCCCACTGACCGATTACAAGATTGTAGACACCTGTGATGCTAATTAGTTTACACAACTTGATTTAACATGTCCCTTTTGTCCCATTATTTTCAGTGGTACCATCATTTCTGTCCAGGCCTATTTCATGAGTTTAATTTTTAAAAAAAAATCTGTGGAAACAGGGTTGAAAAGCAATGACTGACTTTAATTTGTTCATTTTCATAGATTTTTAATTTATTATGACTTTTGTCAGATTCAAGTTATTTCTGTGACCATTGCGTGTTTTTCTTTCATTAAACGAGGGGTACCAACAATTTTGACCACATGTGTATATTGTATACATACATGTGTCTCCCCCGCACTGCGCCCCTGAATTCAGATATGTACACCCCACCATCAATATACTATTAGAGACATGTACCAATCAAAATATATCCATCATTTTCCTCTCCCCCACCTCCATCATTGTCCTCTCCCCCACCTCCATCATTGTCATCTCCCCACCTCCATCATTGTCCTCTCCCCCACCTCCATCATTGTCCTCTCCCCCACCTCCATCATTGTCCTCTCCCCCTCCATCAATTTCATATCTCCCCAACCTCCATCATTGTCATATCTTCCCTACCTCCATAATTTTCATATCTCCCCATCTTCATCATTGCTCTCCCCCTTCTCCATCAATGTTCTCCCTCATCCCCATCACTGTCCTCTCCCCATCTCCATCATTGCTCTCCCCATCTCCAGCATTGCTCTCCCCACCTCACCATTGCTCATCCTATTCCCCTTCATTGCTCTCCTCCACCTCCTCCATCATTTCTCTCCCCCACCTCCTCCATCATTGCTCTCCCCACCTCCTCCATCATTGCTCTCCCCACCGCCTCCATCATTGCTCTCCCACACCTCCTCCATAATTGCTCTCCCACACCTCCTCCATCATTGCTCTCCCCCACCTCCTCCATCATTGCTCTCCCTGACCTCCATCATTGTTCACCCCATCCCCATCATTGCTCTCCTCCATCTTTGCTCTCCCCTACCTCCATCATCGCTCTCCCTCATCATTTTTCTCTCCATCCTCATCATTGCTCTCCCCCAACTCCATCATCATTGTTCTCCCTCATCCCCATCATTGTTATCTCCCCATCATTGTTATCTTCCCATCCCCATCATTGTTATTGCCCCATCTCCATAATTGTCCTCCCCTCCATTATCATTGCTCTCCCACCCTCCCTAGTGTACCAATAATAAAAATGACAATAATACATTTGTGAGGCCTAGTCCCAGTAATTTAGTGAAGTGTTAGTGTAGGGAGAACAATTGGGGAAGAAAGGTTGAACTTGATGGACCTAGGTCTTTATTCAACCTACAGTGGGTACGGAACGTATTCAGACCCCTTTAAATTTTTCACTCTTTGTTTCAATGCAGCCATTTGATAAATTCTAAAAGTTCATTTTTTTCTCATTAAAGTACACTCTGCACCCCATCCTGACTGAAAAAAAAACAGAAATGTAGAAATTTTTGCAAATTTATTAAAAAAGAAAAACTGAAATATCAAATGGTCATAAGTATTCAGACCCTTTGCTCACTATTGAGTAGAAGCACCCTTTTGAGCTAGTACAGCCATGAGTATTCTTGGGAATGATGCAACAAGTTTTTCACACCTGTATTTGGGGATCCTCTGCCATTCTTTCTTGCAGATCCTCTCCAGTTTTGTCAGGTTGGATGGTGAACGTTGGTGGACAGCCATTTTCAGGTCTCTCCAGAGATGCTCAATTGGGTTTAGGTCAGGGCTCTGGCTGGGCCAGTCAAGAATGGTCACAGAGTTGTTCTGAAGCCACTCCTTTGTTATTTTAGCTGTGTGCTTAGGGTCATTGTCTTGTTGGAAGGTGAACCTTCGGCCAAGTCTGAGGTCCAGAGCACTCTGGAAGAGGTTTTCATCCAGGATATCTCTGTACTTGGCCGCATTCATGTTTCCTTCAATTGTAACCAGTCATCCTGTCCCTGCAGCTGAAAAACACCCCCATAGCATGATGCTGCCACCACCATATTTCACTGTTGGGATTGTATTGGGCAGGTGATGAGCAGTGCCTGGTTTTCTCCACACATACCGCTTAGAATTATCACCAAAAAGTTCTATCTTCATCTCATCAGACCAGAGAATCTTATTTCTCATAGTCTGGGAGTCCTTCATGTGTTTTTGAGCAAACTCTATTCAGGCTTTCATTTGTCTTGCACTGAGGGGAGGCTTCCGTCAGGCCACTCTGCCATAAAGGCCGGACTGGTGGACGGCTGCAGTGATAGTTGACTTTGTGGAACTTTCTCCCATCTCCCTACTGCATCTCTGGAGATCAGCCACAGTGATCTTAGGGTTCTTCTTTACCTCTCTCACCAATGCTCTTCTCCCATGATTGCTCAGACAGCTAGGTCTTGGAAGACTTCCAGTGGTCCCAAACTTCTTCCATTTAAGGATTATTGAGGCCACTGTGCTCTTAGGAACCTTGAGTAATGCAGAACCTTGGCCTTCCCACAATTCTGTCTGTGAGCTCCTTAGGCAGTTCCTTTGAGCTCATGATTTTCATTTGGTCTGACATGCACTGTGAGTTGTGAGGTCTTCTATAGACAGGTATGTGCCTTTCCAAATCAAGTCCTATCAGTTTAATTAAACACAGCTGGACTCCAATGAAGGAGTAGAACCATCTCAAGGAGGATCACAAGGAAATGGAGAGCATGTGACTTAAATATGAGTGTCTGAGCAAAGGGTCTGAATACTTATGACTAGTGTTGAGCGATACCTTCCGATATCAGGAAATATCATATCGGATTGGATCGGGCCGATACCCAAAAAGTATCGGATATCGCCGATTCCGATACCGGAAACCAATGCAAGTCAATGGGACACAAATATCGGAATGAAAATAAACCCTTTCTTTCCTTGTAGGTTAATTCTACATGAAGGAAAACAACTAAGAATAATGTAGAATGACATGAAAAGCCGGCAATTCATCAGCGGCATTCACCGGTACCCGACAATTTACAACAGAAAGAATAGAGCTTCACACATAGATTAGATAGATAGAAACATGTCAGTCACATATATATGAAGTACAGTGATAGTGTTGCTTACTGTACTTGTCATTTAGTGTAAAGGATTTATTAAAAAAAATATTAGTGTTTTCGTGCACCGTCTCTTTAAAAAAGCCGGCCGGCAATTCAGCAGCGGTACCCGACAATTTATAACAGACAGAATAGAGCTTCACACATAGATTAGATAGACAGAAACATGTCAGCCACATATATAAGAAGTACAGTGACAGTGTTGCTTACTGTACTTGTCATTTAGTGTAAAGGATTTATTTAAAAAAATAATAGTGTTTTCATGCACCGTCTCTTTAAGAAAGCCGGCCGGCAATTCAGCATCTGTACCCGACAATTTAGAATAGAAAGAATAGAGAATCACACATAGATTAGATAGATAGAAACATGTCAGTCACATATATATGAAGTACAGTGACAGTGTTGCTTACTGTACTTCTCATTTAGTGTAAAGGATTTATTAAAAAAAATATTAGTGTTTTCGTGCACCGTCTCTTTAAAAAAGCCGGCCGGCAATTCAGCAGCGGTACCCGACAATTTATAACAGACAGAATAGAGCTTCACACATAGATTAGATAGATAGAAACATGTCAGTCACATATATATGAAGTACAGTGACAGTGTTGCTTACTGTACTTGTCATTTAGTGTAAAGGATTTATTTAAAAAAATAATAGTGTTTTCATGCACCGTCTCTTTAAGAAAGCCGGCCGGCAATTCAGCATCTGTACCCGACAATTTAGAATAGAAAGAATAGAGAATCACACATAGATTAGATAGATAGAAACATGTCAGTCACATATATATGAAGTACAGTGACAGTGTTGATTACTGTACTTGTCATTTAGTGTTAAAATAAAGGATTTATTTAAAAAAAAATTGGCGTGGGGTTCCCCGTAATTTTAGGCTCTAGCGGAGGTTAAGCAGACAGCTGGGGCAAATGTTTGAAGCCTGGGAAGGGGGTAATACCCACGGAGCTTCCCAGGCTACTAATATCAGCCCCCAGCTGAATACCTAGCTTTTACTAGCTATTAAAATGGGGGAACCCCCCCAAAAAAAATAACGTGGGGTCCCCCCTAATTTAATAGCTAGCACAGGCTAGGCAGACAGCTGGGGGCTGATATTAATAGCCCAGGAAGGGTGCCATGAATATTGGCCCCCTCCCAGGCTAGAAACACCAGCCGTCAGCCGCCCCAGAAATGGCGCATCCATAGGATGCGCCAATTCTGGCACTTAGCCTCGCTCTTCCACGCTGCCCTGGTGCGGTGGCAGGGGGTAATAGGGTTGGGGTTGATGTCAGCTTATAATGCCAGCTGACATCAAGCCCAGGTTAGTAATGGAGAGGCGTCTATAAGACACCCCCATTACTAACCCCATAGTCAAAGTTAAAAGAAAACACAAACACCCAGAATAAAGTCCTTTAATTGAAATAAAGACACAATTCTTTATTGTTCTAAATTAAACCATACTTACCATCACGCCCATTCCAGCTGAAGCCAACGATCTCCTGCAATAAAAGTAAAATAATAAAGCAACCTCATCCTTACCTTTCCATGGTTCCCACGACAGCTTCAGCTCTGCTACATCGAGATGACAGGCTGGACCGCAGCAGAACGCTGCCATCCAGCCTGTCATCCCGCAGACACTGAGAAGCGCAGGCATGCTTGCGCTCCTCAGTGTCTCTCTGTGACGTCATCCAGATGAGCCGAGTTCATGTCCAATGAACTCAGCTCACCTCATGCACGTCACTGACAGCGTGGGAAAATTCTCCTGCACTCAGCGCTTCAGCGTGAGAATTCTCCCACGCTGTCAGTGACATACATGAGGTGAGGTCATGTCCAATGAACTCAGCTCACCTCATGCACGTCACTGACAGCGTGGGAAAATTCTCACGCTGAAGTGCTGAGTGCAGGAGAATTTTCCCACGCTGTCACTGACGTACATGAGGTGAGCTGAGTTCATTGGACATGACCTCGGCTCATCTGGATGCCGTCACAGCCAGACACTGAGGAGTGGAAGTATGCCTGTGCTTCTCAGTGTCTGCGGGATGACAGGATGGATGGCAGCGTTCTGCTGCGGTCCAGCCTGTCATCTCGATGTAGCAGAGCTGAAGCTGTCGTGGGAGCCATGGAAAGGTAAGGATGATGTTGCTTTATTATTTTACTTTTATTGCAGGAGATCGTTGGCTTCAGCTGGAATGGGCGTGACTGTAAGTATGGTTTAATTTAGAACAATAAAGAATTGTGTGTTTATTTCAATTAAAGGACTTTTTTCTGGGTGTTGTGTTTTTTTAAATACTTTACTAGAAATTCATGGTGGTCATGTCTAATATTGGCGTGACCCCATGAATTTCGGGCTTAGGGCCAGCTGATAATGCCAAGCTGGCCTTAACCCCTTTATTACCCAGTGAGCCACCGCACCAGGGCCCTGGATGAGTTGGGTACAGCGCCAGAAGATGGCGCTTCTATGAACGCGCCATTTTCTGGGGCGGCTGCGGACTGCAATTTGCAGCGGGGGTGGCCCAGAAAGCTTGGGTCTCCCTGCGCTGCGGATTCCAGCCCCCAGCTGCCTAGTTGTATCTGGCTGGGCACAAAAATAGGGCGAAGCCCCACGCATTTTTTTTTCAAATTATTTCATGAAATTCATGGAATAATTAAGAAAAAAAGGGCTTCCCTATATTGTTGTGTCCAACCAGGTACAAATAGGCAGCTGGTGGTTGGGGGCAGCCCATTCCTGCCTGCTGTACCTGGCTGGACACAAATATAGTGCGAAGCCCCACGTCAATTTTTTTTTAATTATTTCATGAAATAATTTTTTTAAAAAAGGGCTTCCCTATATTGTTGTGTCCGGCCAGGTACAAATAGGCAGCAGGTGGTTGGGGGCAGCCTGTTCCTGCCTGCTGTACCTGGCTGGACACAAATATAGGGCGAAGCCCCACGTCAATTTTTTTTAAAATAAATCCTTTATTTTAACACTAAATGACATTTGAGGAGTTAATAAAGATGCAGTCCCTAAATTATTATTTAGTTTTTAATTAATTTTTCCCAAAACTTTTGACGTGGGCTTCGCCATATTTTTGCATGCCAGCCAGGTACAGCATCCAGCTTCTATGAACGCGCCATTGTCGGGTATTTTCCGGGGTGGCTGCGGACTGCAATTTTCAGCGGGGGGGAGGGGGGGGCAGAAAGCTTGGGCCTCCCTGCGCTGCAGATTCCATCCCCCAGCTGCCTAGTTGTACCTGGCTGGACACAAAAATAGGGAGAAGCTTCACGTATTTTTTTTTTTTAATTATTTCATGAAATTCATGAAATAATTAAGAAAAAAAGGGCTTCCCTATATTGTTGTGTCCAACCAGGTACAAATAGGCAGCTGGTGGTTGGGGGCAGCCCGTTCCTGCCTGCTGTACCTGGCTGGACACAAATATAGTGCGAAGCCCCACGTCAATTTTTTTTAAATCATTTCAGGAAATTCATGAAATAATTAAAAAAAATTGATGTGGGGCTTCGCCCTATATTTGTGTCCAGTCAGGTACAGCAGGCAGGAACGGGCTGCCCCCAACCACCAGCTGCCTATTTGTACCTAGCCGGACACAACAATATAGGGAAGCCCTTTTTTTCTTAATTATTCCATGAATTTCATGAATTTAAAAAAAAAAAACGTGGAGCTTCGCCCTATTTTTGTGTCCAGCCAGGTACAACTAGGCAGCTGCGGGCTGGAATCTGCAGCGCAGGGAGGCCCAAGCTTTCTGGGCCCCACCCGCTGCAAATTGCAGTCCGCAGCCACCCCAGAAAATGGCGCGTTCATAGAAGCGCCATCTTCTGGCGCTGTACCCAACTCATCCAGGGCCCTGGTGCGGTGGCTCACTGGGTAATAAAGGGGTTAAGGCCAGCTTGGCATTATCAGCTGGCCCTAAGCCCGAAATTCATGGGGTCACGCCAATATTAGACATGACCACCATGAATTTCTAGTAAAGTATTTAAAAAAAACACAAACACCCAGAAAAAAGTCCTTTAATTGAAATAAACACACAATTCTTTATTGTTCTAAATTAAACCATACTTACCATCACGCCCATTCCAGCTGAAGCCAACGATCTCCTGCAATAAAAGAAAAATAATAAAGCAACCTCATCCTTACCTTTCCATGGCTCCCACGACGGCTCCAGCTCTGCTACATCGACATGACAGGCTGGACCGCAGCAGAACGCTGCCATCCAGCCTGTCATCCCGCAGACACTGAGAAGCGCAGGCATACTTCCACTCCTCAGTGTCTGGCTGTGACGGCATCCAGATGAGCCGACAATGAACTCGGCTCACCTCATGTACGTCACTGACAGCGTGGGAGAATTCTCCTGCACTCAGCGCTTCAGCGTGAGAATTTTCCCACGCTGTCAGTGACGTGCATGAGGTGAGGTCATGTCCGATGAACTCGGCGCACCTCATGCACGTCACTGACAGCGTGGGAAAATTCTCACGCTGAAGCGCTGAGTGCAGGAGAATTTTCCCACGCTGTCAGTGACGTGCATGAGGTGAGCTGAGTTCATTGTGTAGCACCCTGAGGACTCGGCTGCTACAGGGGTATTGCACCTCAAGCCAGAGGTGTGGTATTCCACTCCCGGGTAAGGATGGAGTGTGGAACTGAGCTCAGATAGCTGCATACACTACATACATCCCATTTCCGGGGGACAGACCGACGGTACTCCCACCAGTATATGTGCAGGTACGATAGTGTCTGTCCCTGGCTGGAGTGGGAGGGGGGTGGAACATCCCAGTAGTGTAGGGGCAGATAGGGGGAGCAGTCTGGGTAATGCTAGGAGCTCATTGGGTGCTGGTCACCTGAGCTCACACATAGAGGGAGTATATAAGGTGGGCACCATCTTAGAACAGGGTCTTTTGTAGAGTGAATCAGTCCTGAGGAGCAGAGCAGAGAAGCTCAGCCAGAAGGGCTGACAGGGAGTTGTGGTTCCGGCTGGGCCCAGCTCCAAGGCCAAGTCTGAGAGAGAGAGAGAGGAGTCAGAAGGACCCAGAGAGAAGAAGAAGGAACCCCAAGACCCCAGAATACAAACAGCAGGGTGAAGGGTTGGCACCCAGGGTACCGGATCCCAAGCTGGTGGAGGCCACTAATCCTCAGCCAGAGACCGGAGGTCGTGGGCAGGATCTGCCACGACCCTCACTAAATCCACTAGGAAGGCATACCAAGTATAGGGTCAGGGAACCCAGAAGAGGTGTACCCACCAAGAGACCCGAGGGAGCCGGACATAAGTGGATCCCTGGTGAGAACGGCCAGAAGAGAGGGAAAGTCAGACAGGAGCTCAGGACCACGCTCCAGAATTGCTTGGGGGTTGGCCGAGTCCAGGACCTGGTGGACGCAGCACGGCTCGGGTGGTCGCTTCAGGCCAGAGTGACCATAAGAACACCCGTAAGTAAAAACCCCTGAACTGCACAGCCCGACTCTGAGTCTTCTTGCTGATTCATCCTGCACCTTCACAACCACCATCCTCTACATCTGACCCCCTGAGGCTATACCCCTCCCGTTGGGGGTTATACTACCAGAGCTGCACACATACCACCAGCCTCAGCGGACCCTGCTGCAGCGGCGGCCTTTTGACCGCAAATCAACGGGTGGCGTAGTCGACATTAAGGACCTTTACCAACATCTGTAAAGACTGCCACACACTGAGTTTGACACCCTGGGCACGGACCGGGTCGCCGCCACTCGGAGACTACAACCCCCATCTGATCCGGCTCCGGGTAATCCCCAAACAGCACTGGCCCAGGGGGCGCGTCAACTTTGGCGTAGTCGGCAGGATTTCGTGCCCGCAACCACCGGGTACTGCGTGCCTGAAGAAAAGTTCCAAATTTACCTCAAGAAGAAGTCTCCCGCCGGTTCCAGAGGGTCCCCGCCATGGGAGGCCATCACGGATCGTTTCCCGCCGGTTGCCCGCCATCTGCAGCTTTTTCCCGCCATCCACGGAGTTTCCCGCCACTGGGAGACGATTCCCGCCATTTCCAGAAGATTTCCCGCCTTGGAAGAGCGGACGCCATTATGGGCGTGCCAGAGGGTGGCAAGAGGTCACCTCCCATCGTGGGCCAGGTCAAGGAATGGCGCCAAAAGCGGAAACCGCCCCCACCAACAGAGACTGTGATGCTGGAGATGTCCATCAGCGTGAGAGAACTGCCCCTGGAACTGACAATCACAAAGTTGCCCCGGGACCACCTTCAATGTGGGCGGAGACAGAACAAAACAGAGAAGATGGGTGCAGCCTGGAGGAGTCTGGAGAGAGCGCACCCGGAGACAAGAAGTCTGGAGAGGACTCCGGAGAAGCCGTACCCGGAGATGGAGGGAGAGGCAGGCAGCACCGACCCAGTGGTCAGGAGCCTGTTGCAAGCGACAACCCCAGAAGGCCTGGTGGAGATCCTGGCACAGCTCCCCCGAGACCGAGAGCGTGCACAGACCGCACTGGAGGGCTTGGCTCAGAGGATGGCCCGAGTGCAGCGGGACGTACTGGCCGCATGGAGCAGAGAGATGGCCCAGCAGGCTGGAACCCGCCAGCGAAGCACGCCACCCGAGACGAGGAGACAGACCGCCTCTGAGGATGGTGCAGGAGGAGTGAAGGCCGGAGACGGCGCCGAAGAGGGAGCTGAACAGGTGGAGGCAGGTAAAGGGGACGTCACTACCCCGAGCCGAGAAACCGCGTGCCTGCCCCAGCTCCCCGTCGCAGAGCCCGAAATTCCCCCTGCCGTGCCCGTCGCTGCATCGTCACCGCTCCAGACAAGGCCTCAAGCAGAAGCCGCGGCCGCGACCCCTGTGACGTCACGCGCCTCAACCCTGAGCGCGGCAAAGCAGGAAACACCACCGGCCTGGTCGCAAGGTCTAGTACCCCCGGGCGCCGCAGTACCAATAGCGCCCTCTACCTCTGCTGAGTCACCGGCCTGGTCGCTGGGCCAAGTAACCCCGGGCGCCGCCGTCTTCACGGTGCCCTTTACCTTCAGGGTGCCCCAAGCCTGGTCGCAAGGCCTAGTGAACCCGGGCGCCGCTACCACCACCGCGCCCTCAACGTCAACCGTGCCGCACCTGGGTGAAGACTTGTTTGCCCAGCACACGTGCCCGGATGGGCAGCCCTTTGTGTGGCCACCGGAGTTCCACCATCCCCGACTCCGGAAAGAAAGACCCCTAGATGAGCCCCTGATTCCGGTTCCGAAGCCCGTTAAGATCACCCCACTCTCGTTGGAGGAAGCGCAGTTTGCGTGGGACCCCACCGGAGGAGACCTCATGGGATTCACCCAAGAGACTCGGGCAGCCGCAGCTGAGCGTGTGGAATGCTGCCGGCAGCAGTTAGAGGTCTTCGACCGGGAGCGAAGAGAGAGGCGGGTCCGTGAGCAGCGGCTGCAGGAACAGAGTGCAGGGCAGAAGAGCCGGACCAGGAGGAACCCCCGTGCAGCCCACGGTCCCCGTGCCACCGGGACTGTAATTAAATTCCAACTGCAGCACGGTTGGGGTTTCATCAGGGATCATCACACCCCCGGCGACGTCTTTGTCACCCGCAGAGACGTGGGGTCCCATCTGCCGGAGGGACACAGAGGTCGTGACCTATATGTAGGGGACGAGGTCACATTCACCCGGCACAAGTGTGCCAAAGGACCCTACGCCCTCCATGTACACCGGCTGACGGAGGAGGAGCTACGGTGTGAAGAGGAGCAAGAGGATCCGGACGGGTCTGAAGGAGGAGCAGGAGTACGCCGTCATTAAAGTACGGTAAAGAGACTGTACATAGTTACCCGTCAGGGTATATGCCATGCTGCTAACTTAAAATAAGGTCCCCGTTGGGACAAGTGTGAACTGTTCCAGTGTGTCCCGTCTCCCCACAGGCTGAGGACTGTGAGCAGCCATCCCTTTTCCCCACTGGCCGAGGACTGAGAGCGGCCATATTCCCCTTGTATATAGTTGCGCTTCTTAAAGCGCCCCCTACCGGTTTTATAGGAAACTGTTGTTTTTACTACAAGAGACTGTCGCACTTTACCCGGTCACAAGTTGCAGCGTGGCCGGAGGAACAAGAATGTTTACTATGAAAAGTTTTATGCTGATGATATATATAATGTTTTATATGTTTATGTTTTATGAAAAAAAATGTATGTTTGTGGATGTTTTTATTCTCTTACAGCCCGAGGACGTGCTGTGATTTACCAGGGGGGAATGTAGCACCCTGAGGACTCGGCTGCTACAGGGGTATTGCACCTCAAGCCAGAGGTGTGGTATTCCACTCCCGGGTAAGGATGGAGTGTGGAACTGAGCTCAGATAGCTGCATACACTACATACATCCCATTTCCGGGGGACAGACCGACGGTACTCCCACCAGTATATGTGCAGGTACGATAGTGTCTGTCCCTGGCTGGAGTGGGAGGGGGGTGGAAAATCCCAGTAGTGTAGGGGCAGATAGGGGGAGCAGTTTGGGTAATGCTAGGAGCTCATTGGGTGCTGGTCACCTGAGCTCACACATAGAGGGAGTATATAAGGTGGGCACCATCTTAGAACAGGGTCTTTTGTAGAGTGAATCAGTCCTGAGGAGCAGAGCAGAGAAGCTCAGCCAGAAGGGCTGACAGGGAGTTGTGGTTCCGGCTGGGCCCAGCTCCAAGGCCAAGTCTGAGAGAGAGAGAGAGGAGTCAGAAGGACCCAGAGAGAAGAAGAAGGAACCCCAAGACCCCAGAATACAAACAGCAGGGTGAAGGGTTGGCACCCAGGGTACCGGATCCCAAGCTGGTGGAGGCCACTAATCTTCAGCCAGAGACCGGAGGTCGTGGGCAGGATCTGCCACGACCCTCACTAAATCCACTAGGAAGGCATACCAAGTATAGGGTCAGGGAACCCAGAAGAGGTGTACCCACCAAGAGACCCGAGGGAGCCGGACATAAGTGGATCCCTGGTGAGAACGGCCAGAAGAGAGGGAAAGTCAGACAGGAGCTCAGGACCACGCTCCAGAATTGCTTGGGGGTTGGCCGAGTCCAGGACCTGGTGGACGCAGCACGGCTCGGGTGGTCGCTTCAGGCCAGAGTGACCATAAGAACACCCGTAAGTAAAAACCCCTGAACTGCACAGCCCGACTCTGAGTCTTCTTGCTGATTCATCCTGCACCTTCACAACCACCATCCTCTACATCTGACCCCCTGAGGCTATACCCCTCCCGTTGGGGGTTATACTACCAGAGCTGCACACATACCACCAGCCTCAGCGGACCCTGCTGCAGCGGCGGCCTTTTGACCGCAAATCAACGGGTGGCGTAGTCGACATTAAGGACCTTTACCAACATCTGTAAAGACTGCCACACACTGAGTTTGACACCCTGGGCACGGACCGGGTCGCCGCCACTCGGAGACTACAACCCCCATCTGATCCGGCTCCGGGTAATCCCCAAACAGCACTGGCCCAGGGGGCGCGTCAATTGGACATGACCTCGGCTCATCTGGATGCCGTCACAGCGAGACACTGAGGAGCGCAAGCATGCCTGCGCTTCTCAGTGTCTGCGGGATGACAGGCTGGATGGCAGCGTTCTGCTGCGGTCCAGCCTGTCATCTCGATGTAGCAGAGCTGAAGCTGTCCTGGGAACCATGGAAAGGTAAGGATGAGGTTGCTTTATTATTTTACTTTTATTGCAGGAGATCGTTGGCTTCAGCTGGAATGGGCGTGACTGTAAGTATGGTTTAATTTAGAACAATAAAGAATTGTGTCTTTATTTCAATTAAAGGACTTTTTTCTGGGTGTTTGTGTTTTTTTTAAATACTTTACTAGAAATTCATGGTGGTCATGTCTAATATTGGCGTGACCCCATGAATTTCGGGCTTAGGGCCAGCTGATAATGCCAAGCTGGCCTTAACCCCTTTATTACCCAGTGAGCCACCGCACCAGGGCCCTGGATGAGTTGGGTACAGCGCCAGAAGATGGCGCTTCTATGAACGCGCCATTTTCCGGGGCGGCTGCGGACTGCAATTTGCAGCGGGTGGGGCCCAGAAAGCTTGGGCCTCCCTGCGCTGCGGATTCCAGCCCCCAGCTGCCTTGTTGTAGCTGGGGGATGGAATCTGCAGCGCAGGGAGGCCCAAGCTTTCTGCCCCCCGCTGAAAATTGCAGTCCGCAGCCGCCCCGGAAAATGGCGCGTTCATAGAAGCTGGATGCTGTACCTGGCTGGCATACAAAAATATGGCGAAGCCCACGTCAAAAGTTTTGGGAAAAATTAATTAAAAAATAAATAATAATTTAGGGACTGCATCTTTATTAACTCCTCAAATGTCATTTAGTGTTAAAATAATGGATTTATTTAAAAAAAAAATGGCGTGGGATCCCCCATAATTTTAGTCTCTAGCGGAGGTTAAGCAGACGGCTGGGGCAGATGTTTGAAGCCTGGGAAAAACCCACGGAGCTTCCCAGGCTACTAATATCAGCCCCCAGCTGAATACCTAGCCTTTACTAGCTATTAAAATGGGGAACCCCCCCCAAAAAAATGACGTGGGGTCCCCCCTATTTTAATAGCTAGCAAAGGCTAGGCAGACAGCTGGGGGCTGATATTAATAGCCCAGGAAGGGTGCCATGAATATTGGCCCCCTCCCAGGCTAGAAACACCAGTCGTCAGCCGCCCCAGAAATGGCGCATCCATAGGATGCGCCAACTCTGGCACTTAGCCTCGCTCTTCCACGCTGCCCTGGTGCGGTGGCAGGGGGTAATAGTGGTGGGGTTCATGTCAGCGCCAGCTGCCATGAAGCCCAGGTTAGTAATGATGGGCGTCTATAAGACACCCCCATTACTAACCTACAAAGTGTTAAAAAGAAAAAACACACTACACCCAGAAAAAAATAATTTATTTGAAATAAAACACACAATTTTATTTAATTCTTAGTTTACTAAAAATAATAGTTACCTGTCCACGTTCCTGCGCTGATCTCCCATGCACAGCTGTCACATCTGGAGATGGTGACAGCTGTGCATGGCTGCTGTAAGCTCACGCTGCCGGGAACACGTCCGCTCCCGGCAGCGGGAGCCACTGACTGAGGTCACCGGAGTGCATTCAGGCAGCGCAGCTCCGGAGACCTCCTTTACGGCACTGCTGTACCGTGGGAATTTCTCACGATACAGCAGGGCCGTAAAGGAGCTAACCGGAGCAGAGCGGTCACATTCTATGTGGCTGCTCTGAACTGGAGATCTTCGTGGGACACTCGTGGACTGCTACGGAGGGGTAAGGATAAGGTTGTGGTTTATTATTTTATATTTTATTACAGGAGATCGATGGCTTCGGGGAATTAGGTGTCTTGGTGAGTATAGGTGTAGTTTTTTATTTTTTACTTTATTTTAGGTGGCGATCGGCGGGGACAGGTAATGTATGAACTAATTTCTTTTAGGTAACCACTGGCCACCAATGACATGTATTTAAAATTTATTGGGGACACAGTAGGGCAATTTAAATAGCAGGATCAGTCTGATGGGAACTACTGCTCCCATCGAGCTGATCCTGCTGGCAGGAGTGGACGGAGGACAGACATAGGCCGATGGGAGTAGTAGTGTCACATCGGCCTATGTCTGCCTGCACGCACACACCCGCACACACACCGCACACACCCGCACACATCGCACAGACACCGCGCACACCCGCACAAACATCGCGCACACACCCCGCACACACACCCCGCACACACACTAATCATGACGGTCTGATCGTCTGGGAGGTGAGGCTGACCTGTGCGGCCGTGGGAAAGTTCATGTGAGTTCATGCAGTCAAGCATGAACTCACATGAACCCTCTGAGGGCACCGCGGCTAATTCAAATGAACAGCTGATCGGCATCAGCTGATACCTCAGCTGTTCATTTGAAATAACCGGCGGGAAAGCGCAGCACAGAACGGGAAAGCCGGCGGTGAAGTCTTTTCACTGCCGGCTTCCCCGCCCGGGTCCTTCACTCCCCGCTCCTTGGAGCTGCGCTCCCCGCCCGGTCCTAACTTACAATCGGGATGGGAGGTGGCGAGGGGAGCGGAGGATCGGGGTGGGAGGCTGCGGGGAAGCAGTATGGGGCTGTGTGATTGTTTAAAAGCCGGCGGCTTTATACCGCCCGCCGGCTTTTAAACAATCAGGAGAATTCTCCCCCGCTGGGATGGCATTCTGATGACAGGCTGGATCGCGCTGCCATCCAACTTGTCATCCTTCACAGACACTGCAGAGCGCAGGCATTATGGGAACTTCCGATTCCGGTATCCGATATTGTAAAAGTATCGGAATTAAGTATCGGAATTCCGATACCGCGAATATCGGCCGATACCCGATATTACAGTATCGGAATGCTCAACACTACTTATGACCATGTGATAGTTCAGCTTTTCATTTTTAATAAATTTGCAGAAATTTGTACATTTCTGTTTTTTTCAGTCAAGATGGGGTGCAGAGTGTACTTTAATGAGAAAAAAAAATGAACTTTTTAGAATTTACCAAATAGCTGCAATGAAACAAAGAGTGAAAAATTTAAAGGGGTCTGAATTCTTTCTGTACCCACTGTACATTATTATGTTACTATGTATCCCTATCATTGTCTCCACCACCTCCATCATTGTCTCCCCCACCACCCTCATTGTCCTGGACCTCTCCACAG
The DNA here is from genome assembly GCF_046119375.1 of Phyllobates terribilis. Taxonomy (NCBI): domain Eukaryota; kingdom Metazoa; phylum Chordata; class Amphibia; order Anura; family Dendrobatidae; genus Phyllobates; species Phyllobates terribilis. The sequence goes on along the minus strand of NW_027362761.1, from coordinate 418,090,548 downwards.
TATATTAGTAAAAAAACAAACAAAAAAATAAACAACGCTTACACTTACCCAGCATCGTCGTTGTCGGCAACTTTCTCCCTGACACAGGCCCGCGCTGCATGATGACGTCATCAAGACATGCGCACCTGTGTCAAGGAGAAAGCGCCAGGCAAGAAGCAGAGGACGGATCCCTGCAGGTCCGCTGCCGTTTTCCTCCTGTCAGCAGCAGAGCTGCAGGGATCGCTCCCTGCCCGCAGCGTATGATGAGGGCAATCTGGCCATGAGCCCTCAGGAGCCTCAGTCTCTGAGAAGCAGGTCAGATCGAGCTCATTATTAGCCGCCCTACAAGGGCCCCCTGCACTTACTGGTCCCAGTGCAGCTGCACCGGTGTATATCACCCTTACGTCAGCCGCCGGCCACTGATAGGTCTGCAGTCATGTTAAGGATGCAAGTGAATGTGCGTCGTTGGAAACCAGTGGGCCCCCTGTGCATCCTGCTTGGGGGCCCACCGTGGACCCGGGCCTACCGGAGAATTCTCCGGTATCTTGGTGTCCCAGTCCGACCTTTAATGCATGCGACTAGTTTCTCCATACAAGAGGCATCTTGAAGCTGTCATCACCAACAAAGGCTTTTGTTTGCTAATTTATGGACATCTATAGTTTGATTTCTTTGCCTGTGTGGATTGGATGGATTGTTACCGACAACGAGTGAGAGTTTCATGTCAAGAGCATCTTTAAAAATATATTTGCTCGTTGGTGACGTGTTCAATACTTATTTCATCCGCTGTAAATATGTGTATATGTGTGGCGCCCCGAGGGTTCGGTTGCCACAGGGGCATTGCACCTCAACCAGAGGTGTGATATTCCACTCTCAGGTAAGGATGGAGTGTGGACCAGGGCTCAGTTACACACACTCACCCCATTTCCGGGGGACAGCTCGACGGTGCTCCCATTTATGCAGACATGATTGACTAGGCTCGACGGTGCTCCCATTTATGCAGGCACAACTGACCATGTCCCTGGTTGGAGTGGGGAGGGGGGAGAGAACCCAGTGATGTAGGAGCAGAGGGGACAGTTTCTGGAGCATAGGAAGGAGCTCATTGGGTGCAGGTCACCTGAGCTCAGACACAGAGAAGCAGATAAAAGGTGGGAGCCATCTTAGTTCGGTGGTCAGTACAGTAGCGAGGTGACAGGGAGCAGAAGCTCTGTAGGAGCTCTGCTCAGAAGGTAGGCCTAGAGAAAAGGCTGGAGTCAGAGAGGAGAAGAGGAGAAGGAGAAGAATGGAAGGAGAAGAGACAGAGGAGTAGAAAGGCTCCAGAAACAAGAAGGCATAAGGGACCCTAAGAGAGCAGAACGGACAGCAACCGTTGCAAGCCCGCGATATATCGGGTGAAGGGTCAGGCCGCAGAAGGGTACCGGATTCCCAAGTTGGTGGAGGTAAATCATCCAAGAACCGGAGGTCGTGATCATTTATTGGTGCGACCCCTTGCTACACCCGCTAGGAAGGCACCACATAGGGTCAGGGAAACTGGTTTTACCAGAGAAGGCCCGAGGCAGCCGGACAGAAGCGTGGTCACTGGTGGGGCACAAGAGGCCAGAGAAAGGATAGAAGGGGGTCCTGTGCCACACTCCAGAGTTGCCTGGGGGTTGACCGAGCCCCTCACCTGGTGGACGCAGCACGGCTTGGGCAGTCATTGCTGACAGAAGTGACTTAGATATCAACTGTCAGTAAAAGGCCTGAACTGCACGATTGGACTCTGTGTGATTTATGCTGCGCCTGCACCATCACCCCCAGCATCCACCTACATTGCCCTGAGGCTACACTCTTCCCGTGGGGAGTTATCCTATCCCTGTGCTGCACACCAACACCAGCCTCAGCGGTCAGCCTTGCAGCGGCGGTCATCCCTGACCGCAATCCACGGGTGGTGTAGTCGGACATTCAAAACACTGATAAATAGACTGCCACGGCATTTGGTCTGACCACCCTGAGCCACGGGATCGGGTTGCCACTACTACCCCCAGCATCGCATAGAAGCCCGGTTCCGGGTGCCCCATGGCCCAGGGGGCAAGTCATATGCATATATATATATAATATATATATACAGTTAGGTCCATATATATTTGGACAGAGACATTTTTCTAATTTTGGTTCTAGACATTACCACAATGAATTTTAAACAAAACAATTCAGATGCAGTTGAAGTTCAGACTTTCAGCTTTCATTTGAGGGTATCCACATTAAAATTGGATGAAGGGTTTAGGAGTTTCAGCTCCTTAACAGGTGCCATCCTGTTTTTAAAGGGACCAAAAGTAATCGGACAGATTAAATAATTGTAAATAAAATGTTCATTTCTAGTACTTGGTTGAAAACCCTTTGTTGGCAATGACTGCCTGAAGTCTTGAACTCATGGACATCACCAGACGCTGTGTTTCCTCCTTCACTGCGGTGGTTTTCAGTTGCTGTTTGTTTGTGGGCCTTTCTGTCTGAAGTTTAGTCTTTAACAAGTGAAATGCATGCTCAATTGGGTTGAGATCAGGTGACAGACTTGGCCATTCAAGAATATTCCACTTCTTTGCTTTAATAAACTCCTGGGTTGCTTTGGCTTTATGTTTTGGGTCATTGTCCATCTGTAGTATGAAACGACGACCAATCAGTTTGGCTGCATTTGGCTGGATCTGAGCACACAGTATGGCTCTGAATATATATGGTGGACCTAACTGTATATATATATATATATATATATATATATATATATAATTTTTTATACTAGTCTAAGCATATACACACATTATTAGTTTATAATGAGCATATGACGATTCAAAATTACATATCAAAGTGTTTTTGGAAGTGAAATAATAGATGCACACTTAATTTTTAGAAAAATAAAAAGGGATTCCTTTGATGCCGGAATGTAGAAAGGGACTATTTAACCACATCAATGGGGAAGGTGGCTGTAAAGGCAGTGATGTGGCAGCTGAGCCAATGAAGGGTAAGTCACCTGCTGTCACTTTGAATTCCTCTCACAATCTCTCTTATTCACTATGACATTAAGATGCCACAAGAAAACCAGAAAACATATAAAAAGGTATTTTTTACTCAACTTATTCACTTTAAACATTTTCTGTGAACATATAAACCTGTTTAGGAACTTTTAACAGCAAAGTGTTAGCCTTAAATTTATAATTTTCACCAGAGATAACAGGAAAAACATTAACCCCACAATTTTTTTATTCAATGCCTCCTTAATGCGGTCATATACCATATTTGGTTGAAGCTTATGGAGTGGCGTATGGTAGGTATCAGAAAGGAAAAAAGCGCTATTTGCTATTTGGCTGGAATAGATTGCAGAAACCATATTGCATTTTCAGAGTGCGTGATGTGCAAAAAATCAAAAACATCCCACAAGTGAAAAAATGTTTCCACTAAAATCTTACTTTAGCCTCAATTTTTTCATTCTAACAAGGGATAATAGTGAAAAATGGACTCCAAAATTTGTTATGCAATTTCTACCAAATGAGATAAACCCCCCTCCTCTTCCCCACAAGTAACCACATTTTGTGGAAACTACACTACGTGGAATTCAATGAGTATTTTGAACCCAAAAGTGCATTCCAGAAATTTATAGAATTGTACTTTTTTGTTTTCTAGGCCCAATCTTATAAAATTCTGTGAGATATCAGTGGGTTGAGAATATACATCATATGACTAGATCCCTTGAGCAGTGTAATTTCCAAAATGTCAGTTTCTGCTGTTCTGGCACACTTTGGGATCCCACAGTCTTTTCACATAAAATCTGTTGTTCAAAAGCCAAATGGTGCTCCGTTATTTCCTAGCCCTGCTCTGTACTCAAACAGTATCTTACAATCACATATAGTGTATTCTGAAGAAATTGTGAGGTCCATTTTTTCCTATTATCCCTATTGAAAATTGAAAAAATTGTCACTAATATAACATTTTAGTGTCAAAAAAATATTTTTATTTTATTTTCCATGGCCCATTTAACCACTAAAATGTTATATTAGCAGCAAAGTTCATTATCACAATTGGTAATAGAAAAAAATGGATCCCACAATTTATAACACAATTTCTCCTGAAAACTGTGATATCCCAAATGTCATCAGAATCTTCTGTTTGCTTGCCCAGCAGGGCTCAGAGGATAGGAGCACTATTCCACTTCTGTCATGCAGAAGTGCTGCTGTTTTGCTTGAATAGATTGTGGGTGTTATTTGCAGAGCCCCTAACATGGCAAAACAGCAAAAAAAAAAGTTACACCATCAGGGCCGGCCCGAACGTATAGGCGAACTAGGCGGCCGCCTAGGGCGCCGACCCTAAGGGGGCGCCAGAGAAAAAATAGAAAAAATTATAAAAAATCTTTTCAAAAGGCAAAAAGTTTTAGGGATGGAAAGAAAAGTGTACATAAAATTTTTTACCATAAATTTAAAAGAAAAACCATTGAGCTTCAATTTACGCACGGAAAGGAGGCGCTAAACTACGGACGTGAGTCGTTTGCATCGTCTGCTGACAGGTGTTTGATCCCGCGCCTTTATTTTGCTCCTAAGTTTTCAAATGTTGGCAAAGCAAAGCAAACAACCAAAAATGCACACACTACACTAAGGGGGCGCCCGAGAGAAAAAAATACGTATACGTAAAAGGTAGGTGTACCATATGGCCTATTTATACGTAGTTTGGACTTTAGGTACTAGGTACTAGTTGGCGATTATATTGATAGATGTCATCAGCAGTCGATGCGGCTAGTGGGAGGAGTCTGTTTTGACGCATTGGCGTAGACTGCCTGGACTGCCAGTCAGGCCAGCTAAGGCAAGGGAGATAGTATCTGCGTTTTTTGCATATCGGCGCGCGCGATTATAATATTTCCGAGGTATGTCTCTACTGTTTGCATGCTTTATCATGTGAGCCATTGCTGTTATTTTGTATATTCATTAGATTCATTGTTCCATGAGGTTTCATGAATGCAAATAGAAAATAGGAGGTTTTTAGTAAATTTTTGGCCTAGGTTCTAAAGTGTTAGGCGCTGCGAGGTAGGTATATTGTTTTGATTTTCAAAAATATTGGAAACATTGGAAATTGTTAAAGAAATTTGTGGTTTTTGTCTTAAAAGTAAAATCGTATTATATAATGTTCAGATAACAATTTTAATCGGCGCGTTAACTTTTAGGTAAATGCTGTGTGTTGTAACGAGTCATGGCTGATAAAGAGAAAAAACTTTCGGGGTTTCAGAACCATAAAAGAAAAGCTGAGGAGGAGAAATCACTTTCAAAAATCAAAGGGTCATTTTTAAAATATCTAAGCAATAGAAATGAAGATGCGGAATTCTAAACGTTGGAACAACAGGCTTCTGTTGCCTCGGAAATATCGAATGTGGAAATAGAATTTGTTACTACAACCATCAATATCTGGTGGTAGATCTGATCAAAGTACCAGTACTGACATGTAGGCTGGTACATCTATAGAAATACTACGCAAAGACTATTCGGACGATTCCGCTACGTGGACCGTAATCAATGATGACACGCCTAGATGTAGTAAAACTCGGCCCCACACAAGTTAAAGATTTCGATTTTCCTTTGGACACTAATCGTAGAAAATTTTCTTGTGTTCACTATCAACGTCATCTTGTCAATGGTGAAAGTCTTGAACGCAATTGGCTAACGTATTCTATTCAGAAAAATTCAGTTTTTTGTTTTTGCTGCACGTTGTTTCCAGACTCATCACTTCAACTAGGAATCATCAAACGCTCAGCCTTAGGTACTGATGGTGTAAATGACTGGAAAAACATATCTGCTATTTTAGCCAGCCACGAAAAAAGCAAAGATCACATGATTAGCTTTCAAAAATGGAAGGAACTCGAAAATAGACTTAAGATGAACAAGACCATTGACGAAGAATACTTACGCAAAATTGAAGAGCAAGAAAAATACTGGCATCAAATTTTAGAAAGGTTGATAGCTCTAGTGAGGGTACTAGGTACGCAAAACTTAGCGTTCCGTGGATCAAATGATGCATTATTTGCATCTAATAATGGGAACTTTTTGAAATTTGTGGAGTATTTGGCTATGTTCGATCCCGTCATGTGTGAGCACATTCGGAAAATCCGGGACAAAGAGATTCATGCACATTATTTGGGAAAAACAATACAGAATGAGATTATTCAACTGCTAAGTAATGGTATTCAGGAAAAGATTCTTGACGATGTCAAAACTGCAAAATACTTTTCTGTAGTGCTGGATTGTACTTCTGACGTGTCTCATGTTGAACAAATGACTATCATTGTTCGGTTTGTTTCCACATCAGAAGACAAAAAGTTTGAAATTAAAGAGCACTTCTTGGGATTCATTCCTGTTTCTGATACAACTGGAGGTGGTTTGACAGCCGCTGTCTTGAACAAATTTGAAGAACTGTCGCTCTCTGTAGACAACTTACGAGGGCAAGGCTACGACAATGGGAGCAACACGAAGGGAAAAAACATTGGACTACAAAGACGAATTTTGGACATAAACCCACGTGCATTCTTTGTGCCTTGCAGCTCCCATTCTCTAAACTTAGTCGTCAACAATGCCGCTAAATGTTGTTTTGGAGCGACAACTTTTTTCCTGTTAGTTCAAAATCTCTACGTATTTTTCTCTTCGTCAACTTAGCGTTGGGAAGTACTCGTGCGTCATTTGCCATCTCTGACTCTAAAACCTCTAAGCGAAACAAGGTGGGAAAGTTGAATTGATGCTCTGGCCCCCCTCCGTTACCAATTGAGCGAAGTCCATGATGCCCTAATGGACATAGCAGAAAATATTAGTCTCACAGGAAGCTCTGGAAATGTCTCCTGGCTAGAAGCTCAAGGTCTTGCTAAACAAGTTGGAACCTTTTCTTTTGTTACATCTGTTCTAGTATGGTTCAACATTTTGTACGAAATCAATTTGACAAGTAAGTTACTTCAGTCACAAGAATTCGATTTAGCTGCTGCTTCTCAACACCTTGACAAAACAAAGAAATATCTGCAATCATTAAGAAGCGATGAAGAGTTTGAGAAGCTGTTAGTTGATGCGAGGGAAATTGCAGAAGAGCTTGGCATACCAGCTAATTTTGAGTCAAGTTCTGCGCCAAAACGTTTAAAGAAAAAAAACAGACAGTTCTCTTATGAAGGGAAAGATGAGCCCATAAGAGATGAGAAACAGAGTTTCAAAATTAACTTTTACTTTGCGATCTTAGATACTGCTATAAATTCAGTTGATGAGAGGTTCACTCAGCAGAAAGAAATGGAATTGAAATTTGGATTTTTGTACCTCATCCGTTCACTTGAGAGAAAACTAAGCAAATTTGTTCTGGATAATTGTAAAGCTCTGGAAAAGTCTCTTACACACAACGAAGTAAAAGACATCGATGCCATAGAGCTATGTTGTGAACTGCAGGCAATGTCAAGACGTGTTCCAGAAGATTCATCACCAAAAGACGTTCTTGAACTTTTGCTTAAATCTGACTTGAAAGAAAGTGTCCCCAACCTGGTGGTGGCTCTAAGAATTCTTTTGACTCTGCCTGTGTCCGTGGCCTCAGGAGAGAGAAGCTTCTCAAAACTAAAGCTAATTAAAACATATTTAAGGGCAAATATGACGCGAGAGGTTGGTTGGGTTGGCAACAATTTCGATAGAATCTGAAGTTGCTAAACAAATTAATCTCGGTGACTTAGTGTCATCCTTTTCAAAAAAAAGGCAAGGAAACTTTAATTTTAATTACCTATGGTCGTTTTTGTTTTTTGTTATTGATTACTTTGTATATATTTGTCCTATACAACTTCTCAGAAGATTAAAGAGTTAGGAGAGAGTTAATTAATCATTGTTGTTGTGGTTTATTTTGCTCCTAAATTTATATCCCAAGTTTTCATCTACTGCCAAGAATAGTAGGGGCGCAACAAAATAGTTTCGCCTAGGGCGCCGTAATCTCTCGGGCCGCCCTGTACACCATTTTGGAAACTAGACCCCTCGATGAATTCATATAGAGGTGCAGTGACTATTTTTGTCCCACGGGTGTTTTCTGGGGAAAAAAGCATGCATTAGTTGTTGCGGAATGAAAACTACAAATTTGCCAGCTTATAGCCCAATACATTGTGCCCAATTTTTGCTTCTGGAGACACGCAAAACAGAAATTGTGAAGTAAGTACTCCATGCAACTGTAATGCCATACACGTGGATGCTAATTGTGGTATTGGCATACTGTGTTGTTCACCACAGATGGGTACATTTGGATTTGGAAATGTAACTCTAACTTGATTGGTATCTACTATTTTTGTTGATTGTGATGAACCTGATTGGGGGCTTGTTTTTTATGGGATAAGTTTAAGTTTTTATTGATGCCATTTTGGTGTACATGACATTTTTTGATCAGTTTTAGAGCCAGGTTCACATTTATCCTGTACTCTACACTAATCAATTATATCGTGGGTTTCCACCTAAATCCCCAAAAAATGAGATTTCATAATGGAAACATTCACTATAATTAGGAAGGCAGAGTCAATTTTAACTCCATCTGGCTTTAATTCTGACACTGTCCTGTCTTTTTAGGCATGCACAAAACCTGTTTGATCATGCTTTGCACTCCAAAGATGCTTAAAAAGAAGGATACCACTGGAACACATATCAATAGTTGAAAGTTAGATATTTATCTATTTCATTTAAAAAAATAACTCATTTAGAAATTGATGAGAGACCCATTGAATTTGCGTGAAACTATGAATTTTAGGAACATTGACACGAACTCCATCCTCCAAGGATCAATCTGCTCATCTCTAGCAGCAACACATCTCAAAAAGGTTAAGATAGGGTTAACAAAAGGTCGGAAAAGTAATTAAAAACAGCCAGAGGGTTAATTTTCAACTATAGTGGGTACGGAAAGTATTCAGACCCCTTTCAATTTTTCACTCTTTGTTTCATTGCAGCCATTTGGTAAATTCTAAAAAGTTTATTTTTTTCTCATTAAAGTACACTCTGCACCCCATCTTGACTGAAAAAAACAGAAATGTAGAAATTTTTGCAAATTTATTAAAAAAGAAAAACTGAAATATCACATGGTCATAAGTATTCAGACCCAATGATCTTTTCCCCTGTCCCGACTCTCCACGTTTATCTGATCCAACCTTTCCCTTGGCCCTTTTCTTTCCTTGCCCTTCCCCTCTACATTTCCTAACTTTTCCTTCCACATTCTTTTCCTCTTGCACCTACCCATTTTTCTCTCTTGATTATTCTTTGGATAGAACTTCTTACTTACTTGTTTAGTTGAAATAGTTTTAGATCATTCTGTTATGTTTTATCACTCACTTTATTGACTATAACCCCCTCCCTAAAAATTGTTAAAAAATCCCCCAAATAAAAAGAATATTATTATTGAAAGATGTTTTGGCAGTACATGAAATCCCTGGGTCCTTGGAGGCTGCCACGTCTTTGGCTATAAGTATTGATAGACGCCTTCGGGATAGGTGAGTGAGACCGCCTTCTCCAGGGCCTTCTTGTCAGGGCTGTGTACCTCTGCCAGAAGAGTGGTCTGGCAGTGGACCAGTACTGGGGGAGGTGGAGGAACCCATGCAGTTAGGGGGTGCCTCTGGAGTTTCGCAAGATAAAAGGTGCATTTTTTTTTGTGGGAAAAAGGGACATTTTATTGGGGCCTGTCCTTCGATCCCTAAGCAAAAGGAGACTTGATTAACCCTTGGTAGTCTGGAGTTAGATAAACAAGGGGTGCTTTTTTCGCCAATCTGCAGTTCTCAGTTTGTCCTGACAGCAGAGGTGGTGCTACAGAGCAAAACTGAGAAAATTTCTGTGTTTGTTGACAGTGGTGCTGGAGTCAGCATGATTCATGCTGAGTTTGTGAAAGCTCATGGTCTTGGTTGCTGTACTTTAGCTAAGCCTATTCCCATCTTCGCCGTCGACTCAGTGCCACTTGCACAGAAAGCACTAACTCAGATTGTACATAGTGTAAAACTGAGGGTGGAATCGGTTGATTGTGAGATAATCTCTAGCTATGTCCTGGACAGTCTTCCTACCCCAAATGTCTTCCTGGCTAGTGAAACATAACCTGTTGGTGGATTGGCAAGCCAGGGAAATCATTGAATGGGGAGATTACTGCCATAAGAACTGTTTATATATTTCCCTTCCTACAGTCTCTATGGAAATATTACCTGTTTTTCTGCCTGGTTTTGAGAACATTTTTTCTGAGAGGTGGTGTCAGGATTTGCCTCCTCATCGTGCATATGACTGTCCTATCAACCTGACGACTGGAGCTAAGCTACCAAAGTCCAGACTATCTTTCTGGCCCTGAGACACAAGCCATGAAGGATTACATTGTGGAAAGTCTGGAGAAGGGACACATCAGGCCCTCATTTTCGCCCGTGGCAGCAGGGTTCTTCTTCATGAAGAGAAAAGATGGCAGCCTACGTCCCTGTTTAGATTTCCGGGAATTAAATCAAATTAAAGTCAGAGATCCATACTCTCTTCCCCTGATTCCAGATTTGTTCAGCCTGGTTGTGGGAACTAAGGTAGTCTCCAAGTTGGATTTAAGGGGAGCCTACAATCTGGTTAGAATCAGAGAAGGGGATGAATGGAAAACAGCATTCAATACCACGGAAGGGCATTTCGAGAGTCTGGTTATGCCGTTCAGTTTGACCAACGCACCTGCGGTGTTTCAGCATTTCATAAATTATAGTTTTCATCATTTGTTGGGGAGGTTTGTGGAGGTCTATCTGGATGATATTTTGGTTAACTCATCTGATTTTCAGACACATTGGGGGCATGTTAAACAGGTGCTCAAGATTTTAAGGGTCAACAAACTATATGCCAAACTAGAAAAATGTGTTTTTGCCATTCATGAGGTGCAGTTATTGGGGTACTTGTTGTCATTTTCGGGTTTTTGGATGGATCCAGAGAAGATCCGAGCCGTCCTTGATTACTCAGTAATCATGAAACCCCTTAATGACATAACCAGGAAGGGATCTGATTTTTCCAAATAGTGAGGCTGCCATGGCACCTATACTCAGTCAACCCAATGTTTCCCAGCCCTTTATTGTGGAAGTTGATGCGTCGGATGTGGGGGTTGGGGCTGTGTTGTCTCAGGGTCCATCCCCTGGTAAATGGCATCCATGCGCTTTCTTTTCTAAAAAATTGTCTTCGGCTGAGAGAACTTATGACATGGGTAATAGGGAACTTTTGGCGACCAAATTGGTGTTCGAAGAATGGCAACATTGCGGGAGGGGGCTGTCCATCCTATTACTGTTATTACTGACCATAAGAACCTGTCATATCTCCAATAAGTTAAACGTCTCAACCTTAGGCAAGACAGATGGTCCCTGTTTTTTGCAAGGTTCAATTTTGTTGTCACTTTTCTTCAAGGAGTCAAAAATGTCAAGGCTGATGCTTTGTCCCGGAGCTTCCCTGGTGGTGGTGACCATGAGAACCCTGCCCTGAAATTACAGAAAGGGGTAGTCATTTCTGCATTGTTTTCTGAACTAGTGAGTGAGTTTTTGTAGGCCCAGGGGGACGCCCCTGTCTCCTGCCCTTCAGGAAGGTTATTTGTATCATCCAATCTGCACGGCAAAGTAATCAAGGAACATCACAACTCTGTGCTTGCTGGTCATCCAGGTGATAAAGCAACCGCGGACATCCTCTCTCGTCGTTTTTGGTGGTCGGGGTTGCATTGGGATGTGATTGAACACGTATATGCTTGTAGTATTTGCGCACATTCTAAAGTATTGCATACCCGTCCATCTGGTATTCTTCTTCCGTTACCTATCCCTAGCAGGCAATGGACACACTTGTCCATGGATTTTATTACTGACCTACCGGTTTCTGCAGGCAAAACAGTAGTTTTGGTGGTTGTAGATAGGTTCAGTAAAATGGTTCACTTCGTTGCACTTCCAAATGCCAAGACACTTGCTTAGGTGTTTGTAAATGAGATTGTGAAGCTTCATGGGGTTCACTCCGATGTGGTGTCAGATCGGGGGACCCAGTTTGTTTCCAAGCTCTGGAAAGCATTCTGTTCTCGACTGGGGGTGCAGCTGTCCTTTTCCTCTGCATTTCACCCTCAGTCGAATGGACAGACTGAACGAGTCAATTAGAATTCGGAGACCTACCTCAGGTGTTGCGTTTCCTAAAATCAGGAGCATTCGGCATCCTACTTACCGCTGGCAGAATTTGCCATTAATAATCATCGTCACGAGTCCACTGGCAGGTCACCGTTCTTTGGTGCATATGGTTACCTTCCACAGTTTGGTACTTTTAATGGGGGAGGAGCTTCAGGAGTTCCTGAGGAGGAATGGTTTGCTTCGTCACTCTCCTCAATGTCACGGGGGGTTCTGAGTACTTTAAAGATCATGAGAGACAGGTGTAAGCGTATGGCTAACAGAAAAAGCTTGCCAGGTCTGGACCTGAATGTGAATGACTTTGTGTGGTTTTCTACCAGGAATATAAGATTGAAAGTTCCTTCTTGGAAGCTGGGACCTAGGTTTATTGGTCCCTATAATATAATTGCCGTCATTAACCCAGCAGCGTTTCGTCTTTAGCTTCCTCAGGACCTTAAGGTCCACAATGTTTTCCACAGGTCCTTATTCAAGAAGTATGGAACCTCTTGAGCCCTCACCTCTACCGCTGCCCCCAGTAATGGTTGATGGTAATCTGGAGTTTCAGATTTCGAGGATTGTAGATTCTCATCTCCAACGCCGTACTCTACAATACTTGGTGCACTGGAAGGGTTATGGTCCAGAGAAGAGGATGTGGGTTTCAGCATCAGAGAGGTGAATGCTCCAGGTTGGTTCGTTCATTCCACACCTCTTATCCTGAGAAACCTTGTCCTGATTGTCTGGAGGCCACTCGTGGAGGGGGAAGGTACTGTCACAGGTGTGTCAGATGTGACAGACAGTCGCCCTGCAGTTGGTTGCAGAAGATCTCTTCATTTGGTATTACAGACACCTTCTTAGCTGTTTCACTCTAGGACCCAGCGGCTACCTCCTTTGTGCTCTAATTGATACCCTGTCCTGGGTGTTTAAATAGTTTCACTTTGCAGCAGGAAGGTGTTGGTGATATTCACATGTTTTATTGTGAATGCTTGGAGCTATTTCAGACTGCTTTCTACTTCTCTGGTGCTAGGAAAATGTTTGGAGTTCTCTTTGAAGTCAGCTGAAGCTAAGCTACTTTTTTACCTGTGTTTGTCTCCTTTGTGATCTTTAGTTGTTAGTGGGGATCGACTAGTGCTCATACCCTCTTCACAATCCAGGGCCAAGCACTAGGGAAATACAGGGGTAGGTTCCTGTGCGGTGATATTTGAAGAACCAATATAGGGATTGTAGAGGAGACAGGGTGATATCAGATCAGCCTAGGAGGTCTCCACTTCCCCCCTTTTCTTAAATTCTGGGCTCCCTACCATTCTTCCCTTTGTGTTGCACTTAGTCTTTCCTACACAGTGCGTGACATTGACAGATAGAACTGTAGTTGTTCAGTAATAAAATTAATCATCAAAAATACAAATTGCCTATTAACTGTGCACATTGGGGAAGATTTATCCAAGCTTTTATGCCACAAAAGTTGCAAGTACCAGTGATTGGTAAAATGGGAGATCCTTGTTCCTGTTCACAAGGATGGTCGCAGTCAGCATGTAGCAGTAGCTGAGCTTGCATATTTCTGATCCATATCCTTACATCTCTAGGGAAGATGTAAAAACAGCAGAGCATGATCTTTCAGTAGATATTTAAGAGCAATATGCAATTTTATTCCACAATTAGTCAAATGACCGCACTTAAAAGGAGAATCAAGATGACATTTATAGGAACTTTCAGCAGGACCCATGATTAGAGATCAGTGAACATTTCAATGTTTGGTTCGGAAATGTTCGCCGAATATTTAGACATTCGCCGATTTTATTCATCGAACATTCGACGAACATTTTCAAACACCATAGGATTCAATGGGGGGGGGGCAAAAAAAACCTATACAACCCTTCAAACGGGCCCAAAAGCTGCCAAAACACATCAAATTAGGGGTAGACACCAGGAAAGTGCCATCAATTAACCCAGAGTATAAGTACTATAATTATTAATGTTATTCCAGCGACATTTATTCCGTGGCGCGTTACATGTGAAAAGGGCTCACCAACTGGTACAAGAGAAGAGAGGACCCTACCCGCGAGGGCGCACAATGTACAAGGGATGGGTGAGGATACAGCAGGTCAGGGTACAGCTAGTTGTGCAGCGGTATGCTGGAGCGAGGGTTACCGCAGTTTGCATGCTTGTCACAAGAAGTGGGTCTTCAGCTTCCTTTTCAAGGTTTCCACTGTAGGCGACAGTCTGATGTGTTGGGATACATGCTTATCACAGTAGGGGAGATGCATGGGACAAATCTGCTGACAGCCTAAATCACAGTCAGCTTCCAGGAGCTCACAACTGAGCAGATTAACCCTGCAATGTGTATCGGGGGCCTTTTAGCAATCTGCAAAATTACTTTAATTAGAATTTTGAAACTCTAGGTATTCCTCAAGTATGTCATTGTTGGTAATATAAAGCTGTTCATATAATATTTTTGATAGGCATTTTGGTGTAACAATGCTTTTTTGGGGAAAATGACATCAGTACGGAACGGGGGCCTTTTAGGCCCCTGCTATTTTTATCATGTACTCAGCAGTGTTTGTGTCTCCAGTTACTTTATTTGTAGTCAGGGTTGCTGGAGGAAGGGTCAGGGGGTGGATCATGCCATGTGAGGATGTCATGTCATTTTGGGAGGGAGTGATAAGCCCTAGAAGGAAGACGTATCGCTTCTGCAAAAAATAAGTCCTGGAAAAATATCTCAAAAGAGGAACTTTACGCATATATTGGACTTTTACTGCTGGCAGGGAGTCAAAAATCGTATGATGTTCCAATCAGAGAATTATTTCTGGACCCACTTTCTGATCCACACTATAAAGCGACAATGGCAGTGGACAGATATGAGGAAATTAGAAGAAACATTCGATTTGATGATAAGCGAACTCATTCAGCGAGGTTCCAAAAAGACAACATAGCCCCTATCAGTTATATCTGGAAAATATTTATCAAAAATTGCACCAAACTTTACAATTCTAGTACTAGTATTACAGTAGATGAGCAACTTGTACCCTTCAGAGGACGTTGCAAGTGCATACAATATATGCCCAGTAAACCAGCCAAGTATGGAATAAAAATCTTCTGGATGTGTGATTCTGCAAATTCTTATTGCATAAATGGGCTTATCTACTGTGGCAAAGAAGTTGATGCACCAGTACAGAAAGATCTAGGGTCTGAGATTGTGAAAACACTTGCTGTACCAATATACAATTCAGGTAGAAACATTACCATGGACAATTATTTTACCAATATTGCACTGGGCAATTTTCTGCTTGAAAAAGCTGTTACACTTGTTGGTACTATGAAGCCAAACCGACGTCAAATTCCTCAAGCAATGAAACAAAATCCACAGCGAGCACTTTATGAGAGTGTCTTTGGTTTCAACAACAAAGCGACACTGGTATCTGACAAAACGAAGAAGGAGAAATCCGTTATATTACTCAGTACCATGCATTATGATTGCAGTATTGACAGCAATGATAGGAAATTGAAACCAGAAATCATCCTGTATTACAATAAAACTAAAGGAGGTGTAGACAAAATGGATGAAATGGTGGGAAAATATTCATACAAGAGGCAAACAAGATGTTGGCCTGTAGTAATTTTTTCAAATATACTAATATGTAGCATCCCTGAATTCATTCATTACTTATACAGAAACTCATCCAGAATTCCATGCAAGGAGGAAGGACAGGAGACACCTATTCTTGAAGGACCTTTGCCATGAACTTGTAATGCCTCACATGATGGAGCGAAGCAACATGAAATGCTTGCCAAAGCAAACTAAAGAAGCAATGAAATGGTGTGGCGTACAGTTTCAGCATATTCCAGGGCCAGGAGAAAGAAAACGAAAGCGTTGTTTCATTTTTCCAAGAAACTTAGAGAGGAAAACTGAGCGATATTGTACCACTTGTGGGGAAAATGTCTGTAAAGAACATTCTTCAGAAAAGATAACATGTGAAAATTGTTTGGAAGACCAATAAAATTGAAAAGAAAAAGTTAGAAGAGAAATGTAGCTGCAGCTAGTTTACTCTAGATTAATATACCTTTGTGTGTTTTTCATATCTTTGTTTGAAATTTGGAAGAAAAAAAATGTTTTTTGGTGTTTTCTACAAAAAATTATAATTAAAATGTTGTGCATTATTCATATCATATTTTTCAATTTTGAAATAAACTTGTAAAAGTTATTTAGATGAGTTTCTCCATATGATGGAGGAAAAAGGCCCCCATTACATAAAAGTGTAGATCTGTGAAGTCACACATGCTAGGGTTAACCCCTGCACCGAATAATATGAAGGCAAAAGGCTTCTAATGACTGCAGGAGTGGGAGGAATCAGACGCTGTGGTCTTCTGGCTCCTCTCTGTCACGGTAAACCTGTGACACCTTGCAAGCTTCAACACAATGTTCACAAGGTAGACAGCAGCAGTGGTCGGTCTCCTAGCTAACTCCTTTATGATGATAGAGGACAACATCTGCAAGTAGTTTGTATGTTCTCCCCGTGTTTGAGGGGGTTTACCCCAGGTTCTCCGGTTTCCTCCTCAGTAAAAAAGCAGCCATATAGGAGTGTTCACAGTTCAAAAAATTAGGGCCTGACACCACCATTTCCATGGCTAACAGATTGGAGATGGTGGAGTTCCACCTCTTAGCTTTGTCATGTGTGGGAGGAAACAATCTTTTACGTGACCACAACTGTGGGACCGATAGCTGGCGGCAGTGCTGAGAGAGGAAGGAGTACGATGAAACAGACAAACTGCTGGACCGTGATTGAGGTGCAGGCGCAGATGTTAAGGTGGATTGAGAAACATGTGGTGTGCTCAGTGAAACAAACACAGCAGGCAAGTCTGCTTCCATTACAGCTGACGGTCTCTCACTCAGCCTGACTGGAGCGGGTAGAGAACCAGACGTTCTCCGGTGGGAGACCTGCGTGACAATACTTGGCACAGTAACAGAGGAGGAGGAAGAAGCAGTGGATGCAATTGATGGGGCGGCTGATGGTTGTTGAGGTCCGCATTTTATCGCAGTGAGATTGCCAGAGTAACGCATGTTGATAGCACATGTGAAGGTTCATGCATGTCGTAGTCAAATTATTGCACTTTTTCCCTTTACTGAGTTTTTTATTGCAAAGTTTGCAGATAACATGAGCTGGCTCATCCTTTGCGGTCTCAAAAAAGGCCCAGGCTAGGCAACCTTAGCCGCCCCTGGGAGCTGCAGACCCGCGACCACTGCTGGTCACTGCCACAGTTGTCGCTAAAGATGCAGTGCTCCTCTTGCTTGCCTCACTCCGTGTCTGCGCCATAGGATGCAACGTAACCTCCTCATCTTCCCCCTCCTCCACCTCCTCAGATGAGTTACTCAGCTGCGTGCCTCTGGGTTCACACCAACTAGGATGTACAAACTCATCATCATCCAATGTGTTATCCCATTCCTCACCCTCACAGTCAACCTCCTCCTCGTCTTGCCTTGACATCACAGTACAGTCAAGGGTCAGGAAGCTGCTCGTACCCAACTTTTTTTTTTTCCCCTGTATGGAGAACAATATCTGCCCCAAACAATTTTAAGCTGAGATGTAGTCTGTTTTATATACCAATTTTGAGTTTATCAGGTTTGTGTACTCCTGTGTGGAGAATAATATCTGCCCCAAACAATTTTAAGCGGAGATGTAGCCTGCTTTATATACCAATTTTGAGTTTATCAGGGCTGTGTACCCCTGTGTAGAGAAGAATATCTGGCCCAAACGATTTTAAGTTGAGATGTAGTCTGCTTTATATACCAATTTTTAGTTTTGCATGTCTGTGTACCCCTGTGTGTAGAAGAATATCTCCCGCAAACAATTTTAAATTGACATGCAGTCTGCTTTATATACCAATTTTGAGTTTATCAGGTTTGTGTACCCCTGTGTTAAGAAGAATATCTGCCCCAAACAATTTTAAGCGGAGATGTAGCCTGCTTTATATACCAATTTTAAGATTATCAGGTTTGTGTACCCCTGTGTGGAGAACAATATCTGCCATAAACAATTTTAAGATGAGATGTAGTCTGCTCTATATACCATAACAATAACTATTGTAAAGGAGATCAAAACCTCTTCCACTACCGCCACTCCAGCACATGGAGACCCAATCAGGAGTGTTCATATTTCCCTAAATTAGGGCCTAACACCAACAAAGTGGCATCAATTTGAGTACAGTAGAAATTGTAGAATTAGGAATGACACCTCTTCCACTACAGCCAACCCAATGGATTGAGAGACCAAATCTGTGTGCTCCACATTGCAAAAAATTAGGGCCTAAAACCTGCAGCAGCAGCAAGAGCAGCCACACAAGCCATATAATAGACTGCAATTCTGCAAGATCAACGCAGCACACTAAAAACTACAACATCGCCTAGTCTGTACAGTCTGTAAAAGCTCTATTAAGGTTGCTTAAAAGCTTTTTTCGGTACTCCAACATTAGCGGGTCTCTTTCCAGGACGGGAAGCATCTGGCAAAATTTACTCTTACAACGTGGATCTAACAGAGTGGCAACCCAGTAGGCAGCATTATTTAGAATCTTAACTATACGGAGATCATGTTGCAGACAAAAAATCTTTTTTTTAACTCTGAAAACAGCAGAACTTCAACCCACTAATGTTGTAGGTGGCTTTTAGCAGAGTGTATCATGTTTGCGACACAAAAAATCTTTTGTGAACTCTGCCTAACAAGATAAAAAATATTTTTTTTTACTCTGAAAACAGCTGAGGTTCACCGTCATTAACATAGTAGGTGTTTTTTATCAAAGTGTATCACGTTTGCGACACAAAAAAATATTTTATGGACTCTGCCTAGCAAGACAAAAAAATTCATTTTTTAACTATGAAAACAGCTGAACTTCAATGATACTAATGTTGTAGGTGGCTTTTAGTAGAGTGTATCATGTTTGCAACACAAAAAAATCTTTTGTGGACTCTGCCTAGCAAGACAAAAAATCTAATTTTTTACTCTGAAAACAGCTGAGGTTCACAGCCACTAAGATAGTAGGTGGCTTTTAGCAGAGTGTAACATGTCTGCGACACAAAAAAATCTTTTGTGGACTCTGCCTGCCAACAGCAAAAATATAT
The DNA here is from genome assembly GCF_046119375.1 of Phyllobates terribilis. NCBI lineage: Eukaryota > Metazoa > Chordata > Amphibia > Anura > Dendrobatidae > Phyllobates > Phyllobates terribilis. Next base: position 418,071,355 of record NW_027362761.1, on the reverse strand, counting down.
TTGTTTTACTGTGCATACAGCTGAAGTTCATCCACCCAAAAAATGACAAACTGGGCTAAGGCTATGTGCCCACAATGAAGAAATGCTCCGGATTTTTCCTGAGCATTTCTGCATTTCCCTGACAGAAAAAACGCATGCGGTTTTTACATGCGTTTTTCCTGGCAGGGACAAGCGTAAGTGAAGCGTTTTTCACATGCATTTCCGCATGCAGGTTGTCAAGCGCTTTCCAAGCGATTTTAGTATCACTTGGAAAGTGCTTGACAACTTGGTCACACTATATAAATCCATTCAACCCGCATGGATTTATATACAGTCATGGCCAAAAGTTTTGAGAATGACACCAAAATTATATTTTCACATGATCTGCTGGCCTCTGGTTTTTATTAGTGTTTGTCTGATGTTTATATCACATACAGAAATATAATTGCAATCATATTATGAGTACCAATAGGTTATATTGACAGTTAGAATGAGTTAACGCAGCAAGTCAATATTTGCAGTGTTGCCCCTTCTTCTTCAAGACCTCTGTAATTCTCCCTGGCATGCTCTCAATCAACTTTTGGACCAAATCCTGAGTGATAGCAGTCCATTCTTGCATAATCAATGCTTGCATTTTGCCAGAATTTGTTGGTTTTTGTTTGTCCTCCCGTCTCTTGATGATTGACCACAAGTTCTCAATGGGATTAAGATCTGGGGAGTTTCCAGGCCATGGACCCCAAATCTCTATGTTTTGTTCCATGAGCCATTTATTTATCACCTTTGCTTTATGGCAAGGTGCTCCATCATGCTGGAAAAGGCATTGTTGGGCGCCAAACTGCTCTTGGACGGTTGGGAGAAGTTGCTCTTGGAGGACATTCTGGTACCATTCTTTATTCATGGCTGTGTTTTTAGGCAAGACTGTGAGTGAGCCGATTCCCTTGGCTGAGAAGCAACCCCACACATGAATGGTTTCAGGATGCTTTACAGTTGGCATGAGACAAGACTGGTGGTAGCGCTCACCTCTTCTTCTCCGAATAAGCTGTTTTCCAGATGTCCCAAACAATCGAAAAGGGGATTCATCAGAGAAAATTTGCCCCAGTCCCCAGCAGTCCACTCCCTGTACCTTTTGCAGAATATCAGTCGGTCCCTGATGTTTTTTTCTAGAGAGAAGTGGCTTCTTTGCTGCCCTCCTTGAAACCAGCCCTTGCTCAAAGAGTCTCCGCCTCACAGTGCGTGCAGAAGCACTCACACCAGCCTGCTGCCATTCCTGAGCAAGCTAGGCACTGCTGGTAGTCCGATCCCGCAGCTGAAACAGTTTTAAGATACGGTCCTGGCGCTTGCTGGTCTTTCTTGGGCGCCCTGGAGCCTTTTTGACAACAATGGAAGCTCTCTCCTTGAAGTTCTTGATGATGTGATAGATTGTTGACTGAGGTGCAATCTTTGTAGCTGCGATACTCTTCCCTGTTAGGTCATTTTTGTGCAGTGCAATGATGGCTGCACGTGTTTCTTTAGAGATAACCATGGTTAACTGAAGAGAAACAATGATACCAAGAACCAGCCTCCTTTTAAAGTGTCCAGTGATGTCATTCTTACTTAATCATGACTGATTGATCGCCAGCCCTGTCCTCATCAACACCCACACCTGTGTTAATGGATCAATCACTAAAACGATGTTAGCTGCTCCTTTTACGGTAGGACTGCAATGATGTTGAAATGTGTTTTGGGGGTTAAAGTTCATTTTCTGGGCAAATATTGGCTTTGCAAGTACAGTAATTGCTGTTAAGCTGATCACTCTTTGACATTCAGAAGTATATGCAAATTGCCATTACAAAAAATGAAGCAGTAAACTTTGGAAAAATTACTATTTGTCTCATTCTCAATACTTTTGGCCATGACTGTAGTGTGACTAAGTTATAGTAAAAGAATGGTAAAAAATAAACATTATACTCACCTTCCGATGGCCCCTGGTCTCCTTGTCCGGTGCGTCCGGTGTGTTGGGCGGCTCGCGGTAGTCTAAAAGGACCTTCCATGATGTCATTTAGTCATGTGACAGGTCACGCGACCACCGACATCAACGGTCGCGTGACCTGTCACATGACTAAATGACATCATGGAAGGTCCTTTTAGACCATTGCGAGCCGCCGGAAAGCCAGGACGCATCACTATGGAGACCGGGGGCCATCAGAAGATGCGTATAATGTATTTTTTTATTTTTATTTTAAATTCTTTTGTTTTACAGGTACTATGGTAAACATAAGCAAATGAAACAAATTTTTTTTGTGCTCTGCACTCAGAAACTCTGCACTGACATGCTCTGCAGATAGCTGAATTTCAACCCCACAAAATCAAAAAGTGGCCTACAAGGGCTTGCTTGCTTTCTTTATCACATTAGCAAGTGCAAAAATAGATTGAAGGTATACTCGTGCATGTAGCACAATACAACCGGTGCACAACACTGTTCTATGGCGTGGGCCCTGCTCTTTCTGTCAGAATCTCAGTAATTGCACAAGAAAAAAAAATGTGCTGCAATGTTGATTAAACAGGTACACAGAACAGGACTTATCTACATTATCTGACTTCCACACAAGCGCCCATCTATCTAGCTAATATCTCTCAGTACACAGGCGCACACTCAGCAGCGTCTGTCTCCAAAAGTGACATGCATAAAATGGAGCTGAGGGAACAGAGCTTTTTATACAGAGAGGACATGTGATTTCAGCAGCCAATTGCAGAAGCCCTTGTGTTTGGACAGTGGACAGTGTGGATGTTTCCTGCGCTCTGATTGGCTAGCCACGCTATCTTGACTTAAAATTACCGTCTACAGGAAGAAAAAAAAATATTACAGGCGCGCTGTTGATCTGACCTGTTCTGAGCTATCACCAGCCTCCCCTCTCATCTACCACGTCCCCCCGCTCATCATACACAAGCACTAGCTTGCAAAACTGTTAAAAACGCTGTAGTTGCCCCGCAATCACATTCCCGCATTTATTCTCCGAACGTTGCAGATTTTTCCCGAATTTAAGAAATTTTGCTCGCCTTTCTGAATGTGCCATATTCGTGTTGAATTTAAGTTGTAAGTTCAGATTTCAAACAAATTCTCTCATCACTACCCATGATAACCCATTGTGACAGAAGTTTACATTTAAAGGCCACTGTCAGTAATTGATAGCGGCATTTAAATCGTTAAACAGAACCAATCGGACCAAGATCTGGCCATTGCTGCTACAGGCAGATGCTAGCATTGTCAGCATGCGCCATACATCTGCCACGACCATATGATGTAAATTTATGTTATGTGCCCCAAATACATAATGCTACCATCTTAAGATCTCATATAATGATTGTGAAGAATGTGTTTAGTCTTTTTCCTTCAAGCTTTTATGATTATGATGAATATACTGTAACTCTAGGGTATGGGAAATGATGACTCTTGAATATTGCCTCATCAACAGTATTAATGCTATTAGGGCTCTTTAATGGACTGCTAAGTGCCAATTACAACCTGCTTAGTGCTAACTATTATGATATATTTCTAAGAAATGATGCAATGCACATATAGGAAATATTCTTCTTCAAATGAGCAGTAGATTAAATTCAGAATGTAGGACTTCACTGCACATTCATTCTGCTTTGTAATTGGGTAGTGCAGTCCCTCTCAGTATTATACCTAATGCCCATTAACTGGTTCCCTGGTGGCCTGTGGCATTATACAGAGATTGGTCCCATAAGGTCTTATATCTATTTAAAAATGTGTCATATTCAGCTCATTTTTCATGACATGCAGTTTTTAATTTTTGGAGAATTGAAGTCTTTGCTATATTCAGTGCCCAAACCTAATTGCCCAATACAGAAAGAAAAAATAGCAGTGTATGAAGTAACTGTTACTTAGTGGCCAGTAAAATTGAAGCGTTTAGTCTCAAGTGCACATTGTGGCATTCAGTGCCTATTATCTTGTCTTCTTTGATATATACAATGCTCTTGCTCTAGTATTCAGAGATTTATACCGATACCAGCAGAAAATGTCACCTGTTCCTGCAATGAGAACCACAAAGATAATCCCACTCACCATAAGATAGCATGGTTTCCACAATATAGCCTTGTGAATGTAGCCAATGAACACAAATCAGGACTACAAAATCATGGATGTCTTTTCATGTACATCCTCCAATGTGGTATACATGATACAATGTACAAGGTGCCCGGAAGGAGTTTATATTAGAGAAACTATGCAAAAACTGCAAATGAGAATGAATTTACACAGACACACAATTAAGAATGAACTGGACACGCCTGTGGGAAAACATTTCTCTGGCCCAGGACACTGTATGACAGATCTAAAAGTTTTAATACTAAAAGGTCATTTCAAGGACGACAGAGAGAGAAAAATTTGGGAATTCAAACTGATAAGAATGTTCAATTCCTTGACAACAGGACTCAATCTAACACCTGGGTTTATGACTCACTACATGGATTCAATTCACACCTCCACCAGACAGTCTCCATTTGCAACTAAAAACCCTAAATTTGATCTCTTTGACTTATCATTAGGAGGCATCACCCCCTACACCTCATGAACAAATGTCTTGCTGTAACATCTCTTAAATGTTGTGCCTTTTGTCTTATCAATTCATTTGTAATATTGCCTGAAGAAGGAATCCCTGTGCTCTGAAAGCTTGCATATATATATATTATTTTTCTGGTTAGCCAATAAAGGTATCACTCCGAGAATACTTTTACGATTTTTGGGCATAAAGTATTTACACAATGTAGCCGAAATATTGCTGTCATTTGTCTAGTACAAACAGTCACCAGGCAAAGATTGTTGCTCAACTGTATGGGTAAGGGTGCCTACAGACGAGAGTATGAATCGGACATGTGCTATCCGATATTTTAATCAGATAGCACACAGACCACACACTGACCCATGTTATTCAATAGGGCTGTTCAGATGAACAATTTTTTACTCGGTCTAACTATATGTGAGAAAAAAAATCGCAGCATGTCCTACTTCATCTGAGCCTCAGATGAGACCCACACATTCAAGTCTATGGGTGCGAGAAAAAAATCGGATCCCACACGGACCATCAGAGTGGCATCTGATTTTTATTCTATTATAAACCTATATGATCATCTACATGTTTTAATGTACTTGTATGAAAACGGATCACACACGCATAGCACATAGACGTCACACAGATGTCACATGGACGTAAAAAACTGACACATGGATGGCACATGGCAAATGTTCTAGTTTTCTGGATGAAACTCGAACAATATTTCATACACTCGTCTGCAGACACCATTCACATGTCCGTGTTGCTTGCACATGTTGTATCCATTTTTTTCACAGATACAACATGTACCCATTAGAATCTATAGGACCGTTCACTCGTCCGTGTTTCTACATGGACCGTGTGTCCATGCAAAACACACCGAGACATGTACATTTTTTCCATCAGCATGGATGACCAGGGCCAATATAAATTTTTGCATCCATGAAAAACATGTACAGCACATGGATGGCATCAGTCTACTGTCCATGTTTAACATTGCAAAGGATAGCTGAAACTTTGTAATCTTTCTTTACCCATCGGTGAAAAACGCTGATGACTTACTGATGGTAAAAAAGGACACACTTATGACACACTGATACACAACACTGATGATACTGATGCACAAGAATGATGACACTGATGGTATCATTTTTTCACAGATATGTGAATGAGGCCTGATATGTAACATTGATATTTTGCAACTAATTTCAAGAATTTTTAATGTTATAATGTAATAGAGACAACATAATCTACTGCTTTGCATTGCAAACCCTCGTGTGTAACCTCTTAAAAGGACTGTATGGCCACTGCAAATATTACAATAAATAACGCTTGAAATTGTGTAAAGATATAAAAAATATTAATGCTAGTAAAAACCAAATACAGAAACAAATTTATTTTCTGATAATTTTTTGCTCCTTTTTTCAAGCCATGCCCCTAAATATGATACATATGATTTCTGGGAAACATTCAGGAGATTTTGGTGGTGTAGAAGATTTTCCAACTTATATCAGAGAGTTCTCATTTTTACAGGAGTTTCCGACACATAAAAACAAAGCTTGCAAAAATAAATAAAACGCAGGAATCAGAGACGAGTGTTCACTTTGTAGAGCTCAAAACGGTCAGAGAGGTGCACTGCGCATGATTAAAAGTCTTCTGCACACCCGACTTCAGAGGATCAATGATGAGAAGGGAAGAAGCCGTGCACATGCGCAAGATAAGAATAACGTTGGTGATGATGCCAGCGCTTCTAAGTTATGTTATCTTGCCCCATGATAACATGTTAAGTGAGCATCTGGTCTGGGGACACTAACGCCCCCTCAACTAGTCAAAGCCCTCATTTAGATATCATAAACTGACTTTATAAATACTTTTTCTAAAGATCTGTTTATGTGTCCAATGTTATAAAGGGACTGTTAGACAGGGTGTTTATATATGCAGACACAACTTCTGGTGGTTCTGGGGGCACGGAGGACCTGACAGGTTCCCATTAACTCCAACAATAAAAAATGGCTGCAACATGCTCAATCCCTACTGACTTACAACAAATACATGTAGACACCTCTGCTTTTAAATGATCAGTGCCAGAAATGAGAAAACTTTCATTCACAGAGAACTAAGCTACAGACTATTAATGCCGCAAAGACAAAACACTTTACTGCATGTCACTTTGTGTTCTATTAGCAAGAAAGAATAATAGCATGAAATATAGAATGCAAGTTAAAAATAAATAAAACTATTGATCTAGTCTATTAGTGATGCTAATTTATAACCTCCATGGTGGCATCAATGTCAAAAAAGTTGCTGCCATATTGGATGTCAGACATTAACAGTGCACAGACGTAAGTCATATAAGCTTCCAACTGCGTCACTATTCTCACCGTATAATGACCCATAAGATGACAGCAGATTGCAGCACTCTTTCGCCCTCATGTGACACATCCAAGGACAAATCATTCTAGTGGCATATAAATCATTCATGTCAAAGATCATGAAGTAAAAGGACTGCAGTCAAGTGTGCGACAGTCTACATGCTAGAATCCTCCCAAGTCAGACATGACACAAGCTAAGAAGGAGAAATTGCGTTAGAGAGAAACTGACATACTGAAGGTCATTGAAGGCAATGTCAAAAAAACTAGAAGCATCTGGATATAGCAGTAGACTGCAGGTATGTTCAGCTATCCAATGACTGAGCTATGGAAATAAAATTAGCAATCTGGGGAAGATAAAACAGGAGTAAAAAATGTTACAGCTGATTTTGAGAGCTAAGAAGTAATACCTTGAGAAATCAAATCCTTATCCTTCTCTCTGAATTTCTGCAATAAACAAGGAAACTGAAAGGATGATAGAGAACGCACATACTGTAATTTCAATGCATTTCCACGTATTATGATTTTTGTATATTTTATTGCCTTTTTATTGTGCTCAATTTTAAACATACAATTCAAAAAGAAAAAAAAACAAATCATATGCAAAATAACTGTTTCATACTATTTTAAAAAGCCCCTTTTCCCTATTGAAAAAAAAGGAGAAAGCAAACAACCCCACTTTCATCTTTGCTTTCCCTTTTATACATGAAAACCCCTATATGAAGATCAGTTTCGACAACACCACCATCAGCTGCTTTAGCACCAACACTGGCCGGATGTAAACAGTGCACAGAGCTGAAACAGAGCAGCTCCATTCACTGCGCAGTGCTTGTTGATGAGAACTGCAGATCAGCTCCTATTCAATTAAAGGGGTTGTCCAGGCTGTTCACTAGAGATGAGCGGTGTTCGACTAGAACTGTTCGCCAATCTCAAATTCGAGCTGTTTTGGGCAGTGTTCGAGTCGTTCGACGAACCCGAACGATTTGCAAAGAATTCGGCTGTTCGAGGTTATGTTCAATAACTGTTCGTGCACCAAAAGCGTGTCCTGCATGTCTGGCGCTATTTAGAGCACCAATCATGCAGGGATTGTCTGCCACTCACTGTAATGCCACAGCCATGGTGGTTGTGGCATTACAGTGATTGCCCAAATCGATGGGAACAGTGCTCGCAGTGAAACATGAAAAGCCGACAATTCAGCAGCGGCATACACCGGTACCCGACAATTTAGAACAGAAAGAATAGAGCATCACACATAGATTAGATAGATAGAAACATGTCAGTCACATATATAATAAGTACAGTGATAGTGTTGATTACTGTACTTGTCATTTAGTGTAAAGGATTTACTAAAAAAATAATAGTGTTTTCATGCACCGTCTCTTTAAAAAAGCCGGCCGGCATTTCAGCAGCGGTACCCGACAATTTATAATAGAAATAATAGAGCATCACACATAGATTAGATAGATAGAAACATGTCAGTCACATATATATGAAGCACAGTGACAGTGTTGATTACTGTACTTGTCATTTAGTGTTAAAATAAAGGATTTATTTAAAAAAAAATTGGCGTGGGGTTCCCCATAATTTTAGGCTCTAGCGGAGGTTAAGCAGATGGCTGGGGCAGATGTTTGAAGCCTGGGAAGGGGGTAATACCCACGGAGCTTCCCAGGCTACTAATATCAGCCCCCAGCTGAATACCTAGCCTTTACTAGCTATTAAAATGGGGGACCCCTCAAAAAAATGACGTGGGGTCCCCCCTATTTTAATAGCTAGCAAAGGCTAGGCAGACAGCTGGGGGCTGATATTAATAGCCCAGGAAGGGTGCCATGAATATTGGCCCCCTCCCAGGCTAGAAACACAAGCCGCCAGCCGCCCCAGAAATGGCGCATCCGTAGGATGCGCCAATTCTGGCACTTAGCCTCGCTCTTCCCACTGCCCTGTAGCGGTGGCAGTGGGGTAATAGGGCTGGGGTTGATGTCAGCTTATAATGCCAGCTGACATCAAGCCCAGGTTAGTAATGGAGAGGTGTCTATAAGACACCCCCATTACTAACCCCATAGTCAAAGTTAAAAAAAACACAAACACCCAGAATAAAGTCCTTTAATTGAAATAAAGACACAATTCTTTATTGTTCTAAATTAAACCATACTTACCATCACGCCCATTCCAGCTGAAGCCAACGATCTCCTGCAATAAAAGTAAAATAATAAACCAACATCATCCTTACCTTTCCATGGTTCCCACGACGGCTTCAGCTCTGCTACATTCACATAACAGGCTGGATCGCAGCAGAATGCTGCCATCCCGCTTGCCATGCCGCACACACTGAGAAGCGCAGGCATGCTTGCGCTCCTCAGTGTCTCGCTGTGACGGCATAAAGATGAGCCGAGTTCATGTCCAATGAACTTGGCTCACCTCAGGCACGTCACTGACAGCGTGGGAAAATTCTCCTGCACTCAGCCTCATGACCTCGGCTCATCTGGATGCCGTCACAGCCTGACACTGAGGAGCGCATGCATGCCTGCGCTTCTCAGTGTCTGCGGGATGACAAGCTGGATGGCAGCTTTCTGCTGCGGTCCAGCCTGTCATCTCGATGTAGCAGAGCTGGAGCTGTCCTGGGAACCATCGAAAGGTAAGGATGATGTTGCTTTATTATTTTTCTTTTATTGCAGGATATCGTTGGCTTCAGCTGGAATGGGCGTGACGATAGGTATGGTTTAATTTAGAACAATAAAGAATTGTGTGTTTATTTCAATTAAAGGACTTTATTCGGGGTGTTAGTGGTTTTTTTTAACTTTGACTATGGGGTTAGCAATGGGGGTGTCTTATAGACGCCTCTCCATTACTAACCTTGGCTTGATGTCAGCTGGCATTATAAGCTGACATCAACCCCAGCCCTATTACCCCACTGCCACCGTTACAGGGCAGTGGGAAGAGCGAGGCTAAGTGCCAGAATTGGCGCATCCTACGGATGCGCCATTTCTGGGGCGGTTGACGGCTGGTGTTTCTAGCCTGGGAGGGGGCCAATATTCATGGCTCCCTTCCTGGGCTATTAATATCAGCCCCCAGCTGTCTGCCTAGCTTTTGCTAGCTATTAAAATAGGGGGGACCCCACGTCATTTTTTTGGGTCGGTCCCCCATTTTAATAGCTAGTAAAGGCTAGGTATTCAGCTGGGGGCTGATATTAGTAGCCTGGGAAGCTCCATGGGTATTACCCCCTTCCCAGGCTTCAAACATCTGCCCCAGCCGTCTGCTTAACCTCCGCTAGAGACTAAAATTACGGGGAACCCCACACCAATTTTTTTTTTTTAATAAATCCTTTATTTTAACACTAAATGACAAGTACAGTAACCAACACTGTTACTGTACTTCTTATATATGTGACTGACATATTTCTATCTAATCTATGTGTGATGCTCTATCTTTCTGTTCTAAATTGTCGGGTACCGCTGCTGAATTGCCGGCCGGCTTTTTTAAAGAGACGGTGCATGAAAACACTAGTATTTTTTTTAATAAATCCTTTGCGCTAAATGACAAGTACAGTAACCAACACTGTCACTGTACTTCTTATATATGTGACTAACATGTTTCTATCGATCTAATCTATGTGTGATGCTCTATTCCTTCTTCTCTAAATTGTCGGGTACCGGTGTATGCCGCTGCTGAATTGCCCGCCGGCTTTTTTAAAGAGAGCGTCTTCTGAGCAGTTTGTCAGCTTTTGGACACCTTTGAATGTGTTTTCTATGCGTTTCTATGTGTTTTTGTTTGCCTGCCATTGGTTTTAACGGTGTTCGACGGTGTTCTAAGGTGTTCGACGAACAGTTCGACGAACAGTTCCTCGAACATCCCGGTGTTCGACGAACCGAACCGAACCCGAACACTACGGGGGTGGCTCAACACTACTGTTCACATGAGTCTGCAGTTACTTTATGTGACTGCAAACTTGTGAATCCTCACATCGGGTGCAGCACGCGCTGTGAGGATTCTCCGGCACGTGCGGAAAGACAAGCAGTCATGTAACCGCAAGTATGCAATATGTATACTTTCAGTTACATTCTGACTAGATGTGTGCTGTTTCACTTAATGCAAGTAAATCAAGCAAAACTGGGCATGTCTAGTTGAAATGTGGCCTGGGAGTATGTGACTAGCCCAGGGGATGGGGATGACTCGGTACCCGGGCCTTTGCCTGGCCTTGGGGATGTCGCGGTGGTCGACTCCCGGGCCCGTACCCTGGGGTCACTCTTTAAAAAGGGGCTAATAGGTTTCTTAGTTTTATTAAAGTTCGTGACGCCACCTGTGGCTTCTGGTGAGAATCACCAGCGCTGCGCAGTCCACTGAGGCCAATGATAAGGCAGCTCGATGGTATAGCTCCCCACAGGTGGAGCTGGGCCTCAGGGCAGCGTACGGAGAGGGGGATGCAGGACAGGTGAGACCCAGCCGGGTCAGAGCAAGAACAGGGACAGACACGATAGTCACTTCAGTACCTTTTACTGATGGAAATTCAGGCACGTCCCGGAGCACTGTAGGGTGAAGGGTGCATATCAGGATCCTCCCCAATGAGCGGGTGTAGGGCCTCCTGTTACTTGCCTCTGCGTAGTAAGTTTCTGACCTGCCTGGAGCTAGGCTTAACTTTGTCTCTGTCCTGCGCTGGCTGACCTTGTGGTAGGGCCTTTTCTTGGAATACACGCTCCTCATCTTGCGGGGCCTATGTGTTTCCTGGCTCTGTTACGTATCAGCACTTTAGCGATCCTGGGACCTGTAGTTCTCCAGGGATTCCAGTTATGCCTTACTGGGTCATAGAGATCCCGGTAAGCTCGGATCCGGTGTCCGGTAAATGCTTCGGGGTGAGCTAGTTAAGCTCCTCTGCCCCCTATGTACTAACTCTCCACTTGCCTTCGGCCTACTAGGCCCTCACTAGGCTACTCACACTAACGGCAGCTTGCCGCGCTTCACCGATCTTATGGCGCCGGCACACCTAAAGCTCACTATTCTGAGCTACAACTGAGTCTGGACCGTGCTCCACTACAGACTGACCTCTCTCAGGCTTCTCTACTGCAGGAACTCTCTCAACAGACTTGGCTCTCTTTTGACTCCAGACTGAACTGCCTGGCTCCACCTTCCCTATTTATATCCCTAACGGGCTCCCTCTGCTGGTCTGAGGTGGAAGGTGGAGATGTGTGAATGTTTATGGGGGCCTCTTGTTGATGAATCCATCAATGCACTCTTCTAGGATCTGTGATACCAAGCGCAGCTGGGCGTCACAATCCCCCCTAGCAAAGCTCAGCACTCCCGGGCTGAAGTACATTTTGAAACAACAATAACCATTAACAATCTTCCCTTTATGGGAGGCACATTTCTTAAACGTTGCATAACAATATAAACGGATACAAAGCGTCCTCAGAATTCAAGTCTCTTGTGGTGAGGTTCCCAGACAGGATGTCCATCTCACAGGGTAGAGTACTTGGTGGTTTGAGGGACCTGTCCCAAACCCTCAATGTAGGCCCTGGGGTGGCTGCAGGGCATGAAGATCCCGTGTTGGACCTCCAGTAGAGCCACTCCAGACAGGTTTTCCTTCTGAGGTCACCTAAAGGGGCACTCCAGGGAGCGCAATTATATACAAAAAGCAGTTTTTGGGCTGCACATAGTCCTCAGCCGCTGAGTTCTTAGGTAAGCAATAAAGGAATTAATAGGGTAAAGTGTCCATGCCACTTGAATTGTCTATTTGCAAGGCAAAGCACAAATTATTAAAGACATACATGTAAGAAAGTACACAATATAATACAATACATTACAATTTAATACCCAATATCCCAGGGGTAACTATCTACATTTTCAGAAATTTGATTATTTTACTGAGTGTACCTGACAGGGGGTTTACCTCTCGTGCTACGTGTTGATCTGCGTAGTACCTGGATGCGTGATGTACTAATAGGTGTACTACCTCCCAATATGTCAGTGCTAGGTGTGGAGGGGCTACTTAACTGTATTGACCTCGCTACTGGACTAGCAAGCATACCATTGGCTGGGCCTTCTTGCTCTGTTCAAACCGGGGATCCTTCTTCCGGGGATTCTGCTTGAGCAGGCTCTTCTGCAGCACTTATAGGTTCTTCTTGCTGTGGGTAGAAGGTGATTACAGGGATAACTACTGCTCCTCCTAGTTGAGGCCAATCCGCCGGGAAGTCTCTCAAATCAGTATGTATTACTGGTTCTTTAGGCTCTTCTGGTACAGTGAGAGGCACTTCTTGGGGTTTTAGTAGGTCTGGACACAACTTTAGGTGATCCCTGGACACTGTTGCAGACGTTCTTCCTCCATCTCGACTGATTATGCAGGTCTTCTTGTCATCAAATCTTGACTGTAACACAGTGTAGGGTTCTTTCTCCCACTGGTCATCAAGTTTGTGGTTTCGTCTTTTCCTTTTCCATACTACTTCACCAGGTGTGAAGGGTTCTGCGGGCGCGTTTTTGTTGTAGTGCGCCTCCTGCTTTTCTCTCACCCGAGTGAGACTGTCCTCGACACAGGCTTGCACCCTCCTGTACTGCTCTTGTCTGGTCATGTCCCAGTCTTCAGTGGTCATGTCAGCTTCAGGCTCAACAACACCAAGCTCCAGGTCCATGGGCAGCTTTCCTGGCCTTGCCCGCATGAGATATGCCGGAGTGCAGTTGGTGGAACTTACTGGTATATGATTGTACAGATCTAATAGATCAGGTAGTAGGTCTGGCCACTGGTTTCTCTCCTCAAGTGGTATGGTCTTTAGCAGGTCGATGATGATGTTATTCATCTTTCTGCAGAGACCGTTGGTTTGTGGGTGGTACGGTGTAGTTCTTATCTTTTTACAACCGTACAAATGGCAGAACTCCTTGAACAACTCAGCCTCAAGGAGTCCGTCAGCACCTGCTCAGGGTAACCATGGGGTCTACAGAAATATGCTTGGAACGTCTTTGCTGCTGTCTCTGCCGTCAGGTCTTTGACGGGGGCGACCACCAGGAAACGTGAGTAGTGATCCACCATGGTCAGAGCATAGGAGTACCCTGACTTGCTGGGGGACAGCTTGACATGGTGCAGGGCCACGATCTCCAGGGGTCGAGTCGTCTTGATGGGTTGCAGGGGTGCCTTCCGGCTGCTGTAGTCTTTTCTTTTAAGGCCACAGGGTCCACAGTCCCGGCACCACCTCTCAATGGAGCTGCGCATTCCTACCCAGTAGAATCGACACTTCAGCAGGGTCTCTAGTTTTTTCCAGCCAAAGTGCCCCGCCTGATCGTGGTAAGCTTCTAATACCATCTGGATGTCTGTCTTCGGGACCACTATCTGCCATACCATCTCATGGGTTTTTGGATTGACGTACCTCCGGCACAGCTTCTCATGGTAGATAAACAGCCGGCTTCTCTCGTTCCACAGCTGCTTTGCTTGCAGAGACGCATCTTCTTGGGTTATCAGCTCCTTGATGCAGCTGACAACCGGGTCACTGTCCTGGGTCTCTTTCCAGCTGTGGTGAGGCAGGGGGTTTATTGTCTTTCCACGCTGCCTCCTGGAGGCTCGTTGCTCATGGATTATCCCATTCCGGTGAAAGGCAGGTAGCTCAATCTCTTCCAGACCATCCACTTCTTCTTCTGCATCTGACTGGTGAGGCATCCTGGACAGGGCATCGGTGTTGGCGTTCTTGCGGCCCGCCCGGTATTTAATTGTAAATTGGTAATTTGACAGCCGAGCCATCCATCATTGTTCCAGCGCTCCTAGCTTAGCTGTTTCAAGATGGGTCAAGGGGTTGCTATCAGTGAAGGCAGTGAACTTACTGGAGGCTAGATAGTGCTTGAACCTTTCAGTGATGGCCCAGACCAGGGCCAGGAACTCCAACTTAAAGCTACTATAGTTCTCTGGGTTCCTCTCAGTCGGGCGGAGCTTCCTGCTTGCCTATGCGATCACTATCTCTTGGCCATTCTGCTTCTGACTTAAGACAGCTCCCAGTCCTTCGTTGCTGGCATCTGTATACAGCAGGAACGGTTGGCTGTAGTCAGGGTAGGCTAGGATATCATCACCTGTCAGGATCTCCTTCATCTCCTGAATAGAGATGAGCGGTGTTCGACTAGAACTGTTCGCCAATCTCAAATTCGAGCTGTTTTGGGCGGTGTTCGAGTTGTTCGACGAACCCGAACGATTTGCAAAAAATTCGGCTGCTCGAGGTTATGTTCGATAACTGTTCGTGCACCAAAAGCTTGTCCTGCATGTCTGGCGCTATTTAGAGCACCAATCATGCAGGGATTGTCTGCCACTCACTGTAATGCCACAGCAATTGTTGTTGTGGCATTACAGTGATTGCCCAAATCGATGGGAACAGTGCCAACAGTGAAACATGAAAAGCCGGCAATTCAGCAGCGGCATACACCGGTACCTGACAATTTAGAACCGAAAGAATAGAGCTTCACACATAGATTAGATAGATAGAAACATGTCAGCCACATATATATGAAGTACAGGGACAGTGTTGCTTACTGTACTTGTCATTTAGTGTAAAGGATTTATTAAAAAAAATAATAGTGTTTTCATGCACTGTCTCTTTAAAAAAGCCGGCCGGCATTTCAGCATCTGTACCCGACAATTTAGAATAGAAGGAATAGAGCATCACACATAGATTAGATAGATAGAAACATGTCAGTCACATATATAAGAAGTACAGTGATAGTGTTGATTACTGTACTTGTCATTTAGTGTTAAAATAAAGGATTTATTTAAAAAAAAATTGCCGTGGGGTTCCCCGTAATTTTAGGCTCTAGCGGAGGTTAAGCAGACGGCTGGGGCAGATGTTTGAAGCCTAGGAAGGGGGTAATACCCACGGAGCTTCCCAGGCTACTAATATCAGCCCCCAGCGGAATACCTAGCCTTTACTAGCTATTAAAATGGGGGACCCCCCCAAAAAAAATGACGTGGGGTCCCCCCTATTTTAATAGCTAGCAAAGGCTAGGCAGACAGCTGGGGGCTGATATTAATAGCCCAGGAAGGGTGCCATGAATATTGGCCCCCTCCCAGGCTAGAAACACCAGCCGTCAGCCGCCCCAGAAATGGCGCATCCATAGGATACGCCAATTCTGGCACTTAGCCTCGCTCTTCCCACTGCCCTGTAGCGGTGGCAGTGGGGTAATAGGGCTGGGGTTGATGTCAGCTTATAATGCCAGCTGACATCAAGCCCAGGTTAGTAATGGAGAGGCGTCTATAAGACACCCCCATTACTAACCCCATAGTCAAAGTTAAAAGAAAACACAAACACCCAGAATAAAGTCCTTTAATTGAAATAAAGACACAATCCTTTATTGTTCTAAATTAAACCATACTTACCACCACGCGCATTCCAGCTGAAGCCAACGATCTCCTGCAATAAAAGTAAAATAATAAAGCAACCTCATCCTTACCTTTCCATGGTTCCCAGGACAGCTTCAGCTCTGCTACATCGAGATGACAGGCTGGACCGCAGCAGAACGCTGCCATCCAGCCTGTCATCCCGCGGACACTGAGAAGCGCAGGCATGCTTGCGCTCCTCAGTGTCTCGCTGTGACGGCATCCAGATGAGCCGACAATGAACTCGGCTCACCTCATGCACGTCACTGACAGCGTGGGAGAATTCTCCTGCACTCAGCGCTTCAGCGTGAGAATTTTCCCACGCTGTCAGTGACGTGCATGAGGTGAGCCGAGTTCATTGAACATGAATGAGCTCACCTCATGCACGTCACTGACAGCGTGGGAAAATTCTCACGCTGAAGCGCTGAGTGCAGGAGAATTTTCCCACGCTGTCAGTGACGTGCATGAGGTGAGCTCATTCATGTCCATTGAACTCAGCTGACTTCATGTACGTCGCTGACAGCGTGGGAGAATTCTCACGCTGAAGCGCTGAGTGCAGGAGAATTCTTCCACGCTGTCAGTGACGTACATGAGGTGAGCTGAGTTCATTGGACATGACCTCGGCTCATCTGGATGCCGTCACAGCCAGACACTGAGGAGCGCAAGCATGCCTGCGCTTCTCAGTGTCTGCGGGATGACAGGCTGGATGGCAGCGTTCTGCTGCGGTCCAGCCTGTCATCTCGATGTAGCAGAGCTGAAGCTGTCGTGGGAACCATGGAAAGGTAAGGATGAGGTTGCTTTATTATTCTTCTTTTATTGCAGGAGATCGTTGGCTTCAGCTGGAATGGGTGTGACGGTAAGTATGGTTTAATTTAGAACAATAAAGAATTGTGTGTTTATTTCAATTAAAGGACTTTTTTCTGGGTGTTGTGTTTTTTTTACATACTTTACTAGAAATTCATAGTGGTCATGTCTAATATTGGCGTGACCCCATGAATTTCGGGCTTAGGGCCAGCTGATAATGCCAAGCTGGCCCTAACCCCTTTATTACCCAGTGAGCCACCGCACCAGGGCCCTGGATGAGTTGGGTACAGCGCCAGAAGATGGCGCTTCTATGAATGCGCCATTTTCCGGGGTGGCTGCGGACTGCAATTTGCAGCTGGGGGGACCCAGAAAGCTTGGGCCTCCCTGCGCTGCAGATTCCAGCCCCCAGCTGCCTAGTTGTACCTGGCTGGACACAAAAATAGGGCGAAGCCCCACGTATTTTTTTTTTAATTATTTCATGAAATTCATGAAATAATTAAGAAAAAAAGGGCTTCCCTATATTGTTGTGTCCGGCCAGGTACAAATAGGCAGCTGGTGGTTGGGGGCAGCCCGTTCCTGCCTGCTGTACCTGGCTGGACACAAATATAGTGCGAAGCCCCACGTCAATTTTTTTTTAAATTATTTCATGAACCTAGATGGTGGCCCGATTCTAACGCATCGGGTATTCTAGAATATGTATGCGGCAGACCCGGCGCAATCAGCAGAGCGGTGTTTAAATTTGGCGCCAAAATCGCTGACTGGTCGCGGCCAGCAACCGCGACCAATCAGCAAAGCGGTGTTGAAATTTGGCAACTATATCACTGATTGGTCACGGCCGGCGGTCGCGACTAATCAGTAGAGCAGGGTTTAAATTTTGCGCCAATAATGCTGATAGGTTGTGGTCGCGACCAATCAGCAAAGCGGTGTTTAAATTTGGCGCCAATAATGGTGATTGGTCACGACCTCGACCATTCAGCAGAGCGGTGTTTAAATTTGGCGGCAACAATGTTGATTAGTCGCGGCCGGCATCGCGACCAATCAGCAGAGCGGGGTTTAAATTTGGCGCCAATAATGCTGATTGGTCGCAATCGCCGGCCGCGACCAATCAGCAGAGCGGTGTTTAAATTTGGCGTCAAAATCGCTGATTGGTCGCGGAAGGCAACTGTGACCAATCAGCAGAGCGGGGTTTAAATTTGGCGCCAATACTGCTGATTGGTCGCGGCCGGCAACCGTGACCAATCAGCCGAGCAGGGTTTAAATTTGGCGCCAATACTACTGATTGGTCGCGGACGGCGACCGCGATCAATCAGCAGAGCGGTGTTTAAATTTGGCGCCAATAATGCTGATTAGTCGCGGCCGGCATCCGCGACCAATTAGCAGAGCGGGGTTTAAATTTGGCGCAAATCTCGCTGATTGGTCGCGGCTGGAGTCCGCGACCAATCAGCAGAGCGTTGTTTAAATTTGGCGCCAATCTCACTGATTGGACGCGTCTGGCGTCCGCGACCAATCAGCAGAGCGTTGTTTAAATTTGGCGCCAAGCTCGCTGATTGGTCGCGGCCGCTATTTAAATGTGGCGCCCAAATCGGTGATTGGTCGCGGGCAGCGTCCGCGATCAATCAGCAGAGCGGTGTTTAACTTTAGCGCCAAGATCACTGATTGGTCGCGTGCGGAGAGCGCGACCAATCAGCTAATCGTATTGGTGAGGACCGGGGAGCGCCGCTGCCTGGTCGGATACTTCCGTTGCGAGAAGCCGGGAGATGAGCGACTGCTCGCAGCAGAAGTATCTCGACCCGGAGCGCCGCTCCCCGGTCCTCCCTTCACACCCTAGCCGCTGATGTCCCCACAGTATCCGCATGGTGTTACAAAGATCCGGACATTTGTGTTAAAAATCGCTGATTGGTCGCTGGCGCTGCCCGCGACCAATCACCGATTTGGGCGCCAAATTTAAATATCGGCCGCAACCAATCACCAATCTTGGCTCCACATTTAAACACCGCTGTGCTGTGCCACATTTAAATAGCGTCCGCGACCAATCAGTACAGCGGTGTTAAAATGTGGAGCCAAGATGGGTGATTGGTCGCGGAGGATATTTAAATTTGGCGCCCAAATCGGTGATTGGTCGCGGCTGATATTTAAATGTGCCGCACAAATCGGTGATTGGTCGCCGTCTTGACCGCGACCAATCACTGATCTTGCCGCCAAAGTTAAACACTACTGTGCTGATTGGTCTCGGATGCTGCCCGCGACCAATCACAGATTTGTGCGCCAAATTTAAATATTGGCCGCGACCAATCACCGATCTTGGATCCACATTTAAACAACGCTGTGCTGATTGGTCGCGGCCGATATTTAAATGTGGCGCCCAAATCGGTGATTGGTCGCGGTCTTGGCGCGCGACCAATCACTGATCTTGCCGCCAAAGTTAAACACTACCGTGCTGATTGGTCGCGGACGCTGCCCGCGACCAATCACCGATTTGTGCGCCAAATTTAAATATCAGCCTCATGCACGTCACTGACAGCGTGGGAAAATTCTCCTGCACTCAGCGCTTCAGCGTGAGAATTCTCCCACGCTGTCAGTGACGTACATGAGGTGAGCTGAGTTCATTGGACATGAGCTCACCTCATGCACGTCACTGACAGCGTGGGAAAATTCTCACGCTGAAGCGCTGAGTGCAGGAGAATTCTCCCACGCTGTCAGTGACGTGCATGAGATGCGCCGAGTTCATTGGACATGAACTCGGCTCATCTTTATGCCGTCACAGAGAGACACTGAGGAGCGCAAGCAAGCCTGTGCTTCTCAGTGTCTGCGAGATGACAGGCTGGATGGCAGCGTTCTGCTGCGGTCCAGCCTGTCATCTCGATGTAGCAGAGCTGAAGCTGTCGTGGGAACCATGGAAAGGTAAGGATGAGGTTGCTTTATTATTTTTCTTTTATTGCAGGAGATCGTTGGCTTCAGCTGGAATGGGCGTGATGGTAAGTATGGTTTAATTTAGAACAATAAAGAATTGTGTGTTTATTTCAATTAAAGGACTTTATTCTGGGTGTTTGTGTTTTTTTTTTAACTTTGACTATGGGGTTAGTAATGGGGGTGTCTTATAGACGCCTCTCCATTACTAACCTGGGCTTGATGTCAGCTGGCATTATAAGCTGACATCAACCCCAGTCCTATTACCCCCTGCCACCGCACCAGGGCAGCGTGGAAGAGCGAGGCTAAGTGCCAGAATTGGCGCATCCTATGGATGCGCCATTTCTGGGGCGGCTGACGGCTGGTGTTTCTAGCCTGGGAGGGGGCCAATATTCATGGTACCCTTCCTGGGCTATTAATATCAGCCCCCAGCTGTCTGCCTAGCCTTTGCTAGCTATTAAAAAAGGGGGGAACCCACGTCATTTTTTTGGGGGGGTCCCCCATTTAAATAGCTAGTAAAGGCTAGGTATTCCGCTGAGGGCTGATATTAGTAGCCTGGGAAGCTCCGTGGGTATTACCCCCTTCCCAGGCTTCAAACATCTGCCCCAGCCGTCTGCTTAACCTCCGCTAGAGCCTAAAATTACGGGGACCCCCACGCCAATTTTTTTTTTAATAAATCCTTTATTTTAACACTAAATGACAAGTACAGTAATCAACACTGTCACTGTACTTCATATATATGTGACTGACATGTTTCTATCTATCTAATCTATGTGTGATGCTCTATCTTTCTGTTCTAAATTGTCGGGTACAGATGCTGAATTGCCGGCCGGCTTTTTTAAAGAGACGGTGCATGAAAACACTATTATTTTTTTAAATAAATCCTTTACACTAAATGACAAGTACAGTAACCAACACTATCACTGTACTTATTATATATGTGATTGGCATGTTTATATCTATCTATGTGTGATGCTCTATCTTTCTGTTATAAATTGTCGGGTACAGATGCTGAATTGCCGGCCGGCTTTTTTAAAGAGACGGTGCATGAAAACACTATTATTTTTTTAAATAAATGCTTTACACTAAATGACAAGTACAGTAAGCAACACTGTCACTGTGCTTCTTATATGTGTGACTGACATGTTTCTATCTATCTAATCTATGTGTGATGCTCTATTCCTTCTTGTCTAAATTGTCGGGTACCGGTGTATGCCGCTGCTGAATTGCTGGCCGGCTTTTTTAAAGAGACAGTGCATGAAAACACTATTATTTTTTTAAATAAATGCTTTACACTAAATGACAAGTACAGTAAGCAACACTGTCACTGTGCTTCTTATATGTGTGACTGACATGTTTCTATCTATCTAATCTATGTGTGATGCTCTATTCCTTCTTGTCTAAATTGTCGGGTACCGGTGTATGCCGCTGCTGAATTGCCGGCCGACTTTTTTAAAGAGAGCGTCTTCTGAGCAGTTTGTCAGCTTTTGGACACCTTTGAAGGTGTTTTCTATGTGTTTCTATGTGTTTTTGTTTGTCTGCCATTGGTTTTAATGGTGTTCGACGGTGTTCTAAGGTGTTCGACAAACAGTTCGACGAACAGTTCCTCGAACATCCCGGTGTTCGACGAACCGAACCGAACACTACGGGGGTGGCTCAACACTACTCCTAAATGACTCGGCTTGCTCCTTACCCCAGTGGATTGGGGATTTCTGCCTTTGGGGGACTGCCCTACCAGGAGGTCTTGCAGAGGAGCTGCTTTCTTGGTGTAGTCTTTTACAAACCTCCGGTAGTATCCTACTAGTCCCAAGAACTGACGCACCTCCTTGAGGTTCTTCGGCTCCAGACACTTCTGGATGGCAGTGACCTTCTCCGGGTCTGGTGCTACCCCTTCCGGACTGACAATGTGCCCCAGGTACTGTACCTTTCTCTTGAGCTGGTGGCACTTTGAGGGCTTCAACTTCATCCCGTACCGGGACAGTGACTCAAATACCTATGCCAGGTGTTTCAAGTGGTCCTCGTACGTTCTGGAGTACACTATCACGTCGTCCAGGTAAAGTAACACAGTCTCAAAGTTGCGGTGTCCCAGGCAGCACTCCATCAATTTCTGGAACGTTCCGGGGGCATTGCAGAGTCCAAACGGCATACTGTTGAACTCGCAGAGTCCCATCGGGGTTGTGAAGGCCGCCTTCTCCCGATCCTCCTCAGCCACAGCTACTTGCCAGTACCCACTAGTGGAGGTCAAGGGTGGAAAAGTAATTTGCAGACTTTAAGGCAGCTAGGGACTCCTCTATGCGTGGTTAAAGGTATGCATCTTTATGTGTAATGCGATTTACTTGACGGTAATCTACACACATTCTCATGCTCCCGTCCTTTTTCCTAACTAGCACTAGGGGAGCTGCCCAGGGACTACAACTATCCCTTATTACCCCCGCCTTCCTCATGTCTTGCAACATTTCCTTTGCCTTCTGGTAGTGTGCTGGTGGTATAGGCCTATAACGTTCTTTGATTGGGGGATGGTCGCCTGTGGGGATATGGTGTTGAACCCCCTTAATCCTCCCGAAGTCAAGTGGATGTTTACTGAACACCTGCGCGTATTCTTTAACCACCCGGTGTACACCCTGTTTTTGATGGGCAGGAGTGGTGTCTGTCCCAACATGGAGCTGTTGACACCAATCCTCCACCTGGATTGCAGGGTCATTATCCTCCACTTCAACTGGCGAGGTTAAGGACTCCACCTTGTGAATGCAGTTGTTATTTACAGCATGTAATTTGGCAACAGTGGCATAACGGGGCAATCTGACCTCATCTTCCCCACAATTGAGAAGATGGACGGGCACCCTCCCATTATGTACATCTACCACTCCTCTGGCGGTTAAGAGCGTGGGTCTATGCTCGAACCAAAGGGGTTCTACTACCGCCTGGTAGCTCTGTCCTCTAAGACCTATAGCAGCTCTACACCAGATGAGCATTTCACTCATTAGGGGGATGACAATGGGTATGGGGTCCGTCACCCGCACATTACTGATTTCACCATCTGTTAACCTTACTTGCTGTTGGTACATCAGGACTCGGATCTCATTCTGCAGTGCCCTCCTTTGTCTTTGTTTGGCAGTGTCAGCTATCTGTTGGAGCAAGAACACAACGTCTCCCAAACAGTTACCAACAATGTTAGTGCCAAGTACCATATACGGATTGGTGTCATCAGGATTAGTCTCTACTACAATTAGCCCCTGGTCCTTCAGCTCCACTCTCCCCACTTTTACAGTCACATTCTTAACCCCGATTAGGTTAAGGGGGAGTCCATTTGAGGCATAAACAGAAAGATTTGGAGCTGGCGGACTTAGGTCGTCCATGGACCAGAACCTCTTGTAGAGGACGTCAGGCATGATGGTTACCTGAGATCCTGTGTCCAGCAGAGCGTGCATTGGGATCCCGTCCTACACAATGGACAGGAGAGGTCTTCCTCCGACGAACCTGTTGTACCAGTCTGATGGGCCTGGTGAGTTTACTCCTGGGTGTCGGCCCTCGGCCCCAGGGTTTTCTCGTTTAAAGGACAATTCTGGGCGGTGTGTCCGGTCTTGCGGCAGCGGTAGCAGGTAGGGTCCTTCTGTGGACGGCGCTGGTCACTGATCCTCGTAGAGGGTGGTGTTGGCCTCCTCCTCCTTCGCATCCAGGGGACATCCTCAGGGCTATCGGCTAAAAGGATTTTCCCTCCTTCCTCGGGCTCCGTCCGCAGCTGCAGGGCACTCAGCACAGTGGTCAGGGTTTTACTCAACTGGTGCACTTCAGAGCGCAGACTGTCCAGTTCTTTAGGGGACGTTGCTGGAACCTTAGCTTCAGCAGCCACTGGGAAAAAGGTGGGTGTAGCAGGCACTGGGGTAGCCCCACCCTGGTAACATAGGATGGCATTTGTTTCCAGGGGCTGCAGTCCTTTTATAGCCATGTCCTTAAGATTGTCAAAAGTGGCATCTGGATGATCCAAGGACCACCAACGCACAGTCCTGCTCTCCTCTGGAGACCTCAGTCCCCGGACAAACTGTTCCTTCAGCATTTTGTTTTCATTTTCTATGCTGGTCGGACTAACCTGTTTCAGTGCCCGCAGGGCCCCTTGTAGACGCCAGGCGTAGTCCCGAACATTGTCCTCCGGCCGTTGGGAACAATTGTAGAACCTCATCCGGAGGTCCGACTCAGTAAGATCCTCAAAGACAGTCTGTAGCTTCTGAAAGATTGCGGACACTGACTCCTGGTCTGCGGCCGACCATGTTTCCACTTCCCGTTCCGCAGCACCAGTCAGTTGTCCTAATACAACAGCGGCTCTTTGCTTGCCTGTCATAGAATACATGTCTAAGATACCGCATATCTTCCGTTTGAATCCAGACAGGGTATCTGGTTTGCCGTTGTACTGGGGGAGCCACTTTGCTCCAGGAATGTATGGTAGAGTTATGGGAATGACAGGGGTTACAGGCGCTGCTGGTGGAGCGGCCGCCTCGGCCTGCTCGGCGTCGGGCGCGGGTTGAACATCAGGGCCGTTAACCGGTATTCCGGCGTTGTGCTGTTCGTCGGACATTCTGGCGCCCCCTTAGCTAACCGTGGCCTATCTTCTAGTTTTTCTTCCGGTAGGCCGTAGCTCCGCAGGTGACGGTCATCTTCAGGTCAGGACCTTGCGTCGCTTGCGTCCTACGTCAGAGCGTTCAGCGACGCTCCTTCCAGGACCTGCCGCTTCCTGGTTTGACGTCGAGGCGTGAGGCGTGAGGCGTGTCCGGGGCTTCGCGCTCTTTTTCAGATACGCCCCTCAGTTTCCCGCAGTTACGCCCTTCTTCTCGCTCGGCGGTGCAACAATGGCGGCACTCTTCACCACAGTCAAATATACAGTTCACATCAATAAAGGCGCACAGTACCCGGTGGCAGCAGGCATAACACTCCGTCGTTGCAGCGGGCACGCGTATCCTGTTCGTGACCCCAGGAGAGAGATGACTAGCCCAGGGGATGGGGATGACTCGGTACCCGGGCCTTTGCCTGGCCTTGGGGATGTCGCGGTGGTCGGCTCCCGGGCCCGTACCCTGGGGTCACTCTTTAAAAAGGGGCTAATAGGATTCTTAGTTTTATTAAAGTTTGTGACGCCACCTGTGGCTTCTGGTGAGAATCACCAGCGCTGCGCAGTCCACTGAGGCCGGTGATAAGGCAGCTCCATGGTATATCTCCCCACAGGTGGAGCTGGGCCTCAGGGCAGCGTACGGAGAGGGGGGTGAAGGACAGGTGAGACCCAGCCGGGTCAGAGCAAGAACAGGGACAGACACGATAGTCACTTCAGTACCTTTAACTGATGGAAATTCAGGCACTTCCCGGAGCACTGTAGGGTGAAGGGTGCATATCAGGATCCTCCCCAATGAGCGGGTGTAGGGCCTCCTGTTACTTGCCTCTGCGTAGTAAGTTTCTGACCTGCCTGGAGCTAGGCCTAACTTTGTCTCCGTCCTGCGCTGGCTGACCTTGTGGTAGGGCCTTTCTTGGAATACACGCTCCTCAGCTTGCGGGGCCTATGTGTTTCCTGGCTCTGTTACGTATCAGCACTTTAGCGATCCTGGGACCTGTAGTTCTCCGGGGATTCCGGTTATGCCTTACTGGGTCATAGAGATCCCGGTAAGCTCGGATCCAGTGTCCGGTAAATTCTTCCGGGTGAGCTAGTTAAGCTCCTCTGCCCCCTATGTACTAACTCTCCACTCACCTTCAGCCTACTCGGGCCCTCACTAGGCTACTCACACTAACGGCAGCTTGCCGCGCTTCACCGATCTTATGGCGCCGGCACACCTAAAGCTCACTATTCTGAGCTACAACTGAGTCTGGACCGTGCTCCACTGCAGACTGACCTCTCTCAGGCTTCTCTACTGCAGGAACTCTCTCAACAGACTTGGCTCTCTGTCGACTCCAGACTGAACTGCCTGGCTCCACCTTCCCTATTTATATCCCTAACGGGCTCCCTCTGCTCGTCTGGGGTGGAAGGTGGAGATGTGTGAATGTTTATGGGGGCCTCTTGTGGAGGAATTCATCAATGCACTCTTCTAAGATCTGTGATACCAAGCGCAGCTGGGCGTCACATATGCGTATCACATACATGTGGTCACATGACTGTTCGGTCTTGCCACAGACACCGGAGAATTCTCACATCACGTGGTGCCCGATGTGAGTATTCGCAATTCTGCAGTCACATTCAGTGACTACAGACTTTTGTGAAAAGCCTGGAAACCTGTCACGCTTCTGCCAGAAGCAAGATGGCATACAGTGAGATGAAAGGGAAGGGGAGCCCTGACACTATGTAAAGATTAAAGTGGGACACCCCTGACACTTGCCCTACGCAACCCTAAGCTCCCTAGTGTCCCTAGATGGGTTTTTTAACCACATGCGGCGATCACGTTCTCATCCCTGTCTTACCCTGAGAATGACCCTGACTAATGCATAGAGCAGCAGGAACGCTAAGATGAAGGCACACAGGTAAACAGACATGAATAAAAGAAACAGCAATCACTCAATGTGCTCCCAGACTAGAGTAAAGGTGAAGGGGAAGGAAAAGGTGAGGCTAACCAAATAGGAGATAAGGTAAAGAAGACACTCAAACAAACTTCCAAACAGATATATACAGAGGCGACTCCTAGACGACCTCTCTTCACACGGCTCACACCTCCAGCTCCAAATCAGGTTATAGCAAGCTATCATTGGCATCTAATCAAACTAAGACAAGAGGGGAGTGAAGAAATCAGAACAGCTGATATAACTCAGGATGGAGAGCTCTAGGAGATAAACAGAACTGTTTAATTCTGGCTGCATCATAACAAGGGAAATCAGCACAGCTAATTGGAAGGCAAAGAAGATTCCACCAGTTCAGGTGCATGTGTAGCCAGACGCCACAATCTTCTAACCCCTCTCTGTCATGGTATCCTCATGACAAGACCCCTTTAAATAGGAGCTGATGTTATTTAATTGAGTAGTAACTGAGATTCTGTCCTCAGCAATGACCACAACATAATAAATGGAGTTGTGCTGTTCTGGCTTCTTTCACTTTTTCCTTCAAGGGCAAAAAATAACTGATAAAATGAGGCCATGACTCAGACTTAAATAGAACCTGTAAGTAGGATTTTGGATAGTAAAGACATGGCTAGAATAGCGTGTTGGGGCCTGGCGCCATTCTAGGGGTAGAAGACGAACAAAGGTAATTTATAAGTTCACATATTTTTACCTACCTGGCAGGGCCGGCGTCAGCACCCGGCGCACCCGGGCAAGTGCCAGGGCCCTGAGCAGGCGGAGGGGCCCACTGCCATTGGGCACCCGCCGCGCTATGGGACCCGTGAGCGGTGCGGTGCCGGTGTCAGCGCCCCGCCCCGCTTGCTCAGGGCCCCGACAGTCGGCACAATACTTACCCATGCCTCTGCAGCGTCTTCCGCGTCCTCTGACTGTGACGTCTCAGGTCAGAGGGCGAGGTGATGTCTTTACACCATACGCGCTCTCTCCTGACCTGTCACAGTGCAGAGCAGGAGACGCTGGAGTCCGGAGCAGCGCTAGCAGCAGGTAAGAAGTGAGGTGAGTATGGGATTTTTTTATTTTTTTCATGTATGGGGGCATGGGGCATTATATGGTGGGGGGGTGACATCCTGCATGGGGCATTATAAGGGAGGGGGGTGTGACATCCTGCATGGGGCATTAATTATAAGGTGAGGGGGGTGCGACATCCTGTATGGGGCATTATAAGAGGGGGAGGGAGGAAGTGACATCCTGCATGGGGCATTATAAGGGGGGGTGACACCCTGCATGGGGCATTATAAGGAGGGTGGGTGGGTGACATACTGCATGGGGCATTATAAGGGAGGGGGTGGTCTGACATCCTGCATGGGGCATTAAAGGGGGGGAAGTGACATCCTGCAAGGGGCATTATATGGGGGGGAGAGGTGACATCCTGCATGGGACATTATATGGAGGGGGGAGAGGTGACATCCTGCATAGGGCATTAAAAGGGGGGGTGACATCCTGCATAGGGCATTATAAGGGGGGTGACATCCTGCATGGGGCATTATAAGGAGGGAACAGCCTGCATGGAGCGTTATATGGGGGCCAGTATTCTGTATGGAGCGTTATATTGGGACCAGTATCCTTTATGGAGCGTTATATGGAGACCAGTATCCTGTATGGAGCTTTATATGGGGACTAGTATCCTGTATGGAGCATTTTATGGGGGCCAGTATTCTGTATGGAGCGTTATATGGGGACCAGTATCCTGTATGGAGCGTTATATGGGGATCAGTATCCTGTATGGAGCTTTATATGGGGACCAGTATCCTGTATGGAGCATTTTATGGGGGCCAGTATTCTGTATGGAGCTTTATATGGGGACCAGTATCCTGTATGGAGCGATATATGGGGGTCAGTATCCTGTATGGGGCATTATATGGGGGCTAGTATCCTGTATGGAGCATTTTATGGGGGTCAATATCCTGTATGGAGCATTATATGGGGTCCATTATACTGTATGGAGGACTATACTCTCCGGTCTGCACTGTGCGCTGTGAGGATTCGCCGGTTTCTGAGCTATTGTAGAATTTACAATAGATATCGCTCATGTAATGTAGTAAGTGAAATCTTTGCATTGTACTATATATACTGTATATATATTTCTCTGTGGTATCTGTGCATCATGAATCATGGTATGTGCTAAAGGGGCCCACTGAGACTCTTTCGCCCAGGGCCCACAAAAACGTGGAGCCGGCCCTGCTACCTGGGTTTCACTGATGATGTTGTTGCTGGACTGGATGCTGTTCTTGGTCTTCTCTTGTCAGTCTGATTATTTGCCGGCCTCTTTACTTGCCTCCAGTCTTGGACTGACAGGTAGCTTCTTTTTCAATGACC
The DNA here is from genome assembly GCF_046119375.1 of Phyllobates terribilis. Taxonomy (NCBI): domain Eukaryota; kingdom Metazoa; phylum Chordata; class Amphibia; order Anura; family Dendrobatidae; genus Phyllobates; species Phyllobates terribilis. Next base: position 418,042,523 of record NW_027362761.1, on the reverse strand, counting down.
TGTCTTCCCTGGCCAAAATCTCGCACAGCCACCATCAATGTCACTGCAGTTCATGAGCAGATCAATTACTCGGCTCAATTACGTAATGTGTAAGTTACAACACATGCGCCTCCCCCATCAAGGATGGCAGCTTTGTGAGATTGTGGTTTCTTCATAAAATGTGTCAATTTGATCTGCATTAAAGTGTGATTATAGCTACAGTTATGGCCGAAAGTGTTGGCACCCTTGATATTTTTCTCTTCAAAAATTATTGCAATTACACATTTTGTTATACACATTTCATTTTCTTTGTGTGTATTGAAACAACGCAAAAAAAAAAAAAAACAGAGGGAAAAAAGGCAAATTGGACATAATTTCACACAAAACCCCCAAAAATGGGGAGGACAAAATTATTGGTACTCTCCACTTAATACTTGGTTGCACATCCTTTGGGATAAATAACTGCAATCAATCGCTTCCTATAACCATCAACAACTTCTTACACCTCTCAACTTGAATTTTGGACCACTCTTCTTTTGCAAATCGTTCTAATTTTTGAATGGTGCCTTTTCCCAACAGCAATTTTAAGGTCCCTCCATATGTGTTCAAACTTCAGAACTCTCCAGCGCTTTGTTTCCATCCATTTCTGGGTGCTTCATGTTTGTCCTGCTGGAAGACCCATGACCTAGGATGCAAACTTAGGGCACTACATTGCCACCCACAACTCTTTGGTAATCTTATGATTTCATGATGCCTTGCACACAGGCAAGGCACCAAGTGCCAGAGGCAGCAAAACAACCCCAAAACATCTTTGAACCTCCCCCATATTTGACTGTAGGTACTGTGTTCTTTTCTTTGTAGACCTCATTCCATTTTTGGTAAACAGTAGAATGATGTGCTTTACCAAAAATCTCTATCTTGGTCTCATCTGTCCACAAGATGCTTTCCAGAAGGATTTTGGCTTACCCACATACATTTTGGCAAACTGCAACCTTGCTTTTTTATGTCTCTGTGTCAGAAGTGGAGTCCTCCTGGGTATCCTGCCATAGCGTTTAATTTCATTCAAATGTTGATGGATAGTTTGCGCTGACACTGATGCACCCTGAGCATGCAGGACAGCTTGAATTTCTTTGGAACTTGATTGGGGCTGCTTATCCACCATCCGGACTCTCCTGCTTTGCAAGCTTTCATAAATTGTTCTCTTCCCTAATCGTCCAAGGAGATTAGCTACAGTTCCATGGATTGTAAACTTTTTAAATATGTTGCACACCGTCAACAAAGGAACATCAAGATCTCTGGAGATGGACTTGTAATACTGAAATTGTTGATATTGTTCAACAATTTTGGTTCTCAAGTCCTCAGACAGTTTTCTTCTCTGCTTTTTGCTCTCCATGCTTAGTGTGGCACACACAGACACACAATGCAAAGATTGAGTCAACTTCTCTCCTTTTAATCCGGTTTCAGGTGTGATATTCATATGGCCTACATCTGTTACTTGCCACAGGCGAGTTTAAAAGAGCATCACATGCTTGAAACAAAGTTGTTTACCCACAATTTTGGAAAGATGCAAATAATTTTGTCCGGACCATTTTTTTGGTTTATGTGAAATTATGTCCAATTTGCCTTTTTTGCCTGTTTTGTTGTGTTGTTCCAATATACACAAAGGAAATGAACATGTGTATAACAAAACATGTGTAATTGCAATACTTTTCCAGGAGAAATACTTCATTTTCTGGAACTATTTCAAGAGTACCAACACTTTTGGCCATGACTGTTTGTCTTTACTTTACAATCCAGAATCCGGCTGATAAGTGCTCTTTAAACTAAAGTCGCATTTAGATGAGCTAACATCAGCCATTAAATGACTGCTGATCATAGGCGATAGGCAAACGTTTACTGTCCTGTTTAGACAAGCCAACCAGAATTCTATGAGCACAGAACTATTGTTAATTAGATAATTCTGTGCGCATCAAATATCACTATCCGATACATATCACGTGTTCATACTGACAATACGCTGACGAAAACGAAGATTCAATCACACCAGAGTTTTGCTTGTTTGAAAGGTAATTGATGGTACAGTATGTTTGCACAAGCAGATTATTACTGAGCTCGAATTCTAACAAACACCTTACCGCGATTATCAGCTCATGTAAATGTGCCTTTAACCAATTTTACTAATTGAATAAATGTAGGGAGACAAAACAAGCATTTCCAGAGATAACTATAAACACTTGTTCTATAAAAAAAAATGATGGAATATTGTGCAATTGCACACCCCTCCTGTGTTTATTAGGCACAACAGCTCTTCAGCACCTATAGTTGTGTTTGCTCAGCTTAACTCCTTCCTGACATGCGTTGATCTGTGTTCCCACAAAGAGTAGTATACAGTGAAGGAAATAAGTATTTGATCCATTGCTGTTTTTGTAAGTTTGCCCACTGACAAAGACAAGAACAGTCTATAAATTTAAGGATAAGTTAATTTTAACAGTGCGTGATAGAATATCCCAAAAAAAATCAAGAAAATCACATTGTATAAATTAAACTTTTTTGCATTTTGCAGTGAGAAATAAGTATTTGATCCCTCTGGCAAACAACACCTAATACTTGGTGGCAAAAACCCTTGTTGGCAAGCACAGCAGTCAGACGTTTTTTGTAGTTGATGATGAGGGTTGCACATATGTCAGGAGGAATTTTGGCCCACTCCTCTTTGCAGATCATCTCTAAATCATTAAGATTTTGAGGCTGCCGCTTGGCAACTCAGAGCTTCAACTCCCTCCACACGTTTTCTATGGGATTAAGGTCTGGAGACTGGCTAGGCCACTCCATGACCTTACTGTGCTTCTTTTGAGCCACTCCTTTGTTGCCTTTGCTGTATGTTTTGGGTCATTGTCTTGCTGGAAGACCCAGCCATGACCCATCTTCAATGCTCTTACTGAGGGAAGGTGTTTGTTGGCCAAAATCTCGCGATACATGACCCCATCCATCGTCCCTTCAGTACGTTGCAGTCGTCATGTCCTCTTTGCAGAAAATCACCCCCAAAGTATAATGTTTCCCCCACCATGCTTCACGGTTGGGACAATGTTCTTAGGGTTGTACTCATTAATGCCAAAGAGCTCAATTTTTGTTCATCTGACCACAGCACCTTCTCCAAATAACTCACAGAATCATCCAAGTGGTCATTTGCAAACTTTAGACGGGTCTGCACATGTGCCTTCTTGAGCAGGGGGACCTTGCAGGCACTATAGGATTTTAAACCTTTAAGGCGTGTTACCAATGGTTTTCTTGGTAACTGTGGTCCGAGCTGCCTTGAGATCATTAACAAGTTCCCCCCGTGTAGTTTTAGGCTGATCTCTTACCTTCCTCATGATCAGTGATACCTCACGAGGTGAGATTTGCATGGAGCACTAGATCGATGTCGATTGACATTCATTTTGTATTTCTTCCATTTTCTTACTATTGCACCAACAGTTGTCTCCTTCTCACCCAGAGTTTTAATTATGGTTTTGTAGCCCATTCCAGCTTTGTGCAGGTCTATGATCTTGTCCCTGACATCCTTAGAAAGCTATTTGGTTTTGCCCATGTTGTAGAGGTTAGAGTCTGACTGATTAATTGAGTCTGTGAACAGGAGTCTGCTGATTTTATCCATGGTTACCCACGATCCCAAGATGGCCACGGGGTCCTTCAGGTAAGGTGGCCTGTCAGCGCCTGCTAAGAGAGCATGAGCTGAGACTCCTCCTCCCTGCCTGTCAGATGCTGATCTGATGCTCTGCAGTGCAGAAGTATTGCAGAGTATTAGATCAGTAATCAGGGCAGGGAAAGTTGAAGTCCCATAGTAGGACAATGTAAAAAGTAAAAAAAAGTTAATAAAAATCATAAAAATCTTTAAAAAAAAAATCACAAAATAAAGAACAAAGAAAAAGAAAAAATATGAATCCAATAAATACATTTGTGTAAAAAAAAAAGTACACATATTTAGTATCAACAACACATTAACAGAGCACTCATAATGTCTCCATTAAAATGAGGCATACATTAATTGTTAGAATTTTTTATTTTTATTATGAATAAATATAAAAACATATAGAAAATAAGCAAAGGTATCAAAGAATGTAGCAATCAGGTAGCACAGCAGGTAAAAAAAGGGTTTTTTTGTTTATTATTCTTCCCTTGATTAGATTCAGTTCTAAAGTTTTAATATACTGATAAATGTCGTAGAGGAATATGCTAAAATAATTTTGAAAGTGCCAGTGCTTTTATATCATAAAGTATCAATACTCCCTATAATTAATAGCAGCAAGAAAAAAATAATGAAAAGTGCAAAGTGCCAGTATACAGTACAGACCAAAAGTTTGGACACACCTTCTCATTTAAAGATTTTTCTGTATTTTCATGACTATGAAAATTGTACATTCACACTGAAGGCATCAAAACTATGAATTAACACATGTGGAATTATATACTTAACAAAAAAGTGTGAAACAACTGAAAATATGTCTTATATTCTAGGTTCTTCAAAGTAGCCACCTTTTTCTTTGATGACTGCTTTGCACACTCTTGGCATTCTCTTGATGAGCTTCAAGAGGTAGTCACCGGAAATGGTCTTCCAACAATCTTGAAGGAGTTCCCAGAGATGCTTAGCACTTGTTGGCACTTTTGCCTTCCCTCTGTGGTCCAGCTCACCCCAAACCATCTCGATTGGGTTCAGGTCTGGTGACTGTGGAGGCCAGGTCATCCGGCGTAGCACCCCATCACTCTCCTTCTTGGTCAAATAGCCCTTACACAGCCTGGAGGTGTGTTTGGGGTCATTGTCCTGTTGAAAAATAAATGATGGTCCAACTAAACGCAAACCGGATGAAATAGCATGCCGCTGCAAGATGCTGTGGTAGCCATGCTGGTTCAGTATGCCTTCAATTTTGAATAAATCCCCAACAGTGTCACCAGCAAAGCACCCCCACACCATCACACCTCCTCCTCCATGCTTCATGGTGGGAACCAGGCATGTAGAGCCATCCGTTCACCTTTTCTGCATCGCACAAAGACACGGTGGTTGAAACCAAAGATCTCAAATTTGAACTCATCAGACCAAAGCACAGATTTCCACTGATCTAATGTCCATTCCTTGTGTTCTTTAGCCCAAACAAGTCTCTTCTGCTTGTTGCCTGTCCTTAGCAGTGGTTTCCTAACAGCTATTTTACCATGAAGGTCTGCTGCACAAAGTCTCCTCTTAACAGTTGTTGAAGAGATGTGTCTGCTGCTAGAACTCTTGAGTGGCATTGACCCGGTCTCTAATCTGAGCTGCTGTTAACCTGCGATTTCTGAGGCTGGTGACTCGGATATACTTATCCTCAGAAGCAGAGGTGACTCTTTGTCTTCCTTTCCTCGGGCGGTCCTCATGTGAGCCAGTTTCTTTGTAGCGATTGATGGTTTTTGCAACTGCACTTGGGGACACTTTCAAAGTTTTCCCAATTTTTCGCACTGACTGACCTTCATTTCTTAAAGTAATGATGGCCACTCATTTTTCTTTACTTAGCTGCTTTTTGCTTGCCATAATACAAATTCTAACAGTCTATTCAGTAGGACTATCAGCAGAGTATCGACAAGACTTCTGCACAACACAACTGATGGTCCCAACCCCATTTATAAGGCAAGAAATCCCACTTATTAAACCTGACAGGGCACACCTGTGAAGTGAAAACCTTTTCCGGTGACTACCTCTTGAAGCTCATCAAGAGAATGCCAAGAGTGTGAAAAGCAGTCATCAAAGCAAAAGGTGGCTACTTTGAAGAACCTAGAATATAAGACATATTTTCAGTTGTTTCACACTTTTTTGTTAAGTATATAATTCCACATGTGTTAATTCATAGTTTTGATGCCTTCAGTGTGAATGTACAATTTTCATAGTAATGAAAATACAGAAAAATCTTTAACCAAGAAGGTGTGTCCAAACTTTTGGTCTGTACTGTATGTCAGAAAGTGGCTCAATAAAAAATGCAATTGCCTATGTTTATTGTAGCATTGTTTTGTTCTAACACGCTGTATCAGCTACTCCAAGTGTTACACAAGGGCAGGAATTTAAATCAAGTTTATAAATAATCAAACATGGTTTTTACTTACTGCTGATTTGGAGCCTGCTACCCGGCTACCACCCCGACTACACCGTTTCGCCCTGGCTTTTTCAATTCAGCCTGAAGGAAGATTCCCTGTAATGAGGCAGATGGAGGCACCGTGGACGCCGTCTGGCCTGTGATCCAGCGTTATCCGTCTTTTTAGAAGTGTATAAAAGCGCCATCAGCCACAGTTTTGTGCACTTCTGAAAAGAAGGACACCGCTGAACAGAGGACAGATGGAGTTCAGAGTAATGCTGCTGCCACATTATAGTGAATGGATCCTTCGGGGGTTTCATCTGAATCACAGCACTCGGAGATTTAGAAGGGAAAAAACGATATAAGTGCTCAGCGTAGAGCAATGGATAAGTGCAATCCCAAACGTTATGTAAAATGTTCCCAATATAAGCTTCAACTCCATTCACAAAAAAAAGCAAGTCCCCACTCAGATCCGTCATCTGTTAACAGAAATATAGGGGCTTCCACGTTACTGCTAGCACAAAGGCTCTGGAAAAGTGATATGGCACCTCGCCCTCCAAAAGAAATCCAGCAAATTCTTCGCCACAAAATCCAAATGCCCCCTTCTCTTCTGAGCCACAGTGTGCTTAAACCATATTTAGCGTCCTCATGTTTGGCATTTCTGTAGTGATGTGAGCCTGCCTAATTTATGGGTGCAAACCTCCAGCAGCACGAGCAGGTCACTACAGCGTACTAGTCACTAAAATTGTGTTTGCAATTTTCACTCAGCAACATCCACTGCTGCTTGTTTCTGGAAACCACCCATGGAGTCAAAATCGTAGCACAACTGTAGATAAATTCACAAAGGGGTATAATTTCAAAATTGGGTCACTTGAGAAGGATTCCGCTCTTCTAGCACGTATGGGGCTCTGTATATGGAGTCAGCATACTATTATAAGAAAATCTGCACTCCAGGAGGCAAAAAGCGCTCCTTCCCTCCTGAGTCTCGCCATATGGCTAAGCAGTACTGCACAGCCACACATGGGGTATTTCTACATTCAGCAGAAATTGTGGAACAAATTTTGGTGCCATTTTTATCCATTTCCCAGTGTGAAAATGTAAAATCTGGGGATAAAACAATTTTTGGTGGTAAAAATGTAATTATTTTTTCTTCAATGAACAATGGAATAAAATGCTGTGACACACCTGTGGTGTCAATATGATCACTGCCCCTAGATGAATTCATTGAGAGGTGTAGTTTGTAAAATGGGGTAACATGGGGTTTCTGCTGTTCTGGCACCTTTCTCCCAGTGGGAAATGGCACCCACAAACCATAACAGTAAAATCTGCACTATAATATGGCGCTCCTTCCCTTCTGAGCTTTGTACTGTGCCTGAAAAGTATTTCCCAATTACATTTAGCGTATTGGCGCACTCAGGAAAAAATGGATCTCAGTTTGTTGTAAAAATTTCTCCTATTAGCCCTTAGAAAAAATAAAAACTTAGAGCTAAAACAACATTTTAGTGGTAAAAATTAGTGTTGAGCGAGCATGCTCGACACTACTCGGTACTCGCCCGAGCATCTCACTACTCGGGATGTTCGGCGAGCACCGAGCATTTCCGGGTTACTCGGGCGGGAGCTCGGGTCTCCGCCCTGCATGTTTGGCGCTCTTTACAGAGCCAATGAACACGCAGGGGTTGCCAGACAGTCACTGTAATGCCGCAGCCATGTTGGTTGTGGGCATTACAGTGATTGGCTGGCCGCACAGCATCACCTCGAGTATTTAAAACCGGGCGCCGCCATCTTCAACACAGTCGCTCCGGATCAGACGGTGTAGGGAGAGTGCTGCTGAGCTAGGGAGAGATTTATACTGTGAAATAGGTAGTGTAGGGTCTATAAAGCCTGCCAAATCAAACAAACAGTCCTTCTTAGGACTAATATTAATCCCAGATATCAGGCAGGCAAGCAGGCTGTATAGGAGACACAGTGGTTATACCAACAAACACTGTATTACAATCCTGTGTGCTGCTGCTCAAATTGCTAGACTTAGACCCAGGCTCAGAGGCCAGGAAAAATCCTTTTTTTTTTTTATCTAAATCCTCTTTTTTTTTTTTTCCTCAGTCAGACAGTACAAATACCCGTCTTATTAACCTTTTGGTATTTCACCCCCCCCCAAAAAAAATTGAGTGTGTCTGTGAGTGTTCAGACACAAATATATCTGTTTAAAAGAGTCTGGTTTCGGCCAGATAACTAGAACTGTGGTTTTTCAGTTCCACTTTTTTGCCTTTTTTTCCATAAAAAAACAGTTTGAGTGCCTCGCTGACTGTTCAGACACAAATAGATCTGTTTAAAAGATTCTGGTGTAGGCCAGAGAGATAGAACTGTGGTTTTCCTCTTCCATGGTTCAAACCTGGGTGTTATCCACCTTTTTGCCTTTTTTTCATAAAAAAAAAACAGTTTGAGTGTCTCGCTGACTGTTCAGACACAAATATATCTGTTTAAAAGATTCTGGTGTAGGCCGGAGAAATAGAACTGTGGTTTTCCTCTTCCACGGTTCAAATCTGGGTGTAATCCACCTTTTTGCATAAAAAAAAACAGTTTGAGTGTCTCGCTGACTGTTCAGACACAAATATATCTGTTTAAAAGATTCTGGTGTAGGCCGGAGAAATAGAACTGTGGTTTTCCTCTTCCACGGTTCAAATCTGGGTGTAATCCACCTTTTTGCATTAAAAAAAAACAGTTTGAGTGTCTCACTGACAGTACAGACACAAATATATCTGTTTAAAAGATTCTGGTGTAGGCCAGAGAAATAGAACTGTGATTTTCCTCTTCCACGGTTCAAATCTGGGTGTAATCCACCTTTTTGCCTTTTTTACATAAAAAAAACAGTTTCAGTGTCTCGCTGACTGTTCAGACACAAATATATCTGTTTAAAAGATTCTGGTGTAGGCCAGAGAAATAGAACTGTGGTTTTCCTCTTCCATGGTTCAAATCTGGGTGTAATCCACCTTTTTGCATTAAAAAAAACAGTTTGAGTGTCTCGCTGACTGTTCAGACACAAATATATCTGTTTGAAAGATGCTGGTGTAGGCCAGAGAAATAGAACTGTGGTTTTCCTCTTCCACGGTTCAAATCTGGGTGTTATCCACCTTTTTGCCTTTATTACATAAAAAAAAACAGTTTCAGTGTCTCGCTGACTGTTCAGACACAAATATATCTGTTTAAAAGATTCTGGTGTAGACCAGAGAACTAGAACTGTGGTTTTCCTCTTCCACGGTTCTAATCTCCTTTTTATTACCCTTTTGCCATTGATAGTGCGAGTGTAAGCTATTTTACTTCATTTACAATGTGCAAGGTGCGTGGCAAGGGACGGGAAACTGGATGCTCTGGTGATGGTGCGTGTAGAGGATGAGGCCGTGGCCAAGGTGAAAATGTGCCACAACCAACAGCCACATCTTCTCGCTCCCAGTTCTTGACCGAATTACTAGGGAAGCGCACAACAACACCACTATTGCGAACTGATTAGTGTGAACAGGTTATTAATTGGACAGCAGATAATACTTCCAGTCACCTGGGCACCACCACCTCCGGTCTGTCTTCCACACAGTCAAGTGTTAGTAGCCATGAGTCTCGACCGCACACTCCTCCTCAACCTGATGCTCCTTCCTCCCACCTGTTATGTTCTGCTACCAGAGCTAAGGAAAGAGAGGAGATCTGTCCCTACGATAGAACTCAGCTGAATCCCTACGATGTAACAGGGAACCTGATCCTGCGATCAGACCTGCTAAAGTCCTAAGCTAGTCTGTACGGAGACCTATAGATGTGGGGAAGGAATCCCTACAAGTACTAAGGACTGGGAGGAAAATGGGACACCTCCTAACAGAAATAGTAGCAGACAGACGAACAAACAAAATATATAGAACATAGAGGTCCGTAGACCAAGCAAACTAACAGAGTTAGATACAGAGCACAGGCTAGCTAGAAAGTAGTTATACAATGAAGTCCAGCAAAGCCAGAAGGGCGGAGCAGGATTAAATAGGCCAACAAGGTCATGTGACCAGCAAAGGAAAAAACCTAAGAGCAAGGTTCTAACACCACCATGCCGAGTGTCGTCAGACAGCAACTGATCCCACAGTTGGAAACTCTGAAGAGCTGTTCACTGGTCCATTTCCATATTTGGACCCCTCGCCTGCTGCGCTTGAAGTGGTGGGAGAGGAGATCCCATGTAGCGATGGCGAAATATTTGAACAGGCACAGCCACAGGAAGACGATGCTGGCAATTTGTCACAAGAGGTGGACGATGACGAGACACAATTGCCACAAAGTGAGGAGGAGGACCGTGGTGCGGAAGTAGAAGAGGAGGAGGTGGTGGATGATCTAGTAACTGAACCAGTGTGGCAGGAGGACACGCAGAGCGAGGCCAGCAGCACACAGGGGGAGGGAGGCAGAGTACCCCAACAGGCAGGAAGAAGCAATGTGGTGGCCGCAGACAGAAGGTGGGTAACCGTTCCCCGTAACACCAACACGAGGGACGTTGCCAGTACAACCGGTAGGTCTTCCAGAGTCTGAAATTTTTTTAAAGACTCTGCTGATAACCCCAAAAAGGCCATTTGTACCACCTGCCAGGCCAGCATCAGCAGGGGTGACAAAACTACCAGCATGACCACCACCAGCATGATCAGGCACATGTCAGCAAAGCACTCGACTTTGTGGGGCGAACCCCAGGGTCCACGACCAGTGTGAGTGGGTGTCACCACTACTTCTTCCGCTGTTGTGCGTGTAAGAGAACCCCCTGTTGTAAGTACAAGGCAATCCCCTGTCCATACTGCATGCAAAGATGTCCCCTCCTCTCAGTCTTCACTTGTTATTGCAGTTTCTCAAGAAACAGCATCAACGTCCACGTCCACATCCCACCACAGCGTTCGATTGTCTATATCCCAGACCTTTGAACAAAAGCGCAAATTCACAGCCATAGCCCTACAGGCGACAGTCCTAAATTCGCACATTTCACGACTGCTTGCATTGGAAATGCTGCCTTTCCGGCTGGTGGAGACGGAATCCTTCCGCAACCTTATGGCGGTGGCCGTCCCTCGGGACTCGGTCCCCAGCCGACACTATTTTGCCCGGTGTGCCATCCCCGCACTACCCAAGCACGTGTCCCAAAACATCTGCCGTGCCCTCAACAACGCAGCTACTGGGAGAGTCCACCTGACAACGGACACTTGGACAAGTGATTGTGACCAGGGACGGTACATCTCCCTGACGGCACACTGGGTAAACATAGTGGAAGCCGGGATCCAGTCGGACCTTGGGACGGAACACATTCTCCCCACACCGAGGATTGCGGGCCCTATGTCAGTCAGAGTTGCCCCCACAGTGTACAGCACCTGCGCATCATCTTCCTCCTCCTCCTCATGTTCAGCCTCCATCTCAGATATCACCACATCAGTTACAAGCTGGAAGCACTGCAGTACTGCCTCCGCCAAGCGGCAACAGGCTGTGCTGAAACTCATAAGCTTAGGTGATAAGCCTCACACTGCTTGTGAGTTGTGGACAGCTGTGAAAGAGCAGGCAGATCTGTGTCTGAGACCGCTGAACTACATCCAGGCATGGTCGTGTGTGACAATTGCTGTAACCTGGTGGCGGCTCTGAGGCGAGGCGAGATCACACACGTACCATGCCAGGCTCATGTGCTTAACCTTGTGGTTCAGCGGTTTCTTAAATCGTACCCCGAGTTGCCAGATCTGCTCGTCAAAGTACGCCGCCTGTCAGCTCATTTTCGGAAGTCGGCTAAAGCTTCCGCTGCCCATGCTGTGTTGCAGCAGCGATTGCAGTTTCCGGCACACCGACTGGTGTGTGATGTCCCCACATGTTGGAACTCTACCCTCCACATGTTGGAAAGGATTTGTGAGCAGAAGAGAGCAGTTGTGGAGTACCAGCTGCAACAAGGCCATCGATATTCAGGTCAGACTAAACACATAAGACCTCAGTAGTGGACCTGGATGTCTGACATATGTACCATCCTGACAAACTTTGAGGAGTCCACCAAGATGGTGAGTGGCGAAGACGCCATCATTAGCGTCAGCATCCCACTTGTCTGTCTTTTGCAACGCTCTCTGCAGAGAATTAAAGAGGAGGCATTGCAGCCAGAGTATGATGAGATGGATCAAGAAGCCGTAGTGGGCGGTTACACACAGCCCAGCCTCATCTCATCCCAATGTGCATTGGGGGACAATGAGGGAGAGGAGAAGGAGGAGGAAGAACAGGAGCTGGTATCATGCGCTGTAGACAGTAGTACCTGTACAACTGTCACACCGTCGGTTCAGTGTGGGTGGCCTGAGGACAGGGGGGAGGAGGAGGGCATGGTCAGTCGTCATCTTGGTGAGGATACGGAAGTCTTGCCCGTTTCCAGTCTGGTACACATGGCTGACTTCATGTTACGCTGCCTTAACCGTGACCCTCGTGTTGTCAAAATGTTGGGTGACTGTCATTACTGGTTGGTGACACTTTTAGACCCCCACTACAAGGAGAACTTTCACTCTCTTATTCCTGAGGTGGAGAGGTCTACAAAAATGGGGCAGTACCAGAAGGCCCTTGCTGCAGAACTGTTAAAAAAATTCCCATCTGAACACGCTAGTGGCAGAAGTCACAGTTCGTTGCCCAACGAAGGCGTACAGGCGAGAGAGACGCAACTCCAATCCAGAAGAGGCAGGGGAACACTGTCAACGCTCCTGAGACCCGCCAAGCTTACAGGCCCCTGAGGTGCGGGGTACTCTCACAAGGAGTGGAAAGTTTCAAAAGATGGTGAGGGAATACCTTGCCGACTGTACCAGCATCCTCCGTGATTCCTCTGTGCCTTTTAATTATTGGGTATCCAAGCTGGACACTTGGAATGAACTCGCTCTGTACGCCTTGGAGGTCCTGGCCTGCCCTGCCACTAGCATGTTATCGGACCGTGTTTTTAGTGCCGCTGGGGGAATTTTAACTGATAAGCGCACTCGCCTGTCAACTGACAATGCTGATAAGCTGACCCTTATCAAAATGAACAAGGGCTGGATTGGGCCAGACTTCTCATCACCACCAAATGACAGCAGAGTAACATAAAGTCAAATCCACTGTGTTATTTCAGGAGGTGTATTCCCATGCACCGCTTCACACCCACACATGGGTATACGCTTCCTCATTTCGGCTGTTTTTTGCTCTTTTCCTTATCCTCAGCCTCCACCACCACTATACCACCAGGATGACCGTGGTCCATGTTGCCAGCATTGCAAGCTCCTCCGTCTTAATTTTTGGCAGCTTTTGCTTGGAAGGCATAGGCAAAGACTATGGGAGACCCACTCCCCAATAATGGGAATAATGTTTTTAATATGCTGTACTGCATGGCTCTTGTTAGGGGCATTGCAAGTTCCTCGTCCTAATTTTTGCAACTTTTGCTTGGAAGGCATAGGCAAAGACTATGGGAGACCAACTCCCCAATAATGGGAATAATGTTTTTAATATGCTGTACTGCATGGCTCTTGTAAGGGGCATTGCAAGTTCCTCCGTCCTAATTTTTGGCAGCTTTTGCTTGGAAGGCATAGGCAAAGACTATGGGAGACCCACTCCCCAATAATAGGAATAATGTTTTTAATATGCTGTATTGCATGGCTCTTGTAAGGGGCATTAAAATCGTCTTTTAAGCTACTGTGACCTCTACGTCTCTTCCAAGGATCACTGGAATTGTCTTTTTATTCCACTGGGACCTCCACGCCTCTTACAAGAGGCATTGATATTGTCTTTTTATTCCACTGTGACCTCCACGTCTCTTCCAAGGGGCATTAAAACCGTCTTGTTAAGCTACGTTGACCTCCACGTCTCTTCCAAGGGGCATTAAAATCGTCTTGTTAAGCTACTGTGACCTTCACGTCTCTTCCAAGGGTCATTGATATTGTCTTTTTATTCCACTGGGACCTCCATCACTCTTCCAAGGGGCATTGATATTGTCTTTTTATTCCACTGGGACCTCCACGTCTCTTCCAAGGGGCATTAAAACCGTCTTGTTAAACCACTCTGAACTCCATGTCTCTTCCAAGGGGCATGAAAACCGTCTTGTTAAACCACTCTGAACTCCATGTCTCTTCCAAGGGGCATTAAAACCGTCTTGTAAAGCTACTGTGACCTCCAATCACTTCCAAAGGGCATTAAAACCATCTTGTTAAACCACTCTGATCTCCACGTCTCTTCCAAGGGGCATTAAAACGATCTTGTTAAGCTACTGTGACCTTCACGTCTCTTCCAAGGGGCATTAAAAACGTCTTGTTAAACCACTCTGAATTCCACATCTCTTCCAAGAGGCATTAAAACCGTCTTGTTAAACCACTCTGAACTCCACGTCTCTTCCAAGGAGCATTAAAACCATCTTGTTAAGCTACTGTGACCTCCACGTCTCTTCCAAGGGGCATTAAAATCGTCTTGTTAAGCTACTGTGACTTCCACGTCTCTTCCAAGGGTCATTTATGTTCTCTTTTTATTCCACTGGGACCTCCACCACTCTTCCAAGGGGCATTGATATTGTCTTTTTATTCCACTGGGACCTCCACGTCTCTTCCAAGGGGCATGAAAACCGTCTTGTTAAGCTACTGTGACCTCCACGTCTCTTCCAAGGGGCATTAAAACCGTCTTGTTAAACCACTCTGAACTCCACGTCTCTTCCAAGGCGCATTAAAATAGCCTTGTTAAGCTATTGTGACCTCCACGTCTCTTCCAAGGGTCACTGATATTGTCTTTTTATTCCACTGGGACCTCCACCACTCTTCCAAGGGGCATTGATATTGTCTTTTTATTCCACTGGGACCTCCACGTCTCTTCCAAGGGGCATTAAAACCGTCTTGTTAAACCACGCTGAACTCCATGTCTCTTCCAAGGGGCATTAAAATCGTCTTGTTAAGCTACTGTGACCTCCACGTCTCTTCCTAGGGTCATTGATATTGTCTTTTTATTCCACTGGGACCTCCACGTCTGTTCCAAGGGGCATTAAAACCGTCTTGTTAAACCACTCTGAACTCCACGTCTCTTCCAAGGGGCATTAAAACTGTCTTGTTAAGCTACTGTGACCTCCACGTCTTTTCCAAGGGGCATTAAAACCGTCTTGTTAAGCTACTGTGACCTCAACGTCTTTTCCAAGGGGCATTAAAACCGTCTTGTTAAACCACTCTGAACTCCACGTCTCTTCCAAGGGGCATTAAAACCGTCTTGTTAAGCTACTGTGACCTCCACATCTCTTCTAAGGGGCATTAAAATCGTCTTGTTTAGCTAATGTGACGTCCACGTCTCTTCCAAGGGTCATTGATATTGTCTTTTTATTCCACTGGGACCTCCACCACTCTTCCAAGGGGCATTGATATTGTCTTTTTCTTCCACTGGGACCTCCACGTCTTTTCCAAGGGGCATTAAAATCATCTTGTTAAGCTACTGTGACCTCCACGTCTCTTCCAAGAGGCATTAAAACCGTCTCGTTAAACCACTCTGAACTCCTTTTCTCTTCCAAGGGGCATTAAAATAGTCTTCTTAAGCTACTGTGACCTCCACGTCTCTTCCAAGGGGCATTGATATTGTCTTTTTATTCGACTGGGACCTCCACGTCTCTTCCAAAGGGCGTTGATATTGTCTTTTTATTCCACTGGGACCTCCACCACTCTTCCAAGGGGCATTCATATTGTCTTTTTATTCCACTGGGACCTCCACGTCTCTTCCAAGGGGCAATAAAATCGTCTTGTTAAACCACTCTGAACTCCACGTCTCTTCCAAGGGGCATTAAAACCGTCTTGTTAAGCTACTGTGACCTCCACGTCTCTTCAAAGGGGCATTAAAACTGTCTTGTAAAACCACTCTGAACTCCACGTCTCTTCCAAGGGGCATTAAAACCATCTTGTTAAGCTACTGTCACCTCTACATCTCTTCCAAGGGGCATTAAAACCGTTTGTTAAACCACTCTGAACTCCACGTCTCCTCCAAGGGGCATTAAATCGTCTTGTTAAGCTACTGTGACCTCCACGTCTCTTCTTAGGGTCATTGATAGTGTCTTTTTATTCCACTGGGACCTCCACCACTCTTCCAAGGGGCATTGATATTGTCTTTTTATTCCACTGGGACCTCCACCACTCTTCCAGGGGTCATTCATATTGTCTTTTTATTCCACTGGGACCTCCACGTCTGTTCCAAGGGGCATTAAAATCGTCTTGTTAAACCACTCTGTACTCCACATCTCTTCCAAGGGGCATTAAAACCGTCTTGTTAAGCTACTGTGACCTCCACGTCTCTTCCAAGGGGCATTAAAACCGTCTTGTTAAACCACTCTGAACTCCATGTCTCTTTCAAGGGGCATTAAAACCATCTTGTTAAGCTACTGTGACCGCCATGTCTCTTCCAATGGGCATTAAAACCGTCTTGTGAATCCACTCTGAACTCCACGTCTCTTCCAAGGTGCATTAAAATCATCTTGTTAAGCTACTGTGACCTCCACGTCTCTTCCAAGGGTCATTGATATTGTCTTTTTATTCCACTGGGACCTCCACCACTCTTCCAAGGGGCATTGATATTGTCTTTTTATTCCACTGGGACCTCCACCACTCTTCCAAGGGGCATTGATATTGTCTTTTTATTCCACTGGAACCTCCACGTCTCTTTCAAGGGGCATTAAAACCGTCTTGTTAAGCTACTGTGACCTCCACGTCTCTTCCAAGGGGCATTAAAACCGTCTTGTTAAACCACTCTGAACTCCACAACTCTTCCAAGGGGCATTGAAATGTTATTTTTAATTACTTCTAACCTCCACGATTCTTCCAACGGGCATTGCATTTCCTCCTAATTTTAGTCAGCTTTTGCTTTTCAATGCATAGGCGAACACTAAGGGAGACATACTACCCAATAATGGGTAGATGGTTTTTAGTACGCTGTAATCCACGTCTGTTTCAAGGGGCATTGCAATTCCTCATAATTTTTGGAAAGCCTTCCATTCACTGATTAGGCCAACAGTGTATAGGAGACCCAGTTGCTTTGACCTCCATGTCACTTCCAAGGGGCATTGAAGTGCCTCGAAATTTTTGGTAGGCATTGCACTCACTGTATGCCCTATAACTGTGTAGCCGAACCGCTCCTTTTTGTACAGAAACATATCCTACAAGACATGCGTGGTTGACTGGCCTGATATTGATGTTAATGGTCCCTGTTACTCCTGCTCTTTCTCCTTTGCCACCACCTCATCCATCATTCATCACCTGGATCTTTGTTTTAACGGGAGTCATAGAACTGGGATATTAGCAGGAAAACATCCGGCAATCCTCGGAGGAGGTAGGATATGCACCAAAACGCTGACCACCTCAGGCCTGACCACTACTACATACATGCGCTTGCATTCCAAGGAACAGAAAGCTAAGGAGATGGATGGCCTCATGATCATGAAAAATTTACTCGTTGTGTAGGAGGCCGGCCACTGCTGCTGTCTACCTTTTGTATTGAAGCCTGATTGACCCAGGACCCCCAATCCTCTATGTCTGGAGGACGTGTTGCATCCCAGTGTCCAACTGTGTCCCGGATTCCACAATATTAATCCAGTGTGAAGGCGTCAGTGAGATGGACCATCCCTGGCCACATTCACTTGTCCACGTGTTTGTGGTTAGGCTGTCCTTCCCACTAAATGCACTGGGGAGGGCACAGGTAATGTTTTGGTATGCGCGCTTGTGTATAAGGCGCACCGGGACCAATAGGGGTGGCTGCAGACCGAGTATGGACACCCGGCCGCCCCCTGGCGGCTGGGGACCGAGTGTGGACACCCGGCCGCCGGGCGGCTGGGGACTGAGTATGGATACCAGGCCGCCGACGTAGCCATGACATGGTGGCCGGCGTCTGCCACCACAAGCCTAAAAGGCCTCATTTCAAGTGCAAGCAAGCTAGCAGTATGGTATTGCAGCCTGGGGGTGGGTGGGTGGATGGCAGGCTGCACACTTACGCTTGCATTCCAAGAAAACAAAGCAGATGCTAACTTCTATCATCATCATCATCATGCTTCTCACCTTGGCACTCTCAACTCCCCTGATGGAGAAGCCAGGGCCCGCCGGAGGAGTCTGGTTGTCTGGTGGGCTCGTCCAATGCTGCCCTAAAGCAGGCCAGGCTAAGAAAAGTGTGGGGAAGGTTCCCTGGACAAATAGTGGCGGCTGGGGACAGAGTATGGAGACCTCGCTGCCGAAGCAGCCATGAGGTAGTGGCCAGCTTCGGCCTCCTCCAAACTAAAAGGCCCCATTTCAAGTGCAAGCTATCAGTATAGTATTGCAGCCTGCGGGTGGGTGGGTGGTTGGCTGCATATTTGCGCTTGCATTGCAAGGAATGGGGAGGTACACTGCCCTGGGACAAGGACTTGCACGGGGATAGTTGCAAGTCTGCATCTTCTGATGCGGCAAGGATCACTTCTGATGGGCACACTTTTAGGCAGTGACCTGGGAGTCAGAGATGCTTCCAGGGGTCTTCCCCATGCCGTTGCCATGTCTTTTCAGCACTGTATGCATGTGTCACACAGCACATGGCCAGATAAGGTTGTAAAATGTTAAAATGACATTTCCCTGTGAATGCATTTGTTACGGTTGAAAGCAATACAAAAGTGCAAAAACGCATAAAAGATGCTACTTGTGAACATAGCCCAAGTTGTGGAGAAGTATTTTTGTTTTTCGTTATTTATTTTACCTTATGCACAAGTCTTTACTAGAGATGAGCGTTGTTCTACTCGAACTGTTCGCCAATCTCAAATTCGAGTTGTTTTGGGCGGTGTTCGAGCCGTTCGGCGAACACGAACAATTTGAGAAAAATTCGGCTGTTCGAGGTTATGTTCGATAACTGTTCGTGCACCAAAATCATAACTGGTTTTTTTCTCAGTAATGATGAAAATTAATGTTAATACGCAGTTTGAGTGTACAGCGGGGTGGGGGGAGGGGCAGGGGATGGATCTCTGCAGGAACAATGAAGATCTCCATTTTTTTTTCTCTTTCCCGCATTTGCAGTGGGGAGGTGCAATCTGTCAGCCTATCAGCAGCGCACACACGGAGCGAAGTGCTTTTTTTCACACAAGCAAGGGCATGTGTCATTGGCAGTGTATGTCACATGTCCTTGCCCTATAAGACCAAGCCATTTTCCCCGTCGCCACCATTTTCTCACTGCTGCAGCTGCGTGTTAGACGGCACCGCTGTTGCTGTGTGCGCTATACCTTGTTAATTTCAAGCCAATTTTCGCACAAATCTACAGATAGCTTGGGAGTAGGGAATAGTTGTGATTGCAGTCCTTTTAAGGACTAGGTTACAGCATTTCCTACGACTTTTATCAGGCAGGTCTGTGCTCTTAAATAGATAGATTGTGGGAGTAAAGACTAATTGTAATTGGAGTCCTTTTCAGGACTAGGTTACATCAGTTCCTATCAGTTTTTGCCAGGCAGGTCTGTGCCAGTGCTGTGCAAGTTTTTTTCACAGCATTTGGCTGAATCTAGCAAAGCTAATCCTTTTTGGCCTATTGCAGAGTGTGTTAGTCAGTGGAGTAGCCTATCTGTGTTGCAAGATATACCACCTGTGTATAGAATACCAATTTTTTTACTGCACCTAGTGAACTAAAATCTTTTGGGCATAGCATCATTCTATTAGTCCATCTATACTGACCTCCATCAGGTTGCAAATTGAATATAATTTTTTTCTGCATCTAGCTCTGAAAAAATATTGGGCTTCTAGCTGTGTGTGGGACTTGTTCTATTAATCCATCTATACAGACCTCCATCAGGTTGCAAACTGAATATATTTTTTTCTGCATCTACCTCTGAAAAAATATTGGGCTTCTAGCTGTGTGTGGGACTTGTTCTATTAATCCATCTATACAGACCTCCATCAGGTTGCAAACTGAATATATTTTTTTCTGCATCTACCTCTGAAAAAATATTGGGCTTCTAGCTGTGTGTGGGACTTGTTCTATTAATCCATCTATACAGACCTCCATCAGGTTGCAAACTGAATATATTTTTTTCTGCATCTACCTCTGAAAAAATATTGGGCTTCTAGCTGTGTGTGGGACTTGTTCTATTAATCCATCTATACAGACCTCCATCAGGTTGCAAACTGAATATATTTTTTTCTGCATCTACCTCTGAAAAAATATTGGGCTTCTAGCTGTGTGTGGGACTTGTTCTATTAATCCATCTATACAGACCTCCATCAGGTTGCAAACTGAATATATTTTTTTCTGCATCTACCTCTGAAAAAATATTGGGCTTCTAGCTGTGTGTGGGACTTGTTCTATTAATCCATCTATACAGACCTCCATCAGGTTGCAAACTGAATATATTTTTTCTGCATCTACCTCTGAAAAAATATTGGGCTTCTAGCTGTGTGTGGGACTTGTTCTATTAATCCATCTATACAGACCTCCATCAGGTTGCAAACTGAATATATTTTTTCTGCATCTACCTCTGAAAAAATATTGGGCTTCTAGCTGTGTGTGGGACTTGTTCTATTAATCCATCTATACAGACCTCCATCAGGTTGCAAACTGAATATATTTTTTTCTGCATCTACCTATGAAAAAATATTGGGCTTCTAGCTGTGTGTGGGACTTGTTCTATTAATCCATCTATACAGACCTCCATCAGGTTGCAAACTGAATATATTTTTTTCTGCATCTACCTCTGAAAAAATATTGGGCTTCTAGCTGTGTGTGGGACTTGTTCTATTAAACCATCTATACAGACCTCCATCAGGTTGCAAACTGAATATATTTTTTTCTGCATCTACCTCTGAAAAAATATTGGGCTTCTAGCTGTGTGTGGGACTTGTTCTATTAATCCATCTATACAGACCTCCATCAGGTTGCAAACTGAATATATTTTTTTCTGAATCTACCTCTGAAAAAATATTGGGCTTCTAGCTGTGTGTGGGACTTGTTCTATTAATCCATCTATACAGACCTCCATCAGGTTGCAAACTGAATATATTTTTTTCTGCATCTACCTCTGAAAAAATATTGGGCTTCTAGCTGTGTGTGGGACTTGTTCTATTAATCCATCTATACAGACCTCCATCAGGTTGCAAACTGAATATATTTTTTTCTGCATCTACCTCTGAAAAAATATTGGGCTTCTAGCTGTGTGTGGGACTTGTTGAATTAGTCCATCTATACTGACCTTAATCAGGTTGCAAACTGAATATATTTTTTTCTGCATCTACCTCTGAAAAAATATTGGGCTTCTAGCTGTGTGTGGGACTTGTTCTATTAATCCATCTATACAGACCTCCATCAGGTTGCAAACTGAATATATTTTTTTCTGCATCTAGCTCTGAAAAAATATTGGGCTTCTAGCTGTGTGTGGGACTTGTTCTATTAATCCATCTATACAGACCTCCATCAGGTTGCAAACTGAAAATATTTTTTTCTGCATCTACCTCTGAAAAAATATTGGGCTTCTAGCTGTGTGTGGGACTTGTTCTATTAATCCATCTATACAGACCTCCATCAGGTTGCAAACTGAATATATTTTTTTCTGCATCTACCTATGAAAAAATATTGGGCTTCTAGCTGTGTGTGGGACTTGTTCTATTAATCCATCTATACAGACCTCCATCAGGTTGCAAACTGAATATATTTTTTTCTGCATCTACCTCTGAAAAAATATTGGGCTTCTAGCTGTGTGTGGGACTTGTTCTATTAATCCATCTATACAGACCTCCATCAGGTTGCAAACTGAATATATTTTTTTCTGCATCTACCTCTGAAAAAATATTGGGCTTCTAGCTGTGTGTGGGACTTGTTCTATTAATCCATCTATACAGACCTCCATCAGGTTGCAAACTGAATATATTTTATTCTGCATCTACCTCTGAAAAAATATTGGGCTTCTAGCTGTGTGTGGGACTTGTTGTATTAGTCCATCTATACTGACCTCCATCAGGTTGCAAACTGAATATATTTTTTTCTGCATCTACCTCTGAAAAAATATTGGGCTTCTAGCTGTGTGTGGGACTATCTATACTGTCCATCTATACTGACCTCCATCAGGTTGCAAACTGAATATATTTTTTTCTGCATCTACCTCTGAAAAAATATTGGGCTTCTAGCTGTGTGTGGGACTTGTTGTATTAGTCCATCTATACTGACCTCCATCAGGTTGCAAACTGAATATATTTTTTTCTGCATCTACCTCTGAAAAAATATTGGGCTTCTAGCTGTGTGTGGGACTTGTTCTATTAATCCATCTATACAGACCTCCATCAGGTTGCAAATTGAATATAATTTTTTTCTGCATCTAACCCAGCCAATAGTTTTGGCCTAATACCTCAGTTTGGCCACTCAACTCTGCTCGTTTCCCATCCATTGTTTTTTTGTGCAAACAACTCCAGATTTGTGAATTAGTTAACCACCAAAATGAGTGGAAAAAGGCCTGTTGCTGGTGGAAAGGGGAATAGGCGTGTTGGGAAGGGGAAAAAGGTTGCGTCCGTGGGGTAGGTGTTAAAGCAACAGTAACATCTGCAGAAGAAAGACCATCTTCCAGCCAAACTAAAATGTCTACTTCTTTTAGCGGACAATGTGATAAGATCCCTTTCTTACGGCCACGCCAATCGCTACAAATTCCAGATGAGGCACAAAAACAGCAGGTGCTTCAACGGATATCAAGTGCTCCTTTAAGTGGGCTCTCCTCCACATCAACTTCAACATCACAAATACTCCAGTCCTCAAAGGTGTCACCCCAATCGCACTTGCTTCCTCACAGCTCCCAAATCTCCAGCTGCCCGTCTGAGTATGAGGTAGAACAGATGGTTGAGTCTGCAGAGCTGTTTACTCATACTATAGCCTGGGAATCAGAGGTCGACTCCAGCGCTTCTGTGAATCCAGACGAGGAAATGATCTGCACTGATGCCCAGAATCTTTATGAGTCGGATCCAGGACCAGACGCAGAAGGTTCTGACCATAATGTAGACCCTCATTCCCAAACTGTAACTCCTGTTGGTGGAGACAATGAGGAAGACGATGATAAGACTCAAATACCTGATTGGAGCGACAACTTTAGTTTTTTGTCAGGGCAGGAACAGGTTGGCTCTGAGGACGACGGGTGTGATAACGCACAGGGTGATGATGATGAGGTTGGAGATCCCACTTACTGTCAACCCACAGTCAGCCAAGAGATGAGGTCAGCAGAGGAGGTGGAGAAAGATGCTAGTAACGACGAGTTCAGGTTGCGCCTTCCTGGACAGAGACGTAGTACTGGAAGCACGTCAACAACTGCATCCTCAAACACAACTCTGCCTCTCACCACAAGTCGTGGTGGCTCTTCAGGTCGCATGGGTGCTAAGCCTTGCATAGCCTGGGCATTTTTTCAGATCGATAAAGATGACCCAACTCGTGTTATCTGTAACATTTGTCAGAAAAAGCTAAGTAGAGGCCAAAAAATACATAGTTTGAGTACTTCATGCATGAACCGGCACATGGACATGAAGCATAAGTTGCAGTGGGAAGCTCAGTGTGCTACAATGCGGCCTAGCTGGCCGGGCCAACCACCGTCTGCCATATCTTGTGCATCCGCGGCCTCTTCATCCTCTGTGACTGGGGGAACAGCAGTCACACCTGTTTTGGGGCACAGACCTGCCACCTCTTTACCCGCAACAGCCAGCGTGATTGGCAGGTCATCATTTTCTTTGGAGGTGGTAACACCAGCTGGTGTAGAGCGCTGTCCGACATCGATAGCACCACCTTTGGATCAAGGCAACCTAACATGTCCGCCTGCATCTTCCTCACAGACCGGCAGTTTGCCGGGGACACCCTTATCAACCCCGTCTAAGCACAATAGCCAGCCCTCGGTCCCTCAGATGTGGACAAGTAAAAGACCATTTCCTCCTAGCCATGAGAAAGCTAAGAGGTTGAATTTCACCATCTGCAAGCTCTTGGCTACAGAAATGCTGCCTTTCCGCCTGGTGGACACAGAGGATTTTCGAGACCTTATGTCCATCGCAGTGCCCCAGTACCAGATGCCCAGTCGGCACTACTTCTCAAAGAAAGGTGTGCCTGCGCTCCACCAGCATGTCGCACACAACATCACCGCTTCTTTGAGAAACTCTGTGTGTGACAGGGTGCATTTCACCACAGACACTTGGACGAGTAGGCATGGACAGGGGCGTTACATGTCGCTGACTGGGCACTGGGTAACTATGGTGACAGCAGGACAAGGGGCTGCTGTCCAAGTCTTGCCGTCCCCACGAGTTGTGCGTCAATCCTCTTTATGTCAAAGTTCCTCCACTGCTTCTGCCTCCTCAACCTCCTCTCGGTCTTCCACCTGCACCCAAAGCCTGTCTGGTCATGCCACAAGCTTTCTAACTGCGCAGAAGGGATCCTGCACACCTCCTTACTATGCTGGCAGTAGGGCTCAACGTCATCAGGC
This sequence comes from Phyllobates terribilis, assembly GCF_046119375.1. Taxonomy (NCBI): domain Eukaryota; kingdom Metazoa; phylum Chordata; class Amphibia; order Anura; family Dendrobatidae; genus Phyllobates; species Phyllobates terribilis. Next base: position 418,018,046 of record NW_027362761.1, on the reverse strand, counting down.
GGTTTTTACATTGAAATGTCTGGGAAATGTGAGTCACACAGCTGAGGAGTTGTGGTCAGCTCTGGAGAACCAATTTCATGAATGGTTGTCTCCACTGGACCTGAAACCAGGGAAGGCCGTGTGCGACAATGCTGCAAACCTGGGTGCGGCCCTTCGCCGGGGCAATGTCACACACGTGCCTTGTATGGCTCACGTGTTGAACCTGGTTGTCCAGCAATTTTTAGCCCACTATCCCAGACTAGATGGCCTTCTGAAGAGGGCACGGTCGCTGTGTGCTCACTTCCGCCGTTCGCATCCCGCAGCTCAGCGACTTACATCTCTACAGAAGTCGTTGGGCCTGCCACTTCACCGGCTAAAATGCGATGTGCCTACCCGGTGGAATTCAACTCTGCACATGTTGCAGCGACTGTGGCAGCACCGACAAGCCCTGGTGCAATACGTTCTGACGTATAGCCTGGGCCAACGAGATTCAGAGGTGGGGCAAATCACGCTGGAGGAGTGGTCTCAGATCAGGGACCTATGCACCCTTCTGCACAGTTTTGAAATGGCGACGAAGATGTTTAGTGCTGACGATGCCATTATCAGCATGACTATTCCGGTGATTTACATGCTGGAGCACATGTTAAACAGAATTCGGAGTCAGGTGGTGGCACAAGAGGAGGTGGAGGAAGTAGAGGAGGAGGAGTTGTATGCGGAAGGGCTAACATCTGCAAGGTCCAGACGGTCGGCAGCACCAAGGCGGCAGGCATGTGAGGGTGGGGGAGATGGTTTTACCATGGCGCATGGTAGCAGCCAAACTAGTGAGGAAGGTGCAGGAGCCCAGGAAGAAGTGGAGGACGAACTGATGGAAGACTCATCAGATGAGGGAGACCTTGATCACATTTCTGTTGTGCGAGGTTGGGGGGAGAGGACAGAGGAAGGAAGCATGATTGTTACCTCGCCACCAACACAACAGGGACTTGGTGCTCCTGGATGCGCAACACACATGAGTGCCTTCTTGCTGCACTACCTGCAACATGACCCTCGAATTGTGAGAATTAGAAATAATCCTGACTACTGGGTTGCCACACTGTTAGATCCCCGGTACAAAAGTAAATTTGCAGAAATTATTCCTGCCATAGATAGGGATGCACGCATGCAGGAGTATCAGCAGAGACTGTTGCAGAATCTTACATGTGCTTTTCCACAAAATACCAGTGGTGCACGTAGTGAATCTCACAGTTCCAACTTGCCAACCGTGGGACCGTCAAGTGTTCAGCACTCAAACCGTAACAGAACCATAGTATCTGCTGGTAACATCAATTTTGCGGAATCATTTCACCACTTTTTTAGCCCATCCTTTGCAAGGCCACAGGAGACAAGAAGTCTGACACATAGTCAACGCCTAGAGACGATGGTACAGGAGTATCTCCAAGTAAACATTGAAGCCACGACTGTGTCACTGGACCCTTGCTCTTTTTGGGCTTCCAATCTGGATAAATGGCCGGAGCTAGCCACTTACGCCTTGGAGATCTTGTCATGCCCCGCAGCCAGCGTTCTGTCTGAACGTGTGTTCAGTGCTGCTGGTGGTGTGCTGACAGATAAGCGCGCGCGGCTCTCCACTGATAATGTAGACAGACTCACGTTCATAAAGATGAACAAATCATGGATCCGAAACGACTTTTCTACCCCTGTGTCATCCTGGGGAGAGTAAAAGCTTGATGATTGGTTAAAATCACCCTACCAACCGTTTTAAGCTTTCAAATTACTAATCATGTTTATATGTATCTTGGCTGGAAAATAATTTGGGCTTTGTAGCAGTGTGCAGCACTGATCCTATTAGGCCATCTATACTAAAGCTTCACCAGATTTAAAATTAATAATAATTTTTAGCTGCATCTAGCCCGGAAAATAATTTTGGGGCTCCGAGATGCGCAAGACACATAAGTGCCTTCTTGCTGCACTACCTGCAGCATGACCCTCATATTGTCAGAATTCGAAGTAATCATGACTACTGGGTTGCCACACTCTTAGATCCCCCAAACTTTTCGATCAACCTTTTCATTTTAATAAAGACCAAAAAAATGGTCATTTTTGAAATTATAAGCATTAGCAGGTTGTTAGAAACTGAAATCAAACAGTTTTCAACTCAAAACTTTATTCTAGGTGATGTTACATTTTCACATAGGACCCCTTGTTCGAAAGGAGCTTCTGAACTCTCTCGTCCATTGAATTTGTCAGGTTTTGGATGGTTTCTGCTTCAATTGTTTTGCATGAGGACAGAATACCCTCCCAGAGCTGTTGCTTAGATGTGAACTGCCTCCCGCCATCATAGACACTCCTTTTAATGATGCTCCAAAGGTTCTGAATGGGGTACAGGTCAGGGGAGCATGGGGGTCACACCATAAGTTTGTCCCCTTTTATGCCCATATCAGCCAGAGATGCAGATGTTTTATGTGCAGCATGAGATGGTGCATTATCATGCAGAAAAATGATCTTGCTGTGAAATACACGGTTCTTCTTCTTGAACCATGGCAGGAAGTGCTGTTTGAGAAAATCCACATACATTATGGAGTTCATCTTTAGCGCCTTCAGGGATCCTAAAGGGGCCGACAATCTCTCTCCCCATGATTCCAGCCCAAAACATTACTCCACCTCCTCCTTGTTGGCGCTGTAGCCGTGTTTGCGTGGGGTGTCCATCAACCAGCCATCCTCCACTCCATCCATCTGGACCATCGAGCGCTGCACGGCACTCATCCGTGAACAAAACAGTTTTGAAATCAGTCTTCATGTAATGTTTGGCCCACTGGAGCCGTTTCTGCTTGTGTGAAGTGGATAGAGGAGGTCGACAGGATGGCGTATGCACAGCTGCAAACCTCTGAAGGACCCTGCATCTTGTTGTTCGGGGGACGTTGGAGGCACAAGCAGCTTCAAAAACTTGTCTGCTGCTATGACAAGGCTTTTTTGAGGCTGCTCTTTCAACCTGACGTAATTGCCTGTAGGAAAGAGTCCTCAATTTGCCCTTATCAGCACGCACACGTGTGTACTGTGAATCAGCTACAGACTTCTTGATTGACAAGACACTTCATCCTGATCATCGCACAATGTTGATTGTAGTCATGCCTTGACCTAAACACTCCACAATTTGTTGCTTCTCAGCAGCCGACACATCCTTTTTCTTTCCCATTTTGGCAGAAAATGTAGGCTGCTTAATAATGTGAGACAGCCTTCTTAAGTAGTCTTGCCTTTCATTGGACACACCTGCCAAACTAATTAGCACAGGTGTCTGCAATTGCTTACAGTGATATAAAGAGCCCTGACACACATCACCATCAATGAGTTTAACTGACAAACAAACAAATTCTTCCCTTATCACTCCTAAACACTTTTTGCATAATAATTTGGAACGCAGTGTACATGTGCTTTTCCACAAAACACCAGTGGTTCACGTAGTGAATCTTACAGTTCTAACTTGCCAACCGTGGTCTGTATGGAGTTGTTCAATAAAGGGCCCAAAATTAAGATAACATAGATGGGAGAGGTCTCTATGAATAGGAATTCCTAAGTATTTGATACCCTGTGAGGGCCAGGGAAAGGGAAAGTTGGACTGGATGGAATCCTATATGGATTTGGGGAGGGAGACATCGAGGGCCTCAGACTTCGCTGCATTGATTTTAAAATTTGACCATGTAACAAAGTGATCTATTTCAGCCATAACAGCATGGATGGATATATGTGATTGAGTGATATATACTAGGACATCATCAGCAAATAGAGAGCACTTGTACTCGGTGCCTCCCACCTCAATCCACCTAATATTGGGGTTATGGCGAATTGATGAGAGCGGGTGCTCCGTCACTAGGATGTATAAGAGAGGGGACAGAGGACATCCCTGCCTTGTCCCATTGGTGATTGTGAAAGGTGATGAAAATGTTCTGATGCACCCCCTGGGCCTTGGGACACCCGGAGCCGGACCCTTTTTGGTGGATGCTGGTGGTTGTAGTCTTCGTGGCGGCGACCCGGTTCCGTGGCTCACGGTGGTCAAACCAGTGGCGGAACTATTTATGTGGTTTTGATGTTTAAATGTCCGACTACGCCACCCGTGGATTGCGGTCAGAGTGAACCGCCGCTGCAGGGCAGACCGCTGAGGCTGGTGTTGTGGGTGCAGCAGAGCGTAGCATAACTCCCCACGGGAGGAGTATAGCCTCAGGGCAGTGTATGCGGAGGATGGGGGTGATGGTGCAGGGCAGCAGCAGTAACGACACGGAGTCAGTGATGCAGTCCAGGGCCTTTACTCACAGTTCTTATTATCCAGACCACGTCTGCAGGTAACGGCTGCCCACGTCGTACTGTGCTCACCAGGTGAGGGGCTCAGACAACTCCCAGATAACTATGGAGCGCTTCACAGGACCCCCTTTGTGTGTCCTTTGTCTGGCCTTTCTTACCAACCCTTCTGTCCGGCTGCCTCGGGCCTCCTCTTGGTAAACTTGGCGCCAGTTTCCCTGACCCTATGTGGTGCCTTCCTAGCGGGTGTAGCGAGGGGCTGCGCCACATAAAATGTCACAGCCTCCGGTTTCTAGCTGAGGGTCGTTTCCTGCCTCCACTAGTTTCGGGGACCGGTCTCCCCCTTTGGCCTGACCCCTCCACGCAGGTGGATTCGGGCGTGCGGTGGCGACTCGCCCGTCCGCACCCCTGGGATCCCTTCATTCCTCGTTCCTGGAGCCTTCTCCGATCCTCTTCCTTCCTTCTCCCTCTTCCAGGCCTGGGCCTCTGTTACTAGGCCCGCCTCCGGAGCAGAGCTCATGCAGAGCCCCTGCTCCCTGCCACTTCTGCTCAGACTTCTCTGCACTGAACTAAGATGGTGCCCACCTTTTATACTCCCTTCTCAATGCACGCAGGAACTGCTTCCTCCCTGCTCCTGCACTACAGGGTTCCCCTTCCTCAGTGTTCCCTCCCCCCACTCCAGCCAGGGACAGGGACTGTCGTGCCCATCTCAGAGGCATATTGGTCGCCCTGCCCCACGGCAATGTGGTGTAATGCATGCAGGTGTCGGGTCCTGATCCACACTCCATCCTTACCTGAGAGTGAGATATCACACCTCTGGGTGAGGTGCAATACCTCTGTAGCAACCGAGCCCTCAGGGTGCTACAGTTCCATTTATCTTCAGCCTAGGTGACGTATTGTGATACAGGGCCGTGATTTTGGCTATAAAAGGGTCCCCTAGACCCCTACCCCAAGCTTTTTAAGAGAATCATATATGGCGTGCCAGGAGACTCTATGGAATGCTTTCTCAGCATCCAACGAGAGTATCTAATTACAAATTTTTAACTGCATCTAGCCCAGGAAATATTTTGTGCCTAGTAGCAGTGTCTGCTAGTCAGCGGATTATCCCGGCTGTTAAGCAAGCTACACCACCTGTAGTTTAGACACTTAATTTTTTCAAAGGAAATGCTTCGGGACCATGGGATACTCAGTGAAGAGCATCAGGAGGCACCCCAAGGCATAGGGGCTGGGACTGGCAGTAGGATGCCTTGCGCTGGACAGCCGAGCTCGATCCTTATAAAAGCTTTTTAACTGCAGCAGCTTTAGTGGACGCTACTGGAGCTGGAATTACGCGGCTGCTGGCATGAGACTTGCCCTCCAATAGATCCTTGTAAATGGATTTAAAGTGTATTCATTCAAATTAGAGAGACAATTTAAGTTAAAAAGCTTAGAGCTGCCTCCACCACAGGGGGGCTCGCTCGACCCACCAGCGGACAGGCACCAGTATTGGGAGAGTAGGTCTGGCCATCAGGGTTCACCGCGGCTCTGGCACAAACCCGGCGACACGGAGGTGGCACGGGCAGGAGCGGACTGGCCGTGTCGGCTTCTCACTTTTTGGATTTTAGAAGGGCATGACATGCCTATATCTGTGTCTCCCCCTCCTTTTACTCCTCCATCTCTTTTATTTTCGCATGACTATATGTACTTGTCACTTTTCCATGTGTTAGTTATGTCTTCTGAGCAGTTTGTCAGCTTTTGGACACCTTTGAAGGTGTTTTCTATGTGTTTCTATGTGTTTTTGTTTGCCTGCCATTGGTTTTAACGGTGTTCGAAGGTGTTCGACGAACAGTTCGACGAACAGTTCGGCGAACACACGGGTGTTCGACCAACCGAACCGAACTCGAACACTACGGGGGTGGCTCAACACTAGTCTTTACCCTGGAAAGGATGTTCCTTAACATATTTCACAGGAAAACAGTTTCAGTTTGGTTTTTGAACGTTTTATTGTGAGCCCATAAAAGTGGCTTAATACCTCTGACCACGTTGTTGACAGCAGTGACCTGGGGGTCAGAAATGCTTCCTGGGGCGATCCCCATGCTGTCGCCATGTCATTTGAGCACTGTCACTATCGTTTTGGGCACTTTGTAGGCTTTCTACAGACTGCCGGGGGTGCCGCCGCAAAAATGCTCGGGTCTCCCATAGACTAACATTGGGCTCGTTGCTTGGGTCGAGCACCCGAGTATCACGGTGAGCTCGGCCTGAGCTTCGAGCACCCGAGCATTTTAGTGCTCACTCAACACTAGTAAAAATGTAAATTATTCTTTCTTCACGGCCAATTGTATAAAATTCTGAGGCACCTGTGGTGTCTATATGAGTACTGCACCCCTTGATGAATTAATTGAGAGGTGTAGTTTGCACAATGGGGTCACTTTTGGGGGGTTTGGCTGATCTGGCACATCAGGGGCTCTACCAATGTGACATGGCATGCTCAAACCAGTCCAGCAAAATCTGAACTCTAATATGGCGCTTCCTCCCTTTTGTGCTTTGCACTATGCCTCAAAAGTAGTTTTCGACTGAGTACGCCAATACGAGGTACTGGCGTACTCAGGAGAAATTGCACAACAAATTTTTGTTAACTATTTTGTGTGACATGACTCTCTGATTTAAGGGCATAAAAATTAAATTTTGAAAATTGCTAAATTTTTACAATTTTCACCATATTTCTGATTTTTTCACAAATAAAAATGTCATATCAAAGATATTTTACCACTATCATGAAGTACAATATGTCATGAATAAACAATCTCAGAATCACTGGATCCATTGAAGCGTTCCAGAGTTACTACTAGTGATGAGCGAGCACTAAAATAATAGGGTACTCATTGCTCGGGTCGAGCAAATTGGAATGCTCGAGTGCTCGGTCCGAGCAACGAGCCCAATGTAAGTCTATGGGAAACTCGAGCATTTTTCAGGCGGCCCCCCCCCCCGGTGGTCTGCAGATGGCCTAGAAATTGCCCAAATCGGTGGGAACAGTGCTCAAATGACATGGGAACAGGATGGGGAAGACCCCTGGAAGCATCTCTGACTCCCAGGTCGCTGCTATCAACTATGTTGTCAGAGGTATTACGCCACTTTTACGGACTAACAATAAAACATACAAAAACGAAACCAAAATGGATTTTCCTGGGAAAAATGTTATGGAAAATCCTTTCCAGGGTAATGACTTGTATATAAGACAAAATAAATAACCAAAAACAGAAATGCTCCTCCACACCTTGGGCTATGTTCACACATAGCATTTTTGATGCATTTTTGAACTTTTGCATTGCTTTCAAGGGAGAAAAATACATTCACCGGGAAATGTCATTTTAACATTTTACTTCCTTATCTGGCCATGTAGTGTGTGAGACATGATCAGACACATTCATACAGTGCTGAAAAGACATGGGAACAGTATGGGGAAGACCCTTGGAAGTATCTCTGACTCCCAGGTTACTGCCTAAAACTGTGGTCATCTCATCAGACATGATCCTATATTACTGAAGTAATAATACAGACATTTTTGGCAACGTGATAAATATTAAGCTCCATTTAAAATGGGCAAGGTGTGTGTCAAGGGACGGGGAAGTGGACATTATGGTGATGGTGATAGGCCATGGGCAAGATGAAACTGTGCCTGCTGAGGGAGCACAACAAACATCCACGTCATGTAGAACTACCTTCCAGTCCCAAATTCTAGAGGGCCACGGAACACCACTATCAAAACCAGAGTAGTGTGAAAAGGTTGTTGGTTGGATAGCAGATAAAGCTTCCAGTCAGTTTGCCACCACCACCCTGTGTCCCACATGTTCCAGACTCAGTAGATGTGAGTCTGGACAACATTATTATTATTACCTTGTCGTCATTTATTCCATGGTGCTTTACGTGTGAAAAAGGTGTATACATCGCAAAACCAATTATAATAATCTTGTAAGACCCTAACCGCGAGGGCTCACAGTCTATAAGGGATAGGTGAGGATACAGTAGGAGAGGATAGAGCGGTTTGTGCAGCGGTATGGCGGAGCGAGGGTTACTGCAGTTGTACACATGTCGGAAGAGGTGGGTCTTCAGGTGCTTTTTGAAGGTTTCAACAGTAGGCGAGAGTCAGAAATGGTGGGGTAGAGAGTTTTCAGAGAACGGTGATGCACGGAAGAAATCTTGTATGCGATTGTGGGAAGAGAAGATAAGAGGGGCTTAGAGAAGGAGATCTTGTGAGGATCGGAGGCTGCGTGCAGGTAAGTACCGGGAGACTAGGTCACTGATGTATGGAGGAGACAGGTTGTAGATGGCTTTGCATGCCAAGGTTAGGGTTTAGAACAGGAGTCTCTGTTAGAATCTATGTTGTTTTACTTTTCGGCCATCTTTTTGTGGTTTGCTGGCTTCTAGTCTTTTCCTCTGGTGCTGTGTGTCTTGGTTACTTGATCTCCTCACTCTTTATAAATCAGCACCTGTCTCCCATTCCTCGCTGGACATCAGTGTTGTTACGCTTGTGCTCTGGCTAAGTTGCCTTGCTAGTTCTTTGTGCTTAGGACAATTGATATCCTGGGACTTCTTGTACCACCAGTTTTGTTTCCTTTAATTTTCGTTTCTGCAACTAACTTTTCTGTTAGGTGGTCACCTGTTTTTGCTCCCAGTCCTTAGATCTTTTAGGGACACCCTTTCCCCTTCCTTCAAGTCTTTGTTTGAGTTCAGTGCAGGATCGTCGGTGGGGCTATTCACAAGGAATAGGGCACCCACCCCAGTGTAGGGTTTACATAGTAACATAGTAACATACATAGTTTGTACAGCCGAATAAAGACTTGCGTCCATCAAGTTCGACCTGTTAGTTCTGTAATTGCTAAAGTTGATCCAGAGGAGGGCAAAAACCCCAAATGATTTAGCCAATCTTCACCTGAGGAAAAATTCCCTCCCGACTCTGAAACCAGCAGTTAGAATAAATCCCTGTATCAACCTACTATTTTATTTTATTTTTAAGTACAGTACAGACCAAAAGTTTGGACACACCTTCTCATTTAAAGATTTTTCTGTATTTTCATGACTATGAAAATTGTACATTCACACTGAAGGCATCAAAACTATGAATTAACACATGTGGAATTATATACTTAACAAAAAAGTGTGAAACAACTGAAAATATGTCTTATATTCTAGGTTCTTCAAAGTAGCCACCTTTTTCTTTGATGACTGCTTTGCACACTCTTGGCATTCTCTTGATGAGCTTCAAGAGGTAGTCACCGGAAATGGTCTTCCAACAATCTTGAAGGAGTTCCCAGAGATGCTTAGCACTTGTTGGCACTTTTGCCTTCCCTCTGTGGTCCAGCTCACCCCAAACCATCTCGATTGGGTTCAGGTCTGGTGACTGTGGAGGCCAGGTCATCCGGCGTAGCACCCCATCACTCTTCTTCTTGGTCAAATAGCCCTTACACAGCCTGGAGGTGTGTTTGGGGTCATTGTCCTGTTGAAAAATAAATGATGGTCCAACTAAACGCAAACCGGATGAAATAGCATGCCGCTGCAAGATGCTGTGGTAGCCATGCTGGTTCATTATGCCTTCAATTTTGAATAAATCCCCAACAGTGTCACCAGCAAAGCATCCCCACACCATCACACCTCCTCCTCCATGCTTCATGGTGGGAACCAGGCATGTAGAGCCATCCGTTCACCTTTTCTGCATCGCACAAAGACACGGTGGTTGAAACCAAAGATCTCAAATTTGAACTCATCAGACCAAAGCACAGATTTCCACTGATCTAATGTCCATTCCTTGTGTTCTTTAGCCCAAACAAGTCTCTTCTGCTTGTTGCCTGTCCTTAGCAGTGGTTTCCTAACAGCTATTTTACCATGAAGGTCTGCTGCACAAAGTCTCCTCTTAACAGTTGTTGAAGAGATGTGTCTGCTGCTAGAACTCTTGTGTGGCATTGACCCGGTCTCTAATCTGAGCTGCTGTTAACCTGCGATTTCTGAGGCTGGTGACTTGGATATACTTATCCTCAGAAGCAGAGGTGACTCTTTGTCTTCCTTTCCTCGGGCGGTCCTCATGTGAGCCAGTTTCTTTGTAGCGATTGATGGTTTTTGCAACTGCACTTGGGGACACTTTCAAAGTTTTCCCAATTTTTCGCACTGACTGACCTTCATTTCTTAAAGTAATGATGGCCACTCATTTTTCTTTACTTAGCTGCTTTTTGCTTGCCATAATACAAATTCTAACAGTCTATTCAGTAGGACTATCAGCAGAGTATCGACCAGACTTCTGCACAACACAACGGATGGTCCCAACCCCATTTATAAGGCAAGAAATCCCACTTATTAAACCTGACAGGGCACACCTGTGAAGTGAAAACCTTTTCCGGTGACTACCTCTTGAAGCTCATCAAGAGAAAGCCAAGAGTGTGAAAAGCAGTCATCAAAGCAAAAGGTGGCTACTTTGAAGAACCTAGAATATAAGACATATTTTCAGTTGTTTCACACTTTTTTGTTAAGTATATAATTCCACATGTGTTAATTCATAGTTTTGATGCCTTCAGTGTGAATGTACAATTTTCATAGTAATGAAAATACAGAAAAATCTTTAACCGAGAAGGTGTGTCCAAACTTTTGGTCTGTACTGTATATGCTGAAATCTGCCTGGTATCTAGAAATGCATCCAGTCCCCGCTTGAACTGGTGTAGTGAATCTGACATTACCGCCTCCTCACTCAGTGAATTCCATATTCTCACTGCTCTTACCGTAAAGAACCCCTTCCTATGCTGGTGCTGAAACCTTTTCTCTTCCAGTCTTAGTGAATGCCCTCTTGTTACCGTAATATCCCTCCTTTTGAACAAATCCCAGGCAAGATCTCTATACTGTCCCCTAACATATTTGTACACATTTATTATGTCCCCCCTCAACCTTCTCTTTTCCAGGGTGAATAGTCCTAGTTTTGCCAACCTCTCTGGGTATTGCAGTCCCTCCATTCCCTTTATTAATTTTGTTGCCCTCCTTTGTACCTTTTCAAGCTCATTTATATCCTTTCTATATATTGGGGCCCATAACTGAGCACAGTATTCCAAGTGTGGTCTGACCAGTGCTTTGTACAGTGGAAGAACAATGTTCTCATCCTTTGCAGCTATACCTCTTCTGATACATCCCATTACCCTGTTTGCCCTTACAGCAGCGGCCTGACTTTGGGCATTCCAATTTAGTTTGCTCTCAATCCAGATGCCCAAGTCCTTCTCCATCTCTGAATTCCCCAATGATTTCCCATTCAGTGAGTACTGGTGACTTCCATTTTTCCTTCCCATATGTATGACCTTACATTTCTCCTCGTTAAACCTCATTTGCCATTTAATGCTCCACCTACCCAGCTTATCCAAATCCCTCTGTAGGTCTGCACTGTCCTCTTTTGTATTAATTGTTTTACATAACTTTGTGTCATCTGCAAATATTGATATTTTACTATTTATCCCGTTGACTATGTCGTTAATAAAGATATTAAATAACATTGGGCCTAGTACAGACCCCTGTGGTACCCCACTAGTGACGCTTACCCAATCTGAGAATATTCCATTTATAACCACCCTCTGCCTTCTATCCTTTAGTCAGTTAGCTACCCACTTGCAGACATTTTCCCCCAGCCCCATCATTCTCATTTTGTATACCAACCTATTATGTGGCACGCTATCGAACGCTTTTGAGAAGTCGAGATACACGACATCCACTGGTTCCCCCTGATCTAATCGAGAGCTAACCTCCTCGTAGAAGTCAATCAGGTTTGTTTGGCAGGAGCGATTCCTCGTGAATCCATGTTGGTTCGGGATTAAAAGATTATTAGCATCAAGATGCTCCGTAATTGCCTCTTTAATGAAGCTTTCAAAAATTTTGCCCACAACGGACGTCAGACTCACCGGCCGATAGTTTCCGGCGTCACTTTTCGCTCCCTTTTTGAATATTGGCACTACATTCGCCTGTCGCCAATCAAGTGGTACAGACCCAGTCTCAACAGAGTCCTTAAATATAAGATATAACGGTCTGTCTATCACATTACTTAGTTCCCTTAGTACCCGTGGGTGTATGCCATCAGGTCCTGGTGATTTGTTTATTTTAATGTTACTGAGGCGTTTCTGTACCTCAACTTGGGTTAGATTAGTCATACTTAGTGGAGGATTAAGCTTGTCACTTCTCATTTCTCCTGTTAGTTCTATTTCCTTTGTGAAAGTTGTCGAAAAAAAATTATTTAATAGATTAGCTTTATCCTCATCTTTCTCTATGATTTTGCCTTCCTCACTTTTTATCGGTCCAATATTATCCGATTTAATCCTTTTACTATTTATATACGTAAAGAACAGTTTGGGATTTGATCTACTTTCCCTAACAATACGTTTCTCTGTTTCCTCCTTCGCTATTTTTATTTGTTTTTTACAGGTTCTCGTTTTTTCCTTGTAACACATTAGTGCCTCCTTACTGTTTTCCTGTTTTAATCTCTTGAATGCCTCTTTTTTGCTATTTAACGCCCCTTTTACGTTCTTGTTCAACCATATTGGTTTCCTCTTATTTCTGGCCCTTTTATTCCCATACGGTATATACCTCTCGCACTGAGTATTCAGAATTCTTTTGAAGGTTTCCCATTTACTATTCGTATTCCATTGATTAAGTACTTTGTCCCAGTCAATAAGTTGAAGGTTTTCTATCAGCTGATCAAACTTCGTTTATGCAGAGCCTCAGTACAGGGACAGCTTTTCCCTCCTATTCCTTAGTTCTTAGTTGCAGAACATAACAGTATGTCCAGCCCCGTTTAAAAAAAAAAAAGTTTTTTTTTTTTTTTTTCTCCTCTCCTCTTCCTGGATTCAGTATGAGTACCATCCAGGAGCTTGCTCAACGCTTGCAAGGGTTGACTCTGGAGGTTGCTGGTCTTCAGCAGTATGTGAGTAAATACCCTGTAGAACGCTATGAAGAACCTAAGGTAGGATTACCTGAGTGTTTCTCGGGGAAATGACAGGATTTTTTTTCATTTAAAAATGCTTGTTTGTTGTATTTTCAGCTCAGACCTAGATCTTCTGGAAGTGAACTATAGTGTGTAGGGATTATTATGTCTCTGCTGCGTAAAGAACCTCAAATCTGGGCGTTTTCCTTGTCTTCTGATGATCATTGTTTGAGGTCTGTGGAGGCATTTTTTGATGCCATGGGTTTGCTGTATGATGATCCTGATAGGGTTACATCAGCTGAGGCAGAGCTCAGTCGTCTCAAACAGGGCTCTCTAGATGCTGAGAGTTATTGTACCCTGTTCAGACGATGGTCTGCAGAGGTCAGGTGGAATGACCCTGCACTCAAGTTTCAGTTTCTGGCAGGCTTGAGTGAAAGGGTTAAAGATTTGCTCATTGCATTCCCTGCACCTGATACTTTGCAAGTTGCCATGCAGTTGGCTATCGGTGTGGATAGAAGGTTGAGGGCCAGAAAGATTGCGGAGAAGTTTCCTTTATTGCTGGATTCTGTTTCTCACGATGTCATCCCGTTCCAAGGAGAGGGACAGGAGGTTCTCTGAGGAACTTTGCTTGTATTGTGGTAAGGCTGATCATTTTTTAAAGCAATGCGAGGTTCGCTTAAGGAAATAAAAAAAAATTGTCAGTAGAAATCCCGTTCGCATTGCATTTTTACATTCTGCTGGGGTGTTTTTTCCTGGTAATACCACCTGTCAGGGTCGTTCGATTGAGTTTCAGGTAATGGTGGATTGTGGCTCTGCACTTAATTTGATTGATCAACAATTTCTTGAAAAGTATAAATTTGGTTCTGAACCTTTGTTGTCTCCTTTTCCTGTGGTGGCGATTGATAATACTCCCCTGGAGCATGGGAGCATTCTTCGAAAGGTCCCTGGGTTTCCGCTTACTATGAATATGGAACATCAGGAGCAGATTGACTTATTTGTATTTCCTAATTGCCTTCCCTGGTCGTCCTGGGGTTGCCCTGGTTAAAAGTGCATAATCCTTTGCTGGACTGGTCGTCTGGTTCCATAAGATCCTGGGGTCAGGGGTGTTATGGTAAGTGTTGTAATGTTCACATTGCGGCTGTTGTGCGCAATCCTTACCCGTTACCACTTATTCCGGATTTGTTTAACCAATTGACCGGAGCTAAATGGTTTTCTAAGATTGCCCTTCGTGGGGCATATAATTTGCTGCGGGTGAAGGATGGAGATGAATGGAAGACAGCTTTTAACACCCCGGAAGGTCATTTTGAGTGTTTGGTGATGCCTTTTGGGCTTACTAACTCTCCTGCATTTTTTCAAAATTTCATCAATGACATTCTGAGACCCTTGATAGGTAGGAGTGTTATCGTTTATCTGGATGATATTTTGATTTATTCATCAGATCTTGAGTCTCATTGGCAGAGAGTCCGTGAAGTTCTTCAGATACTGAGAGATAACACACTCTTTGCTAAATTGGAGAAGTGTCAGTTTGCTGTCCAGAAAATTAGTTTTTTGGGTTACTTTTTCTCTTGTGATGGTTTTGAGATGGACCCGGTGAAAGTTCAGGCTGTGCTGGAGTGGCCGAGGCCTGAAGGTTTGAAGTCTGTACAAAGGTTTTTGGGGTTTGCCAATTATTACAGGAAAATCATAAAGAATTTCTCTGTCATCGCTAAACCCATTACTGATCTCTCCAAGAAGGGTGCTAATACAGTCTAATGGTCCATTGAGACTATTGAAGCTTTTGAGTATCTCAAGGAGAGGTTCATCTCTGCTCCTGTTCTTATCCAGACCGATGAGACCAAGCCATTTTTGGTTGAGGTGGATGCCTCATCTATAGGCGTAGGGGCAGTTCTGTCCCAGGAGGATAGGATGGGGTGCATTCCTGGGCTTTCTTTTCAAAAAAAATTTCTGAGACAGAGCTCAACTATGATGTTGGGAATCGTGAGTTGTTGGTTATTAAACTCGCGTTCGAGCATTGGCGACATTTTTTGGAGGGTGCTCGACATCCTATACAGGTTTTCACTGATCATAAGAATTTAATTCATCTGGACGCAGCTAAACGTTTGAATGCCCATCAGGCTAGGTGGGCACCGTTTTTTGCCCGTTTCAATTTTTCCGTAACCTTTGTCCCGGGGACAAATAATGTTAAGGCTGACGCTGTGTCTCGTAGTTTTTCTCCAGCAGTGAATGCTGAGAGGGAGGAGTGAATTTTGCAGAGACGGGTGGTGGTGGCTGCATTGGATTCTGAGTTGGAGAATTGCATCCTAGGAGCTCAGAGTGCGACACCAACTAACACTCCATGTGGTAAATTGTTTGTGCCTAGAGCCTTGAGGAGAGTGTTGTTTGTTGAATGTCATGAGTCTCGGTTGGCGGGTCACCCAGGGATTTCGGAAACTAGGAAGTCTATCGGTCGGAGTTTCTGGTGGCCAGGGTGGCAAAGAGAAGTCATCAAGTGGGTGCGTCAATGCTATGTGTGCGCTAGGTCGAAGGCCTCTGACGCTCCGGCTGCGGGGTTGCTGTGCCCCTTGGAAGTTCCTAGTTCGCCATGGACGCACCTTGCCATGGATTTTATCACCATCTGCCTGTATCGGAGGGTTTTTCTGTAATCTGGGTTGTTGTGGGCCGGTTTAGTAAAATGTGTCTTCTGGTTCCATTCAACAAGTTACCTTGCGCCAAGACTCTTGGTAAGGCTTTTGTGAAGGAGATTGTCAGGCTCCATGGTGTTCCCACGGACATTGTTTCCGATAGAGGACCACAGTTTGTGGCTCGCTTTTGGCGTGCTTTTTGTGACAGATTGAAAATTCATTTGTCATTCTTGTCGGGGTATCATCCAGAGTCCAATGGACAGACTGAAAGGAAGAACCAGGATGTCGAGCAGTTTTTGAGATGTTTTGTGGCAGATTTTGTGGAAAATTTGTGGAATTTCTACCACTTGCGAAGTTTGCCCTTAATAATCATACTTCTTCCTTGGCTGGGTGTTCTCCTTTTTTTTGTTGTACTGGCAGGTATCCATCTTTTGGTCCATTTTTAAAAGTTGGGGCTGCTGTACCAGAGGAGGACAATTTTTCTGGTGATTTGGAGAGTGTTTGGACTAGTGTACGCCTGAATCTTAAAGAGGCTAACAGGAGATCAAAAAGGTATTTTGACAAAGAAAACATAGGAGTCCTTGTTTGCTGTTGGGGAGATGGTTTGGTTGTCCTCTAGGAATCTTCGTTTGAAAATTCCTTCTAAAAAACTGGGGCCTAAATTTGTGGGTCCTTTCAAAGTGGGTCAGATTGTCAACTCGGCAGCGGTGAGGTTGGGCATTCCCTCGTCCTGGAGGATTAATTCTGTGTTTCATGTGTCGTTACTTAAGAAGGTGGACACGCCTAAAAAGCAGGCAAAGCCAACTGTTCCTCCTGTTGATGAGGACGGTGAATTTGAGATTTCTCGCATTTTGGATTCCAGGTGGCATAGAGGGAGATTACAGTATCTTAATTATAGTATCTTGTGTCCTGGATAGGTTTCGGCCCCGAGGATAATTCCTGGGTGAAGGCAGAGGAGGTCTCAGCCTCAAGGCTAATTAAGGCTTTTCACAGGAGATTTCCTGGTAAGGCTCGGCCTAGAGGATCTGGAGGATCCTCGTAAAAGGGGAGGTACTGTTAGAATCTATGTTGTTTTACTTTTCAACCATCTTTTTGTGGTTTGATGGCTTCTAGTCTTTTCCTCTGGTGCTGGGTGTCTTGGTCACATGATCTTAGCATCTGTCTCCCTTTCCTTGCTGGACATCAGTGTTGCTACGCTTGTGCTCTGGCTAAGTTGCCTTGTTAGTTCTTTGTGCTTAGGACAATTGATATCCTGGGACTTCTTGTTCCAACAGTTTTGTTTCCTTTAATCTTCATTTCTGCAACTAACTTTTCCTTTAGGAGGTCTCCTGTTTTTGCTCCCAGTCCTTAGATCTTTTAGGGACACCCTTTCCCCTTCCTTCAGGTCTTCATTTGAGTTCAGTGCTGGATTGTCGGTGGGGCTATTCACAAGGAATAGGGCACCCAACCTAGCATAGGGTTTAAGCAGAGTCTCAGTGCAGAGACAACTTTTGCCACCTATTACTTAGTTCTTAGTTGCAGAACATAACAGTCTCTGGGCAATGGGGAGCCAGTGAAGGGATTAACAGAGAGGAGAGGCCAGGGAATAGCGAGGGGACAGGTGGATTAGTCGGGCAACAGAGTTTAGGATAGATTGTAGGAATGCAAGAGTGTTAGACTGGAGGCAACAGAGTAGGAAATTGCAGTTGTCGAGAAGGGAGATGATGAGGGCATGCACTAGTGTTTTTGTAGATTCGCAGTTGAGGAATGTGCAGATCCGGGTGATTTTTTTACTTGGAGTTAGCATCTTTCTCACCCTGATCCTCTTTCCTCCCACCATTCCGAGTGCCCTGAGACAACTGATCCCACATTTAGACACTCCGAAGAGCTGTTTTGTTCATCTTTCCATTGATAGATTCTGGCCTCTCGCTCGGAAGTGGAAAGAGTTTGGTTATGTGGTTTGAAGGAGAGATTAGAGTCCTGGGTTACCCCAAGAGCTGTTCACTTTTCTATCGATAGATTCAGGCCTCTTGACCGGCCAGCTTTGAGCAGGGCAACAGAAGATCGCATGTTGTGATTTGAGCAGCCATGGTCACCCGAAGTTGATGGTGGGAAAGTGCAATTATTGTCGCAAGAGATGGAGATGAGACACAATGGACAGAAAGTCATGAGGAGGACCAGGTTGTGGAAGTGGAAGATGAAGTGGTGGACGATGAAGTCACTGACCTTACCTGGCAAGGGGACATGCAGAGCGAGGACAGCAGCATACAAGGGAGGGAGGTGTAGCACCACAACAGGCAGGAACAAGCTGTGTGGTGGCCAAAGACATAAGGAGGGCAACTGCTCCCCGGAACACCAACATGACGGAAGGTGCCAGTACAACTGTTAGGTCTTCCCAAGTCTGGTTCTTTTTTAAAGACTGTTTAGATAACCCCAAAAAAGCCATTTGCAACATCTGTCAGGCCAGCATCAGCAAGAGCAGCAAAACAACCAGCCTGACCACCACCAGCATGCTCAGGCACATGACAGCAAAGCACCTGAAAGCTGGGCCAAACACTATGGTCCAGAAACAGTGTCTGCGGGTGACAATACTGCCTCTTCCCCTGTTGTGCATGCACGCCAATCCCCTGTCCATGGCGCATGCAAAGATGCCTCCCGCCCTGCACCTGTCATTGCAGACTTGCAACCATCACCGTCCATGTCCTTGTCCCTTTGCAGCGTTCAGTTGTCCCTACCACAGTTCTTGGAATGCAAGAGCAAGTATGCAGCCAGCTAGCCACCCACCCGGAGGCCGCAATACTAAACTGCCACATTTCTGGACTACTTGCACTTGAAATGTTGCCTTTTAGGCTCGTGGAGGCAGAACCCTAACCACAAACATGTGAACAAGTGAATGTGGTCAGGGACAGTACCTCTCACTAACTCATGTCACTGCATTAATATTGTGCTCGTTCTCCTAGAAAACGACCAAATTATTCATGATGGTTGGATCATCCATCTCTTTAGATTTGTGTTACTTGAAATGCAAGCGCAGCCAACCACCCACCTACCCACAGGCCGCAATACTAACCTGCCACACTTCTGGACTGCTTGCTTGCACTTGAAATGTTGCCTTTTAGGCTCGTGGAGGCGGAAACTTTTCACAACCTCATGCTGGCGGCAGCCAGGTGTCCATGCTCGGTCACCAGCCGCAACTATTTCTCGCGGTATCGTCTCCGCCTTCCACAAGCGAGGGTCCCAGAAAATTACCGTGCCCTTTCCAGTGCACTTAAATGGGAAGGACCGCCTAACCACAAACATGTAAACAAGTGAATGTGGCCAGGGACGGTACCTCTCACTAACGCATGTCACTGTGTTAATATTGTTAGAACTCTCCTGTTAGGTTTTTTTTAGTTTGCTGGTCACATGACTATTTTTGCCTATTTAATCCGGCTCCGCCCTCCTGGTCTTGCTGGACTTCATTGTATTTACTACTCTTGAGCTAGCTTGGTGCTCTGTTGCCGTTCTCTGTTAGCTTTGCTAGGTCTTCTGACCTCTATGCTTTTTGTTGTGTGTTTGTCTTTGACTGCTACTATTTCTGCTAGGAGGTGTCCAACTTATCCCAGTCCCTAGTTCTTGTAGGGATCCCTCCCTCACATCTATAGGTCTTCGTTCAGACTAGCCGAGGACTTTAGCGGGTCTGATCGCAGGATCAGGTTCCCCGTTACATCGTAAGGATCTAGTTTAGTTCTATTGTAGGGACAGTTCTCCTGTCTTTCCTTAGTCCCTGTAGCAGATCATAACAGTAAGTCCAGCCCTAAAAGAAAAAAAAAAATTTTCTCTAAGGAAAGACCTCCAGTTTTCCATCATGGTCTCGGTTCAAGATTTGGCTCAACGCTTGCAGGGACTCTCTCTGGAGGTGGCCAAGCTCCAACAACATGTGAGTAGCTGTTCTGGAGCACATTTTGTGGAACCAAAGGTACGTCTGCCTGATTTATTTTTTGGCGAACAACAAGATTTTTTTTCTTTTAAAAATGCTTGTTTATTGTATTTTCGTTTGAGACCCGGATCCTCTGGTGATGAATCACAGCGCATAGGGTTCATAATGTCACTTTTACGCAAAGATCCTCAGGGATGGGCCTTCTCTCTCCAACCTAGTGATCCGTGCTTTAGATCAGTGGATAGTTTTTTTTCTGCTTTGGGTTTGTTGTATGATGATCCTGATCGTGTCTCATCTGCTGAGTCTGAATTGAGACGTTTAAGGCAGGGATCAGGTAATGTGGAAAAATATTGTTCTCACTTCCGTCGGTGGTCTGCCCAGGTGGGGTGGAACGATTCAGCTTTGAAAAGCTTGTTTCTTGCAGGGCTAGGTGAAAGGGTTAAGGATTTACTGATTGCTTATCCCACACGTGGAAACTTGCAGGAGGCTATGCAATTAGCTATACGAGTGGACAGGAGACTGCATGCAAGGGTTAATGAGAGCAAATCCTCTACTATGTCAGCTCCGAGTCTTGAGAGGGTCTGTGCTGACAATGGAGAGCTGATGGAGATTGGGGCGATGCCACCCCGCTCTCAGGAAAAAGATCGCAGGCTTTCTGAAGGCTTGTGCTTAAGAACTGTTTGCTTCGTTTGAAGAAAGAAAAAAAAATGGTCAGTTATGCCCGTATTGCCTGTTTAAATTCTAAGGGAGTATTCCTATCTGCCACTACTGCTGCTCAGGATGAATTAATTGAATTTCGGGTATTTGTGGATTGTGGTTCTACTCTGAATGTGATTGATGGGGGATTCTTGGAAAAACTTAGATTAGAACCTAAAACTTTGTCATCCCCTATTGCTGTGGTTTCTGTTGATGGCTCTCCCTTGAAGAGTGTTACTCATAAGGTCTGTGAATTTCCCCTCACTATTAATGGTATTCACCAAGAAAATTTGGATTTGGTGGTATTGGATAATTTGCCTTCTCCAGTAATATTGGGGTTACCCTGGTTAAAATTGCACAATCCTGTACTGGATTGGTCTACCAATGAAATTAAGTCCTGGAGCCCTAAGTGTTATGACAAGTGTTGTAACGGACGTATTGCTGCGGTGGAAAAAGGGGAATTACCTGTACCTATTCAGGATTTTTGGAGAGTTTTTTCTGAGGAGGAGTCACAAATTTTGCCTCCCCATAGAGACTATGATTGTACCATTGAATTTGTCCCTGGAGCGACTCTTCCTAAAAGTCGTTTATTTAATCTTACTATTCCTGAGAGAAAGGCTTTGGAGGAATACATACAGACAAGCTTGGCCGCCGGTCACATTAGGCCTTCCAAGTCTCCTGTGGCTGTTGGATTTTTTTTTGTAAAAAAAAAAGATGGCGGTTTACATCCTTGTCTGGACTTTCGTGAGATTAAATAAAATTACTGTACGCAATCCTTACCCACTGCCATTGATTCCTGATTTATTTAACCAGTTAGTGGGGGCCAAGTGGTTCTCTAAAATTGATCTCCGGGGGGCATACAATTTGTTGCGCATGAAGGAGGGTGATGAATGGAAGACTGCTTTTAACACTCCTGTGGGTCATTTTGAGAATCTGGTTATGCCTTTTGGTCTTACCAATGCTCCAGCATTTTTTCAGAATCTTATTAATGACATCCTTAGACCTTTAATCGGCAAAAATGTGGTTGTGTATTTGGATGACATTCTGATTTATTCGCCTGATCTGGAGTCTCATTGGCGGAGCGTACGTGAGGTATTACAGTTATTAATGGACAATTCGCTTTTTGCTAAGCTGGAGAAATGTGAGTTCGCTGTACAGAGAATTAGTTTTTTGGGCTACATTATCTCCAGTGAAGGTTTTGAGATGGACCCGGTTAAAGTTCAAGCTGTGCAGGAATGGCCTAGGCCTATTGGTTTGAAATCGATACAGAGGTTTTTGGGTTTCGCCAATTATTACAGAAAATTCATAAAAAAATTTTCTATTATTGTCAAACCGCTGACCGATCTCACCAGGAAAGGTGCTGATGCGGTTCAGTGGACTTCTGAGGCCATTGAAGCTTTTGTGTTTCTAAAGGAGAGGTTCACCTCTGCTCCCATCCTTATGCAGCCTGATGTGACTAAGCCATTTTTGGTTGAGGTTGATGCTTCTTCGGTGGGGGTCGGTGCGGTGTTGTCTCAGGAAAACAAGGATGGAGTACATCCCTGTGCCTTTTTTTCAAAAAAATTTTCTGAGACTGAACTTAATTACGATATTGGTAATCGGGAATTGCTGGCGATTAAACTCGCATTTGAACACTGGCGTCACCTCTTGGAAGGTGCTGAATTTCCCATTCAGGTTTTCACTGATCATAAAAATCTGATCTATCTTGATGCTGCCAAGCGCTTGAATGCCCGTCAGGCTAGGTGGGCACTTTTTTTCTCGCGGTTTAATTTTTCCGTTACTTACATCCCGGGTACCAAGAATGTTAAAGCGGATGCTTTGTCTCGCAGCTTTTCTCCCATGGTTGGTGTTGAGGAGGAAGAGGAGAGTATTTTACAAGAAGGTGTTGTGATTGCTGCTTTGGACTCCGTTTTGGAGGATGAGATTCTTAAAGCTCAGGAGAATGCCCCATCTAACACTCCCCATGGGAGGTTGTTTGTGCCTAGGACCTTTAGGAGAGATTTGTTTGTTGAGTGTCATGAGTCTCGGTTGGCAGGTCATCCAGGAATTTCTGAGACCAAGAGACTTGTGGGTCGCAGTTTTTGGTGGCCTGGATGGCAGAAGGAAGTCATTAAGTGGGTGCGCCAATGTACTGTGTGTGCTAGATCCAAGTCTTCACATGCTCCTGCTGCGGGGTTGCTTTGCCCTCTGGAGGTTCCTAGTGCACCTTGGACACATCTGGCTATGGACTTTATTACTGACCTTCCCCCCTCTGAAGGTTTCACGGTCATCTGGGTGGTCGTGGACCGTTTTAGCAAGATGTGTCACTTGGTTCCCTTCATCAAACTGCCTTGCGCTAAGACACTCGCTAAGGCCTTTGTCAAGGAAATTGTCAGACTACATGGTGTTCCTACTGACATTGTTTCTGATAGGGGACCTCAGTTCGTGGCTCGTTTTTGGCGTGCCTTTTGTGACAGGTTGGGAGTTCATTTGTCGTTTTCATCTGGATATCATCCTGAGTCTAATGGCCAGACAGAAAGGAAGAACCAGGATGTTGAGCAGTTCTTGCGTTGTTTTGTGGCAGACAATCAAGAGGGGTGATCTGAGTTTCTGCCACTTGCTGAATTTGCTCTTAACAACCATACATCCTCTTCTGCTGGGTGTTCGCCTTTTTTTTGTTGTTCTGGGAGACATCCGTCTTTTGGGTCATTCTCCAAATTGGTTTCGGCTGTGCCTGAGGAGGAGAGTTTTTCCGGTGATTTGGAGAGAGTTTGGACGGATGTGCGTGGTAATCTTCAGGAGGCTAACAAAAAATCTAAGAGGTACTTTGATAGGAAACGGCAAGAGGTTTTGTTTGCTGTTGGTGACATGGTTTGGTTGTCCTCTAAGAATCTGCGATTGAGGATTCCTTCTAAAAAATTGGGTCCCAAGTTCGTAGGGCCCTTTAAGGTGCTTCAGATAATTAACCAATCTGCTGTTAGGTTGGAGGTTCCTACGTCCTGGAAGATTAACCCGGTGTTTCATGTTTCTCTGTTGAAAAAAGCTGATGTGTCTGATGGTGACGCCTCTGCCACTGTTCCTCCGGTGGTGGAGGACGGGGAATATTAAATTTCCCGCATCCTAAATTCTAGACGGTATAGAGGGAGTTTGCAGTATCTCGTCGCTTGGAAGGGCTTCGGACCTGAGGATAACTCATGGGTGAGGGCGGATGATGTTTCTGCTTCCAGACTTGTCAGAGCGTTTCACAGGAGGTTTCCTGGTAAGCCTGGGCCTAGGGGATCCGGAGGATCCTCTTAGAAGAGGGGGTACTGTTAGAACTCTCCTGTTAGTTTTTTTTTAGTTTGCTGGTCACATGACCATTTTTGCCTATTTAATCCGGCTCCGCCCTCCTGGTCTTGCTGGACTTCATTGTATTTACTACTCTTGAGCTAGCTTGGTGCTCTGTTGCCGTTCTCTGTTAGTTTTGCTAGGTCTTCTGACCTCTATGCTTTTTGTTGTGTGTTTGTCTTTGACTGCTACTATTTCTGCTAGGAGGTGTCCAACTTATCCCAGTCCCTAGTTCTTGTAGGGATCCCTCCCTCACATCTATAGGTCTTCATTCAGACTAGCCGAGGACTTTAGCGGGTCTGATCGCAGGATCAGGTTTCCCGTTACATCGTAGGGATCTAGTTTAGTTCTATTGTAGGGACAGTTCTCCTGTCTTTCCTTAGTCCCTGTAGCAGATCATAACAAATATTGTGCTCGGTCTCCTAGAAAACGACCAAATTATTCATGATGGTTGGATCATCCATCTCCTTAGCTTTGTGTTACTTGGAATGCAAGCGCAAGTATGCAGCCAACCATCCACCCACCCACAGGCCGTAATATTAAACTGCCACATTTTTGGACTGCTTGCTTGCACTTGAAATGTGGCCTTTTAGTCTCGTGGAGGCGGAAGCTTTTCACAACCTCCATACTCGGTCCTCAGCCGCCACTATTTCTCTCGGTATTGTCTCCGCCTTCAACAAGTGCGGGTCCTGGAAAATTACCCATGCCCTCCCCTGTGCACTTACTGGGAAGGACCGCCTAACGATAAACACATGGACAGGTGAATGTGGCCAGGGACGGTACGGAGCCAGTCCACAGTAAAAAAAAACAAAAACAGCCATAGAGTGTCTGGGAATCTTCCCACACACTTTTCTTAGCCAGGGCTGATTCTCGGCAGGGTTGGACAGGCCCACCAGAGAACCAGAGACTCCTTCTGTGGGCCCTGGCTTCTCCATCCGGAGAGTTTATAGTGCTGAGGTGAGGTTGTGATGATTATAGAGGCCACTTAGCTTACTGCTGCTACTTTTCTGTGGGAATCAGCTTAGCTCCAACCAGCATGGAATATTTCCAGTGGTTTGGTATTGCCACCCAGTACCAGAAGTGAAGCCATCCACTATTTCCTTCTCAGAAATTTTATTTGGCAGACTGAGTGGCTCCCCAAATACATTAGTTTCTCACAAAGGAGCTGAAGATACTGAGTGGCAGTAGGTGCAAGTTTGTCCAGCATGTTAAATATCAGAAGGAGAACAGAGAGGGCAGCACAGTGGCTCAGTGATTAACACTGAAGACTTGCAGCACTGGGGTCCAGGGATCAAATCCCACCAAGGACAACATCTGCAAGGATTTTGTATGTTCTCCCACGTGTTTGCATAGGTTTCCCCCACAGTAAAAAATCAGCCATAGAGTGTCCAGGAACCTTCCCACACACTTTTCTTAGCCAAGGCTGCTTCTCAGCAAAGTTGGACGGGCCGACCAGAGAACCAGAGAATCCTCTGGTGGGCCCTGGATTCTCCTTCAGGAGAGTTCATAGTGCCGAGGTGAGGTCATGATGATGATAGAGGCTTAGTTTTCTGTTACTTGGAATGCAAGCGCAATGTATGCAGCCAGCCACCCACCCTCAGGCCGCAATACTAAACTGCCACATTTCAGTACAGCTGCTTGCACTTGAAATGTTGCCTTTTAGGCTTGTGGAGGCGGAAGCTTCCCACAACCTCACGGCGGCGGCGGCCGGGTGTCCATACTCGGTCTCCAGCCGCCACTATTTCTCCCGGTATCATCTCCGCCTTCCACAAGCGTGAGTCCTAGAATATTACCCGTGCCCTCCCCAGTGCACTTAAGTGGGAATGACCGCCTAAGTGAATGTGGTCAGGGACGGTTCATCTCACTGACGCATTCCACTGGGTTAATATTGTGGAAGCCGGGACCCAGTTGGACTCTGAGACAGATCATGTCCTCCCAATGCAGAGGACTGCAGGCCCTGGGTGAAACAGGGTTACCCCTACATTCTACAGCTTCTGCACCACCTCCTCCTCTTCAGCCTCCAATCTCCATCACTTGATTCATTTTTCAGGACATATTCCAGATTATTTACATAAACTTCATGTGTGCCAATAACAATAAGCAGGACTGTATGCTTAGGCGACAAACCGCACACCATTGCAGAGTTGTTGAAAGCTGTATCAGAGAACCTTGTGTCAGCTCTGAAGCTAGGCAAGCTTGCACATGTACCATGCCTGGCCCATGTGCTCAACTTGGTGCTTCTGCAGTTTCTCAAAATCTACACGGATCTACCAGATCTGCTTTTGAAAGTACTCCGTGTGTGTGCCCATTTCAGAAAGTCAGCTACAGCTGACTGGTAGGGCTTCAGCAGCGTTTGAAACTTCCAGCTCACCGACTGGTGTGCAATGTGACTACGCGTTGGAAATCAATATTGCATATATTTGGAATGATTTTGATCAGCAGAGAGCCGTTGTTAAGCACCAGCTTCAACACATCCGTAGGCATTCGGGTCAGCCTCCACACATAAGAGCTGATGAGTGGGCATGGATGTCTGACATGTGTGCCTTCCTCCAAAACTTTGAGGACTCCATCAAGATGGTGAGCTGCAATGATGCCACAATTAGCGTCACCATCCTGCTTCTCTGTCTACTGAAATGCTCGCTGCTCACAGTTTAAGAAGAGGCATTGCAGGCGGAGCAAAGAACTGTACAGGGTGATGCTAACCAGTCCAGCCTCATCTCAGCGCGGATTGGGTGATAATGAGGAGGAGGAGGAAGAGAACATAGACAGTAATACTCTTGGTGAAAACAGGGAAGTCTTGGCTGTTGTCAGTCTGGCACACAAGGCCTACTTTATGTTCCCCTGCCTTTACCGTGACAATTACGCATTTTGGGCATTACAGAAAACTGGCAAGACACGAGAGAATTCTTGGAGACGGAGGTGTGAGGTTCTGGTTAAAGAGGATTCCTGTCTTAGATCAGTTGCAGAATGGAGGGCACAGGAGGGGTGATACACAGAAATGAGGAAAAAGATATAGCCAGTGCAGAACTGTTGACAGCTTGGTGGGTGAGAGAGATGAGTTTGTATTGTATTCGGTAGTGATTTTTAACGTAACCAGTGCAATGACTGGAACAGGGTAGAGACGTCGGTGAAGCGGCTTGATAGAAATACGACCCTGGCTGCTGCATTCAGAAGGGATTGGAGAGGAGACAGTTTGATTAGAGGGAGACTGATTAGAAGAAGTTGCACTAATGAGTAAGAGTGACAGTAAGAGTTTTCACAGTATCAAAGGTGAGAAAAGGTCGACTTCTGGAGAAGTTTTTAAGGTGCAGGTGATATGAGCAAGTGAGTGCTTTTCCAAGTTGAATAAAGGAAAGTTGTGTGTCAAATATGACTGCAAGATAGCAAGCGTGCTGAGTGGGAGTTATGGTGGCACCACCTAAAGGAAATTGCAAATCAGGTATAGGTATGTTAGTAGGGGGAGGAACCTGAAGGAGTTCATTTTGGGAGATATTAAGATTAGGCTCTTGTTGAAGAATTATAACAAAAAAAAATTCCCATCTGACAACACTGGTGGCAGAGGTCACAGTCAGACAGTTCATTGGACAACCAAGGAGTACAAGCAAGGAAGGCACAAACCAGATGCGGCAGAGGCAGGAGAGAGCTATCAAAGGTCTGGGGTCTGAGAAAGTTTTCTCAGATCCTCCCAGCGCCCAAGCCCTGATACATGGTGCATTCTGACAAGGAAGGAAAAGTTTTGGTAGATGCAAGCTGGACACGTGGCATGAACTGTCTTTCTAAGCCTTGGAGGTCCTGGCCGCTAGAGTTTTGTCAGAGATAGTTTTTAGTGCCGCCAGGGGCATTACAACTGATAAAACTGATAGGCGCATCCGCCTGTCAACTGAAAATGCTGACAGGCTGACTCTTATAAAAATGAACAAGGGCAGAATAGGGCCAGACTTCTCAACACCACCAGATGATAGCATCAAACATTAAAATCAAATCCAGTGGTTGTTTTTGGGGGGGTCTATTCCCATGCACCCCCCCTTCACACCCAGACATGGGTATACCCTTCAGGAATTGCTCTATTTTAGTCGCCCTCCTCCTTCTCCTCATCCTCCACCACCATATCACCAAGGACACCGTGATGCAACACCCACATCATTTTTGTAAGGGTGTTTCTGATTAGAGACAAGCAAATATTTCAATATTCGTTTTGGATTACAATCACTGTTTTTGCAATATTCACCAATGTAACTGTCGAATATTCGCTGAACATTTCCAAACGCCATTGGATTCAATGGGTGTCAAAACCAAATGTATACACAACACCTACAAACAGGACCAAAAGCTGCCAAAACACATCAATTTAGGAGCAGTCACCAGGAAAGTGCCATCAATTGACCCAGATACAAGTACAACAGAAGAGAGGACCCAGCCCGTGAGGGCACACAAACAGTCTATAACGGATGGGTGAGGATACAGTAGGTGAGGCTATAGCTGGTCGTACAGCGACATGGTGGAGCGAGGGTTACTGCAGGTTGCAGGATTGTCAGAAGAGGTGGGTCTTCAGTAGTGTTGAGCCACCCCCGTAGTGTTCGAGTTCGGTTCGGTTCGTCGAACACCCGTGTGTTCGCCTAACTGTTCGTCGAACTGTTCGTCGAACACCTTCGAACACCGTTAAAACCAATGGCAGGCAAACAAAAACACATAGAAACACATAGAAAACACCTTCAAAGGTGTCCAAAAGCTGACAAACTGCTCAGAAGACATAACTAACACATGGAAAAGTGACAAGTACATATAGTCATGCGAAAATAAAAGAGGTGGAGGAGTAAAAGGAGGGGGAGACACAGATATAGGCATGTCATGCCCTTCTAAAATCCAAAAAGTGAGAAGCCGACACGGCCAGTCCGCTCCTGCCCGTGCCACCTCCGTGTCGCCGGGTTTGTGCCAGAGCCGCGGTGAACCCTGATGGCCAGCCCCCCTCTCCCAATACTGGTGCCTGTCCGCTGGTGGGTCGAGCGAGCCCCCCTGTGGTGGAGGCAGCTCTAAGCTTTTTAATTTAAATTGTCTCTCTAATTTGAATGAATACACTTTAAATCCATTTACAAGGATCTATTGGAGGGCAAGTCTCATGCCAGCAGCCGCGTAATTCCAGCTCCAGTAGCGTCCACTAAAGCTGCTGCAGTTCAAAAGCTTTTATAAGGATCGAGCTCGGCTGTCCACCGCAAGGCATCCTACTG
This sequence comes from Phyllobates terribilis, assembly GCF_046119375.1. Taxonomy (NCBI): domain Eukaryota; kingdom Metazoa; phylum Chordata; class Amphibia; order Anura; family Dendrobatidae; genus Phyllobates; species Phyllobates terribilis. The sequence goes on along the minus strand of NW_027362761.1, from coordinate 417,989,120 downwards.
CCAGTCCCAGCCCCTATGCCTTGGGGTGCCTCCTGATGCTCTTCACTAAGTATCCCATGGTCCCGAAGCATTTCCTTTGAAAAAATTAAGTGTCTAAACTACAGGTGGTGTAGCTTGCTTAACAGCCGGGATAATCCGCTGACTAGCAGACACTGCTACTAGGCACAAAGTATTTCCTGGGCTAGATGCTGTTAAAAATTTGTAATTAGATACTCTCGTTGGATGCTGAGAAAGCATTCCATAGAGTCTCCTGGCACGCCATATATGATTCTCTTAAAAAGCTTGGGGTAGGGGTCTAGGGGACCCTTTTATAGCCAAAATCACGGCCCTGTATCACAATACGTCACCTAGGCTGAAGATAAATGGAACTGTAGCACCCTGAGGGCTCGGTTGCTACAGAGGTATTGCACCTCACCCAGAGGTGTGATATCTCACTCTCAGGTAAGGATGGAGTGTGGATCAGGACCCGACACCTGCATGCATTACACCACATTGCCGTGGGGCAGGGCGACCAAAATGCCTCTGAGATGGGCACGACAGTCCCTGTCCCTGGCTGAAGTGGGGGGAGGGAACACTGAGGAAGGGGAACCCTGTAGTGCAGGAGCAGGGAGGAAGCAGTTCCTGGGTGCATTGAGAAGGGAGTATAAAAGGTGGGCACCATCTTAGTTCAGTGCAGAGAAGTCTGAGCAGAAGTGGCAGGGAGCAGGGGCTCTGCATGAGCTCTGCTCCGGAGGCGGGCCTAGTAACAGAGGCCCAGGCCTGGAAGAGGGAGAAGGAAGGAAGAGGAGCGGAGAAGGCTCCAGGAACGAGGAATGAAGGGATCCCAGGGGTGCGGACGGGCGAGTCGCCACCGCACGCCCGAATCCACATGCGTGGAGGGGTCAGGCCAAAGGGGGAGACCGGTCCCCGAAACTAGTGGAGGCAGGAAACGACCCTCAGCTAGAAACCAGAGGCTGTGACATTTTATGTGGCGCAGCCCCTCGCTACACCCGCTAGGAAGGCACCACATAGGGTCAGGGAAACTGGCGCCAAGTTTACCAAGAGGAGGCCCGAGGCAGCCGGACAGAAGGGTTGGTAAGAAAGGCCAGACAAAGGACACACAAAGGGGGTCCTGTGAAGCGCTCCAAAGTTATCTGGGAGTTGTCTGAGCCCCTCACCTGGTGAGCACAGTACGACGTGGGCAGCCGTTACCTTCAGACGTGGTCTGGATAATAAGAACTGTGAGTAAAGGCCCTGGACTGCATCACTGACTCCGTGTCGTTACTGCTGCTGCCCTGCACCATCACCCCCATCCTCCGCATACACTGCCCTGAGGCTATACTCCTCCCGTGGGGAGTTATGCTACGCTCTGCTGCACCCACAACACCAGCCTCAGCGGTCTGCCCTGCAGCGGCGGTTCACTCTGACCGCAATCCACGGGTGGCGTAGTCGGACATTTAAACATCAAAACCACATAAATAGTTCCGCCACTGGTTTGACCACCGTGAGCCACGGAACCGGGTCGCCGCCACGAAGACTACAACCACCAGCATCCACCAAAAAGGGTCCGGCTCCGGGTGTCCCAAGGCCCAGGGGGTGCATCAGAACATTTTCATCACCTTTCACAATCACCAATGGGACAAGGCAGGGATGTCCTCTGTCCCCTCTCTTATACATCCTAGTGACGGAGCACCTGCTCTCATTAATTCGCCATAACCCCAATATTAGGTGGATTGAGGTGGGAGGCACCAAGTACAAGTGCTCTCTATTTGCTGATGATGTCCTAGTATATATCACTCAATCACATATATCCATCCATGCTGTTATGGCTGAAATAGATCACTTTGTTACATGGTCAAATTTTAAAATCAATGCAGCGAAGTCTGAGGCCCTCGATGTTTCCCTCCCCAAATCCATATAGGATTCCATCCAGTCCAACTTTCCCTTTGCCTGGCCCTCACAGGGTATCAAATACTTAGGAATTCCTATTCATAGAGACCTCTCCCATCTATGTTATCTTAATTTTGGGCCCTTTATTGAACAACTCCATACAGACCACGGTTGGCAAGTTAGAACTGTAAGATTCACTACGTGAACCACTGGTGTTTTGTGGAAAAGCACATGTACACTGCGTTCCAAATTATTATGCAAAAAGTGTTTAGTAGTGATAAGGGAAGAATTTGTTTGTTTGTCAGTTAAACTCATTGATGGTGATGTGTGTCAGGGCTCTTTATATCACTGTAAGCAATTGCAGACACCTGTGCTAATTAGTTTGGCAGGTGTGTCCAATGAAAGGCAAGACTACTTAAGAAGGCTGTCTCACATTATTAAGCAGCCTACATTTTCTGCCAAAATGGGAAAGAAAAAGGATGTGTCGGCTGCTGAGAAGCAACAAATTGTGGAGTGTTTAGGTCAAGGCATGACTACAATCAACATTGTGCGATGATCAGGATGAAGTGTCTTGGCAATCAAGAAGTATGTAGCTGATTCACAGTACACACGTGTGCGTGCTGATAAGGGCAAATTGAGGACTCTTTCCTACAGGCAATTACGTCAGGTTGAAAGAGCAGCGGCAAAAAAGCCCTTGTCATAGCAGCAGACAAGTTTTTGAAGCTGCTTGTGCCTCCAACGTCCCCCGAACAACAAGATGCAGGGTCCTTCAGAGGTTTGCAGCTGTGCATACGCCATCCTGTCGACCTCCTCTATCCACTTCACACAAGCAGAAATGGCTCCAGTGGGCCAAACATTACATGAAGACTGATTTCAAAACTGTTTTGTTCACGGATGAGTGCCGTGCAGCGCTCGATGGTCCAGATGGATGGAGTGGAGGATGGCTGGTTGATGGACACCCCACGCAAACACGGCTACAGCGCCAACAAGGAGGAGGTGGAGTAATGTTTTGGGCTGGAATCATGGGGAGAGAGATTGTCGGCCCCTTTAGGATCCCTGAAGGCGCTAAAGATGAACTCCATAATGTATGTGGATTTTCTCAAACAGCACTTCCTGCCATGGTTCAAGAAGAAGAACCGTGTATTTCACAGCAAGATCATTTTTCTGCATGATAATGCACCATCTCATGCTGCACATAAAACATCTGCATCTCTGGCTGATATGGGCATAAAAGGGGACAAACTTATGGTGTGACCCCCATGCTCCCCTGACCTGTACCCCATTCAGAACCTTTGGAGCATCATTAAAAGGAGTGTCTATGATGGCGGGAGGCAGTTCACATCTAAGCAACAGCTCTGGGAGGGTATTCTGTCCTCATGCAAAACAATTGAAGCAGAAACCATCCAAAACCTGACAAATTCAATGGACGAGAGAGTTCAGAAGCTCCTTTCGAACAAGGGGTCCTATGTGAAAATGTAACATCACCTAGAATAAAGTTTTGAGTTGAAAACTGTTTGATTTCAGTTTCTAACAACCTGCTAATGCTTATAATTTCAAAAATGACCATTTTTTTGGTCTTTATTAAAATGAAAAGGTTGATCGAAAAGTTTGGGGGATCTAAGAGTGTGGCAACCCAGTAGTCATGATTACTTCGAATTCTGACAATATGAGGGTCATGCTGCAGGTAGTGCAGCAAGAAGGCACTTATGTGTCTTGCGCATCTCGGAGCCCCAAAATTATTTTCCGGGCTAGATGCAGCTAAAAATTATTATTAATTTTAAATCTGGTGAAGCTTTAGTATAGATGGCCTAATAGGATCAGTGCTGCACACTGCTACAAAGCCCAAATTATTTTCCAGCCAAGATACAGATAAACATGATTAGTAATTTGAAAGCTTAAAACGGTTGGTAGGGTGATTTTAACCAATCATCAAGCTTTTACTCTCCCCAGAATGACACAGGGGTAGAAAAGTGGTTTCGGATCCATGATTTGTTCATCTTTATGAACGTGAGTCTGTCTACATTATCAGTGGAGAGCCGCGTGCGCTTATCTGTCAGCACACCACCAGCAGCGCTGAACACACGTTCAGACAGAACGCTGGCTGCGGGGCATGACAAGATCTCCAAGGCGTAAGTGGCTAGCTCCGGCCATTTATCCAGATTGGAAGCCCAAAAAGAGCAAGGGTCCAGTGACACAGTCGTGGCTTCAATGTTTACTTGGAGATACTCCTGTACCATCGTCTCTAGGCGTTGACTATGTGTCAGACTTCTTGTCTCCTGTGGCCTTGCAAAGGATGGGCTAAAAAAGTGGTGAAATGATTCCGCAAAATTGATGTTACCAGCAGATACTGTGGTTCTGTTACGGTTTGAGTGCCGAACACTTGACGGTCCCACGGTTGGCAAGTTGGAACTGTGAGATTCACTACGTGCACCACTGGTATTTTGTGGAAAAGCACATGTAAGATTCTGCAACAGTCTCTGCTGATACTCCTGCATGCGTGCATCCCTTTCTATGGCAGGAATAATTTCTGCAAATTTACTTTTGTACCGGGGATCTAACAGTGTGGCAACCCAGTAGTCAGGATTATTTCTAATTCTCACAATTCGAGGGTCATGTTGCAGGTAGTGCAGCAAGAAGGCACTCATGTGTGTTGCGCATCCAGGAGCACCAAGTCCCTGTTGTGTTGGTGGCGAGGTAACAATCATGCTTCCTTCCTCTGTCCTCTCCCCCCAACCTCGCACAACAGAAATGTGATCAAGGTCTCCCTCATCTGATGAGTCTTCCATCAGTTCGTCCTCCACTTCTTCCTGGGCTCCTGCACCTTCCTCACTAGTTTGGCTGCTACCATGCGCCCTGGTAAAACCATCTCCCCCACCCTCACATGCCTGCCGCCTTGGTGCTGCCGACCGTCTGGACCTTGCAGATGTTAGCCCTTCCGCATACAACTCCTCCTCCTCTACTTCCTCCACCTCCTCTTGTGCCACCACCTGACTCCGAATTCTGTTTAACATGTGCTCCAGCATGTAAATCACCGGAATAGTCATGCTGATAATGGCATCGTCAGCACTAAACATCTTCGTCGCCATTTCAAAACTGTGCAGAAGGGTGCATAGGTCCCTGATCTGAGACCACTCCTCCAGCGTGATTTGCCCCACCTCTGAATCTCGTTGGCCCAGGCTATACGTCAGAACGTATTGCACCAGGGCTTGTCGGTGCTGCCACAGTCGCTGCAACATGTGCAGAGTTGAATTCCACCGGGTAGGCACATCGCATTTTAGCCGGTGAAGTGGCAGGCCCAACGACTTCTGTAGAGATGTAAGTCGCTGAGCTGCGGGATGCGAACGGCGGAAGTGAGCACACAGCGACCGTGCCCTCTGCAGAAGGCCATCTAGTCTGAGATAGTGGGCTAAAAATTGCTGGACAACCAGGTTCAACACGTAAGCCATACAAGGCACGTGTGTGACATTGCCCCGGTGAAGGGCCGCACCCAGGTTTGCAGCATTGTCGCACACGGCCTTCCCTGGTTTCAGGTCCAGTGGAGACAACCATTCATGAAATTGGTTCTCCAGAGCTGACCACAACTCCTCAGCTGTGTGACTCACATTTCCCAGACATTTCAATGTAAAAACCGCCTGATGACGTTGAGCCCTACTGCCAGCATAGTAAGGAGGTGTGCAGGATCCCTTCTGCGCAGTTAGAAAGCTTGTGGCATGACCAGACAGGCTTTGGGTGCAGGTGGAAGACCGAGAGGAGGTTGAGGAGGCAGAAGCAGTGGAGGAACTTTGACATAAAGAGGATTGACGCACAACTCGTGGGGACGGCAAGACTTGGACAGCAGCCCCTTGTCCTGCTGTCACCATAGTTACCCAGTGCCCAGTCAGCGACATGTAACGCCCCTGTCCATGCCTACTCGTCCAAGTGTCTGTGGTGAAATGCACCCTGTCACACACAGAGTTTCTTAAAGAAGCGGTGATGTTGTGTGCGACATGCTGGTGGAGCGCAGGCACACCTTTCTTTGAGAAGTAGTGCCGACTGGGCATCTGGTACTGGGGCACTGCGACGGACATAAGGTCTCGAAAATCCTCTGTGTCCACCAGGCGGAAAGGCAGCATTTCTGTAGCCAAGAGCTTGCAGATGGTGAAATTCAACCTCTTAGCTTTCTCATGGCTAGGAGGAAATGGTCTTTTACTTGTCCACATCTGAGGGACCGAGGGCTGGCTATTGTGCTTAGACGGGGTTGATAAGGGTGTCCCCGGCAAACTGCCGGTCTGTGAGGAAGATGCAGGCGGACATGTTAGGTTGCCTTGATCCAAAGGTGGTGCTATCGATGTCGGACAGCGCTCAACACCAGCTGGTGTTACCACCTCCAAAGAAAATGATGACCTGCCAATCACGCTGGCTGTTGCGGGTAAAGAGGTGGCAGGTCTGCGCCCCAAAACAGGTGTGACTGCTGTCCCCCCAGTCACAGAGGATGAAGAGGCCGCGGATGCACAAGATATGGCAGACGGTGGTTGGCCCGGCCGGCTAGGCCGCATTGTAGCATACTGAGCTTCCCACTGCAACTTATGCTTCATGTCCATGTGCCGGTTCATGCATGAAGTACTCAAACTATGTATTTTTTGGCCTCTACTTAGCTTTTGCTGACAAATGTTACAGATAACACGAGTTGGGTCATCTTTATCGATCTGAAAAAATGTCCAGGCTATGCAAGGCTTAACACCCATGCGACCTGAAGAGCCACCACGACTTGTGGTGAGAGGCAGAGTTGTGTTTGAGGATGCAGTTGTTGACGTGCTTCCAGTACTACGTCTCTGTCCAGGAAGGCGCAACCTGACCTCGTCGTCACTAGCATCTTCCTCCACCTCCTCTGCTGACCTCATCTCTTGGCTGACTGTGGGTTGACAGTAAGTGGGATCTCCGACCTCATCATCATCACCCTGTGCGTTATCACACCCGTCGTCCTCAGAGCCAACCTGTTCCTGCCCTGACAAAAAAGTAAAGTTGTCGCTCCAATCAGGTATTTGAGTCTTATCATCGTCTTCCTCATTGTCTCCACCAACAGGAGTTACAGTTTGGGAATGAGGGTCTACATTATGGTCAGAACCTTCTGCGTCTGGTCCTGGATCCGACTCATAAAGATTCTGGGCATCAGTGCAGATCATTTCCTCGTCTGGATTCACAGAAGCGCTGGAGTCGACCTCTGATTCCCAGGCTATAGTATGAGTAAACAGCTCTGCAGACTCAATCATCTGTTCTACCTCATACTCAGACGGGCAGCTGGAGATTTGGGAGCTGTGAGGAAGCAAGTGCGATTGGGGTGACACCTTTGAGGACTGGAGTATTTGTGATGTTGAAGTTAATGTGGAGGAGAGCCCACTTAAAGGAGCACTTGATATCCGTTGAAGCACCTGCTGTTTTTGTGCCTCATCTGGAATTTGTAGCGATTGGCGTGGCCGTAAGAAAGGGATCTTATCACATTGTCCGCTAAAAGAAGTAGACATTTTAGTTTGGCTGGAAGATGGTCTTTCTTCTGCAGATGTTACTGTTGCTTTAACACCTACCCCACGGACACAACCTTTTTTCCCCTTCCCAACACGGCTATTCCCCTTTCCACCAGCAGCAGGCCCTTTTCCACTCATTTTGGTGGTTAACTAATTCACAACTCTGGAGTTGTTTGCACAAAAAAACAATGGATGGTAACCGAGCAGAGCTGAGTGGCCAAACTATGGTATTAGGCCAAAACTATTGGCTGGGTTAGATGCAGAAAAAAATTATATTCAATTTACAACCTGATGGAGGTCTGTATAGATGGATTAATAGAACAAGTCCCACACACAGCTAGAAGCCCAATATTTTTTCAGAGGTAGATGCAGAAAAAAATATATTCAGTTTGCAACCTGATGGAGGTCTGTATAGATGGATTAATAGAACAAGTCCCACACACAGCTAGAAGCCCAATATTTTTTCAGAGGTAGATGCAGAAAAAAATATATTCAGTTTGCAACCTGATGGAGGTCAGTATAGATGGACTAATACAACAAGTCCCACACACAGCTAGAAGCCCAATATTTTTTCAGAGGTAGATGCAGAAAAAAATATATTCAGTTTGCAACCTGATGGAGGTCAGTATAGATGGACTAATACAACAAGTCCCACACACAGCTAGAAGCCCAATATTTTTTCAGAGGTAGATGCAGAAAAAAATATATTCAGTTTGCAACCTGATGGAGGTCTGTATAGATGGATTAATAGAACAAGTCCCACACACAGCTAGAAGCCCAATATTTTTTCAGAGGTAGATGCAGAAAAAAATATATTCAGTTTGCAACCTGATGGAGGTCTGTATAGATGGATTAATAGAACAAGTCCCACACACAGCTAGAAGCCCAATATTTTTTCAGAGGTAGATGCAGAAAAAAATATATTCAGTTTGCAACCTGATGGAGGTCTGTATAGATGGATTAATAGAACAAGTCCCACACACAGCTAGAAGCCCAATATTTTTTCAGAGGTAGATGCAGAAAAAAATATATTCAGTTTGCAACCTGATGGAGGTCTGTATAGATGGATTAATAGAACAAGTCACACACACAGCTAGAAGCCCAATATTTTTTCAGAGCTAGATGCAGAAAAAAATTATATTCAATTTGCAACCTGATGGAGGTCAGTATAGATGGACTAATAGAATGATGCTATGCCCAAAAGATTTTACTTCACTAGGTGCAGTAAAAAAATTGGTATTCTATACACAGGTGGTATATCTTGCAACACAGATAGGCTACTCCACTGACTAACACACTCTGCAATAGGCCAAAAAGGATTAGCTTTGCTAGATTCAGCCAAATGCTGTGAAAAAAACTTGCACAGCACTGGCACAGACCTGCCTGGCAAAAACTGATAGGAACTGATGTAACCTAGTCCTGAAAAGGACTCCAATTACAATTAGTCTTTACTCCCACAATCTATCTATTTAAGAGCACAGACCTGCCTGATAAAAGTCGTAGGAAATGCTGTAACCTAGTCCTTAAAAGGACTGCAATCACAACTATTCCCTACTCCCAAGCTATCTGTAGATTTGTGCGAAAATTGGCTTGAAATTAACAAGGTATAGCGCACACAGCAACAGCGGTGCCGTCTAACACGCAGCTGCAGCAGTGAGAAAATGGTGGCAACGGGGAAAATGGCTTGGTCTTATAGGGCAAGGACATGTGACATACACTGCCAATGACACATGCCCTTGCTTGTGTGAAAAAAAGCACTTCGCTCTGTGTGTGCGCTGCTGATAGGCTGACAGATTGCACCTCCCCACTGCAAATGCGGGAAAGAGAAAAAAAAATGGAGATCTTCATTGTTCCTGCAGAGATTCATCCCCTGCCCCTCCCCCCACCCCGCTGTACACTCAAACTGCGTATTAACATTAATTTTCATCATTACTGAGAAAAAATCCAGTTATGATTTTGGTGCACGAACAGTTATCCAACATATCCTCGAACAGCCGAATTTTTCTCAAATTGTTCGTGTTCGCCGAACGGCTCGAACACCGCCCAAAACAGCTCGAATTTGAGATTGGCGAACAGTTCGAGTAGAACAACGCTCATCTCTAGTCTTCAGCTTCCTTTTAAAGGTTTCAACAGTAGGCGAGAGTCTGATATGTTGGGGTACACAGTTCAAGAGAAAAAGGGATGCAGAGGAAAAATCTTGTATGCGATTGTGGGAAGAGGAGAGAAGACGGGAGTAGAGAAGGACATCTTGTGAGGATCGGAGGTTGCGTGCTGGTATGTACCGGGAGACTAGCTCACAGATATATGGAGCAGACAGGTTGTGGATGGCTTTGCATGTCATGGTTATGGTTTTGAACTGAAGTCTCTGGCCAATGGGGAGCCAGTGCAGGGATCATAGATTGCAATCTTATAGATTGCTGGAGCCAGTCCACAGTAAAAAAAAAA